>NC_000086.7:85839165-86509165 GCF_000001635.26 Mus musculus
CTTCTTTATTTCCCTTAGTTCATTCTGTAGGATTTCACCATGTAGCCCAGACTGGCCTTGTCTTGGCCTCACAGGATCTGAGATTATAAGTGTACATCACCATGCCTGGATTAAATTCTTGTGGTAAGTGAAAAAGTGGTTTGTTGTTATATAGAGATTGTTCCATTGCCCTGGTCTTCTGCAGAAACAGGTGTGCTTTTTAGAGAGTGTCATGTGCTCAGCATGACACAAACCACAATATTTTCCCTTGTGCAGATTTGTTCACCACATCCTGATATCAGTAATATGAAAATGTAAAGTCATTCATACCCTTTATAGGCATATAGGGTATATTCTTACTGATTTCTGTGAATGAATTCCTTGCTTATATTTTCACACACATCTTTTCTCACAGTTTTTTACCTATTGTTTTTTTGCCTCTTCTTGAGGAAATAAAACAAATATCTTCTTATTGGTTTCAGTTTTATATTCACACATCAAAAGTACTGGGATTGAACCAGGGACCTTGTGCATGTTAAGCAAGCACTATGGCTCTGAGCTACATCTCACATTTATGTGATTTCTTGTGTGAACCCAGGACCTTGTGCATGCTAGATGAGCGATATGCCATTGGCCCTATTTTGCTTTGTTTTGTTTTGTTTTGTTTTTGTTTTTGTTTTTGTTTTTGTTTTTGTTTTTGTTTTTGTTTTTGTTTTGAGTCACAACTTTACTAGGCAGCCCATGCTGGCCTCAACTTGTTATGTACTCCAGGATGGCCTAGAACTCAAGATGATCTTCTTGCCTTAGTCACCTAAATCCTGGGATTATATGTGTGCCATACCTGCCTGATTTATAATATTTCTTGAGTAAAGAGCTACTGGTGTGATGGCTCATGCTTGTAATCTGAGCACTTGGGATGCTGCGGGAAGATCAGGATGTGAGGCAGGTGTTTGTAGCTGACTATTTAGTGAGCTCCAAAATTGTCTTTGAACTACAGTGTGAAATACTGCTTCAATATTTTTCAGTAAAATGAATGTACAAACAAACAAAAGAACAACCATATCTTGTATGGAGGAAAACACCCTCATATCAATCCTACCCAAAGAATTACAGACAAGAAAGGAATGCTGAGAGGGCAGACAGTTTTTTTTTTTCCCAGAACAGAGCACACCTATTGACTATCCGACATCAAATGGTCAGTCCTAAAAACAAACACAAATGCAATATTATACAGACTGACAAGGTTGCATTTATATATTTATTTAGGAATATATGTAAGAGGCATACACATAAATGTGTAATAATGCAAGAAGAGGCAATGAATTTGAAAGAGAATGAGGCAGTTTATATAGGAGGATTTGGAGGGAGAAAAGAAAAAGGGCAAATGATATAATTATATCATCTCAAAGAATAATAAATAATAAATTTGTCAGTTTCTTACTTGGATACCATATATCTTTAGCTCAAATTTCCTAATGCTGTGGCTTTTAATATAGTTCTTCATGTTGTGGTGACCCTTGATGATAAAATTATAACATCTCTACATTATAATTTTAGTTTTGCTACTTTTATGAATCATACTGTAAATATCTGATATTCAGGATATCTGATATGTGACTCACCTAAAGGGTCACATCCCACAGGTTAAGAACTGCTGCTTTAAAAAACCCCCTTTTAAAATATTTTTTTATTACGTATTTTCCTCAATTACATTTCCAATGCTATCCCAAAAGTCCCCCATACCCTCCCCCCCACTCCCCTACCCACCCATTCCCACTTTTTGGCCCTGGCGTTCCCCTGTACTGGGGCATACAAAGTTTGCGTGTCCAATGGGCCTCTCTTTCCAGTGATGGCCGACTAGGCCATCTTTTGATACATATGCAGCTAGAGTCAAGAGCTCCAGGGTACTGGGTAGTTCATATTGTTGTTGCACCTACAGGGTTGCAGATCTCTTTAGCTCCTTGGATACTTTCTCTAGCTCCTCCATTGGGGGCCCTATGATCCATCCAATAGCTGATTGTGAGCATCCACTTCTGTGTTTGTTATACCCTGGCATAGTCTTACAAGAGACAGCTACATCTGGGTCCTTTCAGCAAAATCTTGCTAGTGTATGCAATGGTGTCAGCGTTTGGAGGCTGATTATGGGATGGATCCCTGGATATGGCAGTCTCTAGATGGTCCATCCTTTCGTCACAGCTCCAAACTTTGTCTCTGTAACTCCTTCCATGGGTGATTGTTTCCAATTCTAAGAAGGGGCAAAGTTGTGCTGGGCTGGTGAGATGACTCAGTGGGTAAAAGCACTGACTACTCTTCCGAAGGTCCTGAGTTCAAATCCCAGCAACCACATGGTGGCTCACAACCATCCGTAATAAGATCTAACACCCTTTTCTGGTGTGTCTGAGGACAGTTACAGTGTACTTATTCATAAGAAAGAAAGAAAGAAAGAAAGAAAGAAAGAAAGAAAGAAAGAAAGAAAGAAAGAAAGAAAGAACGAACTGCTGCTTTAGCATATCCATCCCTATTTCTCTGCCTCTACTCCCACTGGATCCCCTCCAACATGTTGCCCTCCTACATTCATGTACAATGTTTTAAAAGCACTATTTATCCAGGTATAGTGGTACCTGGTAATTCCTGCACTGGAGAAGCTGAGACAGGAAGATCATGGTTTTGAGGATAGCTGAGCTACATACTGAGACTTTGTCCAGTATGAATTCCTCAACAATAAAGAAAAATGTAAGAAAAGAAAGAAATTAATAAAAATAAAATAAATCACAAGCATGCCAATTGTATTGATTACTTTCTTTTTTTTAATTGTATGTTTTATTTTTCTTTCTTTTGTAAAAGTAATATTTTAAATTTGTTCTTTTTTATTATTTATTTTAATTTATTTAAATTTCAAATGTCCCCCTTCCCAGTTTCCCCTCTGCAACACCCCCTTCCCATGCCTTCTCCCCCTACCTCTATGAGAGTGCTCCCACACCCACCCACTCCCACCTCACCGCCCTAGCATTCCCTTACACTAGGGTATCAAGACTCCACAGGACCAAGGGCCTCCTCTCCCACTGATACCAGACAAGACAGTCCTCTGCTTCATATTCAGTTGGAGCCATGGGTCCCTCCATGTGTGCTCTTTGGTTGGTGGTTTAGTCCCTGGGAGCTTTGGGTGATAAGGGTAGTTGATATTTTTGTTCTTCCTATGCGGTTGCAAACCCCAGCATTGCAATCTTGGCAACGTTGATGCCAAGAAATACTTGCTGACAGGATCCTGGTATAGCTGTTCCCTGAGAGGTTCTGCCACTACCTGACCAATACAGATGCAGATACTCAACAGCCAACCATCAGACTAAGCCTGGGGACCCCAATGGAAGTGTTAGGGAAGGATAAAGGAGTTGATTACTTTCTCTCTTTTTTTTTAATGAGGACTTTTGAAATTGGACTGAATTTATTTTTGCATTATGATATAGTTACAACCTTCCATGCTGGCTTGAATAAGAATGTCCCCATAGGCCATTCAAATACGTGGATATTTTAATGCTTAGTCATCAGCAAGTAGCATTATTTAATGTTTAGTCTTGAGTGAGTGGCATTATTTGAGAATGATTAGGAGGTATGGCCTTGTTGGAGGAAATGTGCCACTAGGAGTGGTGGTGGGTTTTGAGGTTTCAAAAGTTCGTATGCCTATGCAGGGCCCAGTCTCTCTCTCTCTCTCTCTCTCTCTCTCTCTCTCTCTCTCTCTCTCTCTCTCTCTCTCTCTCTCTCTCTTTCGGTTTGCAGATCAGGATGTAGCTCTCAGCTACTTCTCTGACACCACACCTGCCCGACGACATGCTCCCTGGCATGATAATCATTATTGCTCTGACTATGCCTTTGGAACTGTAAGCAAACCCTCAATTAAATTCTTTCTTTATTTATTTTTAATTAGGTATTTTCTTGATTTACATTTCCAGTGCTATCCCAAAAGTCCCCATACCCTCCCCCCCCCACTCCCCTACCCACCCACTCCCACTTCCTGGCCCTGTCATTCCCCTGTACTGAGGCATATAAAGTTTGCAAGACCAATGGGCCTCTCTTTCCAGTGATGGCCGGCTAGGCCATCTTCTGATACATATGCAGCTAGAGACACGAGCTCCGGGGGTACTGATTAGTTCATATTGTTGTTCCACCTATAGGGTTACAGATCCCTTTAGCTCCTTGGGTACTTTCTCTAGCTCCTCCATTGGGGGTCCTGTGTTCCATCCAATAGCTAACTGTGAGCATCCACTTCTGCTAGGCCCCTGCATAGCCTCACAAGAGACAGCTATATCAGGGTCCTTTCAGCAAAATCTTGCTAGTGTATGCAATGGTATCAGCGTTTGGAGGCTGATTATGGGATGAATCACCAGGTATGGCAGTCTCTAGATAATCAATCATTTCGTCTCAGCTCCAAACTTTATCTTAGCAACTCCTTCCATGGGTGTTTTGTTCCCAATTCTAAGAAGGGGCAAAGTGTCCACACTTTGGTCTTCGTCCTTCTTGAGTTTCATGTGTTTTGCAAATTGTATCTTATATCTTGGGTATTCTAAGTTTCTGGGCTAATATCCACTTCATGTGAGTTCTTTTGTGATTGGGTTACCTCACTCAGGATGATGCCCTCCAGGTCCATCCATTTGCCTAGGAATTTCATAAATTCATTCTTTTTAATAGCTGAGTAGTACTCCATTGTGTAAATGTACCACATTTTCTGTATCCATTCCTCTGTTGAGGGGCATCTGGGTTCATTCCAGGTTCTGGATATTATAAATAAGGCTGCTATGAACATAGTGCAGCAAGTGTCCTTACTTCGTAGCAGTTGGAACATCTTCTGGATATATGCCCAGGAGAGGTACAGCAGGATCCGCCAGTAGTACTATGTCCAATTTTCTAAGGAACTGCCAGAATGATTTTCAGAGTGGTTGTACAAGCTTGCAATCCCACCAACAATGGAGGAGTGTTCCTCTTTTTCCACAACCTCGCCAGCATCTGCTGTCACCTGAATTTTGATATTAGCCATTCTGACTGGTGTGAGGTGGAATCTCAGGGTTTTTTTGATTTGCATTTCCCTGATGATTAAGGATGCTGAACATTTTTTCAGGTGTTTCTCTGCCACTCGGTATTCCTCAGGTGAGAATTCTTTGTTTAGCTCTGAGCCCCATTTTTTAATGGGGTTATTTGATTATCTGGAGTCCACCTTCTTTTTTAAATATTTTTATTAGGTATTTTCCTCATTTACATTTCCAATACTATCCCTAAAGTCCCCCATATCCCCCCACTCCCCTACCCACCCACTCCCACTTTTTGGCACTGGCATTCCCGTGTACTGGGGCATATAAAGTTTGCAAGTCCAATGGGCCTCTCTTTCCAGTGATGGCTGACTAGGCCATCTTTTGATACATATGCATCTAGAGTCAAGAGCTCCGGGGTACTGGTTAGTTCATAATGTTGTTCCACCTATAGGACTGCAGATCCCTTTAGCTCCTTGGATACTTTCTCTAGCTCCTTCATTGGGGGCCCTGTGATCCATCCAATAGCTGACTATGAGCATCCACTTCTGTGTTTGCTAGACCCCGGCATAGTCTCACAAGAGACAGCTATATCTGGGTCCTTTCAGCAAAATCTTGTTAGTGTATGCAATGGTGTCAGCGTTTGGATGCTGATTATGGTGTGGATCCCTGGATATGGCAGTCTCTACATGGTCCATCCTTTCATCTCAGCTCCAAACTTTGTCTCTGTAACTCCTTCCATGTGTGTTTTGTTCCCAATTCTAAGAAGGGGCAAAGTGTCCACACTTTGGTCTTCGTTCTTCTTGAGTTTCATGCGTTTAGCAAATTGTATCTTATATCTTGGGTATCCTAAATTTCTGGGCTAATATCCATTTATCGGTGAGTACATATTGTGTGAGTTCCTTTGTGATTGGGTTACCTCACTCAGGATGATGCCCTCCAGGTCCATCCATTTGCCTAGGAATTTCATAAATTCATTCTTTTTAATAGCTGAGTAGTACTCCATTGTGTAGATGTACCACATTTTCTGTATCCATTCCTCTGTTGAGGGGCATCTGGGTTCTTTCCAGCTTCTGGCTATTATAAATCAGGCTGCTATGAACATAGTGGAGCATGTGTCCTTCTTACCAGTTGGGGCATCTTCTGGATATATGCCCAGGAGAGGTATTGCTGGATCCTCCGGTAGTACTATGTCCAATTTTCTGAGGAACTGCCAGACTGATTTCCAGAGTGGTTGTACAAGCCTGCAATCCCACCAACAATGGAGGAGTGTTCCTCTTTCTCCACATCCACGCCAGCATCTGCTGTCACCTGAATTTTTGATCTTAGCCATTCTGACTGGTGTGAGGTGGAATCTCAGGGTTGTTTTGATTTGCATTTCTCTGCTGATTAAGGATGTTGAACATTTTTTCAGGTGCTTCTCTGCCATTTGGTATTCGTCAGGTGAGAATTCTTTGTTTAGCTCTGAGCCCCATTTTTAATGGGGTTATTTGATTTTCTGGAGTCCACCTTCTTGAGTTCTTCATATATATTGGATATTAGTCCCCTATTGATTTAAGATAGGTAAAGATCCTTTCCCAATCTGTTGGTGGTCTTTTTGTCTTAGTGACAGTGTGTTTTGCCTTACAGAAGCTTTGCAATTTTATGAGGTCCCATTTGCCGATTCTAGATCTTACAGCACAAGACACTGTTATTCTATTCAGGAAAATTTCCCCTGTGTCCATATCTTCGAGGCCTTTCCCTACTTTCTCCTCTATAAGTGTCACTGTCTCTGTTTTTATGTGGAGTTCCTTGATCCACTTAGATTTCACCTTAGTACAAGGAGATAGGAATGGATCATTTCCCATTCTTCTACATGATTACTGCCAGTTATGCCAGCACCATTTGTTGAAAATGCTGTCTTTTTTCAAAGTGACCATAGGTGTGTGGGTTCATTTCTGGGTTTTCAATTCTATTCCATTGGTCTACTTGTCTGTCGCTATATCAGTACCATGCAGTTTTTATCATAATTGCTCTGCAGTACAGCTTTAGGTCAGGCATGGTGATTCCACCAGCGGTTCCTTTATCATTGAGAAGAGTTTTTGCTATCTTAGTTTTTTGTTGTTCCAGATGAATTTTCAATTGCCCTTTCTAATTCATTGCAGAATTGAGTTGGAATTTTGATGGGGATTGCATTGAATCTGTAGATTGCTTTTGGCAAGATAGCCCTTTTTTACTGTATTAATCCTGCCAATCCATGAGCATGGGAGATCTTTCCATCTTCTGAGATCTTCTTAATTTCTTTCTTCAGAGACTTAAAGTTCTATCATACAGATCTTTCACTGCCTTAGAGTCACACCAAGGTATTTTATATTATTTGTGACTATTGTGAAGGGTGTTGTTTCCCTAATTTCTTTCTCAACCTGTTTATCCTTTGTGTATAGAAAGGCCATTGACTTGTTTGAGTTAATATTATATCCAGATACTTCATTGAACCTGTTTATCAGGTTTAGTTCTCTGGGGGAATTTTTAGGGTCACTTATATATACTATCATATCATCTGCAAAAAGTGATATTTTGACTTCTTCATTTCCAATCCTTATCCCCTTGATCTCCTTTTGTTGTCTAATTGCTCTGGCTAGGACTTCAAGTACAATGTTGAATATGTAGGGAGAGAGTGGATAGCCTTGTCTAGTCCCTGATTTTAGTGGGATTGCTTCCAACTTCTCACCATTTACTTTGATGTTGGCTACTGTTTTGCTGTAGATTGCTTTTATCATGGTTAGGCATGGGCCTTGAATTCCTGATCTTTCCAAGACTTTTATCATGAATGGGTGTTGGATTTTGTCAAATGCTTTCTCCAAATCTAAGGACATGATCATGTGGTTTTTCTCTTTGTGTTTGTTTATATAATGGATTACGTTGATGGATTTTTGTATATTAAACCATCACTGGATCCCTGGAATGAAACCTACTTGTTCAGAATGGATGATTGTTTTGATGTGTTCTTGGATTCGGTTACTGAGAATTTTATTTAGGATTTTTGCATCGATGTTCATAAGGGAAATTGGTCTGAAGTTCTGTATCTTTGTTGGGTCTTTCTGTAGTTTAGGTATCAGAGAAACTGTGGCTTCATAGAATGAATTGGGTAGAGTATCTTCTGCTTCTATTTTGTGGAATAGTTTGTGAAGAACTGGAATTAGGTCTTCTTTGAAGGTCTGATAGAACTCTGCTCTAAACCCATCTGTTCCTGGGCTTTTTTTTTTGTTGGGAGACAATTAATGACTGCTTCTATTTCTTTAGGGGATATAGGACTGTTTAGATTATTAACCTGATCCTGATTTAACTTTGTTACCTGATATCTGTCTAGAAATTGGTCCATTTCATCCATGTTCTCCAATTTTGTTGAGTATATCATTTTTTACAAGGATCTGATGTTGTTTTTGATTTCTTCAGGATCTATTGTTAAGTCTCCCTTTTCATTTCTGATTTTGTTAATTAGGATGCTGCTCCTGTGCCCTCTAGTGAGTCTGGCTAAGGGTTTATCTATCTTGTTGATTTTCTCAAAGAACCAGCTCCTCATTTGGTTGATTCTTTGAATAGTTCTTCTTGTTTCCACTTGGTTGATTTCGTCCCTAATTTTGATTATTTCCTGCTTTCTACTCCTCTTGGGTGAATTTGATTCCCTTTGTTCTAGAGCTTTTAGGTCTGTTGTCAAGCTCCTTCTATGTGCTCTCTCTAGTTTCGTTTTGGAGGCACTCAGAGCTATGAGTTTTCCTCTTAGAAATGCTTTCATTGTGTCCCATAGGTTTGAGTATATTGTCGCTTCATTTTCATTAAACTCTAAAAAGTCTTTAATTTCTTTCTTTATTCCTTTCTTGACCAAGGTATCATTGAGAAGAGTGTTGCTCAATTTCCACGTAAATGTTGGCTTTCTATTATTTATGTTGTTATTGAAGATTTTACCTTTGATGAGTATGAAGTGCCCCTCCTTGTCCTTTTTTATAACTTTGTGTTGGAAGTTGATTTTATTAGATATTATAATGGCTACTCTAGCTTGTTTCTTCAGACCATTTGCTTGGAAAACTGTTTTCCAGCCTTTCATTCTGAGGTAGTATCTATCTTCTTCCGAGATGAGTTTCCTGTAAGCAGCAAAATGTTGGGTCCTGTTTGTGTAGCCAGTCTGTTATTCTATGTCTTTTTATTGGGGAATTGAGTCCATTGATATTAGGAGATATTAAGGAAAAGTAATTGTTGCTTCCCATTATTCTTGTTGTTAGAGTTGGCATTCTATTCTTGTGGCTGTCTTCTTTTAGGTTTGTTGAAGGAATACTTTCTTGCTTTTTCTAGGTCGTAGTTTCTGTCCTTGTATTGTTTTTTTTTTTTTTTTTCTGTTATTATCCGTTGAAGGGCTGGATTAGTGGAAAAATAATGTGTGGACTTGGTTTTGTCGTCGAATACTTTGGTGTCTCCATCTATTTTAATTGAAAGTTTGGGTGGTTATTGTAGCATGGGCTGGCATTTGTGTTCTCTTAGTGTCTGTATAACATCTGTCCAGGCTCTTCTGGGTTTCATAGTCTCTGGTGAAAAGTCTGGTGTAATTCTGATAGGCTTGCCTTTATATGTTACTTGACCTTTTTCCCTTTCTGCTTTTAATATTCTATCTTTATTTAGTACATTTGTTGTTCTGATTATTATTTGTCGGGAGGAATTTCTTTTCTGGTCCAGTCTATTTGGAGTTTGGTAGGCTTCTTGTATGTTCATGGGCATCTCTTTCTTTAGGTTTGGGAGGTTTCCTTCTATAATTTTGTTGAAGATACCTGCTGGCCCTTTAATTTAAAAATCTTCATTCTCATCTACTCCTATTACCCGTAGTTTGTTCTTCTCATTGTGTCCTGGATTTCCTGGAAGTTTTGAGTTAGGATCTTTTTGCATTTTGCATTTTCTTTGATTGTTGTCCTGATGTTCTTTATGGAATCTTCTGCACCTGAGATTCTCTCTTCCATTTCTTTTATTTTGTTGCTATGCTCGCGTCCATGGTTCCAGATTTCTTTCCTAGGGTTTCTATCTCCAGTGTTGCCTCACTTTGGGTTTTCTTTATTGTGTATACTTCCCTTTTTAGGTCTAGTATGCTTTTGTTCAATTCCATCACCTGTTTGGTTGTGTTTTCCTGTTTTTCTGTAAGGACTTCTACCTGTTTGGTTGTGTTTTCCTGTTTTTCTTTAAGGACTTCTACCTGTTTGGTTGTGTTTTCCTGTTTTTCTTTAAGGACTTGTAACTCTTTAGCAGTGTTCTCCTGTATTTCTTTAAGTGAGATTTTTATGTCCTTCTTGATGTCCTCTACCATCATCATGAGATATGCTTTTAAATATGGGTCTAGCTTTTCGAGTGTGTTGGAGTGCCCAGGACTGGCTGAGGTGAGAGTGCTGGGTTCTGATGATGGTGAGTGGTTTTGGTTTCTGTTAGTAAGATTCTTACATTTGCCTTTCGCCATCTGGTAATCTCTGGAGATATTTGTTATTGTTGTCTCTGGTTAGAGCTTGTTCCTCCCATGATTCTGTTAGCTTCTATCAGCAGTCCTGGGAGACTAGCTCTCTCCTGAGTTTCAGTGGTTAGAGCACTCTCTGCAGGCAAGCTTTCCTCTTGCAGGGAAGGTGTACAGATATTTGGAGTTCGAACCTGCCTCCTGGCAGAAATTGAGGGCCCTAAAAAGGGCCTGTCCCAGGAGCTGTTAGCTTCTGTAGTCCACACTCTCAACTGCAGAGCCTTGTCTCAGAGGGATTCGGGAACAAAGATGGCTCCCCCAGGTGTTCCAGCAAAGCCCTCCTGCGCAGGGTGGGCACCTCTCCTCTGGCAGGGAAGGTGCCCAGATGTCTGGAGCCCGTAACGGGGTCTGCCTCAAAAGCTGTGTGGCTTCTGCCTGTCACCGAACCTGTTAGCTTCTGTAGTCCACACTCTCACCTGCGCAGACTACTCTCAGAGGGATCTGGGAACCAAGATGGCTTGATTACTTTCTTATCGTTAAAACAAAACACCACACAGAAGCAACTTAAGGAAAGAATTTTCTCTGCCTCACAATTTTAGGAAATATTAGTCTTTCATAGAGTGAAAGGCACAGTGATTAATTTAGCTTTGTCCCTTGCATTAGGAGCTTACAGAACAGCTTGATACACCTTGGGAGACCAAGAGTGGACCAAAGGGGACAAGAATCAAGCCCTAGTATATAGTCTGCTAACTCCCATCTCTAACAAGTCCCCACAATCAGCTGTGGCACAAGTGTTCAGACACACGTGCCTGTTGATAACATTTCACTTTAGTTTTTTGTTGTTCTGAGACATTCTCAGTATGTAGCCCTGGCATCCTGGAACTCATGATGTAGTCCAGGCTGGGATTAAACATGTGTGAACCCAGCCTCTGCCAGTGTTTACCTTGGAAACAATATTGCTTGTATCTTCATTTGAAGTTTCTTCTTCTTCTTCTTCTTCTTCTTCTTCTTCTTCTTCTTCTTCTTCTTCTTCTTCTTCTTCTTCTTCCCCTTCTTCTTCTTCTTTTCTTCCCCTTCTCCTCCTCCTTCTTCTTATCATTATTATTATTATTATTATTATTATTATGATGATGATGATGATGATGATGATGTAGTAAACTGTCCTTGAAATCAGTTCTCCTGGTTTTAAATATTGACTACAATATAAGCCCTGTATGCTTGGGAAAACTATACAACTTTCTCGGTCTCCTTCCTTATGCCTAAAATAGAGCTACTGTGTGTTACTGATATGAATGTTAAATGAGTTAATTCCTTGAAGTCTTTCCCCCCTTTTAAAACATGGTCTTTACTATATAGCTCTGGCTGTTCTGTAGGCCAAATTGACTTTAACCTTGCAATAATACTCCTGCCTCAGCCTCTTGAGTGCTGTTACATTTAAGTTTAGAGATCAGATTTCAATGTATACATTCCTTATAAGGAATCCATATATTCTATTAGCTACTGTTTAAACCACAGAAAGTTCAAAACAAGGAAAATGACCCGATATAGAAGCAGAATAACAAGTTAAGAATCAGATGAAAAGCATCTGGATTTTAAATCTTGGTCCTTGTTTGAGTTTATACAATTATTTAAATCCTTCTTTTTGTTTGGTTTCTCTTTTCTTCTTTCTTAGAAGAAAGGATCTCATATATCTCAGACAAACCTTCAACTTAGTAGGTAGTCAACACCTTGAACTCCTGTTCCATCTGCTTTTAACTACCAAATACTGATATTACATGTGCATGCCAAATTTGGGGACTTTTTTGGTACCACTTTTTTCATTCATTTATTGTATCATTAATGTATAGGGAAGTGTATGCATATGTATGTGCACAGAGATCTGTATGCCATGGTGGGCACTTGGAAGTTGGAGGATAACTTTTGGAATTTGGTTCTCTTATGCCTCAATGTGGGTCTTGGGGATAGAACTCAGGTTGTCAGCTTGACTGAAAGCACCTTTGCCCACTAAGCCATCACTCTGGCTCCAGCTCTGTTGCTGTTTTGCAGTTATTTAGTGTGTGTGTGTGTGTGTGTGTGTGTGTGTGTGTGTGAGTGTGTGTGCCCTGCTATGGATGTTCTCTTAGTTACTATTATACTGTTGTGAATAGACACTATGACCAAGGCAACCCTTAGAAGAAAGTATTTAATAGAGGGCTAGAATACAGTTTTAGAGGGTTAGCCCCTGATCATCATGGTAGGATGCAGAGAAGCATGGGTCTGAAGCACAGTAGTGGAGAGTTTAGGAGGGAGAGGGAGAGAGAGCGAGAGAGAGAGAGAGAGAGACAGAGACAGAGACAGAGACAGAGACAGCGACAGAGACAGAGAGATGAAAACACATTTAGTCCAGTCACTCAGGAGGCAAGGAAACAATGGTAGGATGATTCCAGTTAGGATGATCTCGGAATACCCAAGATACAATTCACAGACCACATGAAGCTCAAGGAGAAAGAAGATCAAAGTGTGGGTGCTTCAGTGCTTTTTAGAAGGGGGAACAAAATACTCACTGGAGCAAATATAGAGACAAAGTGTGGAGCAGAGACTGAAGAAAAGGCCATCAGAGACTGCTCCACCTGGGGATTCATCCCATATACAGTCACCAAACCTGGGCACTATTGTGGATGCCAACAAGAGCTTGCTAACAGGAGCCTGATATAGCTGTCTCCTGAGAGGCTCTGCCAGAGCCTGAAAAATACAGAGGTGGATGCTCACAGCCAACCATTCGACAGGGTCCCCAATGGAGTAGTTACATAAAGGACTGAAGAAGCTGAAAGATTTTGCAACCTCATTGGAAGAGCAAAAATATCAACCAAACAGACCGCGTAGAGCTCACAGGGACTAAACCAGCAACCAAAGAGTACACATGGAGGGACCCATGGTTCCAGCTGCATATGTAGCAGAGGATGGCCTCATCAGGCACCAATGGAAGAAGAAGCCCTTGGTTGTGTGAAGGATTGATGCCCCAGTGTAGGGGAATGCCAGGGTGGGGAGGCAGGTGTGGCTGGGAGCATGGGGGCACACCCTCAAAGAAGCAAGAGGAGGGGGATAGGATAGGAGGTTTTGTGGGGGGGGGAAATCAGGAATGGGGATTACATTTGAAATGAAAATAAATAAAATATCTAATAAAAAATAGAATTAAAAAAGAGAGAATTAACTGAAAAAAAAAAAAGAGATCCTGTCTCTTGATGTGAAGGGGAATGCTAGGGAAGTGAGGCAGGAGGAGGGTGTAAGTAGGGGAACACCCTCATCAAAGCAGGGAGAGGGGAGGATGGGATCCGTAGTTTGCAGAGGGGAAACTGGAAAGGATGATAACATTTGAAATGTAAATGAATAAAATAACCAATAAAAAATAAAAATAAAACAGAAATGTTAAAAAAGAGAACCTGTGTCCAAATAGATAGGTAGGTAGGTAGATAGATAGATAGATAGATAGATAGATAGATAGATAGATCAATCGATCCATAAATAGATAAACACAGCCCTTTAGCACATTCTATACGACTTGTTCTTTTTGCTGTCTTCATTTGTGCAAGTTCTTCACAGTATGCCTGAGCAGTACCACCAGTTTCTGCTTCCCAGATGATTTCTTCAGCCTTTTATCTGTTAACTTCTTTCCAACGTTTCTCCTCACATACTAAATCAATGTGCATTAATACGGCCTTTGACATCCTTGTCAAATGCACAGAATGCTTTTATGATCTTTTCATCCTCTGTAATTTAATTTTGCTTGCTGTCATTGTCAGAAATTGAAGGAAGTCTACCACGCCAATCCTATCATCATCTACTTTATTAATAATGTCTTGTAACTAACTGTCTCTGTGGGCTTGTACCCCAGAGACATCATGATACTTTCTGTTTCCTTTGTTCTAGCACTTCCAAAAGCACCATGGCCAAAGACCAGAAAAGCTTCTTTTAATTTTGTAATCTGCTTTTTAGACAGATGGCCCACCATGTGGCAAAGGCTGTTTTCTGAGATGCCTGTGGGCTTGCTATGCCCATTCAGAGTAATGCTATGGTTCTCACTAACGTGTGTGTTGGTGTTTGCATTTGTTTATTTTTAAAACAGGTTTTTGCTATACATTTCAGACTGACCATGACCTCAAGATCTTCCTGTTTCAGTGTCCTGAATGCTGGGATTGAAGGCATCAACCAGACAACTTCTCTCTCTCTCTCTCTCTCTCTCTCTCTCTCTCTCTCTCTCTCTCTCTGTGTGTGTGTGTGTGTGTGTGTGTGTGTGCGCGCGCATGGGGGTGGGGGGAGTTAACATCAATTATATGCTATTTATAATATCATGTAAAGATTCTACCATTGTGGATCTTTAATTAATAAATCAATGTTTTAAAATACTGATTTCAAATTTTCTTTAGTACTATAGGTTGAATCCACAGCATTGCACATACTAGGCAAATGTTCTAGCACTGAACTATATTTCCACTGAACCCTGTTTAATCTTTTTAAAACCACTATACTACCACTGGCCAAGGCACAGAAAATAAGGGAATAATGAAAGATGGGCTCTCAGAGATCTTTGCAGAAGATGGGAGGGGAAGAGCCAGAGGTGGTGGGTTGCCACCAGGAAATATCGTCTGTTTTTATCCGAGCAGCTGCACATATGAACCCACAGAAGTTGTGACAGTCTGCATAAAGTCTGTGCAAGCCCAAGGCAGACCAAATCACAGCATAGAGAGGGAAGTTGGGCGCATAATATCACCTTTAGCTACGAGAGAATGGGGAAAGAGAGGTCAGTTTTCTCTGAGTGTTGTTACTGGTAAGTCAATCAGGCTCCAGTGGAAGAATACACATCCAAGAATATTTTGGGCAACACAAATTTGGTCTTGAAAGGTTGAACAAAGAAAAGACACTAAGTTGGTGGGGAAAGAAGGAAGACCTCAGGAGTGAGAGGTGAACATGATCAAAGTGAAATGAATGTGATCAAAATACATCATAAGAAACTCCCAAAGAAATAATAATAAAATTTTTTAAAAAGACAGGATATTGTTAACTTGTTTAGACTAGCCTTGAGTTTCAGTTCTTCTGCTTGGCCCTCATGAGAAGTTGGGAAGGTAGACATATGCACCATATTTTGTTTAGTTGCAATTAATGTTATGAAAAGTGTCAATACGTCTCCAAAGAAGCAGTGTCCTCCAGATACATGTGTCTGATGAACATGTGAACTTACAGAGACTAGAAGCCTGAATGGGACCTGCACAGGTTCAAGGCAGATGTGATCCCAGGACTGAGGAGGGAGTGGACACAAGCTCCCACCCCTAATTAAGAAACCATCTTCAACTGGTACTGACTTTAAAAAAAAACATAGTCTACTCCAATGAAGTCTTATTGGGTATATTAAGCACATTTCAGAGTAGCCCCCAAGTTCAGGAGTAAATGTCCAATAAAAAATTAAATCAATGATATTTTTGTAAATTATTTTTTGTTTGTTTGGACATTTTCATTTTATTATTCTGCTAATATATCTTGATTTACAATTTTTGTGTGTATGTTTTTGGTGTGTGTGTGTATATATGTATATTTGTTTGTTTGTTTGCTTGTTTGTTTGTTTTAAAGAGATAAAGAAAGTCCATGGAATTGGTTGGGTAATGATGTGAGGAGGACCTGGAGAGAGTTGGGGAAGGAAAAAAGTTGTGATTAGCATACATTGTATAAAATATTTTTCAAAAAAGGGAAAAGATAAAGAACAATGTCAACATAAACTACTTAAACCAAAGTTTTTTGTATTTTCTATAATGTTTAAGTATGTAAAGGATTCCTAAAACTAAAGATCTACTTGAAATTCCTGTTTCTGATGGGTCATGCCTGGGATTACAGCATGTAGGAGGCTGAGACAGGAGGACTGCTAGGAGTTCAAAGCCAACCTAGGCTCAAGAGTGAGACTTGGTCTCACAAATAAATAAACCTGAGAGGGAGAGAGCAAAAGATCATTTTTCTGAATACCAGAGTGGTGAATAGTTCAACCCTAGACTCATCTGCAAAGATGATTAAAATTTTCAAAGCTGTGGGCTCAGCAAGTAAAAACACTTGCGTCCAAGCCTAATAACCGGAGTTTGATCCCTGGAACCCACCGGGAGGAAAGAGAGGCAACTAGGGCAAGTGGTCCTCTGGTTTCCACATGTACACTATGGTACCTGCGTACCCAGGCACTTATAATACAAAGTAAATAAATAGATACACAGACAAATGGATAGATAGATAGATAGATAGATAGATAGATAGATAGATAGATAGATAAGCACAGTAACAAAAATATATCAATGCCTAGCAGTTCATGGTGGCATATTTCTGAAGTTATATGATTGGTGAATCAGGAGGATTGTGACTTTTCAGGGCAATCTAGGTTACATAGTGAAACTCTGCCTTAAAACAAATGAAAGCTAAGTAACTAATTAACTAACTAGCGTCTAACCCCATTCCGCATCAGTTAAATAATAATCTTTTGGTTTGGAGCCTGGACCCTAATATATGCAGTGTGTACATTTAAAATGCACCAGGTGGCCCCTCGAGATGGCTCAGAAGCTAAGAGTGCCTGGCACACAAGCCTGATGACTTCAATTTGTTTCCTAGAAACCATGATCAAAGGAAAGAACCATTTTTGAAAGTTGTTCTTTGACCTCCACATGAGTATGAAGACAGAGGCATGCTCACACCACACACATCCATATCATGCACACAATAATTTCCCTCCCTCCCTCCCTCCCTCCCTCCCTCCCTCCCTCCCTCCCTCCCTCCCTCTGTCTCTCTCTCTCTCTGTCTCTCTTTCTTTCTTTCTTTCTTTCTTTCTTTCTTTCTTTCTTTCTTTCTTTCTTTCTTCCTTTCTTTCTCTTTCTTTCTTTCTTTCTTTCTTTCTTTCTTTCTTTCTTTCTTTCTTTCTTTCTTTCTTCTTCCTTTCCCTTTCCCCCTTTCCTTTCCTTTCCTTTCCTTTCCTTTCCTTTCCTTTCCTTTCCTTTCCTTTCCTTTCCTTTCCTTTCCTTTCCTTTCCTTTCCTTTCCTTTCCTTCCCTTCCCTTCCCTTCCCTTCCCTTCCCTTCCCTTCCCTTCCCTTCCCTTCCCTTCCCTTCCCTTCCCTTCCTTCCTTCCTTCCTTCCTTCCTTCCTTTGAAAGAGTGTCGCACTGTGTAAGCTTTGAATGTTTGGGACTCACTATGTAGACCAGGCTGGCCTTCAACTCACAGATCTGCATCTGCTTCTGCCTCCTGAGTACTGGAAACAAAGGCATGCACTACTATTCCTGGCACAATAATAAATTTTAAAATAAAATTTCCTCAGGTAATAGTAATGTCCATTCAGGTTTAAAAGTTGTTTCTTTTTTGTAACTTTCTCTAGACTTGCATCACCCTAAGAACCATGGAGAGAGTTCCTAAATGTAGCAATCCCCAGAACAAATACAGAGATCTGAACTCACCCCACAGCAATCTGGGGAGTTAAACATCTTAAATGTTTCTCTGGACTGCTGCTTGCTTTTTGTCTTTAGATGAGGGAGAATCAACTTGAGAAAATGGCCAGCAAAAATGAGTATTCAGATGAGTGATAGAAGTATTTGCATTATACACATAAGACCCTGGGTTTCCTACAGATCTGAGGGAAGTTAATAAATTTGACTTGGATGAGTGCATTCTGCAACTGACTCCTTAGCTCAAGTATTCAGAGAGACCATGCCAGAGGACCAGCAAGAACCAGTTTTTCTTGATTTGATCATCTTGCACTTAGGATAAAAGCTTTGTAAATACAGTATTATTTCCTTATGAATTGTAAGAAAGCAAATAGATGTTCAAGGAGGGGTTCAAATGCCATACCTTGGAATGCAAACTAGAAAGTAGATTATGGGAAACCACAGTGGAGAAGCAAAACTTCCCTGAAGGAAATGTGTGCTTTAATTCAACTTTCCCTCTTTTCCCTCTTTGATCCTTCTTAGAAAGTGGAACAAAAGACGCATGGAAGGAGTTACAGAGACAAAGTTCAGAGCACAGACTGAAGGAATGACCATTCAGAGACTGCCCCACCTGGGCATCCATCCCATATACAACCATCAAACTCAGACACTGTTGTGGATGTCAACAAGAGCTTGCTGACAGGAGCCTGATATAGCTGTCTTCTGAGAGGCTCTGCTAGTGCTTGGCAAATACAGAAGTGGATGCTCACAGCCATCCATTGGACGGAGCACAGGGTCTCCAATGAAGGAGCTAGAGAAAGTACCCAAGGAGCTGAAGGGGTCTGCAACCCTATATGTGGAACAACAATATGAACTAACCAGTACCCCCAGAGTTCTCTGGGACTAAACCACCAATCAAAGAAAACACATGGTGGAATTCATGTCTCTAGCCGCATATGTAGCAGAGGTTGGCCTAGTCAGTCATCAATATGGGAGGAGAGGCCCTTGGCCATGTGAAGGTTCTATGACCCAGTATAGGGGAATGCCAGGGCCAGGAAGTGGGAGTGAATGGCTTGAGGAGCAGGGAGAACAGGGAGGGATAGGGTATTTTCAGAGGGAAAACCAGGAAAGGGTGTAACATTTGAAATGTAAATAAAGAAAATATCAAATAAAAAAACAAACAAAAAAAGAATATCATCTAAGGTGTATATTTCAGGAGTGGGTCACATTTGTTAGGCCTTCGGTTCCATTCACATCACTTTTAAAAATAATAAAAAAATAGATTATTTTTAGCTTAAGTAATAATGTCCTTCCTTCCTTCCTCCTCCCTCCCTTGCTGCCTCCCTCCCTCCCTCCCTCCTTTCCTTCATCCCTTGCTTCCTTCTTTTTTGAGGTGGTTTGAATGAGATATCTCCCATAGTCTTGTACACTTGAATACTTGGTCTCCAGTTCATGGCACTGTTTGGGCAGGTTTAGGAGGTGTGGTCTTGTTGAAGGAAGTATGCAACTGGGGAAGGCTTTGAGGCTTCAAAAGGCATGTGCTTTTGAGTGGCTCAATTACTCTCTCTGCTTCCTCTTTATAGTTCTAGATGTTAGCTCTTACCTTGATGCTCCAGATGCCATTCCTGCCTGCTGCCATGGTTCCTCACAATGATGGTGATGCACTCTTCCTTCTAGAACTCTAAGCCCCTCAAACCATCCTTCTATTTCCTTGGTCATTGTGGCAATAGAAAAGTACTAATATACATCCTTTATTTTTATGGTCCTGGGGATTAAACCTGGGCCTTTATGCATTAGAGATGAACATCCTACAGCTGAGTTATATACCCAGTCCTTTTTATGTTTTTATTTTTGAAACAAAGTTTTAATAATTTACGCAGTCTGGTTTCAAAGTCTCTAGGTTATTGGCAAAGGCCTTTAATCATTATGCCTGTGTTAGTTTTATTTTCATGAATAGCAGATTAGCAATTTTGACACACATGGAGGCTTAAAATATTTATTTGGGATGGGAGATTTGACTTTTTAGTACCTTTATTATTTCATTTACTTGCTAGACAAGTGGTTTATTTTCTCTCATTACCCTGGTCAAACATGAGACATGTGAATGAGGCTCTCTCAATATCCATTGTCGTCCCCAACTTTCCTAATGCTGCAGTCCTTCAATACAGTTCCTTATGTTGCAGTGACCCCCAACCGTAAAATTATTTTTGTTGCTACTTTATAACTATAATTTTGCTAGTGTTATAAATCATAATGTGAATATTTTTTGGAGCTGGAGGTTTGCCAAAGGGGTTGAGCCACAGGCTGAGAACATCTGCTATAGACAAATGAGCAAATCCAGATGAGATTAGCCCAGCCTAGTTCAATCCAGAAAATGGCACCTACAGAATTGTGAACTAAAGAATTTGCTACTATTTAAAACCACAGGCCAGATGTGGTAATGAATGCCTGTAAGTGTGAAATGGAGGCAGAAAGATCAGAATTTCAAGGATAGTCTAGACTGTATGAGATCCCTTTATCTACAGACAAAACTGAAAACAAAAACAAAAAACCCCACTCAATTAATTAATTAGTGGCAAATAAATCAAGCAAAACTCCTACATCATACAGTTCTGGAATGGTTTTTTTATGCACTAATTTGGGAAGCAATACACTGCAACTTCTGGGATTCCCTCCCCTACTTAAGTGGTTTTTTTTTCTGTTTCCACAGAAAACATGTGATCATACCCCATTGTTAATTCATGCCTTCGTCGTCACTCAGTGCTAGACATATTTTTCTTTGAAGGTGTCCTCAGTTTTTCCATCTTTTTATGGACACAAGCTTTCTTATATTCTTCAGTTCTGCTTTGTATCTCTTTAGCACACCAATGCTGACTTTAAACATTCTATCCAAGGGCTAGAAATGACTGAAGTGTTAAGAGCACTGGCTATGGAATCCTGAGGACTAGAGTTAAGATGCCAGCACCAACATGACTGACATAACAATTGAGGAGTCTCGGAAAATGCCTGTGGCTCTAATTTTTGAAAGCTGGAGATAGGAGGATGCCCGGGACTTTCTTGCTTCAAGCACAGTGGAGTAAGTGAAAACCCAAGGTTCAGAGAGAGACCCTGACTCAAAGGAATAAGGGGAGGATGATGGAGGAGGATGTTGTCTTCTAGTTTCTGCTGAAGCATACAGGCATTCGTACTCTCCACACGCAGGCACATGAGATTATAAGCACACAGTAGAATAAACAAATTAATTCATTAAAGGTGCTATTTGAAGGATTTCTACCTTTTAATACAGCAAAGGTTAATGAAATTTAATCTAAGCTAAGCTTACACATGTAGATTTTTGACTTTGTGTTCTTTCCTATTTTATACTATTTAACTCAACAGCCTATGTTTTCCTTTGATACATATAGATTTTATTTTCAATTTTTGGTTTTTTTTTTTGGAACACAGTTTCAAGTAAGACAGTCTAGCCTCTAAGTTGTCCTGTAGCCCATGATGACCTTGAGCTTTGGATTCTTCATCCTGTCCCTCACCAGAGCTGGCTGGGGCTATGGTCAGGTGCCACTAAACCCAGTTTATTGACTGTTGGAATTCAACCCAGGGACATGTGATCTAAGACTTTCCAAACTGATTCACATTCCCTGCCCCCTTTCACTTTTTGATACCGTGTCTCTTAAGTTAGCACAGGCTGGCCATGAACTTTGGATTTTTCTGTTACTACATCCAGTATTACACTGCATTTTAAAAATGTTTTGTTTTAGATATTTCCAATTTTTTTAAAGATTTATTTATTTATTTTATGTATATGATTACACTGTATGTAGCTGTCCTCAAACACACTGAAAGAGGCTATCAAATCCCATTACAGATGGTTGTGAGCCACCATGTGGTTGCTGGGAATTGAACTCAGGACGTCTGGAAGAACAGCCAGTGCACTTAACCACTGAGCCATCTCTCTAGCCCGATACATCCAATTTTTATTGACTCATGTGGATATAAACTTTTCATCATTTCTTTCTAAACGTACTCTGTCAAAGACATATAAATTATATTTTCCATAGTTTTCTAGTTGTGGAGTTAAAATAAAACAAACAAACCTGGGCCCAAATCTCTAGCACCCACTTTTATGCATAATCTTTGGAAAAATAATCTTTTTCACTGTCTGATTATTTTGTATATACACACACATATATGCAGTAATATATATATATATATATATATATATATATATATATATATATATATTAATATGTGTATGTATGTCTAACTCTGTTACCCAAATTACTCTTGAGTTTCTACCCACCCCTGTATCAGCCTCTTAGTTGTTGAAATTATAGGCCTGGAATTCTCTCTGAAAGCCAAGCTTTATTTTTTAAAATATACTTTAGTTTTTAAAAGAACTATACTTGCCTGAAATGTAAAACAGCATGCATGAGGCCCTGGGTTCTATCTTTGCACCCTTAAAAATAATAATAAAAAATATCAGTTATATTTTTATAGTCACATTACATAAATCAAACCTTTTAATCTATATTATACATGTACTAGAGTATACTGGTTGGTTTTGTGGGTCAATCTGACACAAGCAAGAGTCATCAGAGAGGAAGAAGCCTCAACTGAGAAGATGCTCCATACAGTGGGGATGCAGGCAACGCTGCAGGACATTTTCTTAATTAGAAATCAATGGGGGAGGGCCAAGCCCACTGCATGTGGTGCCATTCCTGGGCTGATGTTCCTGGGTTCTATAAGAAAGCAGGCTGACACCAAACACAGACACTATTGGATATGCTAGCAAGATTTTGCTGAAGGGACACTGATATAGCTATCTCTTGTGAGGCTTTGCCAGTGCCTGGCAAATACAGACGTGGATGCTCACAGTCATCTATAGGATGGAACACAGGGCCCCTAATATAGGAGCTAGAGAAAGTACCCAAGAGCTGAAGGGGTCTGCAGCCCTATAGGTGGAACAACAATATGAACTAATCAGTACCCCCAGAGCTCATGTCTTTAGCTGCATTTGTAGCAGAAGATGGCCTAGTCGGCCATCATTGTGAAGAGAGGCCCCTTGGTCTAGAAAATGTTATATGCCCCAGTACAGGGGAATGCCAGGGCCAAGAAGTGGGAGTGAGTGGGTAGGGGAGCAGGGCAGGGGGAGGGTATAGGGGACTTTTGGTTTAGCATTTGAAACGTAAATGAAGAAAATATCTAATAAAAATAATGTGGGAAAAAAAGAAATGAATATCCCACAAACATTAAAAAAAAAAAAAGCTGAGCAAGCCAGTAAACAACACCCATCCATGGCCTCTGCATCTGCTCCTGCCTCCAGGTTCCTGCCCTGTTTGAGTTCCTATCATGACTTCCTCCAATGATGTACTATGATCTGGAAGTATAAGCCAAATAAACCTTTTCCTCTCCAACTTGCTTTTTTGTCATTGTGTTGTCATCACAGCAATAGAAATCCTAGAAATAAAATATTTGCTATATATAGATCCTCATGTTCAGATGCAATACAAAAAATCTTGAGGGATTTTCTTTTCTGGTTCTAACAGGGGAGGGAAGCTACCAATATTAACTTCATGGATGAACAGTTCTTGTCCTCTTAAACATAGCATAAAGCCTTGTGGGGAGAACATATGGAGTGGTTAGGAAAGAAAGGATTATCTGCCTCGTCAGTTAATGTTAGCCAATTAACCCTAGAGATAAATGGAGTGACACATGTTGCAGGCAAATTGATCACAATGGTGTGTCCACTTATAATACCAGCATTTGGGCAAAGTGCTGAGAATAAGTGACTGCTGAGTGTCTAGTCCTAAATAAGACATCTATAATGTCTCCTCTAAGGCCAAAGGAACATTGCAGAAGAGAGGCAGAAAGACTATAGGAGCCATAGAATGGGGGAAGTGCTCTGGAACCCCATCTCGAGAACATAATATGTACAATAGCAGATGCAGCAACATGCATAAAGTGTCCACATTGCACATTTGGAAAGAAAGGGGGGACAACAGTAATGAGAAAGGGTAAGAAGGTAGTGAAGCAGGAATATAATCATAGTCCATTATATGCATGCCAGTACTTAATTACATAAATATTGTGAAGAATTGTATTCTATAAATAAGGAACAAATATTTTGAAGAAACAAAAACAGCTTGATGACACTATTTTTCACTTCTGTATTGCTTTGTGAAATAGTTCTACTGGGTTAAGTTCCAGTTTCTTCTTTATAGGCCTCATATGATTTTGGTAGCCCTAAGCTTCTCTAGGGATCCATAAGACAAGTTCCCTTCTGATGCCTACACATATGCCATGCCATATATTAATTCCCCCAACACAGACACAGATACACAGACACACAGACACACACACAGAGAGACACACACACAGACACACACACACACACACACACACACACACATACACACACACACACACACACACACACACACACACACACACAGAGAATAATAGAAAAAGAAATATATTTAAAAACTACAAATTAAAAATACAAAGGGTGGGATATACAACAGTGTTTGAACTATTTGGAACCATTGATCAGCAAAGCCACTGTCCCACAGCAGGTTGGAAGAGAAAAGCACGGCAGGACGACAGTCCAGGAACGGAGTCGTGTGAGAATTCTGAGTACTTATAAGAAAACTCCAGGAAAATAAGACAAGAATCTTTTGACCTCAGTTTCTTCAAAATATAGAATTGATTCTGGAATGTGCTTGCAGGCTCTTCCCGGGTGTAGCAGATAGTAGTGAGTTTACTTCTGTTGTTGTTGCTCATATGCCTCTATGAAAAAAATCAGTTTTTTACCATGTGAGGCTTGTTTTTGTGATTATACACTTTACTCATGTGCCCTTTCTTAACCCTCAGAGTATTGTCTGATGCTCTGAATAAACTTGGCTACTGCGTGGGACTTTAGTCTGCCTCGTTTTTCGGCCCATTCTCTCAGGTTCATGCTGCCCGCTAGAGAGGCAAACAACTAAGCCTTTGGATGGGAAGGTTCACTGTGCTCACTCTTTGCCTTATGGTTTTGTGTTTTCTAAATATACAGAGGCGAGATGTTAAAGAGAATTGAAATCACATTTAATCTCAATATACAATTGATTTTAGCCTGTTGGTTCAGTGGGCCATTTTCATGTAACTTAGTCGGCCATCACTGCAAAGAGAGGCCCATTGGACTTGCAAACTTTATATGCCCCAGTACAGGGGAACGCCAGGGCCAAAAAGGGGGAGTGGGTGGGTAGGGGAGTGGGGGTGGGTGGGTATGGGGGACTTTTGGTATAGCATTGGAAATGTAAATGAGCTAAATACCTAATAAAAAATGGAAAAAAAGAGAAAAAAAAGAGGCAGAAAGAAGAGCAGATAGATACCAACAGATTCAAATTTTCCCTTCATTTTAAAATTATTTTAATACCATTTATGGCAGAGGAAATTAGGTATTATCTTGGCTTAAGGAGCAGATATATCTGTTTCTATTTCTTTCTTTCTCTTTCTTTTTCTTTTTTTAAGTTTTTTTGAGATAGGGTTTCCCCATGTAGCCTGGGCAGTCCTGGAATTCGCTCTGTAGACCATGCTGGCCTCAAACTCAGGAACTCAGAGAGATCTGCCTCTGCCGCCCAGTGCTGGGGTTAAAGGCATGCTCCACCATTGCCTGGTATATCTCTGTTTCTTAATGGCTGGAAATCAAACCAGGGGAGAGACAAGGGAGAACGTATAAAACCAGGGGAAAAGGGAAGTGAAGTCTCTCAAAACATCTTCACATGAAACAAAACACTAAGCCAGACACTAAGTACAGGCCAGTAATCCCAGAACTGGGAAGCCGGCCGAGACAAGAGGACAATGTCAGCCCTGGATACATACAAGATCCTGGCTCAAACAAAACAATCTACACACTGTCCTCTTAGCCAAGCAATCACCATCTAGGAGAGTCCAGTTGCATCCCCTTGAAAAAGGATTAGCCCAGCTGGTTTTGTTGATGGTTTATTTCCCTTACTGCAGAGGGGACAAGAGGAATGATTCCCTCACTAGAATATCCAGTTGCTCACTACTTCCTGTTGTAAGCAAGTCTGCCTTAATTACATGTGGCCTCAAAAGGGGCCAGACTACATAAACCAGGGGAGACTATGCAACCATGGGTAATCCCTCTTCCATTCTAGGTAGGGTTTTTTTTTTTTCAGTGCGGTATTTTGGGGGAGGAGCACCCCACACCTCTGTAAGGAAGCCGAATAAACACATTGCTTCTTCAGAGTGAACTTTGGTTGAACAGTGGTTTGATGTTGAGACCTTAGAGCAAGGGGTGCATGTTGCTTACCTCTGCACTGGAAGGAATTTTAACAGCACACACACACACACACACACACACACACACACACACACACACAGAGAGAGAGAGAGAGAGAGAGACAGAGACAGAGACAGAGACAGAGACAGACAGAGACAGAGACAGAGACAGAAATAGATCTTGCTATGCATTCTCAGACTGAACTTTAATTTAGAGTTATGGTAGGGATTAAATTCTGATGAAGGAATATTTGCTGATTACGGCAGATTGCATCAAGGAAAAGAAAAGGATGGCAATTAGAGAGGAGAAGCCCAGTGGCCAGGGAGATGAAGGTGAACATGCTAGCTGTGTACTTTGATGACTCTATATCTGAAATCCACGTATAAAGCTAGAAGTGGTGTCCCAGCACTTTGACAGTGAGATAGGAGGCAGGACTCAGGAAGGAAGCTCACAGACAGGCTACATTTGGGCTCTTCAGCCAGATCAGCAGCAAAAAGAAGCCTTGTCTCGACAAAGTAGAAGACAAGAATTGACTTCCAAAAGGTAACTTTTGACCTCTACACATGTTCCCACACTAACAGGCAAAATTAAAAATAGTTTGAAAAAATCCAGAAAGCAGGACCCAGTGATTCTGGCTACATTTAAGTTATTCCTTAAACATCCAGGTTCTTGCTTTGCTCCCTCTGATTAAAGGGGTGTCCAATAAAGATGAGGTATTCTGCATACTGCACATGGCTTTAATAATGAAATCTATATAATTAAATTCAATCTTCCACTTAAATTTATGTACTATTTTATTTGAACTGATTTTCCAACCAAAAGAACTTTGAAATGCTTCAGAAGCTTTACAAATGCAGCAATCATCGGATAATTTGATGCTGAAATGAAATCTCTATGAGGAGGCAAATGGGAGTTAACCAAGAGCAAGCAGTACACATTATAATCAATTATATCCTAAATAACAAAACCACTAGTGCACAAGAAGCTACTACAGCTGCATAGGAATGCAGAATGCGGCGCTTAGTAAAACAATTGTAATCTGTCACCCTGTCCTCCAAAGAAGCAGTCCTGTCCCAGAGCCCACCTTATGGAGTTCTTTAGTACAAATGGAACCTATTGGAGTATAACTAATAATTTTAAATGTTGTATTAACTTTTTTATGGGACATATAACATGTTCCTAAATTCTAACATGTTCATGTTAATTTTGTAGAATGCAATTAAAATGAATCTTCTGAAGTAGAAGTAGTAGTAACTGAAATGTTATATAATAGACTATGGTAATTAGGTAATTATCACTCCAGAAAATAGTAATCATAAATTTACTCAGATAAACCTTGAAAATGAATATGGGAAAATGAGACTGCAGTTTCCAAGATGTTAGATTATTCATTATTGTAAAAAGGCTTTTTTATGTCATTAAGTTCTACCATTTGAGAACTAATGATTTTTTTCTGGTTCATGTTTTTTTAGAGGTTCAAATCTAATTCAGTTATAAATGACTCTGGTCCATAGCATAAACTTGGAAGACTTGGTGGCTAATTGTAGCGATCAGGGATAAGATGAATTAGGGGAGAATTTTATTTCAAAGTACTGAGTTGGGTGATGCTCTAGGTGAGGTTGTGACTTGTGACCAGAAGATAAATATTTAACATTATTTATGTGTAGTAGACAAGTGTTCATAAATGAAATTATAATGATCACAAAAGAGAAACACAAAGATAGGCTCTATATCTCCAAGTCATCCAGAGAAGAAAGTGGACAATGTGGCAAGTGATAATGAGTTCGCCAAGATAAGATGCTGATGTAAAGAAAGACTAGGAAACTCAATGTAAGAAGTATCACTAATAGGAAACCAAGGAAAGAGATTAGAAAGAAGTGGGAAGCAGAAAGATAACTAGTAATGTTTAGTGACACAAAACCAACTAGGTGGTTCTGATGGTGCAGAGATATTCCTAAAGAAGGAATGCAGCAACAAAACCCTGGCTTGATACATCACTATTGAATCATCCACACACCAGAAATTAATGAGCTTGTTAGAAAGGACACAAAGTCAATGTCTGACACATTTCTAATGTTAGGAATGATGAGCCATACAGCCTGTAGCTGCATTCCAAGTACTAGAGAGGCTGAAGCAGGAAGATCAGGAATTCAAGATCAGCTTCAGCTCTATAAGAGTTTGAAGGAGTCCTGAATTTTATGACACTCTATCCTACAAGAAGCTGCTCTTGGTTACTTGGGAGGTGAAAGTGAGGAGGATCAGGAGTTTCAGATCAGCCTTGAGCTTTGACTAACTACATAGTGAGTTCAAAGCCACCCTGGAGTGTGGGAGACCCTGTCTCAATGAAGAGAGTTGGTTGAGCACAGTTAAAGAGAAGGGTAAAAGGCAGGAGTGTATATGTATGTATATATATATATATATATATATATATATATATATATATATATATATATTCAAAAAGAAGATATATCTAATCTTTGGAGTGGATACTCCAGAAGGTGACAATAGCTAAGCGTACCTCATACCTAGCATTCAGGAGACTGTCAGGAGGATTGCTGTGACTTTGGGGTCATGCTGGGCTACAGAGTGAGCTCCAGGACAGTCTGTTTCAAATTTGCTTAAAATAGCAAATAAAGCAAATTCCAGCCATAATGGGTGCCTCTGGGAAAGCAGAACTGTGAGATAGAAGGGGGAGAAAGGTTCAGTTTCTTTACATCTTTTTTGTACAATTTGCAGACATTTTTATTACATACATGTCTTAGTTTTTTTCAGATGCTGAGATAAAACACCTTGATCAAAAGTGACCTGTGGAAAAGTTTGTTTGGACTTATGGTTTTGAAGGGATGAGAATTCATCACAGTGTAAGGAGGTATGGCAGCAGACAGGCGTGGCAGCAGGAGGAAGCTAAGAGGTCATATCTCCAACCACAAGCCCAAAGCAGAGAAAGCAAGTTGAACAGGAAATGAGATCGCACTTGCTCTTTAAAATTTTTTGTTTTATTTATTTAGTCACTTTACATCCCAGTCGTGCCCCTCAGTCCCACCCTTGGGTAACATCTAGTCACAAGTCCTGGTCTAGTCTGAGGATTGAACTTAGAACCTCACAAATGCTAGGCAAACATGGTACCACTGAGGTATGCCTCCATCCATTTTTATTTTAATTTTTATAGTCGACCTTAAACTGTCTTCTGGCTCAACGTCCTACATGCTGCTGTTACAGGCATGAGCCACCACTCTAGAGGCATTTGCGCTTTGATTTAAAGACAGAATCCTGCTATATAGACCACGGTCACCTCAAACTCACGGTAATCCTTCTGCCTCAGCTTTCTGGATGGTAAGATTATCATGTGAGTCATCATTATGAGTTTTGTAGTGTGTATTTGAGTAAAACAATGACTTTTCTGGACACAATGCCTGTACCCCCAGCTCCAGAAGGATGAGACAAGAGCCCTGTTGTGAGTTTGAGATTAGCCCAGGACACATAGTTACTTTTACATAACTATATAAAATTTTTCTATAGAGTGGGATTCTTTCTCAAAAAGAAAACAGAAATTGGGTAAATACTGAAGAGGGTAAAAATACTTACTGTAAAACCATGGGCATGGACTTTGCAACAGCAGCTGTAGTCTGCTGCCGTAAGGAGTGGTAACAGGAAGATTGCTGGAGCTTTCTGCTGCCAGCCCACCTCCAAGACCAAACAGTGAGAGGCCCCTCCTCAAGGGAATAAGGCAGAGAGTGATAGAACAGGACACATGACTTTGTCCTTTGGCACACCTGCACACATATGCATACAAACACACACTTGGACACACATACAGATACACACACACACACACACACACACACACACACACACCTCTGAAACATACAAAATATACATAGGACCTAAGGGATAACTTGGTCAAATAGAATTATCTTTTATTGGGTACTATGTGGCATTGTCAGTTTAGCTCTTATGGGCCCCACCAAGCAGAGTTCTTGGTGTTAGATGAGAGCCACTGTAGGCTATCAACATCATTGTGGTTGAGCTTCAATTAGGCTGAAGTTAAGCAGTGTTTTCGCCCTGGAAGTGCTGTGAATCTCTTGATCACAGTTAAATTCTTGATGTGCTACCAAAGCACACAGAGATCTATCCTTAGGTCTGCTTTCATGCCTGTACTAAAGCTGAACTTACCCTTGGGCCTTGAGTGGGCCAAGTCAGGTTATGTGTCACATGTAGGAATCATCAACTGCATCTGCGTAATGTTCCATGAAATCATGCTGGAGGTCACTGCAAACTCACACAGAAAGTCAATTGCTGGTCTCTGAGTTCTTGTTTGTAGTAAGCGTACCACTGAGCAGCACTCATGTTCTTTATATTCTTTAAAGTATTATTATTATGTTGTTGTTGTTTGAGGCAGGGTCTCATTTTGAAGCCCTGACTGATCTGGAACTTCATAAGGAGATAAGGTTGGCCTGGAATTTGTGATCTAGGAAGATCATCTCCTCCTCTGCCTCTGGAGTGCTGGGGTTCTCTACAGCCCTTTACTCCTTTTTCGGCAGACTAGTTTCAAACTCTTGTCAATTCCTTGCCTCAGCCCACTCATGGACTTGGATTAAAGACATAAGCTACTATGCCCAGCTAACATTACCAACAATGAGAAACAATGCTTTGAAAATTATAGATTATTAATAATCAGGATAGAGAGTTTTTAAAAGTCATGTATGCATGTTGCTCTCATGTGGAAGAGGTTTACCCGAAGTTTTACTAGTGTAATGTGCGACCATAAACTGTTTTCTTTTTTTTTTTTTTGAAAAAAACACAAGACAGTTTCACAGATAGGTTTCATTTTTCAAAAAAAGAGGAAGAAACACCATTCTGTGGCCCAGTGTGGCTTTGTCAGTTACCTCCTGCCCATTTCCTGGGACTTCCCACTCCTTCTTTAGAACAAACTAGACTTAAGTGAAACAACTCTTGTTCCATAGGATCAGTGATACTAAGAAGGGGGCAGATCTTAGTAGCCTCTTCAGTGAGAGACTTGAGAGCTTTTTGAAAAGAGCCCTGTCTGGCTAGTTCTTCTCTATTAGATCAGTCATTGTGTTGCTGCAGGATCCAAGGAGCAGACTCCGGTGAAGGTAAGGGAGGCACTGGGCTCTTTGGTTCTTTTATCAACTCTTCTCCTTCCTCTTCCCACGCTTTCTTAGCCTTTGATCATTAGAACTCAAGCCTACGCCTACGTCATCAGAAAGGATTTCTTAGCTTACTAAATTAGAGTGACTAGGAACTTGATCAAATGTTTAGTGAGGCTAGACAGTTAAGTAATAAAAATTAAGCTAAACACGTCCTTCCCTGACATCCTTATGTCATTTTGGGTAGTTCTAAAAACAGTGTTCTGGTTTATTTTACTGTTGTTGCTGCTATTGCTTGCTTTTGAGCACTGACTCTTGAACTCTGGGCCTTGTACATACTAGGCAAACAGTTAGAGTTAAAATTTTATTTTCTAAAAAACAAGCTCATTAACATCTGGCCAGATAGACCAGATAGAGCTTGAAATTTTAATCTCCTGAATAGTTGGCACTATAAGTTTAAGGTCCAGCTTAAAATGTTATTTCTAATTTATTTATTTATTTATTTATTCACTTATTCATTTATTCATTTATTTTCTTTGCTCTAAGATCTCACTCTGTAGCCTAGACTGATTTGCCTCAGCCCTTTACTGTTGGGATTTCAGGTGTGATCTACCATGCCTGCTAAGTAACACAATTTTAAGATACAGGTCTGCAATGAAGCTTGAAGTTCTATGAGTAGAATAACAGTAAGAGATTTTATTTGTAAAGTCTGCTAGATGTATAATACATACTGAAAGGTTGGATTCATGTAGTCAGTTCCTCAAAATAACTCACAATTTGTGTTTGTTTGTTTCAAAGGTAGGGTTTTACTGTGTAGCTCCAGCTGATCCAAAACTCGCTATGTAGACCAGGCTAGCATTGAATTCATGGAAGTCTTCCTAGCTCAGTCTCTTATGTGCTGAAATTATAGGTACAGGCCACTAGGCAGAGTATAATCTATTCTGTTTTAATTGGAAAATTTGACTGATTTGGTCAAACATCTTTCAAATTACTTTAATCAATTAATTTTTAAAAGTTGGAAGCCGGAGGACAAATTTATTAGTGTTGAAAAGCAAAGACCTTAGGGCAGGCAAACTGCAAATCTCAGCAGCTGACCGAAGGAGGAAGAAGGACAGGAGGAATAGATTGTCACGCCATGTGATTTAAGCATGTTCAGAGGCATGCCTAGACCATGGGTAGGAAAGAAGAGAAGGAAACATTATGTTTTTCTGAGTAATTCAGAAAAGCAGGCAACTTAGCCAAACTCTGTGGCCGTGGCTCTGTGACTGCATCTTTTTTTTTTTTTTTTTTTTTTTGAGATGGATTCTTTCTTCCTTGGTAATGCACACTGGACTTCCTGCTTCAGTTTCCAAAGTGCTAGGATTATAGGTGTGCACCAATAAGCCTGATTCTGATAACAGTTTACATGTATGCTCCACCCCACCCCACCCGGTGTGTGTGTGTATGTGTGTGTGTGTGTGTGTATGCGCGCATGCGAGAGTTGACACAAAGTCTATTTGTGTAGCCCTGGATGGCCTTAAATCATACTGCGTAGCCTAGGATGTGTACAAACTTGCAGCGATCTTACGCTTCAGACTTCTCACTACTGAGATAACAAGTCAGCACTACTGTGTTCAGCCTTCAAAACCTTTCTTTTTATAATTTCATCAGTTCTGTTTTGCTACTGCTACACTGTTTAAATTCTACATTTTAATGAGAAGGCCTAACAAGCAGAATATGCAGGAACGCCATGGCTCTTGACTTCAGTTGTGCTGATGACTTAGAGAAGAGAAAAAACATATTATATTCCCATTGAATTTCAGTCTCGATGATTCAGTTCAGCAAGCTTGTGATAGTGCTATCCTATGTGGCAGGAAATATTAAAAGTGAATATGGTTTATAGTGATACGGCTTTTCAAACTGTTATCCGGATGGTTTGAGGAAAGCTTTCATTTGGTATTAAAGACAGGGAATACATGGGTGCATGAAATTTACTTTAGTCGTTTTTTGTTTTGTTTGTTTGTTTCTTTTTTGTTTACCTCAAACATCCTTCCTTTTGTGCACATCATCTGTCTATGCTTGAATCCGGACTTGAGTTGGTTCGACTATTCATATTGATACTCTACTGCATTTCTTGCATGAGCCTCTCTGGAACAATTGTTTCCAAGATTTTTTAGATATAAAGCTTTTGTAGATATAAAGAGTATTGAAAACTGTGTAAACATCCATAGCAAGGTGGAAAATATTTTTGTTTGGTTTTATGCGATGGAGTCTCATTTAGTAGAGACTGTCCTTGAAACCCCTAAGTGACTGAGACACATCTGGAACTCCTGATATTCCTCCCTCTACCTTTCCAGTGCTAAGATGAAAGGCATATACCACCACACTCACATGAACATCATCTTTAAAACAATCTATTGTGACATGAATGGTTAACAGATTTGTAATACTCTTCAGAACTACAACAACCCCTCAATCTCACAGGCCTTTAATCCCAGCACTTAGAGGGCAGAAGCTGGGGACAGAAGCAGGTGGCTCTCTGTCAATTCAAGTCCAGCCTGGTCTACAGAGCCAGTTTTTGGACAGCCAGGGCTACACAGAAAAACCTCATTTCAAAAACCAAACTAAATATAAAGAAAAGTAAAGAAACAAACAATTATCCCTTTCTGTTCCCTTGAGATAATATAGTGAGCATCCACGTCTCCATCAAGTACATTAATTTGGCACATTATTTTGCCATGTTTATTTCTCATTTTTTCCCTGTCTCTCTCCCTTTTATGACATTTTTGAGAGTATGTTGTTGGCTTCATTACACATACCATCCATAAATTCTTGAGTGTATATTTTCTAAGAACACAAGCAATGTTTTACATAAGGATAATATAATTATGGCATTGAAAAAATGTAAGATCAAGCCAAGGGTGGGGACTCATGCCTGTAATTTGAGAACCTGGGAAGCTGAAGCAGGACAACTGATGTGAGTTCAAGGACAGCTTGAGGTATGTACTGAGTCTCGGGCTGACCCAGACTACAGAATGAGACCTTATATCAAAAAATGGAAGAGAAGTGTGGATTTATAAACTAGAAAAGTTGTTCCTTATTTTGAAAATCTCTTTTTTCTAAAAGTATATTTAAAATATTTTTAAAAGGTGCTCATAGGTTTGATTTTTCAAATGTAGGAAGTGATAAGGAAGAATATAAAGAAACATCAAAATTATGAAAGAATATATTTACTAATACTTCTGTACCAAAGTCCACACATTCTGAAATGAGTTATTTCCTAATCAGGTAAAGCTTTTAGATGTAGTTATTGTCTTTTAATATAACGATACCAGTACATTTGAAATCAAAATTATTTACTGGTAAAGTCAAATAGAAAAAGAAGAATTTTCTTTGTTCTTTTGTCTTTGACAAACAGTTTTTCTATGTAGTACAGGCTGGCTTTGAACTTGTGGTGGTCCTAAAGCCGCTGCATCTTGAGTGCAATGTATATGGTCACATATCATTACACCCAGTATAAAACCCTGCCTTGAAAAAAATGCGTGGCAGAAGAATAGTTAGTCACAAATTTTGTTTCATAACAGGAATTGAAAAATGAATGAGTCAGGGAAATGCAAATTAAGACTGAATTGAGAATTCATCTCACTCCTGTCAGAAAGGTTATCTATCATCATCATCATCAAAAAAAAAGGCAGCAAATTCTGGTAAAAATGCTGGGACAGATGAACTCTACTGTGCTTCTGGTGGGATTGTAAAAATGGGAATGCACTAAGGAAGTCAGTGTAAAGGTACTTCAAATAACTGAAAATAGAACTCAAGTGTGTTGACTCATACATGTAATCCCAGAGTTTAGAAGGCCAAGGCAGATGGATCACCACAGGTTGAAGACCATGTCTTAAAGAAAAAAAAAAAACTAAAGTAGAATATATGACTCATCTGTATCACTCCTGGGTATATAATTGAAGTCCTCTAAGGCAGTGTACTACAGAGATACTTGCACATCCTTACTTCTTGTTTTATTAGTTATGATAGTGGAGAAATGGAAACAGCCTAGATGTCCATCAGCCAATGTTTAGATAAAGAAAATAACAGATATACAAAATGGAATTTCATTACGCTGTAAAGAAGAATGAAATCAGGGTGTTTGTAGAAACGTCTCTAGTGCGCATGCGTATTAAATCAAGAAAGAGGTCATGTGAGGGGAAAAAGAAACCTTAAGAGGGAAGTGTTAGGGGAGAGACAGGGTAATGAGAGAGAAACAGAATTAGCAACAGGCAGGCAGGAAGGATGGAAGAAGGCAGTAGAGGATGGGGATTAATAAGAACAAAGTATAATGTCATATATGTATGAATGTCTGGTAAAGAAACTCATTACTTTATATGCTGACTTTTTTAAAAAAAAAAAAGCCTAATAATATGAGGCTGCGAAGATAGTTCAGTAGATAAATTGCTTGCTGTGAATTTGAATTTGGTTTTCAGAATCTGAATAAAAATGGAACATGGTGATGTGCCCTTGTAATCCCAAGGCAGGTGAGGGGCAGAGACCCTAGGGCTCTCTGGGCACCCAGCCTAGCATAATTGGTGAACTCCAGGCCAGTGGGAGCCGTTGTCCCACAAAACAAGGCTTCCAGTGCCTGAGAAATAGCATGCAAGCTTCATCTTTACCCTCTGCAGGCATGAGCACCTTCACATATGCCTGTATCTGCATACACATTAATAATACAAAAGAAATACAGACGAGTAAGATGAACTATTCAGGATATAATCTAAAATATACCATTAAGCCATTAATTATTTCTATCTCTAAAGAATAGAGTTTATATTTTATTTGTTTGTTTGTTTGTTTGTTTGTTTTGCTTTTGAGACAGCCTGTTTCTATAGCCCTGTCTGGCCTGGTACCTGCTACATAGACTAGACTGGCTTAGACTGGCTTAGAATCATAAACAATACTCCTTGCCCCAACTCTTCAGTGCTAAGATTATAGATGTGTGCCATCATGTCCAGAAAGAACAGACATTTTATTTAGGTTTTATTTTTTGAGCTGTTGGGACAGAGTCTCATGAAGTCAGGCTGGCCTCGAGCTCATTACATGGTATGGCTAAGCTTTTGATCCTTCTGCCTCAGCTTTCCCAGTGTTAGGATTTCAGGTGTGTGTTATCACTCCTGATAGTGCATGTCTCTTAGCCTAACATTCGGGAGGTGGAGGCAGGAAGATCATAAGTTCAAGACTGTTTTTGGCTGTGTAATGAGCTTCATGTTAGCTTGGGCTATATAAGAGCCTGCACCCTGAACACCAAAATTCAATTTAATAATAGCTGTATTCTAGTAAGTTTGCTGCTCAAAATCTGGCCTGAAAAAATATTCACAGACACCTATCCAATATTGCACATAGTGGCAAAACAAGAAAAAAATAAGCATGCATTATTTTAAAGGATTTACTACAGTGAAAGAAGTTTGTAGATGTTGAAACAGATGAAATTGTCACCACTGTCTAAAGGCTACTGTTTCTTCTTATTATTTTGAGATAAGCTCTTACAGCCCATGCTGGTCTTAAGATCACTATGTAATCAAGAATAGCTCTTGATTCTCTCATCTCTGACTACTGAGTGCTGAGATTACAGGTGTATTCTGACCCACAGCTGTGAGAAATTTGTACTAGCAGACTTGATGGCAAAGATCAAGATCATCTATGAAGTAGCATCCAACATTTTACTTTGATCTTTTTTTTTTCCTACCAGATTATACAACACAGTGTTGGGTAGTGGTTCCAGCTCACTGCCTCTATTTGTGTTTGGTCACTGGAGGTGTCCTTTGTACCCATCTCAGTCCAGCCTTTTCCAGTGTCTTAGTTTGTCATTACTGAAAGTATTCTCCAAGAGACAAGCTATGTTCTAGCACACTACCATCCCAAATGCCTCCCTTCCATACCAATCAGCAGTCTTTCTCTTTGCCATTGCCATTACTCCTTTCTTACACACAGTTTCCATTATTTTAGTGATGGCATTGGTTGGGATTTTATTAATATCCCACATAATACTGTTAACTATCTTGCAATAAGGAAGATATGAACGTAGAGTCCTTTTCTAATTTAGGTAGAGAGAGTCTCTGAAGTGCTATGTGTTTGAGGTGAGACCCGAAAATTATGAGAGATAGGCCAGGGTATAACTATAGAGTCTAAGCTCTCAGGACAGAAGAATAAATTATCCCAAGGATGGTAATTGGGATAGGTGGACCTGGGATAGGCTCAGCACAGCCAGGGTCTCCAGTCCTGTTGTGAACAGGCAGAGATGAGATTAAGCAGGCAGACCACACATCACGGGGGACTGACATATCTAGATGTTTGGTTGATGTGTAAACAGTACATTGGTAAAATTAAATTACCTGTGGAAGGTAGCTGTAAAATCAAGACTAATGAAATACTAGGCTACAGTATTGGGACGAATTCAGGAAAATATTAATATTGCTATATTCAAAATGGAGCATAAGTTGCTTATTAATGAGCATTGACATACAAAATATAGACGTCACTGCATCTTCTTCCTTTTACTTGGCAAGTGCTGTTGTTATTAACAGGGATGATGTCGTTTTCTCGGAAGAACAAAAGTGCTTGGTATCACAACTGTGTGATATTAACTACTTTCAACTATGCAGCAGAACAACATGCTCTAAATACAGGCTTTGGAGATTATAAACATGGCTTTCAACCTTGCTTTCAGTAGACAGTAGCTGCATGACCTAGGAAGGGGAGGTTTTCCTTCATACACCTTTCAGTAACATATAATGTATTAATTAAATAGTCTATATAGTCCATATACTAACACAATTTATTTTGATGTTGTCATCGATGTATATTATACATGTTGATGATATCCTCTCATAATTTCCATGGTCTGCCCTGCTACTCCTGCTACCTCTCTTTATTTCCCTCAAATGAACATTTTTATCATCTATCACCTTGTCAGTTCCTCACTTGACAGCTATGATAATATTCAATGTCCAATATTGTTGAAAGATTAGAAGTCAAATATAGAAAGTAACCAAAGAGGAGTTGTTATCAGGATGTCTGATCCAATTTACTTTATCTGCATTTCCCCCTTCTTTTCCTGTTTTTCCTTCGTATCCTCCTATTGTTCTTTTCTTTCCTTCTTTTTCCTCCCCTGTCTCTCATGAGATCAGTTCTCTAAATTAAGTCCATGCTGGTTCTGAACTCATGATCTTCAGCCTCAAATTCCCAATGCATAGGGTCAGGGTATGCCTCACCAAGTCCTTCTGTGCCTGCCTTTGGTTTGCTTGTTGTTTTATATCTTAATTTAAGACAGGGTCTTATCTAAAGCACAAGCTAGCCTGAAACTTATAATAACCTAGCCCAGACTAACTTTGAAGTAAGCAATTGTTCAAGTGTTGGGAATATGCTACTACACGCAGTAGTTGATTAAGGTCAAAGTTAACCAACCCACAGACCAGGACTCTGTTTTTATAAAGTTTAATTGGAATACAGCCATAACAATTTGTTTGCATGTTGTCTGTGTCTGCTTTTCTTCTACGATAGCAGAGTTGCAACAGACTCTGTATGACCTATAATACCTTAAATATTTGCTATCCCTAACAGGTATTTTTTTTTCCTTCTGTGGTTGGACCTAACAGGTATTTTTAGATGTCCCCTTTACAAAGTCCCTTCTCTTTATCTCTTTTTGCTTTGTTTTTCTTTTGTAGTTTATAAAGGTTCTCATTATGTAGTCCTAGCTGGCTTAGAATTTGTAGACAAATTTGGCCTTAATTTTTTGATCCTCCTGTCTATGGTTCCCTAGCGCTGGGATTAGATATGTGCTATCATTAGGTTCTCTAAAGAGAAAATCCTGTGTTTCTGCTCTAGAGTGTAAGTCAAATGCATGTCTATATACAGAAGTTATAACAAGAATTTCATGGTAATGTATACAGACACATACATAGAGATCTAGAAGGAAGAATTTATATTGAAGTTTCTTCAGAAAACCAAGTAAATGATTGAACAAAGTACTGTACTTTAGCCCATACTTCTAGTTTATGAACTTGCAAACCAGGCTAATTTTGGTATGCCACTGTCTGGTAATGATTAATGTAGGCTAAATCTGCCTAGAACATCTAATCAGCAGATGTCCTTGAATGTCTTCTTTTCACACTTAACCAGTGATAGAATCTAAACACACACACACACACACACACACACACACACACTCACACACTGGGAGAGAGAGAGAGAGAGAGAGAGAGAGAGAGAGAGAGAGAGAGAGAGAGAGAGAGAAAGAGAGAGCAAGCTTCCATAAGATAAGAAATAAAACTTCAAACAATAAGGTATATGAACAATTTAATCAGTTAGAATCAGTGCCTCAAATAAAATTAAGTATGCCTTTGAGATATCATGATAGCTTTATTTATTTATTTTTTTAACATTTCATAGGCAATAAAAATTATTAAGAAAAATGCTAGAAACAAACTAAAATCGTCCCAGGAAGTTTTTATTCTCTGTTTTGTGTTTTTTTTAATGGATTCTGTAATTCAAAACACTGTGTTCATTCTAGTGGTCCATTTGTTGTTATAAGATGAAATAATTTTTTAAAAACTAAGTTAAAATAATCTATCTATCTATTATTTATTTGTGTGTTCATATAATGGCACTTATGTGGAGCTCAGAAGAAAATTTGCCAAAGTTGGTTCTCACCTTCTAGCAAGTGGGTTCTGGGGATCAAAGTGAAGTCATCAGGCTTGGCAGCAAATGTTTTTACCTAGTGAACTGTTTTACCAGCTTTACCTGAGACCCCCTTTTGGTCAGGGTCTTGCTATGTAGCCCAAGTTGGCCTCAAACTCACAGCTGTGCTCCTGTGTCAGTTTTCAGAGTACTGGTGTTATAGGCTTGGGCTGTAACGTGCAGCTCAAATCAACTGTCTTTGTATATTTCTGTTTCTAATTTCTGTGCAGCGATAGTCTGCACAGCTTAGGAACTTTCAGAAAGCTCTGTGCTGTGCTTTCTACTGCCCTCTGCTGCCAGTTCTCAGAAACATCAGATTCTGGGTAAATTCACCAGCCCTCTTCCTAAATTCAGGCAATAGTCAAGTTTCAGGACTTTCTAGAGATAATGGAATGCTCACTTTACACACAAGCAGCCTAGTGTCTGAAAAGTTAGATAATGTAACTGTAAATTCTGTTTTCTGACAAATAGTGTCTGACTGCCTCGGGACACTGGATAAATTGTTCCAAAGCTGCTCAATTTTAACACCTGAAACTAAAACGGGATCTATTCAGTACTTCCGAAACTCCTGCAGTCTTTACAAAGATCTGTGACAAGGCAATGTGGTGTCATTATGGGGCACAATTAAAAATACCAGTAATTCCCTGAGGTCCCGACTTCCTCTTTTTGGAAGCTGATTTTATTATTGACTTTAGGTAGTAACTTACCTCTCTGGTGGAATCAATCTTCCTCCTTCAGTCTCTCCCTCTGTCATTTCAGACATAGTCTCTCGATGGAGTCCTTGCTAGTCTGGATCATAGCAGAGAAATGGAGCTGGCCTCCTCCTGTGTTTGTCTCTCAAGTGCTAGCCTTATGGATCTACTTCATCATACTGGCATCCCCTAGACATGAATATTTGTACTCAGATATCCCATCTCTTGTAGGCTTAAGAGGAACGAAGCTAAACATGCCCCCAGCCCCATTTCAGACAGCACTAGTGCCATATCTCAAAATATCCAGGCTCAAGGGTGCTGCTTATGCTATTGAGGCGGAGTTTTACCACGTTCACCTAAGCAAGCATCAAAAGCCAGAGCAATCTTCCCCCTGGCTCTAAAGTTATTTCAGGCCCCCTTTTCACCTTCATTTCCACATTTGAGAGCTTTTGTTGATTTATATTTGCTTTGGTTTCAAGGCAGTATCATATAGCTCAGCCTGGCTTCATATTTGCTATGGAATCAAAATAGACTTTGAGTTCTTGATCCATCTGCTTTTACATTCCAAGTGCTAGGAATATGGGAGTACTCTGCTATGCTTGGTTCCCAGTCCCTCCCATCTCTTCCCTGTCTCGTCTGTTGCCTTGATCTCAGCTCCTGTGTCAGATGGAGAATGAACCCAGAAGTCTCCTAGCTTGTATCCATAGCTACAGTCTGTCAATCTCACCCAAATTCATTCATCTTGACCTTTACTGTTAGACTTCAATACACCCTGATAATATTTCCTTGAATGTCAGATTGGGAATCCTTGGTTTTGAAAGATTGGGACCAGAAGAGGTTTGTTAAAGATTTTGAAATACTTGTGTCTTTCGGAAAATGCAAATTTTATGTATCATTCTGTACATACACATGACACCAAAGACAACTTTATACAATATATGTTTTGTGTGTGTGTGTGCCTGAACTGTGACATGAGATGAACTGTCCATTTATGGTGTCATATTGGCAGTAAAGATCATTAAAACATTGGAGGATATTTGATTTAGGATTTTTTTATTAGAAATTCTTAACATTACCTGAAGTTCAATGAAAGGCTTTCAGCCTTGTGTCTTTCAATGGATTTCTCCGACACTATTTCTCACTCTTCCCACCCAGGGGATAAATCTATCTCTAGACACTAGGATCGATTTTCACTTTACGAATCTGCACTTGGCTTCATATACATGAATGGCTGCCTGTTGTTGTTGTTGTTGTTGACAGTCTTAGCCTGTAGCAGAGGCTGGTTTTAATTCCCAAGTGCGGGGATTGTACCCTGCTCAGCTAGACTGGTGGAAACTCTACTTATCATAATTAAGATAATAACAAATCTCTTCACAAATAACAAACTTCTTCACTATTGTGAAGGCACGGAGACCATCAGTGCTTTTCATAAATATTCCCGCACCTTGAGAGAGAAGCGTCTCCCACATCAGATGGATGAATCTGAAGAGTGGGGGATACACAGTGGGAGATCTGGAACCTATCTGAATGGGAACAGGGGAAAGAAAGTCAAGTTCTTCAAGAAAGGCTCTCAAGGCATGTGCGACTCTGAAAAATCACACATTACAGACTGTCACTGCCAAACATGAGAGTAGCAAGAGAGACTTATTCACTATGTTGCTAGTCCCTCTTGTCTCTGACCTGCCCACTGTGTTGTTAAGAGAGTCCTGTGCTTCAGAGCCCACTGAAGGTCACTTTTGACAGCCTCTCATTCCTTCACCAAAATCCAGTTGTACAGAAAGTATCACCTTTCTGTTTCTTCTTAGTTACTCTAAAATATTTTTCTTTAGTTTTAAAATCTTTTTTTTCTTTTGTGGAACTTGGATTGAATTCAGGACTTTGCAACTGCTAGGAAGGAAGTACTATGACACTGAGTTAATTCTTCAATCCTAATTTTTTTTTAAAAAAACGTTTATTTTTAGTTTAGTGCCTGTGTGTATGTATATGTAACACATGTGTGCCTAGTGTCTGAGGGTGCTAGAAGAGGCTGTTGGACACTCTGGTTAGCATACAAATATGTGTTTCATTAGGACACATATATGGAAACCTATTCTTTATTTTCATCCACCCTCCCACTGCGATTTCCTTCCCTCTTTGCTCCCTTGGTTATCTTCTTCCTCTCGCAAACATCATGTAATCCATTGCTGTTTCTGGTTTCCCCTTGTGCTTTAAGTCATATTTCCTACCTCTCTACTTTCATGTTCCCTCTCCCTCTCCCTCTCTCTCATTTAAATCTATATAAGAAAAATGACTCATCTTTCTAAATATATTTCACTTCATATTCTGCTCTTCACTTGCACTCATTTCCTGTGAGTATCAAGTTGTCATTCTTTATAGCTGAGTAAAATGCTTTTATACGTACACACACCACTTTCTCAATCTAGTTATCTATTAAAGGATATTCATGCACCTAACTCCTTATCTTGGCTACTGTACTGGCTAGTTTTGTGTCAACTTGACACAGCTGGAGTTATCATAGAGAAAGGAGCTTCAGTTGAGGAAATGCCTCCATGAGATCCAACTCTAAGGCATTTTCTCAATTAGTGATCAAGGGGGAAAGGCCCCTTGTGGGTGGGACCATCTCTGGGCTGGTAGTCTTGGGTTCTATAAGAGAGCAGGCTGAGCAAGCCAGGTGAGGCAAGCTAGTAAAGAACATCCCTCCATGGCCTCTGCATCAGCTCCTGCTTTCTGACCTGCTTGAGTTCCAGTCCTGACTTCCTTGGTGATGAACAGCAATGTGGAAGTGTAAGCTGAATAAATCCTTTCCCCCCCAACTTGTTTCTTGGTCATGATGTTTGTGCAGGAATAGAAACCCTGACTAAGACAGCTACCATGAATACATATGAATTTTCATGTATCTATATGGTACATGGACATCAGGGTCATCAGGTATCTATTCAGGAGTGCTGTAGTTGGCTCACATGGTAATCTCATTTTAGTTTTTAAGCGAACTTCTGAATCGAGTGGCTGTACCAGTTTAGATTCTGCATTAGTGACTTGTATTGTTGCTGTGCCAAAATGTCTTGACAAAAGCAACTAAAGGGAGAATGGATGTATTCTGTCTCATGGTTCAAGGTTTTAGTGCATCATGGTGGGAAAGTCTTGGCAGCAGGAGCAGGAGAGAAGCAGGAGGCAGCTGCTCTCATTCTGTGTGCAGTCAGAAGTTTGTCTTTTAAGTAATTCAAGATCGTGGCAAATTGGCAACCATTATTAACCTTTACAGATGTTTCTTCTTTACCCAAACCCTTGGCAGTATTTGTTGTTTGATATATTGATGAGAGCCATTCTGGCTAGGTTATCGTAGAATGTCAAAGAAGTTCAAATTTGCAATTCCCTGATGGCTAACAGTGTTGTCCTTCTTTTGGTAACTGTTCTTTTCACTTGTACATTTTTAAAAGAATTATTTATTTTATGTATCTGAGTACACTGTAGCTGTCTTCAGACACACCAGAAGATGGCATCGAATCTCATTACAAATGGTTGTGAGGCACCATGTGGTTGCTGGGAATTGAACTAGGACCTCTGGTAGAGCAGTCAGTGCTGTTAACTGCTGAGCCATCTCTCCAGTCCCACTTGTACACTGGTTTGTTTGTTTGGTCATTTGTTTTTCAAGGTAGGGTTGTTCTACCATGTAGCCCTCTTTGCCCTGAAACTTGCTCTGTAGACCAAGTTGATCTTGAACTCACAGAGATCTGCTTGCCTCTGCCTCCCGAGTGCTGGGATTAAAGGCATGTGCCACCACTGCCCTGCCACTTCCTTTTGAATTTGTTAGGTATGTTGGATATTAGTGCCCCCTGGAGGGGATTGCTGGCAACAGTTTGAGAGATAGAAACACACACACACACACACACACACACACACACACACACACACACACACTTATGCCTATTCTGTTCTCTTACTTGGAATCTTTGCTTCTTTATCTCAAAGTTGGGTTCATAGCTTCCTATGTAGGAAGTACTCTTTGTCAGTCAAAGTTTAATCCCATCACAATGTTGCAGGTGATGAAGCTAAGGAACTTTCAAAGGGACCAGATTGAGACCTTTACCCTGTATTTTCAGGTCTTCGTCACCATCAAAGAAAGAATTGGGAGACAGGATAAGATAAGGAATTGAAAACAAATATGCTTATGGGGCGAGTGCAGGCTTCTCAAGCTGAAGGAATCGTGGAATTTCATTCATTTATTTATTTATTTATTTATTTATTTATTTATTTATGTCTTTGAGCCACGACATCTTTCTGTAACCCAGGTTGTCCTGGTAACCAGTTGTCTTTACCTCACAGCACTTTTACTGCTAGGGATCTGGACTCAGGTTCTTGTGCAGTTGTGTCAAATTAATTCATTTCCCCAGCCCATGGAGGTATCTATAGCAATGATAATATAAAATATATTGATAATATAATGAGAATGATAGAGCAACAGTTAGTTAGTGGTTATCTTGGTAGATTATGTTTATCCAAACTGTGTTTTGAGGTAAACACATGTTTATTCCATTCTTTTTTTTTCCCACTGTCAGAATGGTGACATGTTGTTCTGTTGTAGTAAAGGTCTACAGTTGCATCAGCCCTTAACAACTGTGCAGTTTGCCTTTTTTATTCCTTTGCCTATCAGGTTTATCTCAGTGGCTTCCTCCACCCAGGTTTTACCTCTGAGTTCCAGGATGCTCATATGTAGAACTAGAAGATCAGTTAGGAACGGGCATATGTAGAGAATAGCTTTGATTTCACCAGGTCATCACACACATATCCTTGGCAATGTCTTCATGTGGCCCCTGGTTAGTGCTCTTTGTAGTTCTGTCTGCAATATTTCTATCCTAACTGTAGGCATCTTTCAGGTACACGGGCTTTCAATATCTTTTCAGTTTGTAAGGAGACTTGATAAGGTAGCCTCAGGACTGCATGCCTATCTGAACCATGTGCCTGTCTGATTTGCATCTTGTTAGGCATGAGAGAATTTCTGAGAGTTCCTGTTTCCTCACTCTCTCCATGGGAACTAGGGTATGGAGAGCAAAGGAAATCCTGAGTAAGTGAAGTTCTGCCTGAGTGAGCATGTGTTGTTGGCATGGGCACAGCCAACTCAAAGACCCTAACCTTAGGACCAGAAGAAAATGGCAAAGCCTTCTTTGGATGTCCAAGTGTGGGCATTGGTAGTGTGTGCAGGAAATGTCTACCATAGCTTTCTTCCTTCAGATATTTACAGCCTGAAGGCTTTTACCTTATAGAGGCTGTTCCTACTAGGATTAGCTAAATCTGTTTCCTTCTTTCAGTTACATGCCATAACACCACTTTCTTCTTTATCTGTACGGAATCACCCATCCTCCTTGTTCAGCCATATGCATTAATGCCAAATCTCTGTTCAACTCTATGTAATTGTCCTAGCTAGGGTTTCTATTGCTGTGACAAAACCCCATGACTGAAAAGCAAGTTGGGGAGGAAAGGGTTTATTCAGCTTACATGTTTGCATTGCTGTTCATTACAGAAGAAAGTCAAGACGGGAACTCAAACAAGGAAGGATCCCGGAGGAAGGAGCTAATGCAGAGGCCATGGAGGAATGTTGCTTTCTGGCTTGCTCCTCATGGCTTGCTCACCTTGCTTTCTTGTAGAACCCAGGACCACCATTCCAGGGATGGCACCACCCAAAATGCACTGGGCCCTCCCTCATCAATAACTAATTAAGAAAATTCCTTAAAGCAAATCTTATGGAGACATTTACACAACGGAGTCTCTCTCTATTCAGCTAACTCTAGCCTGCATGTCAAGTTGACACAAGACCAGCCAGCACAACAAAAAAACACGCTGAGCTCCTGGGGTGCTGTGGTTTTTCTATTAGAAAACCTCATCCACCTGACTTCAGTTTTTCTATTTGTGTTTCTCTGTGTGTTTGTCTTTTCCCTATACACTCTAGTCAGGTCCATCGCAGGAGCCTTTCTGGACAGGGCAGTTGGCTACTGACTTCATAATGCTGACCCCAAAATATTACGCCCTAAGCTTTTAATGCTTTTGATGTTAGATTATGAAGTTCGAAATCTCAAGTTATAGTATCTCAAAAATCATTCTTTTATTATTAGTACACTCACCTCTCTCTTTCCTTTTGATTTATATGAGACATGATTGGGCATAGGCTCCAGATCCTTCTGCCTCGACTTCCTAAGATCATGGATGCATAGCTCCATGCTTGACATTTAGTTTCTGTTTGCCTGTGTGTTTTGAAACAGGATCTCACTGTCAACTTTTGTTTTTTATTAGTTTTTTAGACTCTCTCTACGTGGTCCCAGCAAATCTCTGCCAAGATTCTCTAAAATTTATATAGTAATTCCAAAGTCAACAGTGAACTTTTGCCGTGATTCGCAGTGATATTGAGCCTGTAAGGAGAGTGGCTTGCTGCAGCCTGGTGGGGACGGGTTAGGGAAGTTACTTTCTCACTATTAGAGCTTCTATGGTCATCTTTGTTGGCTGGCTAGTTATTCTTTCATGTGTTTAAACTTTATCTTTTCATCTGGAAACTAGTTTTATTGAGGTTAGAACTGTACTTTGAAAGTATTTCTTTAAGGTTGACATCATATTTTCCTTTTTGTCCTTATACTAAGAATACAAGCATGATTCACAGATTAGTTGAAAACTTAGCTTTGTACCTTTCTGTTGCATATTAACTTTGCCTACATTTAAGCAACTGGTGAATCTGATTAATATACTTTGGAAATAATTCCAAAAAATACAGATACTTATACATTATCTTTGTACAATTTTTAAAAGGAACATTCTAGTTACTTGGAAAACATGCATATAAAAGAAGGGCTGAAACTTAAAAACCATAACGTTGTGTACCTTTAACAATGATACTTCTTTTGACTTTTCATCTTCAGTGTCAAATCGACAGGTCTGTTTCAGTAGCCCAGCCCTTGTGATCAAAGACAACCAGCTCTCCTCACTGTCGCCCATTGCTCAAATTCCAGGAATGCCACTGTGTTCCTTTTTTTAGAAAATGCAGCTGCTGGTTTCTGGCTTGTTCTCTCCACCCCAGACTTCAATGACAACTGTTAAAGACGTGGAAGGGGGAGGGAAGGTGTGGGACGTCTTACTGTCAGGAAAGAATTTTAATAACTAGGGTAGAGGTAAACTTGTCAGTTGAGTGTAGACATTTCTAGGATATATTCTGTGATGTGAGAGGAATACAAAGAAAAATCCAACATAGCCTTAAAAGGTAGGGGGAAACATTGGTCTTTCATAATTTATCACTTATAAATTAGTTTCAGAACTCTTATCAATCATTTCATCAACGTACCAAACACTTTTAGAATCCCTCCTATATCCTGATTGCTGTCTAGACCCCAGGAAAGAAATTTTTAAAATTGAGCAACATTACAGTTCTTGTTTCAGTAGAATTTGCCACATATTTCTTCAGTCTTTTCTCATAACATACTAGCCATGTGGCTCTCCAGCTAGCAATGTCTCCACTCCCGGCACCCCTCCGGGCACAACATAATTCTCTTGTCCAATTCTTACAGCCCTTTGTAGTCATATTCCATGCTATTGTACCAGCCCCATTTCTTCTCAGCTTTTATTTTGTAGTGAATAGTCCATGCCACAGCGTCTTCTTATAATTTTAAGTCAGTAGCCCCAACTTCTGTTTACCCTTTATGCTTTCGCTTCACTGCCACATGCCTTAAGCCACATCTTGTGAGTCTTTCTTTTATGCCCTTTTCTTTATGCTACCTTTGTGCCTACCACTGTTATAATCCTCAGTATTATAATATTGGGATTATTTGTATCCAGTTTATTTTCTTCCATAAGAGAAGGATGGTCCTTTCATCTTTGTATCTCTAGCATATAACATAGGTGTGGTATACATTAAGTATATAGTGAGTGAATGAATTAATTTATCTTTCATTTTTCATATAGCAACTGTAAATTAATTTTTTCTAGCCTTCTTTCCTCCCACTATTTCTCATGAATTCTCTTTTCAGAATGCTATCAGAAGGATATCTCAGTGGACTTACCTACTGGAATGACATTCATTGGAATTGTGCATCTTATAATGAACCGGTGGCTGGGGACCAAGGCAAAGAGACAAGTTCTGTTGCTGCTCTTTCATATTCCTCTGTGGATGAAACACAAGTTCAAAGTCTTTATGTGAGCTGCAAATCCTCTGGGAAGTTTATTTCATCAGTGCATGCAAGGGCGAGTCAGCACAGCAGAAGCCAGAGCAGAACAGTGCTGCAGGCAAACAGCAACCCTGTATTTGAAAGTCCAACTTTAGCTGCAGTTGGTATATGCAGAGATGTGATCAGGGAGACCTACTTGGTTCCACCTTCTTGTAAAAGTATTTGCAAAAATTACAACGACTTACATATTGCAGGGGGACAGGTGATGGCCATTAACTCAGTAATGGCAAATTTCCCCTCTGAGAGCAGCTTTGAAGATGGTCCTTTGCTAAAGTCATCTGAGATTTCTTTGTCCATGGAGGATTCCACTTCCACTCAGCTCACTGAACTTCCCCTCAAACCTATCCAGCGGTACTCATCCTACTGGAGGATAACCAGCATCAAAGAGAAAAGCAGCCTGCAAATGCAGAAGCCTATTTCAAATGCAGTGCTCAATGAGTACCTGGAGCAGAAGGTGGTGGAATTGTATAAGCAATATATTATGGACACTGTGTTTCATGACAGTTCTCCTACCCAGATTCTGGCATCAGAATTCATCATGACGAATGTAGATCAAATTAGTCTTCAAGTGTCTAAAGAGAAGAACCTGGACACTTCAAAAGTCAAGGACATAGTTATTAGCCACCTGTTGCAGTTGGTATCATCTGAGATCAGCACCCCTAGTCTTCATATTTCTCAGTATAGCAATATAACTCCATAGAGAAGGCTCCTGTCAATTCCCCTTATTCCTATGAATCCCAAGGCACTATTGTATTAATTTGATCAGAGGATGTGATGGAGGGAATTCTGGAAGGGAATTAACAACTAGTAAAGGACACTTTGAGAAATCACATATGGAAAGGAACAGGAAGAGGAACCAAAAGAATGGTTTCAAGGACAAGTTTATACAGAATCAGAGCAAAATTAAAAATGATCACAGAGAGAAGGAAGGTACTGTGATTCAATTTTAGGAGTTCTGAAACTGGAAGTTAAGCCAAATCAGGAACAAAAGGAAACACTATGGCAAACTAGAAAGTCGATGGATTTGAGAATTGGGAATTAAACACCTGTTTCCTATTTAGATACATTTATCTAGGTTGTTTCTTCTGGAAAGAAATGGACTACAAGATGGTTGTTAAATTCAGGTGGACTGACATTTTTCCAAGTATAAGCTTGTATTTCTTTTCCTCTGTGCTATATCAGTAAGTCATGTAGATATACTCTTTATAAATATTAAATGAATGACAAACAAATCTCAGTTGTTTAAACATTTTTTTTTTTTGCAACAAGGCTCTATTAGCTCAGGCTGGTTTTACAATCCTTACATAGCCGATGATCTTGAATTCCTTATTCTCTTGCTTCTATCCCACAAGTGCTGGTATTATAGGTATGTATCATCAAATCTGGATGTGTTTTTATTTGAAATGAAAAGGTTCAGCCACAAGACTATGACTTAAATCTCCTAATTCTATTTAGTGATAGAGATAGCAGTGTTTCAACGGAAAACCTCCTATTGTGAACATTGAAGCATTTTATTTCACTGAGTGTGATTTTCATGGTGCTATGAGGTTCAAAAGGATTATGAATACTTTGCCCCCCATTTCCCTTTTTCATGTGTTCTTCTGACCTGGAGCCAGAAAAGGGTCTTCTGATTGTTCTATACAAGACCAAGGACTCCATAATTTCAATTTCTGTATATTTGTTTACTAAAACAGTAGCTTTACATGTGTATTACTGTCTTGATCTTTTATTCAGCTCAGGACTTAGAAAACTATGAGCCTTTGGTCAAATCTAACTTTATGATAGCTTTGGACTCTCGTGAGCTAAGGATAGGTTTTCCTTTTCTCTTTTCTTTTTTCCCTTTCTTTTCCTTTTTTCCTTTTCTTTTTCTTGAGGGAGGGCCTCTTTATTGTATAGCTCCAGCTGTCTGGAACTCCCTATGTAGACCAGGCTGGTGTCTAACACACAGAGATTTGTCTGCCTGTGCTTCCCACATGCTAGGAGGATTAAGGGCATGTGCCATTATATCACACTTGGCATGTTTTATTATTTTTAATTTTAATATATTTTAAAAGCCCAAAAGCTTAAGTTAAAAATACTTTAGAGCATATGAAAATTATATGAAATTTAAAATTGAAATTCAGTGTATATAAACTAGACTTTATTTGTTTATTTATTTATTTATTTATTTATTGGCAGTGCTGGTGATGGAATTCAAGGCCTTATTCATGACAGGCAAGTTCTATAACATATTCCATGCTGCCTACTAAATTTTATTTGTTTGTTTATATTTTATATAGTTTGTAGTTGCTTTTACATAAGAATGGTCGAACAGACATGACGGAGAACATATGACACAACAAAGCTTAATATTTCTTTTTACCATCTGGCTGTTTACAGTGATGTTTGCCAACTCTGTTCAATGACAGTGTCTTGCCCAAACTTGATTTAGGTTTTCCAGGAAGCAGACTTTCGAAAGGACATTGGGGAGCATTTTTATCCTTATGGGGAATAGGTTCCCTCTGTGATGGAATGAGGGAAGCAAATCCAGATGTTACCAGAAAGAGTTAGGGTGAATCTTCAAAATAGTTCCAAATTGAAACAAGTGAGTAGGCGTCTGTTCTCAAGCGTCTAAGTGCAAGGTGCATACCTTGACTGATGGCCACAGGTCTATGGAGTGGAGTGGAGTGGAGTGGAGTGGAGTGGAGTGAATAGCTGCAGCCTCTGGTCAGGAGCCTGGTGTCTAGGAGCATGGAAAAAGGCCTACCATTCCAGTGCAGGCTAAGGTCACCTGCTGGGTTACCGGGGTTTTAAACCTAGCTCAACCAGAAACCAGGCTGCCTCTCATAGTCCCACAACTAATGACCCAAAGTCCATTACATCCACACCCAGCCAAATTTTCTACTATCATTCTTGAAATTATGTGAGGTTCTATAACTGTACATAAATAAATAAATAAAAGCACTGCAGAAATCTGAAATGGCTTTAGTAAAATTTTCTGCCACAATGGGACTACAACAGTTTAGATTCAGAAATTCAGTCTTCCTTTTTTTCTTTTTAAAAAATTTTATTGGGTTCATTGATTCTACCAAGACTAGTCTGCACAGGGGAGAGTGTGTCACTCTATGAAAGACTAATATTTCCTAAAATTGTGAGGCAGAGAAAATTCTTTCCTTAAGTTGCTTCTGTGTGGTGTTTGTTATGGCAATAAGAAATTAATCGAGCCATCTTAGTTCCCAGATCCCTCTGAGACTATCTGCACAGGTGAGAGTATGGACTACAGAAGCTAACAGCTTCCGGGACAGACCCTGTTTCAGGTTCTCATCTTCTGCCAGGAGGCAGATCTGATTGCCAGATATCTGTGAACCTTTCCTGCAAGAGGAGAGCTTGCATGCAGTGAGTGCTCTGACCACTGAAACTCAGAAGAGAGCTAGTCCCCCAGGTCTGCTGATAGAGCGTAACAGAATCACCTGAGGAACAAGCTCTAACCAGAGACAACTATAACAACTGACTCCAGAGATTACCAGATGACAAAAGGCAAATATAAGAATCTTACTAACAGAAACCAAGACCACTCACTATCATCAGAACACAGCACTCCCACCTCACCCAGTCCTGGGCACCCCAACACACCTGAAAACCTAGACCCAGATGTAAAAGCATATCTCATGATGATGGTAGAGGACATCAAGAAGGACTTTAAAAACTCACTTAAAGAAATACAGGAGAACACTGCTAAAGAGTTACAAGTCCTTAAAGAAAAACAGGAAAACACAACCAAACAGGTAGAAGTCCTTAAAGAAAAACAGGAAAACACATCCAAACAGGTGATGGAAATGAAAAAAAAAAAAACATACTAGACCTAAAAAGGGAAGCAAACACGATAAAGAAAACCCAAAGTGAGGCAACAGTGGAGATAGAAAACCTAGGAAAGAAATCTGGAACCATAGATGCAAGCATCAGCAACAGAATACAAGAGATGAAAGAGAGAATCTCAGGTGCAGAAGATTGAGAACATGAGCACAATCAAAGAAAATGCAAAATGCAAAAAGATCCTAACTCAAAACTTCCAGGAAATCCAGGACACAATGAAAGACCAAACCTATGGATAATAGGAGTAGATGAGAATGAAGATTTTCAACTTAAAGGGCCAGCAAATATCTTCAACAAAATTATAGGAGAAAACCTCCCAAACCTAAAGAAAGAGATGCCCATGAACATACAAGAAGCCTACAGAACTCCAAATAGACGGGACCAGAAAAGGAATTCCTCCGGACACATAATAATCAGAACAACAAATGCACTAAATAAAGATAGAATATTAAAAGCAGAAAGGGAAAAGGTGAAGTAACATATAAAGGCAGGCCGATCAGAATTACACCAGACTTTCCACCAGAGACTATGAAAGCCAGAAGATCCTGGACAGATGTTATACAGACATTAAGAGAACACAAATGCCAGGTCAGGCTACTATACCCAGCGAAACTTTCAATTACCTGGGATGGAGAAACCAAAGTATTCCATGACAAAACCAAACTCACACATTATCTTTCCACGAATCCAGCCCTTCAAAGGATAATAACAGAAAAAAAATACAAAGACGGAAAGCACATCCTAGAAAAAGCAATAAAGTAATCCTTCAACAAACCTAAAAGAAGACAGCCACAAGAACAGAATGCCAACTCTAACAACAAAAATAATAGGAAGCAACAATTACTTTTCCTTAATATCTCTTAATATCAATGGACTCAATTCCCCCCCCCCCCCAAAAGACATAGACTAACAGACTGGCTACACAAACAGGAGCCAACATTTTGCTGCTTAGAGGAAACCCATCTCAGGGAAAAAGACAGACACTACTTCAGAATTAAAGGCTGGAAAACAATTTTGAAGCAAATGGTCTAAGGAAACAAGCTAGTATAGCCATTCTAGTATCGAATAAAATTGACTTCCAACCCAAAGTTATTAAAAAAGACAAGGAGGGGCACTTCATACTCATCAAAGGTAAAATCTTCCAAAAGGAACTCTCAATTCTGAATATCTATGCTCCAAATGCAAGGGCAGCCACATTCATTAAAGAGACTTTAGTAGAGTTCAAAGCACACATTGAACTTCACACAATAATAGTAGGAGACTTCAACACACCACTTTCATCAATGGACAGATCATGGAAACAGAAACTAAACAGGGACACAGTGAAACTAACAGAAGTTATGAAACAAATGGATTTAACACATATCTACAGAACATTTTATCCTAAAAGAAGGGGATATACCTTCTCAGCACCTCATGGTATCTTCTCCAAAATTGACCATATAATTGATCACAAAACAGGCCTCAACAGATACAAAAATATTGAAATTGTCCCATGCATCCTATCAGATCACCATGGACTAAGGCTGATCTTTAATAACAACATAAATAATAGAAAACAACATAAATAATAGAAAGCCAACATTCACGTGGAAACTGAACAACACTCTTCTCAATGATACCTTGGTCAAGGAATGAATGAAGAAAGAAATTAAAGACTTTTTAGAGATTAATGAAAAGGAAGCCACAATATACCCAAACTTATGGAACACAATGAAACCATTTCTAAGAGGGAAACTCATAGCTCTGAGTGCCTCCAAAAAGAAACTAGAGAGAGCACACAATAGTAGCTTGACAACACACCTAAAAGCTCTAGAAAAAAGGAAGCAAATACACCCAAGAGGAGTAGACTGTAGGAAATAATCAAACTCAGGGGCTAAATTAACCAAGTGGAAACAAGAAGAACTATTCAAAGAATCAACCAAATGAGGAGCTGATTCTTTGAGAAAATCAACAAAATAGATAAACCCTTAGCCAGACTCACTAGAGGGTACAGGGACAGCATCCTAATTAACAAAATCAGAAATGAAAAGGGAGACATAACAACAGATCCTGAAGAAATCCAAAACACCATCAGATCCTTCTACAAAAGGCTATACTCAACAAAACTGGAAAACGTGGATGAAATGGACAAATTTCTAGACAGATACCAGGTACCAAAGTTAAATCAGGATCAGGTTAATGATCTAAACAGTCCTATATCCCCTAAAGAAATAGAAGCAGTCATTAATTGTCTCCCAACCAAAAAAAGCCCAGGACCAGATGGGTTTAGTGCAGAGTTCAATCAGACCTTCAAAGAAGATCTAATTTCAATTCTTCACAAACTATTCCACAAAATAGAAGCAGAAAGTACTCTACCTAATTCATTCTATGAAGCCACAGTTACTCTGATACCTAAACCACACAAAGACCTAACAACGATAGAGAACTTTAGACAAATTTCCCTTATGAATATCGATGCAAAAATACTCAATAAAATTCTCGCTAACCAAATCCAAGAACATAACAAAACAATCCATCCTGACCAAGTAGGTTTCATTCTAGGGATGCAGGGATGGTTTAATATACAGAAATCCATCAACATAATCCATTATATAAACAAACTCAAAGACAAAAACCACATGATCATCTTGTTTTATGCAGAGAAAGCATTTGACAAAATCCAACACCCATTCATGATAAAAGTCTTGGAAAGATCAGGATTTCAAGGCCCATACCTAAACATGATAAAAGCAATCTACAGCAAACTAGTAGCCAACATCAAAGTAAATGGTGAGAAACTTGAATCAATCCCACTAAAATCAGGGACTAGACACTTTCTCCCTACCTATCCAACATTGTACTTGAAGTCATAGCCAGAGCAATTCGACAAAAAAAGGAGATCAAGGGGATACGAATTGGAAAGGAAGAGGTCAAAATATCACTTTTTGCAGATGATATGAGAGTATATATAAGTGACCCTAAAATTCCACCAGAGAACTCCTAAGCCTGATAAACAGCTTCAATGCAGTAGCTTGATATATAAAATTAACTCAAACAAGTCAATGGCCTTTCTGTACACAAAGGATAAACAGGCTGAGAGAGAAATTAGGGAAACACCACTTTTCTCAATAGTCACAAATAATATAAAATACCTTGGCGTGACTCTAAGGAAGTGAAAGATCTGTATGATAAGAACTTCCAAGTCTCTGAAGAAAGAAATTAAAGACGATCTCAGAAGATGGAAAGATCTCCCTTGCTCATGGATTGGCAGGATCAATATAGTAAAAATGGCTATCTTGCCAAAAGCAATCTACAGATTCAATGCAATCCCCATCATAATTCCAACTCAATTATTCAATGAATTAGAAAAGGCAATCTGCAAATTCATCTGTAATAACAAAAAACCTAGGATAACAAAAACTCTTCTCAAGGATAAACGAACCTCTGGTGGAATCACCATGCCTGACCTAAAATTGTACTACAGAGCAAAAGTGGTAAAAACTCATGATACTTTTATAGTGACAGACAAATAGACCAGTGGAATAGAACTGAAGACCCAGAAATGAACCCACACACCTATGGTCACTTGATCTTTTACAAGGGAGCTAAAACTATCCAGTGGAAAAAAGACAGCATTTTCTCCAAATGGTGCTGGCACAACTGGCGGTTATCATGTAGAAAAATGCGAATTGATCCATTCCTATCTCCTTGTACTAAGGTCAAATCTAACTGGATCAAGGAACTCCACATAAACCAGAGACAGTGAAACTTATAGAGGAGGAAGTGGGGAAAAGCCTCGAAGATATGGGCACAGGGGAAAAATTCCTGAATAGAACAGCAATGACTTGTGCTGTAAGATCAACAATCGACAAATGGGACCTCATAAAATTGTAAAGCTTCTGTAAGGCAAAAGACACTGTCACTAAGATAAAAAGGCCACCAACAGATTGGGAAAGGAGCTTTACCTATCCTAAATCAGATAGGGGACTAATATCCAAAATATATAAAGAACTCACGAAGGTGGAATCCAGAAAATCAAATAACCCCATCAAAAAATGGGGCTCAGAGCTAAACAAAGAATTCTCACCTGACGAATACCGAATGGCAGAGAAGCACCTGAAAAAATGTTCAACATCCTTAATCAGCAGAGAAATGCAAATCAAAACAACCCTGAGATTCCACCTCACACCAGTCAGAATGGCTAAGATCAAAAATTCAGGTGACAGCAGATGCTGGCAAGGATGTGGAGAAAGAGGAACACTCCTCCATTGTTGGTGGGATTGCAATCTTGTACAACCACTCTGGAAATCAGTCTGGTTGTTCCTCAGAAAATTGGACATTATACTACTGGAGGATCCCGCAATACCTCTCCTGTGCATATATCCAGAAGTTGTTCCAACTGGTAATACGGACACATGCTCCACTATGTTCATAGCAGCCTTATTTATAATATCCAGAAGCTGGAAAAAACCCAGATACCCCTCAACAGAAGAATGGATACAGAAAATGTGGTACATTTAGAAAATGGAGTACTACTCAGCTATTAAAAGGAATGATTTTATGAAATTCCTAGGCAAATGGATGGATCTGGAGGGCATCATCCTGAGTGAGGTAACCCAATCACAAAAGAACTCACATGATATGTACTCACTGATGAGTGGATATTAGCCCAGAAACTTAGAATACCCAAGATACAAGATACAATTTGCAAAACACATGAAACTCAAGAAGAACGATGATGAAAGTGTAGACACTTTGCCCCTTCTTAGAATTGGGAACAAAACACCCATGGAAGGAGTTACAAAGTTTGGAGCTGAGAGGAAAGGATGGACCATCTAGAGACTGTCATACCCGGGGTTCCATCCCATAATCAGCCTCCAAACGCTGACACCATTGCATACACTAGCAAGATTTTGCTGAAAGGACCCTGATATAGCTGTCTCTTGTGAGGTTATGCCGGGGCCTAGCAAACACAGAATTGGATGCTCACAGTCAGCTATTGGATGGATCACAGTGCCTCCAATGGAGGAGCTAGACAAAGCACCCAAGGAGCTGAAGGGGTCTGCAACCCTATAGGTGGAACAACAATATGAACTAACCAGTAACCTTCTGAGCTCGTGTCTCTAGGTACATATATATCAGAAGATGGCCTAGTCGGCCATCATTGGAAAGAGAGGCCCATTGGTCTTGCTATGCCTCAGTACAGGGGGACACCAGGGAGAAGAAGTGGGAGTGGGGGTGTAGCGGAGTGGGGGGGGAAGGCATGGGGGACTTTTGGGGTAGCATTGGAAATGTAAATGAAGAAAATACCCAATTAAAATAAAAACATTTTAAATTTATTTTACTTATTTGCATTCCAAATGTTGTTCCACTCCCGGTCTCCCTCTGAGAGTTCTACACCTACCCTGTCTTCTTTGCCTTTGCGAAGGTGCTCTTCACCCCTCCAGGCCCCTACCCCCCACTTCCCACCCCCTCATGGACCCATATATGCCCACCTCATCCACTCCCCAGCACTCTCCTCTCTGGGGTTTTAAATCTTTACAGGATTAAATGCATCCTTTCCCACTGAGGCCAGACAAGGCAGTCGTCTGCTACATATGTGCTAGTGGCCACCAACCATCTCTTTGCTTGGTGCCTTAGTCTCTGGGAGCTCTGGGGAGTGTGATTGATATTGACATTCTTTCTGTGTTGTTGCCATCACCTTCAGCTCTTTCAATGCTTCCCCTAACTCTTCCATAGAGTTCCACAACCTCAGTCCAATGTTTGGTCGTGAGTATCTGCATCTGTCTCAGTCAGCTGCTGGTAGAGCCTCTCAGAAGACAGTCATGCTAGGCTCCTGCATGCAAGCACAACATGGTATCAGCAATAGTGTTGTGGTTTGGTGCCCACCCATGGGATGGATCCCACCTTGGGACAGTCATTCCTCTAGTCTCTAGAAATTCAGGTTTTCTAGGGAAAGGAGGAAGGCAAGAAGGAGGAGTGGAAAGAAGGGAGAGATTATCCACTATAACCAAATATGTGGGGAAGATGAAGTTGTGAAATTAGAGTCCTACTTTCCTGTCCTGCCCAAGGAAGAAAGAACTCAATGACAGGCATCTTCACCTTCTGAACTGGTGGCATTAATTGACTAGTGCCAAAGAGAAGATAGATTTTGCTCTAGTCTAACAATGGGGGCTACAGAGAAGAAGCAATGGAAATTAGAAATTTTCTTCATATTCATCCTGTAACCCTCTGCTTTTCTGTTTCATGAATTTGTCTTCCTTCATAGATGCTCATTTTTCTCTTTTCTTTTTGGTTTTTTTCATTTCATTCTGATTCTTTTTCCTGGTCTTCACCTGTCTTCTCCTTCCTTCTCCGTTCTGCCAACATAACTTTCCCTTCCTTCACCTCTCCCATCTCACCCTATTCCTTTCTTCCTTCTTCTCTCTGCTTTTGTTTTGGAGTGTATGAGTCTTTTGTCATTAACACATTTCATAGAAAAACAAATCCACAAATTCGTCACCATTGCATGGCTGAACTCTAGGATTGTTGCTTTATTTGCATGGAGGTACAAAAAGCTCAAATAAAGTGAGTGCAGCAGGAGAACATGGAGATGCAGCCCACAGCACATTTGGCACAGCCAAAGGAGCATCAAGAGGACCAGCTCTTCATGGCACAGCAGCATTTTCACCTTTGCAGGAGCCTTTAGAGGGCAGCTGAAGCTTCCAGTGAAGTAAGTGACGACGCAGGAAGGTCCTCCCCTGCCCACGCTTAGTATTTATCTGGTGACATATTCATTTCTAAAATTTCCAAAAAGCGTATTTAATTTTATTTGATAAAATGGTAACAAATAAGAAATTATATATGTCATGTGAGAAAAATTCAAGTATTAGGTCTGGTGTGGCCATAACTCAGTGGCAGTGTGGGAATGTGTGAGGCTCTGGATTGCTCCCCCAACACCACAATGGAAGAGGAAGAATGTCTCATGTTGTCACCCCATACGTCACTTCCAGTTTTTCTTGTTGACAAGCTCATAACACTCCATACATAAATATATTAATATTTTTGAAGCATGACTTTTTCTAAGGAGACACAAAGGAAAGTCCACTTACTCTAGAAGAAGAGGGTACTGATAGATCAAAGAACGAATTCGATTTAAATCCACAGCTATGAACCAGAGTGTTTACTGGGATTACTCACAGGAGTATGGACAACTCAAAGGAAGTTACTGCAGCAGAAATCCACCCCTAAAAGTCAGACAGATGAACCACTGAAGACGCCAACCCAAGTCAATTATTTACATCTTCTATAATCCTGAGCTTTGGAAGACTCTCATAAAATCTCCTGAAGGCTCTCTGCCTCTCCAGCGAGGGAATGTCAATAAGCTCTGCCTCATAAGGGTCTTCTGGGGCTGATTACATGTTCCACTTTGTGAATGAGTGCTAGAGATTAGTCAGTACCCTTGGAGCCTAGGCACTATTTATGAATTGCTCTGATTATTCTTCTGAAGCGACCCAGATCAGACCCAAACTTCCCGAGGTTGTCTCACAATTTTCTTCACTTCCATTTTTATGGATAAATTATATTTATTGGACAGAATAGTATATGGCAGCCAACATACATGAACTACTGCCATGTAGGACAGTGTGGATGTTCCTTGCCAATATGATGTTGGATAAAAGCCAGTCCAAAAAATAATTACATACTGCAGAATTCACCTGTACGAAATATTAATAATAGAAAAAAATCATCTAAGGGATTAAGTACTAAAATAATGGTTCTTTGAGGGGAAGGTGAAAGAAACACTTTGAAATCAGACAAGGAAAAGTGATGAGTCTAAGATCAGTAGATGGCAGGGATCTTATTTGTTCTACAGTTATATTCTTGTGTCCTTAGAGCCTGCCTTAGTCAGGGTTTCTATTCCTGCACAAACATCATGACCAAGAAGCAGTTGAGGAGGAAAGGGTTTATTCGGCTTACATTTACACATTGCTGTTCATCACTGAAAGAAGTCAGGACTGGAACTCAAGCAGGTCAGGGAACAGGAGCTGATGCAGAGGCCATGGAGGGATGTTTTTTACTGGCTTGCTTCCCCTGGCTTGCTCAGCCTGCTCTCTTATAGAACCAAGACTACCAGCCCAGAGATGGCACCACTCACAAGGGGCCTTTCCCCCTTGATCACTAATTGAGAAAATGCCTTACAGTTGGATCTCATGGAGGCATTTCCTCAACTGAAGCTCCTTTCTCTGTGATAACTCCAGCTGTGTCAAGTTGACACAATATTAGCCAGTACAGAGCCCTAAAAACAACCCTGTCTTCCAGTGTGTGCTTACTAATCATTAAGCCAGTTAGTGTTCCATATGTCATGTATCATATAAGAAGATTTGAAAGTTGTTTTTCTTTCATTAATGGATTTTGGAGATTGAACCCAAGGCCTGGCACATGCTAGTGCTCCTGCACCATGCTACAACCTGGCCTTCTTTTTCCATTTTTTTTTTTTTTGAGGCAGGATTTCACTACATTGCCTTGATCATGTGTTCTTGCCTCAGTCTCTTGAGTAGCTGAGGTTTCAGCCTGTGCCTCAGGTCCTGGTGTCAGTGTTCCTTTTCTTTCTTTCTTTCTTTCTTTCTTTCTTTCTTTCTTTCTTTCTTTCTTTCTTTCTTTCTTTCTTTCTTTCTTTCTTAGATCCAAGACCTATACAGAGAAACCCTGTCTTGAAAAACCAAAAAAAAAGTTATTTTCTTTATTTACATTTCAAATGCTAATCCAAAAGTTCCCTATACCCTCCTCTCGCCCTGCTCCCCTGCCCACTCACTCCCACTTCTTGGCCCTGGTGTTCCCCTGTACTGGGGCATTTAAAGTTTGCAAGACCTAGGGGCCTCTTTTCCCAATGATGGCCAACTAGGCCACCTTCTGCTACATATGCAGCTAGAGACACGAGCTCTGGCAGGTACTGGTTAGTTCATATTGTTGTTCCACCTATAGGGTTGCAGACCCCTTCAGCTCCTTGGGTACTTTCTCTAGCTCCTTCATTGGGGGCCCTGTGTTCCACCCTATAGATGAAATTCTTGGGCAAATGGATGTATCTGGAGGATATCATCCTTAGTGAGGTAACCCAATCACAAAAGAAGTCACTAGATATGCACTCACTGATACGTGGCTATTAGCCCAGAAACTTAGAATACCCAAGATACAATTTGCAAAACATAAGAAAATCAAGAAGGAAGACCAACAAGTGGATGCTTCATTCCTCCTTAGAATAGACAACAAAATACCCATGAAAGGAGTTACAGAGACAAAGTTTGGAGCTAAGATGAAAGGATTGACCATCCAGAGACTACCCCACCTGGGGATCCATGCCATAATCAGCCACCAAACCCAGACACCATTGTATATGCCAGCAAGATTTTGGTCAAGGGACCCTGATATAGCTGTCTCATATGAAGCTATGCCAGTGCCTGGCAAAGTCAATGTTCTTAAATGCAGACTTTCAAAAACAGGTCTGTTGAGATATCATATAGTGAGTGACTGGATCAGGGACAGTGTGTAAAGAAAGAGATAAGGCCAGTGAAGAGAGTACTCTACTCCTAACTGATAAGGCTGAAGTGCATAGGAAATGGCACCAGCCACATCTGTATGGCTCAGTTAGCTGGGATAAACCGAATATAGGTCCATTTAGTCAGTTTTGATATTGGGTTTCAGAGACTGATGCTACATAAGGGCTTCAGCTATTCAGGTTCAGTATGTTGATTGATGTAAAAATTAGAACTTTAGGAGTTCTTTTGAAGTCATAAATCTTCTAACTAACACATCTGTTCATTGTTTTCTTTCATGTGGGTGTTTGAAATTTCCAACCTGATGATAACCTAGGTATTTGATCCATTCAAAAAGAGCCAATTACAAGACCAGTGAGATGGTTCTTTGTGTAAAAAGCACGTTATGTGCAGGCTGCAAGCACTGAGTTGGAATCCCTGAGCACAAAATCTTAATGGATATTGCAGCCCACTTCTGGAATCCCAGCACTCTTATTGGACAGTGGAATGCAGAGACAGGAGTAACCCATCCTCTCATCCCAGAAGCTGACAAACCAGCTACCATGAACTACTTAGCACAGGAGAAACAAGAAAAAGCTGCTTCAAAACACTGTGGAAGGATAGGGCCAACTCCTGAAAGCTTTTCTCTGTCCTTCACACACATGCCATGGCACGAGCATCTCAACATACATGCATATCACACAATATAAAATATAAATAGAAAAAGAATCAGTTACATTAAATGTGTTTTTGGAGCTCAAATAATTTAAGAAAATTTCATTGTAGCAGAACTTACACTCATTATGATCAAGGGGAAAAAAAGGACTTTCACATTTTCATTAACTAGATATATAATTAAACTCAGGCATCTTTTTACTACACACTCAAAACCTTACCAACTTTGAAGATTACATAAGTAGACATAAGTATATTTAAATAAATGTTATAAAAGGTTCAAGTTTTCTGGTATATAAATGTATTCATGAGACATTAAGATACCATCATCAGTTATTAATCATAGTAGGCAAAATAATTCAATCTTGGTCAAAATTCCTCTTTAGGTGAGTCATTCCATGAATAAATACTAGAAAGAGATCCTATATTGTAGATAGAATTTTTTTTAGTAGAAACATTTAGGAAATTATATAAAATAAATATTCTAAAGGAATACATGTAACAGATACTTTAAAATGGAAAAAAAAAGCATCTTCAATAAATGGTGCTAGTCTAACTGGCAGTCTGTATGTAGAAAAATGAAAATAGACCCATATTTGTCACCTTGCACAAAGCTCATATCCAAAATATATAGAGAACTCAAGAAGCTAACCACCAAAAACCCAAACAACCCAATCAAAAAATGGGGTATAGAACTAAACAGAGATTTCACAAGTGATGAATCTCCAATGGCTGAGAAGCACCTAAAGAAATGTTCAAAGTCCTGAGTGATCAGAGAAATGCAAATCAAAATGATCCTGAGATTCCACCTCACACCAGTCAAAATGGCTAAGATCAAAACCTCAGGTGACCCAGATGCTAGAGAGGATGTGGGGGAACACACCTCCATTGCTGGTGGAATTGCAAACTGGTACAATCACTCTGGATGTCAATCTGGAGACTCCTCAGAAAATTGAATATAGTACTACCTGAGGACCCAGATATACCACTCCTGGGCATATACCCAGAAGATGCCCCACCATACCACAGGGGTACCTGTTCCACTAAGTTCATAGTGGCCTTATTTGTGATAGCCAGAAACTGGGAACAAGCTAGGTGTCCCACAACAGAAGAATGGATACAGTAAATGTGGTTCATGTACACAATGGAATACTACTCAGCTATTAAGAACAAGGACATCCTGAGTTTTGCAGGCAAATGGATGGAACTAGAAAATATCATCCTGAGTGAGGTAACTTAGACCCCAAATGACATGCATGGTATGTACTCATTACTAAGTGGATATTAGCCAAAAACAACAACAAAAAAACCCATACAGAATACACAAGATACAGTCCATAGAATTCAAAATGCTCAACAAGCTGAAGTGCCCAAGTGAGGACACCTCAATTCCACTTGGGAGAGAGAAGAAATCTATCACAAGTGGGGAGGGAGGGAAGAACCTGGGAGGGAAAGTGGACAGAGTAGGTGTTGGGAGAGGGGAACTTGATCTGGTATTGGGTGAAGGAAAAGGACTGAAGACCCAAGGGCCAGCAGAAAGAATGGAAACAGGCAACCTTGGGAGGTAGGAGGTTGAGGGGACCCTCCAGAATTCACCAGAGACCTGGGAGGTAAGAGACTCTCAGAACTCAAAGGGACCTTAAGAGAAATGCCTGACAGTAGAGTGAGGGAACTTACAGAGCCCACCTCCAGCAGGAAGATAGGGCATCAAATGAGGGAGGGGTTTGCCATCCCACAGCCAAAACTCTGACCCATAATTGTTCCTGTCTGAAAAAAAACTACAGGGATGGAAATAGAGAGAAGCCTGAGGAAAAGAAGGTCCAGCAGCAGGCCCAAAGTAGGATCCAGATCAAGGGGAGGTCCCAAGGCCTGACACTATTACTGAGGCTATGGAGCATTAACATAAAGACACCTAGCATGACCACACTCTGCAAGATTCAAGAAGCAGCTGAAAGAGTCAGATGCAGCTATTTGCACCCAACCAATGGACAGAAGCAGCTGACCCCTGCTGTTGAATTAGGGAAGACTGAAAGAAGCTGAGGAAGAGAGTGAACCTATAGGAGGACCAGCAGTTTCAATTAATCTGGACCCCCAAGATCTTTCAAACACTGGACCACCAAACAGACAAAATACACCAGATGATATGAGACCCCCAACACACATACAGCAGAGGACTGCTGGGTCTGTCTTCAATCAGAAATGATGCACCTAACCCTCAAGAGACTGGAGGCCCCAGGGAGTTTAGAGGTCAGGTGGTGTGAGGGATGGGTGTGGGGTGGGGACATCCTTGTGGAGACAGGGGGCAGGGAGGAGGTATGAGATGTGGAACAGTCAGAGGGTAGACTGGGGGGATTAAAATCTGGAGTGTAAATAAATATTTCTATTATAAATATATAAACATTCATTTTTAACTTGTAAATATATAGATATTCTTAAAGTATATAGAATATATAGTATAATGAATATATAGATACTCTTATAGTATGGTTTACTACTGATGTAGTTCTATTAATATGATTTATTATTATATAGATATGTATATATGATATCTTTGGTTGTGATGAGGAAGTTGGGCTGTTATTGCAGAAATAAATATATTAAAAACAGATGCAGCATGCTAGCAAAAGTCTGAGTTCGTGGCACCAACCTTGCAACCTGCATCCAATGCTCCTGGAGCTCTCGTGGAAGAATCTCTCTCTCTCTCTCTCTCTCTCTCTCTCTCTCTCTCTCTCTCACACATGGATTAATTAATTAATTAATTAATTTTGACATAAATTGCCAAGGATAAAAAAATTAATCTAGGCTGGACTCAAACTCATGATCCTCCTGCCTCAGCCTCCTCAGGACTAGGATTGTAGATGTGCACCATCAGCTTAAGCTTTCATAGGGTGACTTTGTTTTGTTCTTTTGAAATAAAATCTCACATTTCCCAGGCTACCCTCACCATCCTGCCTCTTCCTCCCCAGGGCTGGGAATATACGCATACACTACCACACCTGGCTCTTATAATAGTGTTGGAATTTTGCATATTATAATCACCATTTTTCTCGTCTTTTCTTTTCTTTTCTTTTTTTTATTAGATATTTTCTTCATGTACATTTCAAATGCTATCCTGAAAGTTCCCTATACCCTCCCCCGCCCTGCTCCTCTACCCACCTACTCCCACTTCTTGGCCCTGGCATTCCCCTGTACTGGGGCATATAAAGTTTGCACCGCCAATGGGCCTCTCTTTCCACTGATGGCCTGATGGCCGACTAGGTCATCTTCTGCTACATATGCAGCTAGAGACATGAGCTCTGGGGGTACTGGTTAGTTCATATTGTTGTTCCACCTATAGGGTTGCAGACCCCTTCAGCTCCTTGGGTACTTTCTCTTGAAGGATCATTAGGGGCCAGTTAAGAACACTGACTGCTCTTCCAGAGGTCCTGAGTTCAATTCCCAGCAACCATTTGTCGTTAAGTATGATAAATAACTAGTATTATGGATCACTAAAGGTTGTTCCTCCTAACTAACTGAAGCTTCAGGATTGTTTTATCAATACCCACCCCGCTCGCTGGGACCCGAGGAACCATTCTTCTCCTTCCTTATGGAAGTTCAACTGCTTAAAGGATGGACTTTAACATATTGCTTAGGTTAGTGTTCAGTTGCATTTTAAAAATACCTGAGTTTTAACTATTTCAAACAGGAAAGGATTATTTATAGAATTGTAGGAGTAGCTAAAATAAAAGACTATAGTTGTGATGGTAAGAAACCACTCCCACAGACTCACCAAAGAGTCCCAACCAAGGAGGCATTATTGTTACCTTTTGGCTAATCCGGGAGCATCTGGATTTAGAACTAGATGGGTTTTTGTTTTGTTTCATTTTGGTTTTCTTTATAGAGCAAAAATGTTACTATATTTATTCATTAGCACACAATATATCTTATAAAAAAAACTATGTGCCATCCACATGAGAGAACTGCTGTGAATATAGACACAAACTCACTTGAATATGCAACTTCTATCTATCTATCTATCTATCTATCTATCTATCTATCTATCTATCTATCTATTTTTTATACACAATTCAGACCTAAGCCTTCCAGCTCATATGTAGCAGATGTGCACCTTGACCTTATGTGGGTTCTGAACAACTGGAATGGGGGCTATCCCAAAAGCAGTTGCCTGTCCGTGGGATATGCTCTACTAGGTTGTTTTTATTAGCATCATAAAGTCAGCATGGTTAGGAAACTGCTGCCATGAGCCCCAGTGCAGAACCCTTCTTTTGTGATCCACATAAACAAAATGAATGTCTTATAAGGTCTCCCAGCATTATGACTGAATATTGAGATCTCTGATCATGCTGCCCATAAAATCAAAAGCTAACAAAACTGTGCTTGCAACTAAAAGCAGGGCAAAACAGCAGAAGCTTTCTCTTATCTGCAGGGCAACAGTCTAGGATTACCAGTGGATGCCTGAGACCACAAATGGTATCTGTCTTTATTTATGCTACAGTTTTTCCCATCTTCCCTTTTTCCTTCTTGCTCTGGCCAGGCTTGTTCTGGCCCCATTCACTCCAGCCCATCGGTTCTTTATTTATTTCACATTACAGATGGCTGTGAGCCAACATGTGGTTGCTGGGAATTGAACTCAGAACCTCAGAAGAGCAGTCAGTGATCTTAACTGCTGAGCCATCTCACCAGCTCCTCTACAGTTTGTTTGTTTGTTTGTTTGTTTTTTAACCTATACATCCATGACAATGTTTGATTTAAAAAATCTTATTTGTTATTATATGTGTGTATGGCATGTATACATGAGAGTATGTGCCACGATATGAACATACAGGTCAGAGGCCACCTTTGTGGAATTAGTTCTCTCTTTCTCTGTGTGGGAGTGCTGGACTCAGACTAAGGTTGCTGAGCTTATGCAACAGGCACTCTTACCACTGAGCCATCTATAAGCCATTTATATATGGGGTGTAATAAGAGATTAACAACAATGAATAATAAAGCAGAACAATGATAACATAGTAAAAGTCATTTAAAGATTATGAATTACTTATTAATGGATTTTTTTCATTTACTATTTTCAGATTTCAGGTGCCTGTGGATAGCTGAAACAATGAAATACAAAGCCTGCAGATTAGATCATGATAGACCCATTGTAAACTGCTTCTCACTTACGCTCATCTAAAATATAAGTTGGAAGTGTAAACCCTGCCTATCTAGGTAGCTGTGCTTCTCTTTCTAAACTTGGCATAATTTCTTAGTATTAGTGGCCAGCTTTCAGGCATTTTAGCAAGCAGGTTCTAGCACTGGGTAATACTATTGGTGTTTTTTTCTACCCTAATAGACCTGCATAGAACCTTCCAGCACTACTAAAACTAGCCAACAGGGAGGAAGTTTTCCAGTCACTATCAGATTAATGTCTCCATGTCCTGTAACAAAAGCACATAGTGTCTTCAAAAACAGGGTCTTAGTATCTAGTTACGGGGGACAACCCGTAACACTGTGTTGTTTGAGAGGACCAGTTGGATCTTGCTGAGCAATAATTCATTGGAAGAGATTCCACATCTAGCATGAAGATTTTTTAATTAATAACCTCATTCTTTTCTGTGAACAGTATTATCTCTCCAGTTCAGAGTACTCAATTGAAACTCCTCAAAAACAAACAACCCAAACCAAAACAACAAAACTCTAAACCACAGATCTTTTTGTTGTTGTTATTGTTTCATTTTGTTTTTCAAGACATAATTTCACTGTGTAGTCCTGGCTGTCCTGGAACACACTATGTAGACTAGGCTGGACTATGCAGAGATCCACCATCCTCTGTACCCTGAGTGCTGAGATTAAAATAGTGTGTACCACCTCCCAGCAACAGATATTTTATTTAGCCAGAAGTAAGGGGTTTCCATAAATCCTATTCATACATAAACAGTTTTGGTTATCTCATCTGCTCTCTTTCCTCTCCCTCATCTCCTTGTCCCCTTTCCTGATCAAACTGTTAACTACAATATAACTGCCTCTACTTTAATATCACATAACTGACATATCTTAATACACATTTTGTGCTTAAATCATTTAGTGGATCCTGTTTTCTGCATCTAAGAATTCACATCTCCAAGAGATGTTGAAGATAGTTAATTTCCTGATTTATTCCAAAACCAACAGACAGTGGGCTAGGTAGGCAGTGAGGCAGTATTACAAAGCCTCCATCACTTCTGTAAAGTCAGGTATACCATCTACTGAAAACCAAACTGGGTGGGTATTATTAAACTAGAGCAGGTTACATGGCATAGGGTCTGTAACTGAGTGGTAATCATAGCACACTGTCGATTATAACAATGGCTGCACAATCTTCCTTTTTCTTTACGTCCTTTGATAGTATACTCTTTAGCCAATTGCATGCTACTTTAGCCATTTGCACCCCAGCTAAAGGAAACAATGGGATCAAAACAATTTTGTGTGCTTTGGTTTCTGTCTATTTTTGGAACCCAGCTTTCTACACAAGGAAAATACCAGCCACCCAAGCAGATGGCAAGGACTATATGGGCTAGTAATTCACCTTTCCTTTGTCATCCATAAGACTTATGAATGAATGGTGAGACCAGTGAGTCCCCAATTTACTGGCCAAATGGCAATGAATGAACAAGCTAAGTTCTAATCCTCAGAGCTTTACTTGAACAAGGAAATTTTCCTAGAAGCATCATGAATAGATCCTTTCATATAATTAGCTACTCTAGGATGCCATGTTATTAGGTAGCTAAAAGTCAATGGACACACACCAAGATTCCATGGGGCTGGGGCTCAGGCTGTGATTCAGCTGGTAGGGTGCTTCTCCAGCACGGACAGAGGTATGACTTGATCTCCGGTATGGCACAAAACTGGCAATTGTGGGCTGGAGAGATGGCCCGGCAGTTAAGAGTAATTGCTGCTTTTGCAGAGGATGTGTGTTTGGTTGCTACTACTCTTTAGCAGCAAATACCCATCGAGTAAGCAGAGATAGGACCGTATCAACTAATAGGAACTTGCTTCTTCCTCTCGTGTTACAGAAATACATGCAAAGATAAAGAAAAGTAAAAGCATATCTAAGTAAAATTCAGAACCATTAATTAAATTAAGACAGCTGAGTTTATCGTGTTCACATAAATTTAATTTTTATATTAGTTTTAAAATGAAGGAAAATATGTCACTTACAGAAAAATAAAGGGATAATAGTTCATTGTGGTTATCTGCCTAAATAGACAGAGAGATGCTAGTTTATGGAAACACACTTCTGGGCATATTTGAAAGCATTTCCAGAGGTGATCAGAAAAATTAACACCTTCTCTCCTTTCAAGATATAAGATACAATTTGCTAAACGCATGAAATTCAAGAAGAACGAAGACCAAAGTGTGGACACTTTGCCCCTTCTTAGAAATGGGAACAAAACACCCATGGAAGGAGTTACAGAGACAAAATTTGGAGCTGTGACGAAAGGATGGACCATCTAGTGATTGCCATATGCAGGGATCCATCCCATAATCAGCTTCCAAACGCTGACACCATTGCATACACTAGCAAGATTTTGCTGAAAGGACCCAGATATAGCTGTCTCTTGTGAGACTATGCCAGCGCCTAGCAAACACAGAAGTGGATGCTCACAGTCAGCTAATGGATGGATCATAGGGCCCCCAATGGAGGAGCTAGAGAAAGTACCCAAGGAGCTAAAGGGAACTGCAACCCTATAAGTGGAACAACAATATGAACTAACCAGTACCCTGGAGCTCTTGTCTCTAGCTGCATATGTATCAAAAGATGGCCTATCACTGCAAAGAGAGGCCCATTGGACTTGCAAACTTTATATGCCCCAGTACAGGGGAATGCCAGGGCCAAAAAGGGGGAGTGGGTGGGTAGGGGATTGGGGGGATGGGTATGGGGGACTTTTGGGATAGCATTGAAAATGTAAACGAGGAAAATACCTAATTAAAAAAAAAGAAAAAGAAAAGAAAAAAAAAGAAAAATCAACACCACTGTGATTGTGGTTAGCACAATTTTTAAGTTAAGGAGAAAGACAAAGCCAGATATTATAGGTATACTTTCTTTCTTTCTTTCTTTCTTTCTTTCTTTCTTTCTTTCTTTCTTTCTTTCTTTCTTTTTTTTTTAGTGTTTGTCAGAATGTACTATGATATTCTTTTTTTTCTTTTTTTAATTACGTATTTTCTTCAATTACATTTCCAATGCTATCCCAAAAGCCCCCCCCCACTCCCCTACCCACCCATTCCCATTTTTTTTTTTGGCCCTGGAATTCCCCTGTACTGGGGCATATAACATTTGCCTGACCAATGGGCCTCTCTTTCCAGTGATGGCCAACTAGGTCATCTTTTGATACATATGCAGCTAGAGTCAAGAGCTCTGGGGTACTGGTTAGTTCATAATGTTGTTCCTCCCATAGGGTTGCAGATCTCTTTAGCTCCTTGGGTAATTTCTCTAGCTCCTCCATTAGGGGCCCTGTGATCCATCCAATAGCTGACTGTGAGCATCCACTTCTGTGTTTGCTAGGCCCCGGCCTAGTCTCACAAGGGACAGCTATATCACCGTCCTTGCATTCTACTGCTAAGGCACTAGAAGGTGAACCATTCTGAGCCACTATATCTTCTCTGCCATGATTCTCTTACCTGACACAGACTCATAGTGGTGGGGCCAAGTGACCATGACTAAAACTGCACAAGCCTTTAAGCCAAAAGAAACCCTTCTTCCTTTAAGTTTTGTTCCTAGGTATTTTATCACAGCTATAATAAGCAGCCATAATAAAAAAGAGTTAGTGTAAATGACATGGCTAGGCAAAATAATTTTGCATAATTTATTAATATCCAAGGTAATGATGATCATGAAAATGAACATAAATGAATCATTAAACAATAATTAAAAAGAGGATATTAAAGTGCTCTACAGCATATAATTATGTGAATTATTTTGTTTCTCAATGTAAAAGGTCACTTGTGGATATTATGTAATAGCAAATACTTAGGCTGTAATACTAAATGAAAAACCATTACATATTAATGTACTTCTGGCATAAGTTCTGGTAGGCTTTAAAAAAGCAAGTCTGAGGCTGGTTAGCATAAGCATGCACACACCACCAAACACACTCAAGCAAATAATGTGTAATAAAAATTAAAAATCTCCTACTTTTAGAAAGTAGGCTAAGAGAAAAGACATTTAGTTTGAGTCATTATATTTAGGTAATAGAACTAGACATGATTTTTGACCTTAGTTTAAAACTATATTTAATAATAATTAACTGAATTTATAATACTAATTTTGAGATATATGCTATACTAGAAATTTTTGTTGTACTGTGTTATAAATATGGTTTTATGCTATACCATATTTACTTATTCTTCGGCAGCTTTATACATGTATACAGTGAATTTTAGTCATTTTGGTACCCATTACTCTCTTCCACCTTCCCTCCTTTCCATGGAAGCCCCGTTCATTCTTCCTACTTTCACATTCTTTGTGTGTGTGAGACCCACCAAGTTTCACTGGGCTTACTCCTACCCACATTCATGTATGTACTTTTAAGGTGTTTTATGGGTTTAAGATTCAGTAACCCCAACAACACTAAGCTGCTTATCAGGAAATTTTTTAAAGACATAGGCTTGTGCAATGATTTCAGTGATTTTTGCTTATCATGGCTGCATTTAATAAGTTCATTTTGTACATTTAAAGTTAAGCAAAAATTCTGCCTAAAGGAATCTACACTACTACCATTCTTCCATTTCTGAATCATAAAGGAAAGTGATTACTTCCTGGGTTGTAGGTGAAAATAGAAAGACTTCAGGACAAAATGAGATCATGTCAATTTTCATGTTTCCCCATTGTTAAACATACATAAGACAACAACAGGGGTAAGTCAATCAAAAGGAGAGAAAAGTCTGTCTTGGAGGAACTGCAAGTCATATAAAAGACACTTAAAATGTCTGGAGTGGAGGTGCACACCATAATCCAAGCACTCATAAAGCAGAGGCAGGAGAATTGCCAAAAGTTCTAGGCAATCCATAGCTATATACTGACACATCTTTTAAAAAAAAGAAAGAAAGAAAGAAAGAGAGAAAGAAGGAGAGAAAGAAAGAAAAACAAACAACAAAACAAAAACAAAAACAAAGTAAAAAACCTCAAAACTACACTCCAGGATATCAACTATCAAGATTTGCATTTAATTGTTTCTCCTGCCCCATGTTTTGGAAGTTTTTGATTTAACAGAATTCTGAAAACACAATGTAGGACTGTGGATATGGGCTTTATAAAAAAGAACTGTAAAATTTTAATTTACAGTTAATTGACTATGGAATTTAGAAACATTCAAGAGGGAAACTGAGTGATAGAAAAAGTCAATTCTCTTCTTTTTTCTTGATACCAAGGATGAAAGACTTGGAAAACCTATGGCTCTCAGGCACAACTTCCTCAAAATTCAGCATAATTTACAGAGGTGTGTGTGTGTGTGTGTGTGTGTGTGTGTGTGTGTGTGTGCGCGCGCGCGAGTGAGTACACAAGCAAGAACAGAATAACTTATTCTCAAAATGAATCCTGTTCAATTTTTGGTGCATATTGCCCCGTGGTTTGCAAATTGTTTTTAGTAAAAAAGAGTCCTAAATAGCTTATGTAAAATTTTTGGCATTAAGCATCTTAAAAAAAAAAACTGGTGTTGCTGACAGACCTCACACACTCCAGGACACCTCTGAAGTTGCTGTGCCACTGAGGACCACTTTGGATTTCCTATCTTTGTGCAGAGAGCTCCTGAGCACATTACAGGCATGTGCTTTGATGCTTAGTTGTATCTGATACGAGGGATCAAACCCAGGGGTTAGTGCATGCTAGACAAAGAATAAATACATCAACTGAGCAGCATCTCACCTTCACCTTTCTTGTTTTTCGTTTTTAAATCATTGCTCAGGCTGTTTTAAAATGTACCATGTAGTCCAGGCTGGACTCAATCTAAAAGCTATCATCCCACTCCAGCCTCTTAAGTGCTGAGATTACAGGCATGAGCTGCCACTCCCAAGTAATAACTTGCTTGCATTGGTTCTGATTATTTATTCTCATTTACTGTTATGTGTGAATTCCATCCTCCAAGTTGATACATAGACAGGTTGATTTAGGCATCCTTTTTTATCATGAGCCGTGTGTATTATTCCAAGAACTCTCCAGATATTTGTGAGATTTTAACAGGTCAATACTTCTTTGTGATCTGTGACTCCCCATTTTGTATACTGTCTTTTGTTAGAGGAGTGTTCAAACATGGCTCAGATGCTCTGGCTGTGCTCCACCGTAAAAGCAGTCATCTAGATTTGTGTTAGAGATGCCTTTTCTAATTAAAGACCCAGGAATCTTTCTGCTAGAGGGACAAGTTAAAATGATTGTTGTCACTTTGTCATTCTCAATGATCCCAGCTCTGGTGTGTGTTGGCGAGCTTCATGATTTGTTGTTTTGAAGCAAGGTCTTATGTACGATGAAACATGACCTTCAATTCCTCATCCTACTGCCTCTATCCTCTGAGTGCTGGGATTACAGGTAGCATGTGCTACCACACCAGGGCAGATCTTTACAATTCACTTTATATTTCTATAGTCTCTGACCACTGCAGCACATTAGTCATCTTTGGTCATTTGTTACTGTGTCATGTTCTAGCCTCAAAATGAGGATTTTTCTTATGTGCTTCCTAGTCGTTTATACAATGAACTTCAAACCACCTGTCCTAACTATTAGCTAGAGAAGTGTCTATTCCTGGTTGGTTTTGACCTGGTGCCAAGAATATACTTAGTCCCGCTCTTCTGCTTCTGTAGAATAAAACTTTGGTATGGTGATACTCATATGCGTATAGGGCTTTGAGATTCACACATGGATTGTATCAGCTCATCTTTTTACTAGTACAAAATATAACAGAATATCATAGAGTATTCCAGGTTGTCCTGGAACTTACTATGTAACACAGGGCTGCCTCAGATCTGCATCAATTTCCCTGACTTATTGTCCCCCTCATTTGAAGGCGTGCATGAGTCACCACTCCTGCCTTATTATTACTTTTAGCTGAAGTTTTTCCTTGATCAAGGCTATTGAAGTCATCATAGATATAATGAGAGGACAGGAAAAGTGAGAGTGAAAGACTCAGATACATGCATACACAAGGAGGACGGTACAAAATGGGGGAGGAGGAGTATAAAGGAGAGAATGTATATGTGTGTGTATTTCAGCACCATCAACTAATAACATCACAAATGACAATACATTTGTTTCATTGTATTTCCTGTTGTTTTCTTGTTAAATTTGGTTATTATACAATTATTTTAGCTGAACAAACAAAAGTCTGTCTTTCTATCAGGTCTAACCATTGGAGATGTTCTACATAAACAAATTTGGAGTAATAAATATACCCATTCTTTAGTGTGATCATGATTTCATCAGCCTGTGTTCAAATTTGTTAAATTGTACATCTCAAATACATGTAACTTATACAATGTCAGTTATACCTCACAAAACTATTTGTAAAAAGGGGATAGATAGGAGATCCTAAGAAGCAAAGTAAGTACACCTTTATGTTAACAGCTCACATAACTATTGGAGTTTTGAAAAAAAAGTTCATGTCTTCAGGCAAGACCAGATCGAAAACAACTCATGGGGGCTGGAGAGATGGCTCAGTGGTTAAGAGCACTCACTGCTCTTCCAGAGGTCCTGAGTTCAATTCCCAGCAACCACATGGTGACTCACAACCATCTGTAATGGTATCCAATGCAGTCTTCTGGTGTGTCTGAACAGAGCAACAGTGTACTCTCATACATAAAATAAATAAATAAATCTTTTTTAAAAGATTACTATGTTACATAACTGAAATAATTTATATAAAAAAGAAAGAAAACAACTCACAGAATTGTTAAGCCATTTCTCAAGAAAAGCTTCCAAGTAATCTAAACTTGAACACATTCACACTTGATTTAACTTTGGTATGTGGCATCTGTCTAGAAAACCATCCATGTCATCTAGATTTTCCAGTTTTGTTGAGGATAGGCTTTTGTAGCAGGATTTGATGATTTTTTTTCAATTTCCTCAGTTTCTGATGTTATGTCTCCTTTTTCATTTCTAATTTTATTAATTTGGATACTCAATCTCACTTGGGAGAGAGAAGAAATCAATCCTAGAAGGGGGAGGGAGACAGGGAGGGGGAGAGGGGAAGATGATCAGGTACTGGGTAGGGGGAACAGGACTGAAGACCTGAAGGCCAGCAGAAAAAAAAAATGGAATCAGGCAACCTTGGGAAGTAATACAGAGGCGGGGGGGGGGGCCCTCCATAATGTACCAGATACCTGGGTGGTGACAGACTATTAGGACTGAAAGGGAGGGACCTTGGGTGAAATGCTCTACAGTGGGGAAAGGGAACTTATAGAGCTCACCTCTAGTAGAAAGACAGGTCATCAAGTGGAGGGATGGGGTTGCTATCCCACAGTCAAAAAATTCTGACCCAGAATTGTTTCTGCCTGAAAGAAATGTAGGGACAAAAATGGAGAAGAGCCTGAGGAAAAGAAGATCCAGTGACAGGCCCAGATTGGGATTCAGCTCAGGGGAAGGCCCCAAGACCTGACACTATTACTGATGCCATGGTGTGCTTCCAACTAGGAGCCTAGCATGACTGCCCTCCAAGCAGCTGAAAGAATCAGATGTAGATATTTACTCCCAATCAATCTATAGATGCCAGGGACTCCTGTGATTGAATTAGGGAAAAACTGGAAGAAGCTGAGGAGGAGGGCGAGCCCATAGGAAGACCAGCAGTCTCAACTAGCCTGGACCCCTAACATCTCTCAGAGACTGAGCCACCAACCAGGCAGTATACACCAGCTGATATGAAGCCCTCAACATATATACAGCAGGGGATTGCTGTGTCTGGACTCAGAGAAGATGCACCTAACCCTCAAGAGACTTGGGGTCACAGGGAGTGGAGAGGTTTGGTGGGGTGGCGACATCCTCTTGGAGACAAGGCAGGGGATGGGGGCAGGTGTGGGATGTGGAACAGTTGGAGAGTGGACTGGTATAAGGATGAAGTCTGGACTGTAAAAAAAGATTAAAGAAGAAAAAGAGGCCCAAAAACCTCACTTAAAAAAAAGAAGACATTCACACTTAATGTAACTAGTGAAGTCTATTCTAATTTAGACTGATGACTCATCTGTAACAAGCAAGTGATGAGAGTACTCGTTCTTTTTTATTGAGATTGTTTTACTTCTTTATACATACTGTAATTGATGCTTTTGAGATATATGGCAGCAAATTATACTCACTTAATTCTAAGACAGTATTTATTGTCTATATCTGGAAAATAATCCCAAAGATCCCCTTTGCATAGTATGAGAATGAAATGGCTAGGTTTTATGAGGGTCTTCTTTCCACCTAAATCATATTGTATATCACCCAGAGACATGTATACTAAAACATCTAAGGCAACAATAAAAGTTTCATCAGAAGTCCTTGTCTCTCTTAGTTGCAGTAAGACTAGGCACCTCCTCTTCTAATAAGGACAGACAAGGCAACCAAGTAGGGGGAAAGGGGTTCCAAAGGCAGGCAACAGAGTAAGAAATAGCCTCTACTCCCACTGTTAGGAGTTTCAGAAGAAGACCAAGTGAAACATATATGTGGAGGGCCTAGGTCAGGCCCATGCTGGCTCCTTGGTTTGTGATCAGGTTGGTTGATTCTGTGGGGTTTCTTCTGGTGTCCTTGACCTCTCTGGCTCCCTACTCGCCCTCTTTTATGTGATTCTCCATGTTCCACTGAAGGTTTGGCTGTGTGTCGTTGCATCTGTTTCCATCAGTTTCTGGTTGAAGTCTTTCTGACAACTGGGCTAGATGGCAATCTACGAGTATAGAAGAATATCATTAGGAATCATTTCTTTTAAAAAGTAAATTAATTATTTTATTTACATCCCAAATGCTGCTCCTCCTGGTCCCCCCTCCCAGAGTTCTTCACCCCGTCCTCCTCCCCTTTATCTCTGAGAGGGTGCCTCCCTGGGCATCCCCCTACCTGGAGCATCAAGTTTCTACAGGATTAGGTGCATCTTCTCCCACTGGGTCCAGACAAGGTAGTCAGCCCGCTGCTACATATCTGCTGGGGACGTCAGACCAGCCTGTGTGTGCTCTTTGTTTGGTGGATTAGTCTCTGGAAGCTCCCTGGGGCCCAGGTTAGTTGGTACTGTTGGTCTTATTTGGATTCATTTAATTGACTTATTTTTCATTCCTGTTTGGCTCTATCATGAGCTATTCAGACTATGGCTCCCAGCCCTTTGGGTAGTGTCAGAGGTGGGGTCCCTCTCATGGCATTGGTCTCAAGCTGGTACAATCATTGCTTGGCCACTCCCACTGCATCATGCTTACGCCAATACATCTTGTAGGCAGGACAAATTGTGGGTCGAAGGTGTTGTGTCTGGGGTGGTGTCCCAGGCTCTCCCCTGGAAATCTTGCCATGGTCACTTGATACTTATAGGAGGTGGTTATAGGCAATGGTTACATGAACGCTATTTTGATTAAAATCAGGAAAACAATCATCCTCAAAACATTTGATTAATATAGGGATCATATTTAAATGTAAATATACAAGGCAAACAAAGGAAACAGAGACTCAATGTAAGCTGCAGACGGGAATGAGAAGAATGAGGAGGCTGAGAGGAGCACTGAGAAAATTCAAGAGAAATAAAATTCTGTTTATTGTTGTTTAACTGACCTCAAAGTTGCTATGTAGTTGAAAATGACCTTGAACTTCTGACTCTCCCACCTCTACATTCCAAGTGCTGAAATTATAGGAGTATACCACCACACTTGATTAATTGAAGCATTTTATACTTAGTTATGGAGTTGTTGATTTATGAAAATATGGAGGTATTGTTATGATCTTTTCTCCTTTCTATATTATTATTATTATTATTGTGGTTTTTAAAAAATACACAGAATGCCCAGTAACTTCTACCAATAATTGTGAGGTTTCCATGGCCCACACATCTAAACTCTTTTACATTTGTCCCAGAACATATTTCCAAAAGCTTGTAATTATAACAGCCAGGTTTATCATAGCAAGCGTTCCCTTCCTTGGTGTCATTTTTTTTTGTATCAGCTGCTTTTTCTTGTGAAGCAAAACATCAGACAGAAGCAACTTGGAGAAAGAAGGGATTATTTTAGTGCACAGTTTCAGGGGAGGGAAAGCATAACAATGTCCTGAGCAATGGGAACAGCTCCTGCCTGTGGCAGCAAGAGTATGAGATCGCGACAAAAATCTCCTTTGGGTAAGGTTTTTGTTATTTGATATGTATGAGTGTTTAGCCTGCATGCATATCTGTGCATAGCATGTTTGCTTGCTACTCAAAGAAGCCAGAAGATGGCATCAAATCTCCTAGAACTGGAATTACAGATGGTTGTGAGCTACCATATTGGTACCAGGAATCGAACCTGGGACCTCTCTAGAAGAGCAGTAAGCACTCTTAACCACGGCTCAAGGAAGCTTTTTTGAGACAGCAGCTTACTATGTGCTTCAGGCTGGCCTTCTGCTAGCAATCTCTTTCAGTTTCCTGAGTGCTGGGTTACTATGGTTACACCATAACAACTGACTATCATGAGCTCTGCTAGTGAACAAACACGACAAGAGGATCTCCATACTAAATCACAGACAAAGTACTAGTAGCCAGAGGCAAATAAATGATAACTGCAAAACTATAAGTAAAACGCATATGTCAGAGCTACAATGTTAGATGGAAGCATAAACAAACATGTCCAAATAATGTTAGATATGACGCATTGAAGTTTATTGTGAGCAACAAGGAAAGTACATTTGGGAGACTACTTGAACTGGTGGCAGAAAATACATTATTTTTGATTTTCAAATAAAATAAAAATCATAGGATATAAACAAATTTGATAGTGTGAAACTTCCAAGAAAGCTGTTACTTAAGAAAGAGGTTGGGGTGGAGAGTAAAGCTTAGCAGTTAGGAGCTCATGTTGTTCCTTCAGAGGACCCAGTTCAATTCTGAGCATCCATATTAGGAAGTTCACTGTTGCCTGTAACTACAGCTCCTGGGGATACAATGACCTCTTCTGGCCTCTATGGGCACTACACATATCCACACAGACATACATAGTGTAAAAACAAAAGTAAAAATAGATGTGTGAAATGAGGAAGAATTTGGGGCTAGAGAGATGGCTCAACAGGAACACTGGCTGTTCTTTCAGAGTACTATGATTTGATTCTTCTTAACACCCATATGGTAGCGCAAAACGGTTTGCGATTTCAGTTTCAGGGATTCTAGTGCCCTCTTCTGGCCTCTTTGTGAACTGCACATATGTGGTTTACAGACATACTTTTGTGTGTGTGTGTGTGTGTGTGTGTGTGTGTGTGTGTGTGTGTGTGTGTGTGTGTGTGTGTGTGTGTGTGTTAGTACCCTCCCACCCTTCAGTGGGAAGGGTGGGAGGGTACTAACAGGATGCAGGTGATACGAAACAGACAATAGAATAGTGGGAAGAGAGCTCCAATTGAGTGAACGGAGGAGGTGGATACAGAAGGAGGAGGGACAAAGGACAAATGGCACCGACATTGTCTGACAATGCCTTGAGAACTCATTTTATATTTTACCTACAATCAGACACACACAGAGACAGACAGAGGGGAGAGAGAGAGAGAGCGAGATTAAAGCACTTGGGCCGACAATTCTCTCTCTAACTCTCTCCATAGACTAACCAAATCCCTAGCACTGAGCACGAGATCCCGTGGTTGAGGCTATTCCAAGTGACTCCCAAATCAATACAAAATATTTTGTGTAACCTTCACTTGCCTCCCAGATGTTGAGAGTGGGCTCTTGTAGAACTCAGATTATTTGAGCTGGATCTGGCCTTTCAAACTTTTGCCTGTGGCCTAGCGTTGTTCATGGTTCCAGAAACTACCATGTGCAAATAAACAAACAGTCCTACCCAGCTGCAACATCTACGAGCCAGAACACTGAGCGGCACTGCAAAATATGCATAAAGGTGAAATAAATGACATCCACACTGAGTGGCAACCGACAGCTGTCTAACAGACTTAAGGTCCACTCAACAGGAGGGAAACCATGCCTGGTACTGGCAACCAGTCCCTTGTTTCCATTTCCTGGCTATTGTGGATGGGGTGGCATCTGCGTTTAGGTGTCCTGTGAAGGCAAGAAGAGTGTGTTGGATCCCACGTCATTGTGAAGTGGTCATTATTGTCACCATTGATTTTTCTTGTAGAGAAGATAAACATTCAGGTTGCTATAATGGGCACAGAAGTGGAAGGGGTAGGGTAGTTACCAGTTATGAATACGAAATAAGCCCAACAACTGTGCTCAATAGAGTTCACTATCATAATCACCCAAGTAAAATTACTTTGTGCTAAGGTATCGGACAGAAGAAGATAGTAAGAGTGAATACCTTCATAAGTAGAATAAATAACGAATTTAAAAGTAGCACAAGAGGAAGTCATAATCACATTCTGAGCTAGGTGACAGAAATGAGCGAAACGGAAAGAACACTCTTGCTGAAGAAAATGTACTTGCTTTCTATTTTCTTTTCATGGACTTTTCTCCTCCCTAGAGATAGCAGCGCTTTGTGAAGTTACTTAATGGGCCAGGAAAACTCACGCAGCTAGTGACGTACAGCCAGATGAATTTCTAAAATAGATATCTCCAGCATAATGTTCTATATATCGGTCTAAATGAAAGGCAGAAACTTCAGGCCTTTCTTTGGGTACTTGATCTAAATTGGCCCACATCTATTTCTGGAGGGGGAGGAAGGGTCTTAGGGATTGAACCTTGGGCTGCAAACATGTGAGACAAGTACTCTAGCACTGAACTACACCCCAGGCCCTAAAGGTATACCTTTTCTGTTTAGAAGACAGAGCTTTATGTAGCTCTTGTGGGCCAAAAGCTGATTAAATATGGAGATGACCTTGAACTTTTAATCTTCATACTTCTATCTCTGAAGTGGTTGGGACTGTATTACAAGCCTATGAGCCACCACCTGGATTTGGAAGTACTAGAGATCAACTCTATAGCCTCCGGTATGCTAGGTAGGCACTCTATCCAGTGCGATAAACCTACCGGATAGCACAAGTACACTTATAAAGAAAAAAAAATGGTCAGTGATTATTATTTTCCAATCTGGAAATCCTCTGTTGAACAGCCACATTTACAAAGAAAGTGCACTGCTGCACACCGTCACTCCACAGTCCGCTGTGTTCTTGTGGGGCCTCTTCTTTCCTGCTTGGCACCCCTTCCCTTAAAGCAGTGCCACCACCACAATTTTTCTAAGGCGAGCCATTCTCCCCATAATGCCCCCAGTCCATGCATATTGCATGGTTTTGACTCCATTGGTTCCACACATGTATCGCAGGCCTCTTCTATCAAATGAAATCAGGCATGTTCAGTATGCTAACACTATAGATGTCCTGCCTTATCAAAGTATTCCACCATAATTATATCCAAGACGGATATGGGTCAGCCTTCAAATCCTTACTGGGATTGTTGAAAATTGGCAGTACCTTTTGTTCTGCACTAGTGGGGCTTGTGCATAACTTTAGCACCTGGAAATCGTGTTTAGGCCTGAGAATAAGGCTCACAGGTAGGAAGCTGAGATATTTAAAAACATGGATCTCATTTTCATGAGTTGAGTTACCAAGTTTACACATTCCTGAATTTATCTATATTTTTAAATACATGAGCTCTTACGTTTTCTTTTTAGTTTGCACAGTGTTTCTGTTAGATGTGAGTTGTTTATAACACAAATATTTTCTGTACTAGTACTGGAGGTCTAGCTAAGCATCAGAGCAATTGCCTGTAGCAGGGGTTCGCACCCTTCCTACTGCTGCTACTCTACTACAGCTCCTCATGTTGTGCTGGCCCCCAACCGTAAGATTATTTCCTTGCTGCTTAGCTGTAATTTTGCCACTACTATGAATTGTAATGTAAATCTCTGATATTCAGGATATCAGACATGTGATCTCAATAGTGTTGTGACCCACAGGTTGAGAAGCCTTGGACTTGTAGCCTCATGGCTCCCAGTTAGATCCCTAGCACGGTGAGAAAAACAAAACACCCAAAAAATATAGGAAAGAACATAAATGCTTTGTAATGCTGCTGCACTTCATTAATTATGTCACAAATAACATTTAAAACATTAGCACACATATTTGTGAGCCCTATTAGTTCTTGTGACGGTAACATTCTGTGCATATATAAAGATCCAGCCAGGCCTTATGTGATTAACTACTACAAAATGTCAAATACCCAGAGGTTTTGTATCACTCGACCTAAATTTCAAGGTCAGGTGCACTAAAATTAGGGCCAAATTTATGCAACTAAGATGTGGAGTTGCGTTCAGTTATCTTGAGAACTTAGCGGAGATTTGATAGCTAATCAACACTGCATTTTCTCTTTTAGCTGACTTTCAAAGTCAAATATGGTTTGAGTCTAAAAAAAAGCGCTGCGGTAAGATGGTGCTTCGGAGTGATTGAAAATACTCCAGTGCACACAGTACGGTTTTATTTTAGGTTGTAGAATATACAGAAATTCAATGTGACCACAAGGCATTGCTCAATTAAATATGTTCATTCTCAATAGTGACTTAAAAAGTATCATGAAGATATTGCTGTGTACATATCCAAAGCTATTGTTTCAAACACCATTTTCTTAATGTGTGAGTTTGCTGAGAGTTAATCTACTGTTTCCCAGGCGCCAACAAATATTATTTCATTTCATTATAACAAACACCAAACACAAATTCTTCTTTTTTTTCACAAATTGTATAAGAAAGTGAACTAGAACTTATGGAGACTATATGTACAAGAATGGTGAGGGCCAAAAAAAAAAAAAAAAAAAAACAAAACAAAACAAACAAAAAAAAAACAAAAACCAAAACCACCCCATGGGGAATCATTCATCCATTCTTTTATTTTAATTTAACACAGCACTAAAGGACAGGGTTATTGCTAAGTATTCTATACCTGAGAAAATTAAGGTTAAAATGTAAGAAGACTGACCAAGTTGAAACATCTGACACAAGCAAAGCTGGGATTCATGTGGAAAACTTGGATTCATTAGCCCCTCTAGTTTCCACCTTTTAAAACCATCTCATAGATTTAAGTCCGTTCTATGTATCTGAAGCTGAATTAATGACTAATCTGCTTTGTCAGATTAGTGAATATTGTGGGTAGATAATTTTATTTTTGCCATTGTATTAATTTGAATTATTTGAAAGAAATCACTCTAATGCGTTCATTTTCTTTTCTTCCTCTCCAGTCTTCTTCTTCCTATTTCTTTCCTTGTCCGTTGCCTCTTTTCTTCTCAACTTATTTTTTCTTTTTGCCATGGAGATTTAATTGAAGGGAAATTTTGCTTTGCCTGATTGATCAAGGATTCATGCCATTTCTTAATACAGCTAAGGTAACATTTTCTAAAGCTCACTTAAGCACTGCAGATTGAAAATACCCGTTCAGTTATACTGCTATGTGAGTATATTTGATCTACAATGGCTCATGGTCAAGTGCAAGAGTAGAGTGGAGCTGAAAATCTTGAAGTAAAAGATGGCCAAAAGATACATAGTTGCAAATATGTAAGGTGTAATGTATGTCATGTGGACTATAGCTACTAGTAGCAACAGTTTTCTCAAGATTTTTGCTAAATGAATTTTTTTATAGGCAAGGGGGTTAATTACAAGAGCTTATGGAGGTTAATTTGTAGTAACTTCTTTACTTTATACAAACCTTAGAGCACCATATCTTATACTTTAAATACATACAATAAAATTTGTCACATAAAAAGTGCAGCTCTTGACTCTAGCTGCATATGTAGCAGAAGATGGCCTAGTCGGCCATCACTGGAAAGAGAGGACCATTGGACTTGCAAACTTTATATGCCTCGGTACAAGGGAATGCCAGGGCCAAAAAGGGGGAGTGGGTGGGTAGGGGAGTGGGGGTGGGTGGGTATGGGGGACTTTTGGGATAGCATTGGAAATGTAATTGAGGAAAATACGTAATAATAAAAAATATTTTAAAAAGTGCCAGTGCATGGGAAAGAGAGGCTTCGGTAACACAGAGGGATCCCATTTCAAAAAGACAAATGAAACAAAGGAAACGGAGTAATTTTACATAACAGGCAGGAGACTAACATATGAATAAGGGGAAGGAAAGGACGTTGATGCAGGGTAATAAACAATCAGAGCTCTGCTCCAGGAACTGTCCTTTCAACACTACAGTGCTGATACTGTGAGCTGTGCATCCTCTTTTTACTGCCTTGCCAGTGGTGCCCGAGACTATGTAGCTTGTGAGAAACTTTACTGTCTGTATTTTCTCTTCACACATGAGATGAAATCACAGAACTAAAAGGGGCTATCAAAGTTTCCAACAAAGCAGAACTTCCTAACTCATTGTTCTGAGAGGGCTTTAAAATCCAACATAATTTCCATCTGGACTGATTATCTCTCACCTTGCCATATATGCTTCTTTTTGGCTTCCAAGATGTGTTAATGCCATTGCACTTTCCACCCCCTCCCCAGTCATGCAAGCCTCACAAGTAATTCATATTTCTCTCTCTACATAGTGTTCATATCATAGCATATAGGCTGTTGTGGTATTATGCATCCTTGTATATTTTCACTTTGGACACTTTTTGCCATTCCCACTGTTAGTACCTTGGCTTGAGGTCTCATTACAGGACCATTTATCATAGTAGACATTTGTTAGCATTCAGCTGAAAGAGAGCTCTCTCATGCTATCCCTGCCTCGCATTGCTTCTAGAGAGCAGCTGATGTCACGTTGCATTTTGTGATCACACCAATTATCTTATAAAATCTGTACTCTTGGTCCAGGCATTAGGAGTTACTAGGCTATTATTCTCACTTGGTTTGTGTAAAAGCTTATGACTCTTTCCTCCCCTCTTATATATAAAATTCATTATGTTTTCTTGATGATCCCCAGTATCAGATTTATCCAAATTAGAACATCTGATATTCCCAGCTTTGGTTAGTTTAGAAGTTATTTTCTTTTTTCTGAGAGCACCAGTGATGCCTTTGTGTGATAATCATCATGTTATTCTGCAGATTGTAAACATGTGCAATCTCTTAACGGGCCTGACAGATTGGGAGTTTATTGAGAAAAATGATTATCCATACTAATCTTTCTCTTAAGGGACCTTACATGCAATTTAGACTCTTTATGAAACAAACAAACAAACAAAAAAACTGAACAAACTTTAAACTTGACTTGACTAGAAAGATGGTGAATAGTTTTATGAGTGTGATATTCTGACCCTCAATATAAACACAACTTTAAAGTTGTTAGGTAGTTAAATAATAGGAAAATGCCCTTTTTTCTTCTTTTTGATACTGAGGCGCTGTTGGGAGCTGTTTTAGAAGTATGGAGACAGATAGAAGGCAGAGTTCCCTAATACTTTAAATTTTAGATGGATGTGGTATAAATCATTTCTGGAGGTGACATAGTACCCAGCCGTACTACTGTATCTGAGAGGGCTGTTAGATGAAAGTAATCTTTTCTAAACTCAAACTGACATGGGAACAGTTAAGTCTGATTTGTGAGCTACTGAAGTGTCATCTTTTATTCTTCTCAAAGACTTTAACAACTTGAAGGTGAGAACAAAGAGAAGGAAAGAAATGAAGGATCATTTATTTTTCTTGATGTTTTAAATTGATGTCCATCAAAATCTCCTCTCTAATGACTTGCAATGATACAATTGATGGGTCGTAAAAATGTTCACTAAGTTTTGACAAATTGGCTCACATTTTTATTTTGGTTTTGGAGTTTCAGCTTTGTATCTATTGATAAAACTGTGTACTATTATTTATTTATTTATTTATTTTTCCATTTTTTATTAGGTATTTAGCTCATTTACATTTCCAATGCTATACCAAAAGTCCCCCATACCCACCCACCCCCACTCCCCTGCCCACCCACTCCCCCTTTTTGGCCCTGGCGTTCCCCTGTACTGGGGCATATAAAGTTTGCGTGTCCAATGGGCCTCTCTTTCCAGTGATGGCCGACTAGGCCATCTTTTGATATATATGCAGCTAGAGTCAAGAGCTCCGGGGTACTGGTTAGTTCATATTATTTAAAAGAAGATACACACACACTCTCTCACACACATACATATGTATACACTGAATTTTTTATGTTGTTTTAAATAAAAAATATTCTTCCCTCATGGAATACCCTACCACAGTTTCTCCTTCCTTCACTCCTCCCACTTCTTTCACCTTCTCTCTTTCTCCCAGATCTACCACCACTCTGTTTCTTCTTGTGAAAACAGCAGACCTCAAAGAGACAACACCCAAACAGAGCAAGTCAGTGAGCCTGTTCATGTTCTCCTGGTGTCCCTGATTCCCCCTGACTCCTACAATCTTTCCTTACTCTCTTCCACAGGGTTCCCTGGTCTCCAAGGACAGGAATTTGATGGAGATGTTCAATTTAGACTCTCTTTCTCTACAGTGTTTGGCTGTGTGTCTTTGCACCCTCCCCGATCTGTTGCTGGAGAAATCCTCTCTGGTGATAAGCAGACAAGATACTGAACTATGAGTATAGCAGAATTAACAGAAGGGATACTAATGTTCATAAACATGTACTATGACTTAGCATAATTTCCTAGAGTCTTTTTCCCTTATTTTATTTGGAATGTATGAATATGATTCCACATTCTAATTATTCATTATTCCTTTTCTCCATTAAGGTACAAGAAAGGGTACAAAGTTAATTCATATTTTACAATTAAACATGCACCCAATTCTAATCGGGCTATATAACTTCTTTGAACTATAGAAGATTAAAATGCAAAAGAGAATGGCCAAAGGATTTGCTATGCTTTTTACTTGCAACTACAAGAGGAAGGTCATTATTATTTTGTTGCCATTACAGGGATAAGTTATCACTGGAAGACATTGATTTTTTGGTATCTTTATCTTTTCTAAGCAGTTGACTAATCAATTAAATAATATCTGTGTACCTATTCTACACCAGGAGGAGTTTTAGGTGCTGGCATCCAGTCAGTTCACTCTTTTTGTTTTGTTTTAAGCGTGAGGACACCTTTATTAGCTTTGAAAAGGAAAATCCCAGGGCACACAAGATGTGAACCTCCGCAGCTGGCCTGAGATGAAAAATGGAGAAGAAAAAGAGAAAAAGTCATGTTGTTTGAGTTAAACTAGAATGGAGGAGGTCTGCCCCAGAGTGTACCAGCAGCCATGGGGTGGGAGGGAAACCATAGAGAAAGAGTACAGCTCACAGTGTTAGGGAAAACATGCTTGAAGGGAGAGAGAGAGAGAGAGAGAGAGAGAGAGAGAGAGAGAGAGAGAGAGAGAGAGAGAGGGAAAGAGCGAGAGAGAGAGCGAGAGAGGGAGGGAGGGAGAGAGAGAGAGAGAGAGAGAGAGAGAGGGAGGGAGAGAGAGAGAGATACCTACAGCATGGTCAATCTGTACTAACTGTTCAATAGTTTTCTTTTTTTAATGTTAACTTATTTTGTGTGTTCTGTAAGGGGATTTGGCTGTGCCTATGTCTGTGCATCTCTTGTCTGCCTCCTGTGGATAGATTCCAGAAGAAGTGGGGATCCTCTGGAACTGGAGTTGCAGATGGCTGTGAGCCACCATATGAGGGGTGAGTATTGAAGCCCAGTCCTTTGGAAGATCAGCTAGTGCTCTTAACTGCCGTGCAATCTTTGCAACCCCAGTAGCTCATTCTTAACTGATTCATTCGCATCTCTAGTTGTATGACCACCTCTAGATACTGTCTAGAACAGGTCTACTTTTTTGGATCACAATCTTTTGCATGGTAGGTACATGACAAAATATTTTCCAAAAACATCATTGAGCATGGTGTGGTGCATGTCTTTAATTCTAGCACTTGGGAGGCACAGACAGGTGGCATCCTGTGAATTTGAGGCCAGCCTGGTTTATATAGCAAGTTCCAAGCTATAGAGAGACCCTGTCATATATATGTGTATTTCTTCTGTCCTCAAAATCCACCTTTTATTTGACCTATCTTAGTGGCTAGTGACTGATGGATTGCCAAAGTCTATGTCTGCTTTGACTGTTACACTGCCCATCCTGTTCAAATATTGTTTCAAGAAGGCCATTCGCATCACACGCATATCTAGTTTCAATTCTCCAAAAGCTTCTGGAGAGAGCCGAGCAAGAGAGCATCCTCTGAGCTGTTGTCTTCGCTGCATTTGTATTTCTCTATTTGTTTTTAGACAATGTTTTGTTTTATAGTTCAGGCTTCCCAGGAACTCTGCATATGTCCCAGCCTGGCCTCAAACTGGAGATCCTCCTGCCTCTGTTTCTTGAGTGTTACAGTTATAGGAGAGGGCTGTAATATCTCATTTGACTTATTTCATAGATCAAATTTGATTTTTAACTGTTTTTTGAGGTTTCACTTATTTTTTCCATTTTTTATTAGGTATTTAGCTCATTTACATTTCCAATGCTATACCAAAAGTCCCCCATACCCACCCACCCCCACTCCCCTACCCACCCACTCCCCCTTTTGGGCCCTGGCGTTCCCCTGTACTGGGGCATATAAAGTTTGCGTGTCCAATGGGCCTCTCTTTCCAATGATGGCTGACTAGGTCATCTTTTGATACATATGCAGCTAGAGTCAAGAGCTCCGGGGTACTGGTTAGTTCATAATGTTGTTCCACCTATAGGGTTGCAGATCCCTTTAGCTCCTTGGATACTTTCTCTAGCTCCTCCATTGGGAGCCCTGTGATCCATCCATTAGCTGACTGTGAGCATCCATTTCTGTGTTTGCTAGGCCCCGGCATAGTCTCACAAGAGACAGCTACATCTGGGTCCTTTCGATAAAATCTTGCTAGTGTATGCAATGGTGTCAGCGTTTGGATGCTGATTATGGGGTGGATCCCTGGATATGGCAGTCTCTACATGGTCCATCCTTTCATCTCAGCTCCAAACTTTGTCTCTGTAACTCCTTCCATGGGTGTTTTGTTCCCACTTCTAAGGAGGGGCATAGTGTTCACACTTCAGTCTTCATTTTTCTTGAGTTTCATGTGTTTAGGAAATTGTATCTAATATCTTGGGTATCCTAGGTTTTGGGCTAATATCCACTTATCAGTGAGTACATATTGTGTGAGTTCCTTTGTGAATGTGTAACCTCACTCAGGATGATGCCCTCCAGGTCCATCCATTTGCCTAGGAATTTCATAAATTCATTTTTTAATAGCTGAGTAGTACTCCATTGTGTAGATGTACCACATTTTCTGTATCCATTCCTCTGTTGAGGGGCATCTGGGTTCTTTCCAGGTTCTGGCTATTATAAATAAGGCTGCTATGAACATAGTGGAGCATGTGTCCTTCCTACCAGTTGGGGCATCTTCTGGATATATGCCCAGGAGAGGTATTGCTGGATCCTCCGGTAGTACTATGTCCAATTTTCTGAGGAACCGCCAGACTGATTTCCAGAGTGGTTGTACAAGCCTGCAATCCCACCAACAATGGAGGAGTGTTCCTCTTTCTCCACATCCACGCCAGCATCTGCTGTCACCTGAATTTTTGATCTTAGCCATTCTGACTGGTGTGAGGTGGAATCTCAGGGTTGTTTTGATTTGCATTTCCCTGATGATTAAGGATGTTGAAGGTTTCACTTATTTTTAAGTGGATAAGTGTTTTTCTGAATGTTCTATTACACGAAGTAACCAAGGAGGCCAAAATAGGCCCTTTGATCTCTAGGGACTAGAAGTACAGACAGTTATTAGCTGCCTTGTAGATGCTAGGGATTGAATGTGGGCCTACTGGAAGAGCAGGCAGCACTTTTAACTCCAGACGTACCTCTCGAGCCCACAGATTTTATTTATTTATTTATTTATTTATTTATTTATTTATTTATTTTTGCAGTATTCATGAATATATCAGAATTATGCCTTGCCATTTTCTCATTACAAAACCATACATCTCACATTATATACAATAGATTATAACACCATGTTATATTCCAATAACAAAAAAGCTGTGCATGCTGAGTCACTGTCTCCCTTTATTTCACCAGTTTGTATACACATATCTTTTGCCAAGTAACTCTCCATGTCCCTTTACTAAAAGAGGAGTGTGTTTCCTTACTGTCAGACTTTACATTACAGACCTGGCTTGCTTTGGTCTACAGGATGTAAGCCCCAGCAACTCTGCTAGATTTGAGCTGAAGCCTTATGAATGTTTCAGTTATACTATGCACTTCAATCTTCAACGTAAAATTTCCATGGCACAGCTAGTCTACTGACCCGAGGAGATTGAGAAACATGCATGGCAGAGGCAGATTCTACCCAAAGCCTTGAGTTAACCCAGTGAGCTCACCCAAGCTCAGCTTTTTCAGCTTTTGATAGATGTGTGAGGAATATATGTTTAGGATGATTTATCATTGATACTTTGTACTTATTTACTATGTGGAAGTGGTTGAGTGTAAGAGTTTGAATTTTCAGTCCCAGAGATTTGGATTTGAGCAACTTACCTGAAGCTTCAGTATCAGCATGTGTGATCATAATCATGCACATACATGTAACTTACATGTAATCTTAACACTTAGCTTAGTACTGTAGAAATAAATAAGATGGTGCATTGCAGTGTTAGGCAGGGTTATGTTTAACATCATTGTTCTACTTACAGATGCAATGCTAATTTGGAGCCTAGAAACCCAATGAGATAAGGGACATCCATGAAGTCCAAGATGAGGATTCCAATTTCAGAGCCTATGATGATTTAAAAAGGAATGCAGGGCCTCATCTTGTCTATTTAGCTTAATGGCTGTTGAGCTTCATAAATACACTGCTTATGGAAGGTAAGTAATTGTCTTGGAAATGTTTTTTTTTTCTTTTAAATGAAGTGAAAATTACATCCATCCCCTGGATTATAAATTGCAATTAGGCATATACTGTAGTTAGCATGTCTGACTTATGTGTGAGCAAGAGTTTGGGTAAATATGTGCGAGATTTATTTTGTAATTTTCCACATGTCAAGAGAAAACAGCTTCCTCCCACCCCATCCCATCAGGTCAGAATAAATTGACTCGATATAAAGTTGTGGCCAAAGGTTGAAATTTCCATGTGATTGATGGTCAAAGCACTCGCTGTCGGGACCTCCTCCACTTGCATATTACTTCCTAAGCTGGAATCTATTTTGTGTAAAATATTGAGACCATCACAGTTCTTTCTGCCTCTTGTGTGACCTCGAGAGTGAAGAAAAACAGTTTGTTAACTTCATTGTTAAGGTAGATTAAAAAGCACTGACTTGTGGTAAATACATTTTGTAAAGTCTATGGCTAGTTTTCATGTCTTCACGTATACAGTGTTCACATATGGTTTACTAACTAATTAAACAATGAACTCTCAGCTCCCAGTTAAAGTTTTCCTGCAGAATACATAAAGTCTCTGGAGAGGAGGTGGCCTTTTTCCTTATTGTGACCATTTCCTTCTGATTAACTTCCATATCCATAAAGAGAAACCTCACAAAGGAGTGCAAGCAGGGCCAGAGGCAGTTGTAAAAAATGTTATAGTTGCCAGAAATCCAAAATATCCTCGACTTGTCTTTGCACCTTTCATTTTGATATATTGCTAATGAAATTAGTGCAAATTCTTGAACCTCATTTTATTCCTAATTGCATGAACATGTGTGCATGTGTACAGTATAGGTATACCATTGTTTTTTATTTAGATCCTGTTGAAAACTGACTTGGGCTATGATTTGGGTACATTTTTTAATGAAGCAAAGTTGATGTTTATTAAAAGAGAGACATTGCTGGGATTTTGGATAACTTGTTATAGGGATAAACTTTAATGGAGGAGAGAATTCTGTATAAGTTGAGAAAGGGGTTGGTATGTGGTTCATTTCAGAAATTGGTTGGTATTTCCCCAGAATATTTACTCCTTAAAAACCCCTTATATAGAAGATTTTAAGATGTGCTATAGTATTGGATCTATGAAGAAAGAAGATAATTTTGCAAGGGTAATCATATAGAGATGGCATATAGTGAAGAAAAGGGCAGTTAGAAGTCATCCTGTAGAACCCTGGTGGTCCTCTCTAGCATGGAGTGGTTGCAGAGTACATTCTTTATCAAATGCGACACCAGAAGGCACATGCAAGAGTTAGGAATTTTAAATAGAAAACTTCTCAAACTTTATAGTAACCTCAAATGACAGATGTCTGGAAAATCCCTTTTAAATGTTGATTTGGCTGGCAGTCAAATATTTATGGAGACTAGGTGGGGGAGCATATCACATTTCTCTTACAAAGAAACTTTATAGAAATAATAAACTGCCAAGCGTGGTGGTGCACGCCTTTAATCCCAGCACTCGAGAGGCAGAGGCAGGCAGATTTCTGAGTTCGAGGCCAGTTAGGAAGAGAGAGAGAGAGAGAGGGAGAGAGAGAGAGAGAGAGAGAGAGAACATGCACAAGTTGCTGCTGCAGACAATTGGACTCTCATCCCCCTGACATGTTCCAGGCAGAGAGATCATGCAGAGAACATCACAGAACTGTGCCACCACAGGGACAAGGAGCCGATTATCTTTATGTTCTATTCTCTTGTTGATAGTGTCTCTTGAAGTTGGTAACTTCAAGGCATTTCTACTCTGCCCTTTATTGGCAAGAATCATTGTTGCATCCCAATATGGCTCTTAGGTAGAAGGAAGGCAGACAATGTGTAGTGGTCCACTCAAGCAGCAAGAGTTCTAGAGTCAGCAGACTGAGTGTGAGTAAAATCCCAAAGGTCATCTTCTATAGGGCACAATGCTTCCTTTGTTTTTATTTGAAAATAAGACAAAATAAATAAACCTTTCACAATTTTCACTTTTCAAACAAACTAGTTTGTTCTAAATAGTAAGTTGATTGAATGAAACATTTCCAGGGCTCTGTTCTGTTTCCATGAGTTTTTATTTTTTTTCCAAATTAATCCCCTTTATTCCTATTGGCATAATGAATGTATACCAATGTAGAAGCTCGGATTTTTCTCACAAGCAACTCTAAAATAAGAAAAGCTAATTTTAGCCCCAAATTCACAAATTTATTAAGGTTTCTTCTATGCAATTTATTTTTTGTACCTTGACATTTTCTACCTTCAAGGACTTTAATTATGAGTCCTGGCCACTAGATGTCACTATACACCAGACTAATATCAAAATACTTGCCTGCAAAAGCTTAACATTTTCTTTGCTGAAGTTTCCAAAAAAGTTATTGACAAACATCCGTTTAAATTGTCAACATTTTCTGGTGTAAATAGTCACATTTTACAAGTATAAAGTTCAAATTACAAAAGATCTGGTCATTTACCAGGGAATCTGGAACTTACTAGGGATTTTTAAATAATTTTGGAATAATCCCAGCTCTGTCACATATTGGGCAAACACAAGTGTGAGGACTAACTACATTAATTCATATTTAATTATTCAATTTAAACCACGTTTTAATACTTCTTAAGCCACTTTAAATAGAAAACTTCTCAAACTTTATAGTAACCTCAAATGACGGATGTCTGGAAAATCCCTTTTAAATAGTTGATTTGGCTGGCAGTCAAATATTTATGGAGACTAGGTGTGGGAGCATATCATATTTCTATTACAAAAAAAACTTTATAGAAATAGTAAACCGTGGAGCATGGGTGGTGCACACCTTTAATCCCAGCACTCGGGAGGCAGAGGCAGGCAGATTTCTGAGTTCGAGGCCAGCCTGGTCTACAAAGTGAGTCCAGGACAGCCAGGGCTACACAGAGAAACCCTGTCTTGAAAAACCAAAAAAAAAAAAAAAAAGAAATACTAGACCTTTAGACTGAAGGTGAATTTACACACACACACAATTCTTATAGGAATAAAAAAGCCTAATTTTGTGGTACAAAAGCCTCCTTGTACTAGGGGTTGGCAGTGCTGGCTCATGTCTTTGATCCCATCACCCAAGAGGCAGAGGAAGGAGGATCTCTATTAGTTTGAGGCTAGACTGATTTGCAGTGTGAGTTCTAGGACAGCCAGGGCTACATAGAGAGACCCTTTCATGAAAAAACAAAACACAAAAGAAACAAAAAAGAAACATACTAGGGCCCTAAGATATCTGATTCAATAAACTCAGTGTTTAGAAAAGATAGCTTGAGCACGGAGCTTGCCTAACACCAAAGTTTCAGAACTTGATCTCCAAGAAAATTTTTAAAAAAGATAAGTATAGAACAAATATTTTCCTTTTAAAATGAAAAAAAGATTTTATTCCCCTTTAAAATAAGAAGTTTCTTATGACACTTTCACATGTATATGACACTGTGCTATGTATGCTCATATTTGCCTAGTCCTCTTTGGCCTCATCCTTCAGACACAGCTCATTCCCCAAAACGGCCCCTAAATGAGACAGTTTGATCTGCTTCTTTCTATTTATTAACAGGAGGAAGACTTAATGCATGGTAAAGTGAACTTTGATGCTCCACACAAACCACTATGATTTTGGAGAGCTGTCTGAGCGTTAAGTCATCCTAAATGCTCAATTTGTCTATAGTCCCACACAATTATCTAGTCCATATTTTTAGTTCTTTCCTGTCTCATTTTTTTTTTTTTGTCTAGTAAGCAAATGCACATGCGGCCCCCTTTGTACGATGATATTTTTGAAGTTAGAAATTGTGTTAATGCCCTATTGTTAATGTAACTAGTTAGCACATGTATGTCTTCAAATAACATAAAGTAATTCTCTTACAGATCAGGTGAGACCTCCAGAATAGGTTTCGATAATGCTAGATTCAAATTCCTGCCTGGCTTTTTTCTTCATGATGCCTTAAGAAAGAACCTGTCCTTGTCTCTTTTAGCTCTAGAGGTTGCTAGAATTGTCTTTTCTGTCTCATAGACTCTTCTTTCCTACTTTTAACAAGCAGTAAAACACCTTGACTTTTCTCTGATTCCATGTTTGCATCTATTTTTGTCGTACAAGGACTATTTTTTATCACATTGAGATCCACCAAGATAACTCAAGTTAATCTACTTAGCTCAAGTTCTTGAAGTTAGTCAAATCTTCAATGGCCCCTTTGGCACAAAAAAGGACCGTGTGCAGTTTTCAAGAATTAGGACATGAAAGAGCTTTTGTCTAACCTACTGCAGTGTTGATATAGTACATGCCTCACCTCGGAGCCCATGATCAATAGATAGAACTATGATATGATGGAACATGAAATGTTATGATAAAACATCAAATGTTAATTTGACAACATGATGCTGTGTCAGCGAATGACTCAAGATTAAAATGACATATTTGGGATCCGTGGAAGTCACTTGCATTTAATTTTCAAGGAAGCTTAAATAATGTTTTAAATTTATTCTCTGACAATTTCATACATCTACATAATATATCTGTATCATATCCACTCCACCCCTCCACTTCTCCTGGAACCTCCACCCCCTCCCACCTTGATTCTTCCCCCTCCTTCTTTTGTATAGCACACCTAGTTCAGTTAGTGTTACCAGTACGCTCAAGGGTGTAGGGCCATCCACTGGAGATACACGAGCTGCCAGCAACATTCCCCAAGACAATAGGATCCTCCACCAGTAGCCATCACTTAGCAATACCTCCTCACCTAGGAATGGGGTATTGTTATCGACTCTCCCATCTGTGCTGTGATATTGCCTAGATTGATCCTGTACAGGTAACCGTGGCTGCTGTGAGATCATGATACAGACACCACATCAAGAGCTGAGCACTCAACCATCACCCATCTTCTGCATTTTGATCAACTATTAGTCTCTACATTGATTGATGCCTACTGAAATTTCTGTAACCAAATAAGGTTTAAGATATAGTATTGGGGAATCAACGTACATCCTCCTGTATTCTAAGTAGACACTATATCACTGAGCCACACCCTGAGTTTCCAGTATATATTCTGACAAGGCTTCATTGATAAGAAAATGATTACCTAAGTCAATATTCAGATACAAAGTGTAGATTAAGTTGTGCACTTCTGTTGAATTAAATCATATTTATCTCTCTGCTACTACAATAAAAACATGTTGATGTACTTTTCCAGATCATCACTTAGCTTAGGGACCAACAAAAGACTGTGTCTATACATACTTATATTTTCCTTAAGGCACTTTCCCTTGTTTTTCAAATCAGGCTGAAAAACATGGAAGGACGCGGCAGGGGGTGGGGCAGTCATAAAGAAAAATCTTGTGAGTCTATAGAGGAAAATTAGATAAAGGCAATCTTAATCTCATTATTTTCACTTCATATTTGTCTAATGTTGTTGACATTTCCGTGTTATCTAATCTTGAACATACTTGAAGCTATTATTTTAAAAAATAAAGGACAACATTTTGTCAGCACGCCACCTTATGTGGAATAATTACATTGAAGAGACTATCATTTGAATACTTCAACTTTACACCGAGTTTAAATTATGCATTTCACCAGCATGCAATTAATTGAAGGAGAGACACCTGCAAACTAATGCCATCAAATCAAGTGTGTAAGTAGAATGTACACTTAAGTGAAGTGGCCTATCTCCTAACATTCACATATGGCAAATTTAAGATGTCAGCAGAATTAAATACTGCTCAATTAGAAACAGGCCACTTAAAGAATTGCAGTCTTCTGCAGGCACAGACAACCTCACTTATTCCACTTGGATGAGTTTGACATATATTCTACCCAAATTTGTCTTTTGAATGCCTATTATAATGAAATGTGTCCTTCACGTACATTTATTAGCTGTGCTTAGCTAATAGCTATGCCTTAAATACTTAGTAGTATTTAATATAGAATTTAGGCAAATTGAGATTCAGTGGGTGTCCCTGAATCCCCTGATGCCCTGTAAATAATTGTGTGCATGCACACATCTTTATGTGATTGACTCTATCAATGGACAACCAATATCTATTTTTTTCTATTTTTTTTGTTACTACAAACATAGCACTTTGCCTGGGACATGCTTGGTTAAATAGTGCACTATGCCTATTTCTCTATTTTCTAGCTACGGTGCCCAATGTGATTTAAGTATAAGGTGTTTTAAATAATTAATTATTTCCTTTGTGTTTATGTTTTTTTTTTCCTTGCTGTGCCTTGCTCTCACAGAGGCAAGAAGATGGCAGGTCACCTGGGACTGTGATACAGACAGTGGTGAGCTGTTTTGTGGGTGCGGGAAATCAAACCTAGCTTATGCTTTTAACTGCTGAGCCGTCTCTTCAGCCACATGTTGACAAGATTTGATTTCTCCTTAAGGGATTTCATAGGGAAAGCCTGTGCCATATCCTCTTAGCTTTTTCATTAGTTTTTGTTTTTACTGCCCAGAAGGCCAGATGTGACAGATGTTACTTTAGCAGTCATATTGGAACTTCTGTTTTGTTTTATGGCTCTGGAGAGCAAACCAAGGGACTTCTGCCTGCTAGACAAGTGCTGCAAGCTAACTCTGTTCTGAGCTCCATTTTGGAGCTTTAAATTCCAGGCAAATAAACTTTAAAAAAAATACCCTGAATCCAGAAATGATAGTACATGCCTTAAATCCCAGCGCTTGGGAGGCAGAGACAAGAGCATCTATGAGTTCAAGGACAGTCTGGATGACAGAACAAGTTCCAGAACAGGTAGGGCTATTTAGAAAAACACTGTTTCAAATAACAACAGCAGCAAAAACAAAACAATCTGGAGCAAAGTTCAGTAGTGAGTGCCTATAAGCTTAAGATTGAAGCAGGAGGGTCATAAGTTCAAATCCATTCTGAGCTACATAGTTTGATGCTAGTCTTTTGTAGGAAACCTGTCTCAAAAACAAAAATATAAGTGTGTTTTAAAAATGTTTGTATTAAGGTAGAATTTACATAGAGTAAAATATTCTGTTCTAAAGCAGACTGCTCAACTCATTTTGTCAAAAGAATACTAGGACCCACAGTATTTCCATTATCCTGGAAACTGGTGCAATCACTTTATGAAATAGTAGTCAACAATAAAAATATAAATTAATGTATAACTACAGGAAAAAGTACCAAAGACATGCTTCAGACTAAACTGAGCACAGACTTACCTGGTGTTCTTGATTATAGACTGGAGACACTGTTTTGTTTTGTTTTGTTTTGTTTTGTTAACTTCATAGCTATGAAAATCAATTTACCAAATGACGTCTTTGTCTCTAACTCTATCATCTATCAATTATCTATCTCTCTATCTCTCTATCTCTATCTGTCTGTCTGTCTGTCCGTCCATCCATCCATCCATCCATCTATCTATCTATCTATCTATCTATCTATCTATCTATCTATCTATCTATCCATCTATCTATCTAATGGGGCCAGGAGCAGTGGGATGGGGAGGATCAAGCCTGGAGTAAGACTGAGATTGAAGCATGTCCAAACCCAGGAAACTTGTTCTGAGATGAGCGGGAGAAATATGTCCCAGTGCACTTAGCCCTGCCCTCCCCACCTTTGCCTCACCAGAGGAGTTAACATAGCTGAAAGCCAGGTTAAACTTCCTTTGCCTTTATAAGGTCATGTCCAGATCCACCTGGAATTCATCCTCATGCAAATGAGGCATTCCTAGCACCCTGGCCCTGGTCAATGATGTACACATCCCAATAGTCCCTACTCACCTCCCAAAGGTTTAAATAGTTTTTGCCCCCCGCCTAAACTGAATCAGTTCTCCAAAGCTGTTCCTGGGTGTTCTTTGCCTGTGCACTCACTGTCAAGCTGCACTCATCCAACCCCCTAAGCTTCTCTCCCTTCAGTCCAGCCTGCTGTGCAACAAGCCTGGATACCCCGAGGGGAAGAAGCAGATGTAGGCTGGCATTACCTATCATCTATGTTGATTAGTTTTAATGTCAACTTAATTTACCAAAGAATCACCTAAGAGATTCTTATTGAAGGACTTCTGAATCCCCTTTGTTTGTGAGGATTGCCTTGATAATAATTGAGAGGAAAGGCCTGCCCATTCCAAACACTGCTCTTCCTTGGATTTGGGTAATGGGCAATGCAACTGTAGAAAGGGGCCTGAGCCACATACATACATACATACATACATACATACATGGCATACATACATGCATGCATGCATGCATACATACATACATACATACATACAAGTAAGAACGTACCCATTCATTCTTTCTGAATTTGACTGCGATTGTGACTACCCCCTGCAAGTTCTTGACTTGACTTTCTCATACTGAGACTTGAGCCTGGAATTGTAAGTCAGATAAACCCCTCATGTCTTAAAATTACTTTTGTTAGGGTATTCTATAACAGCAATAGAAATGAACATAGGGCATCAGCTATCAATGAACAATTCTCACCTATTGTTTCTGTTTTTCTCAAGAACCCTGGTAAATAAGACATATTCCAATAGCAGTAGTGTTTATTTAAACAGCTTCTGAGGGACTACTGACATTGTTAACCATTTAATGGAGCCTGTGATCTTTGAAAAAGAATGGGCTGTTCTAAAAAATATTGGGGTGGTGGTGATTTGACGACTTCTGGTAAAAAGGAAAAGAGAAAAGAGACCTGGGAATACTGGAGACACAACTACACTTTTTAGTTAAGAATTGAGAGTTTCAATGGGGAATTTGAGTTTTCTTATATAACATATATAACATAAAAAGCTCTCTTCTCTATTCAGCATAAAATGAACGTGTCCTGGATTATAATAGACATGCTCATTCCTTTTCTCCTTTCTTGTGCCTGCCTTCACATGTGAATATTAGTAGTTGCTGCTGAGACCACAGGGCCTAAACAGTTACAAGTGTTTCCTCATTTGTCCTTTCCAGAAATCAAAATTGTCATCCGTTTATGCTAAAATGGGATGTTCTTGATACAGAAAGCTGAAATGTACCAAATACCTGGTCGAGGTGATGGAAGCATGAAGCTCTGGAGGGCTTCGCCCTCTGTGCTCCAACCATATCCTCCCTGTGTCAACCACAGGGAAGGACTTTTGCACCTTCTGAGTATGGAAATTTCAAAGAGGTACCAAGTGCTATCTCTAGGTAATGATCAGTTATTCAGTCACTTTTCCTACTATGCTTGGCTGTACATGGAAATTTAAACTGATAGCCTTTAACACCTATGCTAGAAGATATTGATGCTAGAGACATGAAAAATCACACAGCTAACAGCATAAGAATGCTAAACAACACTCAGCATTGAAATCTTCACAGAGCATCCAATTCCCTTTTCCCAGAATTCATGTTAACTAAGTGTTTTTCAAAAATTCAATTTCCAGAATTCTTATGGATTAAAGACACAACTGCAAATGTATTCTTCTAAACCAGTGGAAGCTGATTCTATGCAATTGTAATAAAGGAAACCCACATATCTAAAGATTCAAAGTGGTTTCATGTGTTCTTGGAGATATTTACTGTCTTTGGGGGTTCTTAATCACTCTTAAATAAACTCACAAGTAAATATTGGAAAGGCTCTATGAGTCTCAGAAAGACTATAGTGGTGAAGTCAAATAGGATAGGTTTTGAATCTCTGCAAATCTTTACTAGTTTCATGATTTGGAGTAAATTTTTTGGTCTCTCTGAGCTTCAAAATATAATATACTCTATTGAATAAAATAATTTGCTGGAGCTCTTATCCCAGTTCCAGAATACAATAAATGTTTCATTAATAAGCTTCCCTTCTTCATTTTGTAAGTGCCAAGTTGAAAGAACAGGCTTTCAACAATGGTACTGTGGATTGGATTATGTTCTTTCAAAAAAAAAATCTTCATATTGAAACCCTTACATTCCACATTACATTACCCAGTGATGAGTCCTTTAGGAAGTATTTATAGTTATCTGAAGTCCTGAGATTCATGTCTTTCTGACAGGGAAACATCTATATATGAACAAACCCCACAAATTGTAGCACAATATTTGAGGTTTTTGTTATTGTTTTGTTTTGTTTTTGAGACATGATTTTACTGGGCAGCTCAAGCTGGTCTGAAATTCAGGAGCCCACTTTCTTGACCTCCTGTAATTAGGGGTTCCTGGAACTGTATCTAGAAGATGGCTAGCAACCCTGGCTTCAGGTGCCTGCAGCCTGTGCAGCTTCATGATCTCCTGAGGGGCTTCCTTTACATTTTTGCTCCAGCCTTCTTGAAATTGTTAGCAATTTCTAAACGAGGCACCCTACAGTTTAATTTTAGCTACAACTAGATCGAACTTCCTCTGTTACCAGGTCTACCAGCATACTGAGTTAATGATTTCCAAAGATGTAACATGCCAACTTGTTATTAAGAACAGTGTTTAGAAGAGGTAAAGAAATCCAACACATCAGTAGCAGGTTCCTTAGAAGTTTTTAGTTATCAGATGATTAAACTGTCCTTTAGGCAATAACAAGTCACTGCTTTTTAAACTGTACTTTATAAGAGTGTATAAAATTGCTGATTGGAGATATAAGCTGTATCAGCAAAGCTAATATTTGTTGGACAAATGAAGGGGCCTTACTTGATTTATGCTTCTGACAGAAGTCATTAAGAGTAACTGAAGACGTGGCAACATGCTCCAGAACAAAGTAGAAATATGACAAAATGGGGTTCATGTCTCTGTCATGGTCACCATCGTGGCTCATGCTGCTGGAGAATTTATCATTTCATAATAAGCCTTGTGTTTTTTTCCTGCTTAATTTCCAGGTTATCTTTTATTGGGCTGCTTTGTTTGTTTGTTTGTTTGTTTGTTTGTTTGTTTGTTTTTGATGTTTGTTTCATTTGCTTTGGCTTTTCAAGGCAGGGACTCTTTCTTTGTGTAGCTTCAGCTGTCCTGGAACTCCCTTTGTTGAGCAGGCTGGACTCAAAACACAAAGAGATACCCCTGCCTCTACCTCCCAAGTGCAGGGATTAAAGGTATACACCACCACCACACAGCTAATTTTCAGATTATCCTTTATCCTGCCTGGATCACCACATTTGAACCAGGGATGTCAATGACCTGTGGAGACATCACCTAACACTGAAGAGCAGCAGCTACAAAATAGAACTTTTGTTTTTATTTGCTTTTCAAGACACAGTCTACACTGTAGCCAGACTGAACTTGAATTCACCCCCACCCTGCCCTAACGTTCTGACTACTGAGAATTGCAGGTGTGCACCTTCTCTCCTGAACAGCGCAAAACTTTTATGAGGATTGTGGAAATAAGACAGAAGTTTAATGTTTCTATATAATATTTTGGTCGGCATGTCACCAGTTATTTTTTTTAAAATTCATACTTATTTTTACTTTTAGTTTCCCCTCTTTTTCTTTTATTGAAAATAGATTATTTTCTCATACAATAATCCTGATTATATAAAAAATAATCCTGATTATAATCTCCCCTCCCTCCACTATTCTCGGTTCCCCCCACCTCTCCACCTATCTGTATTTACTCCTTTCTGCCTCTCGTTAGAAAACAAACAAGCCTCTAAGTAACATTACTAAACTATAACAAAATAAAATCTAATAAGAGGAAGCAAACAAAACAAAACAAAACAAAACAAAACAAAACATCATATTTAAGTTGGCCAAGGCAACCCAACAAAATGAAAAGAGTTGCAAGAACAGGCACAAGAGTCAGAGACTCACTCGTCCTCACACTTAGGACTGTCATAAAAACAATATGCTACTAACTGTAATATACATGCAGAGGACATGGTGCTGACCCATAAAGGCTCCATGCTTGCTGATTTAGTCTCTGTGAGCTCATCCTCTCCTTGCTTAGTTGATTCAGAGGGCCTTGTTCTTCTGATGTCCTCCATTCCCTCTAAGTTTTATAATCTTTCCACCTCTTCTTCCATGGGATTCACTGACCTCTGTGGGGGGAGGACCCAAAGGACACCTCCACTATAGATTCTCTCTATATACATTTTTTTTTACCATAGATAGATCTCTGGCTATCTAGTTTGTAGTTCTTAGTTACCTAAACAGTGTTGGGATCCTCCTTACAGAGTGAACCTTAAAGCAAATCAGACACTGGCTTGCTTCACCCACATGTTCTGGGCCACCATTGGCCTAGGATATATTTTCTGGCAAGACAGATTGTAGATCAGAGGATATGTGGCTGGATTGGTGTCCACATTTCTCTTTCAGGAGCTTGTTGAGTACCTTTCCATATCAAAGAAGCTAGAACACAGGGGTGAGTGGTCTGTGTAGGCACCAGCAAGTTGTGTGGGTGGGTACTGTCCTCCACACTGGGGTCTTGCTGTCAGTTTGCTGAGAGCAGCCTTTTGTCTCAGCAGCAGCCTGGCTTGTCTGGGGATTTCAGTGGGAGCCCCTTGGACAACAATTCAATTGAATACAACCTAGTTCTACCACTCAAAGCCTCAACTAGCTATAAGAGATAACAGGTCAGACTCCATATCCCGCATCACTAGGAACAGATTCATATTGTCCAGGAAGTTTCCACTAGGTCTCCACACCACCACCTAAATACCCACACAATTCCAACCATCTCTCCTGTCACTCTTTCCCTCCACCCCATTTCTGCCTCTGCCCCCATCTGATCCACCTCCCCCCATCTCATCCCCATTTGTTCCCCATCTGTCTGTAAATTTATTCTAATTTTCCCTTCCAGGGAGATCTCTCTGCCCACCCTGCCCCCAGACTGCTTCCCTTTACCCAATATGTCTGGTTAGCTTGTGCTTCATTATCATTTACTTAAGGGTTATGCTCCACTTATAAGGGAACACATAACATATTTGTCTTTCTGAGTCTGAGCATCCTCACTTGAGCCTTCATTCTTGTCAAGCTTCTTATGGTCTGTGAGTTGTATCATGTGTATTCTGGACTTTTTTGGCTAATGTCCATTTATCAGTGAGTACACACCATGTTTGTTCTTCTGTGTCTGGGTTACCTCACTTAGGATATTTTCTAGTTCTATCCATTTGTCTGTAAATTTCACGATGTCATTATTTTTAACAGCTAAGTAATACACCATTATGTAAATATACCACATTTTATCTATTCTTCTGTTGAGGGACATCTAGATTCTTTCCATTTTCTAGTTATTATGGATATTACCACAATGAACATGGCTGAGAAAGTATCCTTGTGGTAGGATGGATCATCCTTTTGGTATATGCCCAAGAGTAGCTAGCATAGCTGTGTCTTGAGGTAGATAAATTCTTAACTCACTGAAGAACTATCATATTGATTTTAAAGTGGCTTTTCAAGTTTGCACTCCCACTGCAATAGAGAAGTGTTCCCCTTGTTCACAACATGAGCTGTCACTTGTGTTATTGATCTTAGTCATTCTAACTGGTGTAAGATGGAATCTCTAGGTAGTTTTGATTTTCATTTTCCTGATAGCCAAGTGTTTCTCAGTCAAATAGCAAAACTTTTGGGTTTTTTTCTCTCCCCAAGTAGTATCCCTTGGTCTCCCTCAGCAGTCTTACTGCTCTAGCTAAAACCTCAAGTACTATATTGAATAGATATGGAGAGAATGGACAACCTTGTTTTGTTCTAGATTTTAGTTTGCTTTGATTTTCTCTCTAATTTGATGTTGACTATAGGCTTGCAGTAAGTTGCCTTTATTATGTTTATATATGTTCTGTGTATACCTAATTTCGCCAGGAGTTTTTATCATGAAGGGATGCTCAATTTTGTTAAAGGCGTTTCCAGCATCTATTGAGATGATCATGTGATTTTTTTCTTTCAGTTCATTTTTAAGGTACATTACATTTACTGATTTTCATGTATTGAACCCTCTCTGCATGTCTGGGATAAAACCTACTTCATCATGCTGGATGATTTTTCTGATGTGTTCCTGGACTTGATGTGCAAGTATTTTGTCGAGTATTTTTGCATCTGTGTTCATAAGGAAAATTGGTAGGTAATTCTTTGTTAAATTTTTTTTTTTGTAGTTTGGCTATAAGGGTAACATATTATCATAAAATAAATTGTGCAATGTTCCTTTTGTTTCTTTTTTATATAGTGTTTGGGAAGTCTTGGTGTTAACTCTTCTTTGAAAGTCTGGTAAAATTCTGTGCTAAAACCCTCTGGCCCTGAGACTTTTTTGTTGCTATTGTTGTTGTTGTTGAGAGACTTGTAATGACTATTTCTCTTTCACTGGGAGTTATATGTCTCTCTGTCTGTCTATCTATCTATCTATCTATCTATCTATCTATCTATCTATCTATCTATCTATATGATAAATTGTTTATCTGATCTTTATTTAATCTTGGTAAGTGGTAACTATTAAGAAAATTATCTCTTTTTTGTTTTTGGGAGATTTTGCAAATTGTACGAGTACAGGCTTTTAAAACCTGCCCTAATTATTCTGGATTTCTTCGATGTCTGTTGTTATGTCCTCTTTTTCATTTCTGATTGTGTTAATTTGGATACTCTCTGTTTTAGTTAGTTTGGAGAACAATTTTACGACTTGTTTTCTCAAGGAACCAACTCTTTGTTTCATTGATTCTTTGTACTGCCCTCTTTGTTTCTATTTTATTGATCTAGGCCCTCAATTTGATTATTTGTTAACATCTACTCCTCTTGGCCATGATTACTTCTTTTTGTTCTAGAGCTTTCAGGTCTTCTTTTAAGTTGCTGGTATGAGCTTTCTCTATTTTTATTCTTCTCTCATGTAATACACCTCAACTGCACTTCCCTCTACCACTACTTGCATTTTCCCAAACCCTCTCTCCAACTTCTATGTAGTCTATTATTTTGTTAGATATTGAAATGGCTATGCCAGCTTGTTCTTGTCCATTTGTATGGAATATCTTCTGTAGATCCTCTACTCTGTGTTGGAAATGTATATCCTTGATGTTAAGGTGAATTTCTTACATGTAACAGAAGGGTAGATCTTGGTTTTGCATCCATTCTGTTAATCTGCTATGTCTTTTTAATTGGGGTATTGAACAATACCAATGACCTGTGATTGTTAATTCCTGCTATGTTATTGTTGTCAGTGGTGATGATGGTGAGTGTGTCCCTTTAATTCAGTTTAGTAATCTGTGGATTGTTTTATTCCCTGTATTTTCATGGATGTAGTTAGCCTTCATAGGTTGAAGTTTTCTTTCTAGCACCCTCTCTATGTCTGTATTCACAGATAATATTGCTTAAATTTGTTTTGTTTTGTTTTATGGAATATCTTACTTTCTCCATCTATGGAGATTGAAAATGTTTCTGGATATAGTAGTGTGTGTTGGCATCTGTGGTCTCTTAGAGTCTACAGCACATTTGTCCAGGCCCTTTTGGTTTTTAGAGTGTTTTTGAGAAGTTAAGCACAATTCTAATTGATCTAACTTTATATGTTACTTGGTCTTTTTTCTTTTACAATTTTTAATATTCTTTCTTTCTTCTGTATGTTTAATGTTTTGATAAATATGTCGCAGGAAACTTTTTTCTGGTCCACTCTAACTGGTGTTCTGTTTGCTTCTTGTATATTTATAGGCATTTTCTTCATTATGTTAAGAAGATTTTCTTCTATGATTTTATTGAATACATTTTCTGGGCTTTTGAGCTATGTTTTATCTGCTTCCTCTATATCTATTATTCTTAGGTTTGGTCTTTTCACAGTGTCTCAGATTTCCTATATGTTCTGTGTCAGGAATGTTTTAGATTTAACATTTTCTTTGACCAAGGCATCATTTTTTCTATAGTATCTTCTGTGTCTGAGACTCTCTCTTCTATGGGTTGTATTCAGCTGGGGAAGCTTGCTTCTGTGGTTCCTGTTCAAATTTCTAATTTTTTTATTTTCAGAATTTCTACAGTTTGGGTCTTCTTTAGTGATTCCATTTCCATTTTCATGCCATGATCAGTTTTATTTGTTTCTTTCCATTCTGCTTTTTGTTTTGTTTTGTTTTTTGTTTCCCTTCTTAGATTTATTTAAGAGATTGATTCATTTTCTCTAATTGTGTTTTCTTGCATTTCTTTAAAGGATTTATTCACTTACTCTTTAAGGATCTCTATCATCTTCATATAGTTGGTTTTAAGGACTTTTCCTTATACTCTTGCTATGTTGAAATATTCTGGACCTGTTGTGGTAGGATAGCTGGGCTCTGGTGGAGGCATATTACCCTGGCTGGTTTTTATTGAGTTTTTATGCTGGTATCTAAGCATCTGGGTTTAGGATGATTAAAGATATCAGTGCTGATTTCTGGATGTGTCTTTCTTGGGTGGGTTGTTTGTTCCTTGGTTTCTGTTTCTCCCTGAACTATGTGCTCCCTGTTTTCCTAGTATGTTCAGCTGTTCTGTTCACAGGGAATACTTGCTGGTTTTGGAGTTGGCAAGAATTGGGAATTGAATGAGTTGGGGACTGAGTTTAAGAATGGAATTTGAGAGAGGGGGGAGGTCTTTATGATTGTTATGGATGGGGTCAAAGAGGAAAGGGAGAACACAGCACTTTCCAGTTACCTTGCTGGGGATGAGACTGGAGGCAGGGAATCTCAGGAGCCTTAGGAGAGGTATGGATCTGACTTCAGCCTACTTGTTTTCCTGGGAGGAGCTGCCCTTGTCTTAGTAGGGATGCCTGCTTGAGTGGGGTCTGGGACAAATCAACAAGTTGGGAAATGGAGATTAGAAGAAGTTGGTTTGTGGGGTCAACAGGAGATAAGAAAGACTGCAGCAAAGTGTTCTCTTGAAGTGCTAGTGATGAGGCTGTGGTATTGAATCCATACGAATAGAGAGAGACTGGTTTTCTGGCAGATGTGATCTGTGTTTTAACAGGGGTGCCTCCAGGCGGTGGGGGCTGGGATGCAGCAATGAGTACAAGGGGAATAGTTAGGAGGGGATGGCTTGTGGGATTCACAGGAGAAGCGGCGAGGAAAGGCCGCATTTGTGTTCTATTGCAGTGGTAGAATGAGACTGGGGTATTGGTTCCGGGGCAACAGAAAGCCGAATGAGTGTTTAATAAACACTTCTGAAATTTCATTTAATGTACGTTTGATTTAACTGCATTTTTTCGTGAAATATTCTCTTACTATTTTGTGTATGAAGACACTATTAATCTGTATAACCAGTTGAGGATCAGAAGTCAGAGTTCTTTAGTTTACATCACAACCCTGCCTCTTATTTTCAGTGTGACTTTGAGCAAGTCATTTAACCTTCCTCTGTAGTTTTGCATAATTTCAGGTCATAGGAATTAGCATTTAAAATATTCAGAATAGTTCTAGCCTAGAGTAAGCTTTCAGTAAATATTGGCTTTTATTTTTATGATAACTAACAGAAAAAGCAAGTTTAAAAGTTTCTCTTTTATGGACTGTGTGATGAATAGAATGCTTGTGTTCCTTCAAAACTCGTGTGAGGGTCCAAATCTCCAAAGTGATATCATTAGGAGGTGAGGTACTTGGTTTAGACCATGCGGAGAGAACTCCTATGAGTGGGATTGGTGTCCTAATAAAAAGATACACGAGTGCTTGCTTTGTCTTTCTCTGCCACGTGAGGATGTGATGAGTGGATGGGCAGTTTAAATCAGGAAGCAGAACTCACCCGGATATCAGATTAACTAACGCATTGATCTCAGACATTTTAGCATTCTGGACTATGAACAATAAATGTATGCTTCTTAAGTTACCCAATGATAGCATTCTGTCTAAACTCCACCCCCACAGTTACCTGGCAACAGCCAGGTAGGCCTGGCCCACTATAAAAGGGGCTGTTTGCCCCCTCCTCTCTCTCTTACTCTTGCTTCCCTCTTGTTTCTCTCTTGCCCTCTTGGGCTCTTCCCTTCCCCCTTCCCTTCCACCTCTTTCCATGTGCTCATGGCCATGGCTGGCCTCTACTTCTCTATACTTTATCTCTCTCTGCCTTTCTCTGCCTCTACTACCTTCTTAACTCCCCTCATCATTCCCTGAACAAACTCTATTCTATACTATACCATCGTGTGGCTGATCCCTCAGGGGGAAGGGATGCGTTGATATGGGCCTGCTGAGACATCCCCTTTCCCCATACCTCACCACACACCCATAGGACATATCTTATACTTCTTTATCTTTTTATAAACAGTCAATAGTAACTTCATAGAGCAACCTGAACAGTACTGATTCTTTTAACTTTTCAATATTAGAAAAATCTGCTGTGTGTATAAATCATTTAATATCAAGGTAATACTAACAAAGTGTGCTATTTGAGATTTCCAAACAACTTATTGGAGTGTAGGAAAATCATAACGGGCTATGGTACTTCCACAATAATTCAGTAATAACTACTGAATGTTGTCACCATCTCTAGGTGTTCAGGTGATGAGAACGGGATCTGGAATCAGAGTAGACAGTGTGATTAGGCTAGAAATATTAGAATATTAATTGACTTATATGAAAAGACTTATTTTCTTTGAACCTGTGTGTATATCTGTGTATGTATATGCAGACCTGTATGTGGGCACCCTTGGAGGCCAGAAGAAGTTTCTGGTGCTAGGAAAGAAACTCATGTCATTTGAAGGAGCAGCAAGCATTCTTCTTTTTAATTGGATATTTTATTTATTTACATTTCAAGTGTTGTCCGCTTTCCCAACACCCCCTCCACCAGAAGCCCCCTATCCCATCCCCCCTTACCCTGCTTCTATGCGGGTGCTCCCTCACCCACCTACCCACTCCTGCCTCACTGCCTTAGCATTCCTCTACACTGGAGCATCAAGCCTTCACAGGACCAAGGGCCTCCCCTCCCAGTGATGCTAGATAAGGTCCCTTCAGCTCCTTCAGTCCTTCCCCTAACTCCTCCATTGGGGTCCCTGTGCTCAGTCCAATGGTTGGCTGAGAGCGTCCGAATCTGTATTGGTCAGGCTCTGGCAGTCTCTCAGAAGACAGCTATGTCAAGCTCCTGTCAGCAAGCACTTCTTAGTATCCACAATAGTGTCTGGGTTTGGTGTCTGCAAGTGGGATAGATTCCTAGGTGGGGTAGTTTGTGGATGGCCTATTCCTTCAGTCTCTGCTCCATACTTTGTCCTTGTATCTCCTTTAGACAAGAACAATTCTGGGTTAAAATTTTGATGATGGGTGGGTGGCCCCATTCCTCAACAGGAAGAGGGGCAGGAATGCCTAACCTCTGAATATGGTCTCAACAGGTTCTCCCTCCCCTTTGAGGGGTATTTTAGTTAATGTTATCCCTGTGGGGTCCTGGGAGGCTCTTGCTTTCCTGACATCTGGGACTTACTGGTTGCTACCCCTAGTTTCCCATCCCCCATTGCTACATACCTTTGTTCAATTTCCTGACCCTCTGCACATCTCTTCCATCACCTCCCATCCCTGATTTCCCCCTCTTCTTCCCCTCCCCCTCTTCTCTTCCTCCCAAGTCTCACCCACCCTCTACTTCCCTTGATTATTTTGTTCCCCTTTCTAAGTAGGACTGAAGCATCCACTCTTTTGTTTTTCTTCCTCTTGAGCTTCATGTGGTCCATGAGTTGTATCTTGGGTATTCCACACTCTTTGCCTAATATCCACTTATCAGTGAGTGTATACCATGTGTGTTATTTTGTGACTGGGTTACCTCACTCAGGATGATATTTTCTAGATCTATTCGTTTGCTTGTGAATTTCATGAAGTCATTGTTTTTAATGAGTGAGTAGTACTCCACTATATAAATGTACCACATTTTCTGTATCCATTCCTCTGTTGAAGGACCTCTGGGTTGTTCCCAGCTTCTGGCTATTATAAATAAGGCTGCTATGAACATAGTGGAGTTGGGCACCTACTCAGAAGATGCTCTGACATGTAATAAGTATACATGCTCCACTATATTCACAGCAGCAAGCATTCTTAACCGGAGAAATCTCGCCAGACCCAGTGGTAGCTTTTGTTAGAGGATATCCTAGCAAATCACATGGCCATGCATGCAGAAAGGACATAATACTCTAAATCCTCATTCCTCCTACCTCTCTGTTGCCTTGCTCCCTGAATTAGAGAAAAGTCATGGCTGAAGTAGTCTGCTGATGGTAAGTGTGGTCTTGGGGACAGGTAAAAGATGTCAAGAGCATTAATCATGTCAATATGTGATTTGAAAAATTACAATTTCAGGAAATTATATATGATTCTTTAACAATAAGCATATTTGTTTATCCACTACTGAGAACAATTGGTAGCAGCCAAGTACATAATATGTAATTGATACCCAAAGTGTAAAATGTAATGCGAAATGCGAAGCTCTACAGTCTATTCTAATTGACTAGGAATCCACTGAGTTGTATAGACTCTAGGTTTGCTTAAGTAGTGTGTTCTATGTTTAGTTAATTTAATGTGTGATTTTTTTATTTATTTGCAAATTTTTATAATAAATCAAATAAACATATTTAATCTTTGTGGAAAGAAAAGTCTTTAGTAGAGATTGATGATGATAGAAGTAGGAGATAATTTGAGGAATGCTCCATGTCTTTTATGTGTACTAACTGTGATTTTTACAGAAGCCAATAGTCTCTTGAGTGGCGAAATCACTCTTCATGTGAAAATCTTATGTTAACCTACATCCAATCATTTTCTCTATAGCAGCTCTTGTCTCTAAGGTTTGGGCATTTGGTTATGCTTGGATTATTCCACCTCTAAAGATTTATAACTCTCTATAAATGTCCCATAAATAGGTGAATTTGTTGCATAATCTATATGATGACCTATGCAACAAGCAAAAATATCAACATCATATTTGATCTTTGAGAAGCTGAAAATTTTTCTAACATTACATAGATCGAAGAATCCCTGCTATTTATTCTGGAGATTTTTGTTCACAAAGACCATACTCCTAGCTTCTCTTTTGAATGGAAAAGCCTTGATTATCATCTTGAAATTCAGCTTCCTCTTCTATTCTAGTGGGTTTGGGCACAAACTCAGTTCCCACTGGACTAGCATTGACACATTTCTTCCTCTCTTCTGCTAACAAATAATATTCAATGGTTTCTTAAATTTGAGTGCACTGGGCTGAAAAAAAATTGAGTGCACTGACAGCCCGAGCTTGGCTTCTTTATTTCTTGCAACTGTACCAATAGGGAGCATGGTGGTGTCTCTGTATTTATTTATTTTTATTGCTGTACTTATTTAGATCTCCAGGGTTCTGCTTATAAATTTAATAAGAAAAATTTCTTTCACTCACTCTAGCCCTTAGTCATCTCCAGATTTATCCAATAGTTTTCTAAACTCTATAGAATCAATTAAAAAGATTGCTCAATTTCCCTTGCTTTATATCTCTGACAAAATAATGGAACTCAGAACCTATAAAGTTCCATTAAGAGTACATAAATCCTTTCCTGGCTCCTACTAAAAGCGTTTCCCATGTTTCTCTTTATCTACTGGATTATTGTTGTTTTTATACCAGGCTGATGGAAGTTTAATGTTAAGTGCTTCATTAATAATGTTTTGTGCTTTAGAAAAATTTGAAACAGATAAATCTTGACAGTGAACAGAACTTATTTATTTTATTCTTTGTGTTAACATCACAGGGAATTTTTTAAAAAGGAGACAGCTTTGTTTGCTCTTCAAGATATAAAAAGCAGTGTTTTACAAACCATAGCCACAGAAATAGAATTAATTAGTGGAAGGATAATAATGGTTTTAGAAATTGAACATAAATGTTTGCTTCTATCAGTAATAAAAGGATAAAAAACACTGTATTGAAAGAAGACAAAAAAAATCCATGCATTTCCTGGAATGACAGGGCATGTTCATGAGTATGTTAACAATAATATTTGTGCAGAAAAATAATTAAAATAGAAAATGTCTAGTTTCATTTTCTTTATTTGAAAACAATTTGTGATTCTCGCTGGCTATATTTGTTAGTAATTCATTTTCTAGTAAAAAATAACCTTGGCTTAGTTTTCTATTTAGCTTAGTACTCTTTATATTTTTTTTCTAATTAATTTATGTGTCAGCTAAAATAGAATTGTCTTTTTCTGTTTCAAGTGACTCTCCATCCCCAAATCTGTGCCCTTGCCTCCATATACATTCAAAGTACCAGATGGAACCTTGAGTTAGATAAATAACACATACAATACCTGTTAAGCCCTATTGCACATTATATATATATATATATATATATATATATATATATATATATATATATATGACAAATCTCTAAGAGGTGACGTCATGAATACTCTCAGTGAGGGCACCTCTCTCCTTGCTGGCTCTTCCGTTCTACTTGTGTGTGACTTTAGGGATTTCTACTCGTAGCTTTTCATTACCATAAGCAATAAGCAACTTAAAAAGAGAAAAAGGTTAGCTTGTCTCCCTATAATCAAGTTTATTTTAGAGGTTTCAGTCTATGATCGATTGAGTCTGTCTCTTTGGCTCATGATGAGGAAAATGCAAGGGGACAAAGCTGCTTTTGTCCTGATCAGGGGGTAAGCAAAATCAACAAGAGATTGTAGGCTCACAGTGTCTTTTGAGAGCCTGTCCTTGGTGACCTATAGACCTCCCATTTGGCTTTGCATTTTAATGTTTCTATCAACCTGTAAAAGTAGCAAGCTGGGGGTTAAGAATTTAACATAAGGGCCTTTGGGTATTATTCTAGGTCTACACTACAACATCTGTTACTGAGAAATCTTCTAGAAATGCAGGAAAGGGTAGAAAAGTGCTTTTACTTGTGCTAGTGGGCTGAGAGTCCGTGATAAAGATCACACACACACGAACATACACACACACACACACACACACACACACACACACACACACTTTAAACCAACACTTAATTATCAGCTGTCAGGCATGTGAGCAAGGCTCTGTTGGATCACCCAATTTGTAGGAAGACCATCAGTTATCTGCAACTGTATGAGTGTGTTTTGATGCTGCCAGAATACAAAACTGCTCAGCCAAGCCTCAAATTCAAATTAGTTATCAGGAACTAATGAACGATCGCTGTTTTAGTTCACTAAGTTTTAAGGTGTCTGTTTGCAATGGGAAACTGCAATAGAGCTTATCAGGCATATTCCTGGTCCTCATGAAAATGGTTTATAGTCATATTCTTCATGGATATACATTTTCAATTTTCTGTTCCTTCCCATATCCATTCCTTTTTATTTGAAGCCTTAAAGTTATTTCCACTCAATGTATTAAGCTTTGCCATCACATATGCGTTAGGCTTTGAAATGTGGGCAGAAGCAGCAGTGGGAGTTTCCAGCTGCAGCTTTAGGAGATTTCATGTATTTTTTCCTATCCTCTTAGACTTCTCTATCATGTAAAACATTTTAGGAGACATTATCTTCCCATGGAACCTCTCATGTGTATATATCCTAGATCAGACATGAACTTCTGAAAATCCTCCTGCCTCTGCCTCACAAGTGATGAGAATATAGACAGGCATCCTCATGCCTGACTGGCAATAGGAGATTAAATATCTACATAACTCCCTTGGACAAATTTGGAGCTTGGCACCAAGCCTGTCAGAACCTATTACAGATGATTGAATGTTCAGTCAATTTGCAAATGTGTGAGCAGAGAGAAATAATTGTTGCTCTATGCCACTGAATATGTTGTGCTATATTTTTGGTGTTAACTGGCTATAAATTTGAAATGTTTAAAGCTAATGATATATCAACAGTATTTTTTTAATGAAACCAAAAATCATGTTCATATAGAGTATTGTGCTTAGCATAAAGAAGCCCTAGCTACCATCTCTAGTACTACCCAAGACAAAGCAAAACAAGTGTGATTCAGGCAGTTAGAAATCATGGGCCATGACAATACATGGGGATTGACTGAGAGCAGCAGATTATTAATTCTTTCATTGACATATTTCTAGCTACCAATACTGAAAAGCACATCACTGTTTCACAAAGCTATTCTCAGGTATCTTTGGTACCAATTCTGTGGTCCTCCTTCTCTTTCACGATGCTAAAATAGCCAAAGAGAAAAGTGTTATGAGTTAGTGGTACAAAGTAGTTTTCTTACTACTGTGATAAAATATCTTACAGGGAAGATTAAGAGACAAGAAGTTTACTTTGGCTCATGATTTTCAGAAGTACAGTCCACCAGGGCAAGAAGAATATCTCAACTGTTCGTTTACAATGAAGTAGCAGGACATTGTGGCTTCTATTTCTCACATCTTAGAAGGGTGTGAAACAGAAATATAACAGAGCTATGGCTGAGCTATATTTTCTTTTTCAAATTAATTATTTTATTTACTTTACATCCTGATTACAACTTCTCTTCCCCACCCCACAGTGCCTCATTTTCACCTCCTTTCATCCCCATTTCCCAGTCCTCCCTTTTGCCTCAGAGAAGGGGAGGCCTCCCATGGATATCACTCTGCCTTGGCATATCAAGTTGCAGTAGGGCTAGGTGTATCATATCGTCTATTGTGGCTAGGCAAGGAATGGGTTATATTTCCAAATGTCTGTCTTGAATGGCCCATCTCTTCCATCCGGGACCCTTAAGCTCCTAAAACAATACTATTATCAGAGGACCAGCTGTTCAAACATGTAGATCTGTGGGAATATTTTACATTAAAATTATACAGCATCCTTGGTCACCGAGTGTCAGTTCCTGGTTTCAGTTTGTAGCACTTCTCAAGATAAAATAAAACAAGGTAAGTACTATTCAGACAGAAATCATGGATCATTGAAACATTTGGGTAGATAATAATTAAAATGTTAAAAATATTAGAAGTTAGTGATGAGAACAAGATTTACATTAGATATATTTGTAATTAATAGGGGTTTCTTAGTTAACACAAGTCTGCAATACTGAAAGGAGTTAGGAGTTAGAATGGTTTAAGTTTATGGTGTAAAATGCTGTAAGTTTATGTTTTGCAAAAGACAACTTTCCTCCTATGAAAGTCATAAAAAATATGTTGAAACAACACTCCCTATTTTTTAAATTGGATATTTTCTTTATTTACATTTCAAATGTTTTCCCCTTCCCAGGTCTCCCCCTTGGAAACCTCCTATCCCATTCCCCCTTTCCCTTGCTTCTATGAGGGTGTCCCCTCCCTTACTCCTGTCTTCTTGCCCTAGTATTCTCCTATACTGGGGCATCGGACACCCTAGGGCCCAAGGCTGCTCCTCCCACTGATGTCTAACACTCCTTATTTTTAATATTGACCCTGGTGTTTCCAAAGAAAAGTAAGATTGTTCTCACAAATCTTAATTATCAAGGTCTGATGGGTTTGAAAATCACAATAAAAATGAATTCCTAGATTTTGCTTCAATTTTATGTATAATATTTTCAGAGACTAGCAAAACCAAACAGCCAATTAGATAAAAGAACATCACATGCCATTACCAGCCTAGAGTCCAAACCATGAGCAAATAAGATATATTGGAGGGGAGAGATGCTAGATATTGCATCTCTTTAATACCACCCACTCATTTTATATCTATCTTGTTCTAGAATGACAGAAAGTGGTCCACATGAAGGAATCATGCTATCAATTTTACAAACACACACACATACACATTGAATGCATCTATGTACATTTTATTATTCTGAAAGCTAGAGACACAGACAAACATTCTCCTAAACAAATATTGATAATAGCAAGTCCACAAAATATGTGGGTTTTAAATGGACTTTGCATGATTTCTTTATTGCTGTTAGGACCAACACTTGACAAATCTCATTAAAATTATTATAATTAATTCTTGGCATCCTTCTTACATGACAATTTAGAAACTAGCTTGGAAGATTTGTATTTGTTTCCTGCCCTAAGGGTATAAGTTTGGCAGAGTCCTCATTTACCCTTTCCAAATAAATTCTTAAAAATTTACAAATTGCATTGTGAAGGCATCTCAGATCAATTGTTTCATTTTATATTAAAATGCTTAGACATGAAAGGCAAAGGGAGCCTCATTGATGAAAAGGAAACTAGGAGGCCTGAGAACAACAAGATGAAGGAGAATGTGTGCAAAATAAAATAATACACCTGAGTGAAGGCATTATAAGGAAACCCATTTTATTTTATTTTATTTTCAAAAACAATTTTTATTAGATATTTTCTTCATTTACATTTCAAATACTGTCCTGAAAGTCTCCTATACCCTCCACTTACCCCTGCTCCCCAACCCACCCACTCCTGCTTCCTGGCCCTGGTATTCCTCTGTACTGGGGCATATAATTTTTGCAAGACCAAGAACCTCTCCTCCCAATGATGGCCAACTAGGCCATCTTCTGCTACATATGCAGCTAGAGACACGAGCTCTGAGGATACTGGTTAGTTCATATTGTTGTTCCACCTATAGGATTGCAGACCCCTTCAGCTCCTTGGATACTTTCTCTAGCTCCTCCATCGGGGCCTTGTGTTCCATCCAATAGATGACTGTGAGCATCAACTTCTCTATTTGCCAGGCACTGGCATAGCCTCACAAGAGACAGCTATATCAGGGTCCTTTCAGCAAAATCTTGCTGGCATATGCAATAGTGTCTGAGTGTGGTGGCTGCTTATGGGATGGATCCAGGGTAGGGCAGTCTCTGGATGGTCTTTCCTTCCATCTCAGCTCCAAACTTAGTTTCTGTAACTCTTTCCATGAATATTTTGTTCCCCATTCTAAGGAGGAATGAAATATGTACACTATGGTCTTCCTTCTTGAGTTTCATGTGTTTATCAAATTGTATCTTGAGTATTATAAGTTTCTGGGCTAATATCTGCGTATCAGTGAGTGCATATCATGCGTGTTCTTTTGTGATTGGGTTACCTCACTCAGGATGATATCCTCCAGATCCATCCATTTGCCTAAGAATTTCATAAATTCATTGTTTTTAATAGCTGAGTAGTACTCCATTGTCTAAATGTACCACATTTACTGTATCCATTCCTCTGTTGAGGGACATCTGGGTTCTTTCCAGTTTCTGGCTATTATAAATAAGGCTGCTATGAACATAGTGAAGCATGTGTCCTGATTACCAGTTGGAACATCTTCTGGGTATATGCCCAGGAGAGGTATTGCTGGATCTTCCAGTAGTACTATGTCCAATTTTCTGAGGAACTGCCAGACTGATTTCCAGAGTGGTTGTACCATCCTGCAATCCTACCAGTAATGGAGGAGTGTTCCTCTTTCTCCACATCCTTCCAGCATCTGCTGTCACCTGAATTTTTGATCTTAGCCATTCTGACTGGTGTGAGGTGGAATCTCAGGGTTGTTTTGATTTGCATTTCTCTGAAGATTAAGGATGTTAAACATTTTTTTCCATTCTGTATTCCTCAGTTGAGAATTCTTTGTTTAGCTCTGTAACCCATTTTTTAATAGGGTGATTTGATTTTCTGGAGACCAGGTTCTTGAGTTCTTTATATATATTGGATATTAGTCTCCTATCAGATTTAGGATTGGTAAAAATCCTTTACCAATCTGTTGGTGGCTCTTTTTTGTCTTAGTAACAGTGTCTTTTGCTTTACAGACACTTTGCAATTTTATGAGGTTCCATTTGTTGATTCTTGATCTTACTGCATAAGCTATTGCTGTTCTGTTCAGGAATCTTTCCCCTCTGCCCATACCTTCGAGGCTTTCCCCCACTATAAAAATCCTCTATAAGTTTCAGTGTCTCTGGTTTTATGTGGAGTTCCTTGATCCACCTAGACTTGAGCTTTGTACAGAGATAAGAATGGATCAATTCTAATTCTTCTACATGATAACCGCCAGTTGAGCCAGCACCATTTGGTGAAAATGCTGTCTTTTTTTCACTGGATGGTTTTAGCTCCTTTGTCAAAGATCAAGTGACCATAGGTGTGTGAATTCATTTTTGGGTCTTCAATTCTATTCCAAAATTCAGGTCTGTTGCTGTACCCGTGCCATGCAGTGTTTTATCACAATTGCTCTGTAGTACAGCTTGAGGTCAGGCATGGTGATTCCACCAGAGGTTCTTTTATTGTTGAGAATAGTTTTTGCTATCCTAGGTTTTTTTGTTATTCCAGATGAATTTGCAAATTGCCCTTTCTAACTCAGTGAAGAATTGAGTTGGGATTTTGATGGTGAAACCCATTTTATAATAACAACAAGAAATAATATGATCAGGTAACCTCAGGAAAAATGAGGAGTAGAAAGGAAAGGAGCAGTAAAGAGGAGTAGGGTGGGGCTGGCAAGATGGCTCAGCAGTTAAGAGCACTGACTGCTCTTCCAAAGGTCCTGACTTCGAATCCCAGCAACCACATGGTGGCTCACAACAGTTTTTAATGAGGTCTGACACCCTGTTCTGGTGTGTCTGAAGACAGCTACAGTGTACTTATATATAATAATAATAAATATTTTTTTAAAAAGGAGGTATAGGGCTATAGCATTGGTAGGCAAACTTGAGGAGTTGGATCTTTGGAACCCACAGAAAGGTGAAAGGGGATAAGTGAGCCCATTGAGCTGGTGGTCTTATAACTTCTACATGCACTCTGTGGCACATGCACACACACATGAATACATACAAACGATAAAAGCAGGAGAGACAGACTATTGCCTCAAAGAACTACACGTGTGAAAGTAAACATTGTACAACACAAGGCTTGGCTTACCATTTTTCCTGTGCAAACATTCTCCACAACCATACTGTATTATAAATCTACATTATGAAATTTAGAGAATAGGTCCATTATCTGGGAGGAGCTAGTAAAGATTGTGATGGAAACAGCCTGTTTTCAATGGCTGAGAGCATGGCAAACACCAGTGTTCTAATCCCAGACCCACCATCTAGACAGAAATTAAGGTTCTGACTCTTGATGCTGCATAACTTGGAGCAAGTTACTTAACTGCCCTGGCTTTATTTCCTCATTAGTAAAATTGTGATAAAATTGTACCTACCACATCGAGTTGTTATAAGGAGTTTTATTTTTGTTGTTGCTTTAAGATAAGCTCTTACTATGTAGTGTTGGCTAGCTTCAAATTTACTGGAACCCTGCTGTCTCAGGCTGCTTGTTATGAAGATTAATATACTTTATGCAAAATGATTAACCTTGTTCACTCAGGAAATATATTAATAATTGTAAGAGTGAATCAGCCTATTGAGTATGTGTAATTGTTTCTGTTGTTTAATTTTCCAATGTTATGGGAAATGGCTTTTAGAGAGAAATTTCTCCTCTGGTTGGGTACCAAGTGAACCAGAGTGGCAATTATTATTATTATTATTATTATTAATTCACACAGAACTGTTTATTTGGGTTTCTTGTAATACTTATTTCAATAGACATGAAAGCCTTTCAATCTAAAGCAAAATTTCAGAACTATATCAAGTATTATTAACAGTGTTCTCAGAAGTTAACAAAATAGTTGGTTCACAACACACAATGACAGACAGCAGAATTCTAAGAAACAGATTGCAAAGGTCATGAGTAATTGGTTAGGGAAAGCAGACTCCCTCGATTGTTTTGATTGTTTCCAGAGCAGAATGTTCTATGAAGATGTTTCTTCCTAACCTGTTCAGCTATTTCCTGCCCCTTTTCTACCACAATCTGCTACTTCAAACCTAGCTAAGCAGGGTCACCTTGGTAGCACAACCCGTCAGTTGAACAGTCCCTAACCTGGAAGAGACTGTTCCTTACTTGCTGCTGGCTAAAATAATTTGATGAGTCTCTCCTTAAAGCTTCAATTCTATAGTGGTTGTAACTCTAAAGGGCCCACTCATCATCCAGAACACATCTAGAACACTGTTATATCTAAACATAGAATCATACTTACTGTAATAAAAACACACTGCTTATAATCAGTATAGATACAACAGTTAGATTGTATGTATGTATGCAGTGCATGAATCACCACAGTGGTGTATTGACAGTTTCATAGACAATCACTGTCTTAGTCAGGGTTTCTATTCCTGCACAAACATCATGACCAAGAAGCAAGTTGGGGAGGAAAGGGTTTATTCGGCTTACACTTCCATACTGCTGTTCATCACCAAAGGAAGTCAGGACTGGAACTCAAGCAGGTCAGGGAGCAGGAGCTGATGCAGAAGCCATGGAGGGATGTTCCTTACTGGCTTGCTTCCCCTGGCTTGCTCTGCCTGTTCTCTTATAGAACCAAGACTACCAGCCCAGAGATGGTCCCACCCACAAGGGGCCCTTGCCCCTTGATCACTAATTGAGAAAATGCCCCACAGCTGGATCTCATGGAGGCATTACCTCAACTGAATCTCCTTTCTCTGTGACAACTCCAGCTGTGTCAAGTTGACACACAAGTAGCCAGTACAGTCACTGTCAATTTAACAAGAGTATGTGTTTTTAATTGAGAAAGTTTATGATGCCTCTAGTTCTTCAATATATACTCATATATTTTCTTTGTTTCTTTTCTTTGTCTCTCTCTGTGTGTGTGGGAAGAGAGAGAACGGAACAACTTGAGATCAGAGGACAACTTGCAAGAGGTGATTCTTTCCTTCCACCGTGTGCATCCAGGAGTTTGAACTCCCTCTTCGAGCTTTGTGGCAGATGTCTTTAACCCTCAAGCCATCATGCTCACTTCTGTGTCACCTTGAAAAACATTTTTTCAAACTTCCTTATTTTACTTTATGTGACAAAATACTATAACACTTACCATGTACAACAACATGCACTGAAATATGCATAAGTTGTAAATTCTGAACCAGGCAAAATAACAGGTGTTGCCTTACCTCACATATTTATCAGACATTGAATTCAAATTCAGTGGTAACGTTTGATGCTGATTTTTCTCTATTGTAAGGTAATTTCAAGATTAAATGAGAAGAGAAATTAGCTGGATAGAAGGGCTTATTTATCCTCTATTGAACTTTCTACTTCCAGTGGTCCAAATGCAAATGGGCTGTGTAAAGCTTCTGAGGCCATCCTGGTATTTGAGGTGAGCATATACTGTTTAGGATGGCAGAGCAGAAAGAACTTATCTGCATCATGGACTTTCCCTGCCTTTGTTTTAAATGGGAATTGTTCCTATCATCTAAACCATGTTAAAATGCCCAATTTTATTAACAAACGATCCGACCCACTCCTTATACAATTATTTGGATCCAGGCTTCGGAAAGAGAATGTAATAAAGGGAAATTAGAATAGGAGGATTAAGTAGGAAGGAAGATGGGAGAGAAAGGTAAAGGATGGAACACAGAGAAGGGCAGCAGATTCTAAAGGTCTGTTGAAAACCCAAAAGGAAACCCACTACTGCAGAAGCCTCCTGAAATAAGGACCGACTCTGGAACATGTTGACATAACAAAGGTTGTATGGAAAAGCCAGAGTCTTTACAGCCCTCCACATTAAGAACCGCCTGGCTGTGAACAATGGGCTTGCTGGAAGCCAAGCTTTTCATAGGAGGTGGAGGCAGAGCTGTGTTTGAGAGGTCTCTCTTAGTCCCTCTATCTCAACCCAGTCTCCAGTGATAACGTAAAGGCTTTCCTTTAAATAAAAAAAGTGGCCAGGATTTTTTTAAATGTTTTTTTAATTAGGTATTTTCTTCATTTACATTTCCAATGCTATCCCAAAAGTCCCCTATACCCTCCCCCCACCCCCCTACCCACCCACTCTCACTTCTTGGCCCTGGCGTTCCCCTGTACTGGAGGCATATAAAGTTTGCAAGACCAATGGGCCTCTCTTTCCAATGATGGCCGACTAAAACATCTTCTGATACATGTGCAGCTAGAGACACGAGCTCTGGGGTGGGGGGTGGGGCGGGTACTGGTTAGTTCATATTGTTGTTCCACCTATAGGGTTGCAGATCCCTTTAGCTCCTTGGGTACTTTCTCTAGCTCCTCCATTGGGAGCCCTGTGATCCATCCAATAGCTGGCTGTGAGCATCCACTTCTGTGTTTGCTAGGCCCCGGCATAGCCTCACAAGAGACAGCTATATCTGGGTCCTTTTAGCAAAATCTTGCTAGTGTATGCAATAGTGTCAGCGTTTGGAGGATTTCAATGTACTAATTGGACTCTGAGTTCTCTAAACTGGTAGTTCATAAGGTATATATTATATGTACATAAATGCATATGTGTACAAAATATTTATAACTTCTTAAACACTTATTGAACATTTATGGTAAACTACATATAGTGCCTTAGTTAGGGTTTTACTGCTGTGAACAGACACCATGACCAAAGCAAGTCTTATAAAAACAACATTTAATTGGGGCTGGCTTACAGGTTCAGAGGTTCAGTCCATTATCATCAAGGTGGGAGCATGGCAGTATCCAGGCAGGCATGGTACAGGCAGAACTGAGAGTTCTATGTCTTCATCCAAAGGCTGCTAGTGGAAGACTGACTTCCAGGCAACTAGGGTGAGGGTCTTAAGCCCACACCCACAGTGACACACTTACTCCAACCAGGGCACACCAATTCCAACAAGGCCACACCTCCAAATGGTGCCACTCCCTTGCCCAAGAATCTACAAACCATCACATATAGAAAATTAACATATTTTCTTGGTAATCCTTAAGATGTTTTGTTTAACTTAGTAGAGTTAAAATGTAAGATGACTAATTAAAATCCTTGAAAATATGAGGAGAAGTGACATTATGCCACAATACAAAAATATATTTCAGATATGTTGGGATTTGATTCTAAAACCACAAATTACAAAATGAAATGGGCTTACTTGAGAGGATTCTCCTTCACAAGAGAAATGAGAGAATCCTTTCTACATTACAATGCTTTGTTCTTGTTCCTTGAGTTGTCTCTGCAAGCCACAGAAACCCAAACATATTAAATACTGGAGAGGAATGAACCCAAACAAATTAAAAATTAGAAGTTTTAAAAAATGCATATGAAAATAAAATGATTTGCTTTTTTCCCATCATCCTTGGGTTTAAATATTTTTCTTCTAAGTCAGATGTGGTGATATATAACTTTAATTCTAGAATTTGGAAGGCTGAAGCAGGCAAATTAAGATTTTGAGGCCAGACTCATGTGTATATAATGAGATTCATGACATCCTGGGTTACATAGACAGAAACTTTTATAAGGAAAAGGTTTTGTTCTTCTCCAGCAGTTTATCTGTATAATAATTCTTATGACATAGATAACCAAAATGAAAATAGATCACATAAATTATAATTAAAGAGTTGATTAAAAATTAGACCAAGTGTATGGCTTAGCAGATGAAAGTTGCCTGTTGCTAATCCTCATTTCCTTAATTTAGAGTTAGAGTGACCGTGTTGGTTCTGAAGAGCTCATCCCCCAAACTATCTTCTGACCTCCACAGCAAACACCATCTCACTCTTGTGTTCACACACATCCAAATGAACACACAATAAATATACAATAGAATTGATTAAAAGGGAATCAATGGTTAATTCTGGGGATACAAGCAGGGGCCTTGTGCATTCTACGCAATATTCTACCACTGAACCCCATTCTCATCACAAAAGTCCAATGAATGTAATAGCAACAAATTATTTTTTCTAATTTGTTTTTTTAATATTTTTGGAGAAGTTCTTATTGAGATGCTATGAAAAGTTAGAGTTCAATATGAGGTTTATATCCTACCATTTTGTTGAATGCAAAAACTGGAAATTACCTGTCACAATAATGGATTTGTTACTTAGTCATTAAACTCGTTTATTTCCCCAAGAGCAAAACTAATACTTCTAATTATTCTGTTTTGGGCACCACAGAGGTTTTAATGCTCTGGGGAAATATACTATAGTAATATTTTGGATGAAGAAATAAAGCAAGTAAAGTTATCTTTTGCAAAGGCAGGTAGAGCAAGGATCAGTAGAATCAATTTTAGAGAACAGTACATTCATAGAGGTTGAGAATCTGAACACAGATTTCATTAAAGTTCTGTGGGAACACATTGTATGTTTTCAGATTCAAACACTTTTAAACAATTACTATGCAGATAAAATGCACTGTCAAAGTCATGCAATAAATTTGCAAAATTTTAAAGCATAATTGTAGTATTGGAAGTCATGCTTACCATAAAAAAAAAAAATCCAGACAATATAGAACTGCTGAAATGAATGGAAAAGAGAGATACCTGAGAGGGAGGCATAAGTGGGGACAAGCACAAAAGAGTAGTTCACAAGATGGGGTTGGAGGATAGCTAACTAACATGGAGGAAGTTTGAAAAGCCATATGGAAACTTAAAATTTTATAAACTTCATACACACACACAGAAAGAAGTGGGGGAGGGAGAGAGAGAGAGACAGAGACAGAGAGAGGTCATTTTTTTGAGAGGAAGGTGAGGGCCATGTTTAACCTTAGTCTATCAAGGACAAACTCAAACTTGCCTCCTACACCACAAACTCCCTAACACCCATTTGAGCATCTGGGCCTGTATGTACCTAAGCACTCAAACTTCAACAAGGCTCTGACTCCTGAAGGGCCCTCTGCACCTAGGGCTTTTCAAGACCAGATTCAGCTCCATAATGAGGCTCTGTTTTTTTTAAAAAAAAAAAAAAAAAAGCAGCCAGCCAAACAAACTAACAACCTATAGGACAGCTAAGATCCAAGGTATAAAAAGCAAGATGCCAGCCAAACTCTCACTGGCAAAATGGACAGTGAACAAATAAGTAAGAAAATGCCCATCACATCAGGTGGCACTAGGAAAGCAGAAAGTGGACTTGTGGGTACTTGTGTGGGGTGCGTGTGCGTGTGCAGAAGCCTTGAGGAAGGACCTCTCAGCCTAGAGCCAGGGGGGCTCGAGGTCCACGGAGAGGCTAGATTCTGCAAAACATTTGAAGGGTAAACATTTAACTTTGATTATGTGTGGGGAGCGGGTGTGGCGGCAGTCCTAAAGGCGCCAGGGACTGCAGCTAAGTCATATGACTTGCACCTGACTTCCTCATATAAGACACAAACATCTTGAGTGCTGCGCAGGTGTACCAGGATTCAGGTGAATCCAATTTGGTGGAGATTTGCCCCTGCTGCCCTGATTAGCTGAAGCTGCGTGCCTGGTGAGGTGGCGTGGCCTGCTGTGCGTGGATGGGAACTGAGAGTATAAAAGAGTGAGAGGCCCAGGGTTCGGGGGAGATATAAAAACAAGGGAGATATAAAAACAGGGGAGATATAAAAACAGGGGAGATATAAAAACAAGGGCGATATATAAACAAGGGAGATATAAACAAGGGAGATATAAACAAGAAGAAACAGGACTGAATAAACGTGTGCAGAAGGATCCTGTTGCCGCGTCGTTCTTCCTGGCCAGTTGAGTGCACGCAAGAGTTGGTGCTGAGACCCGGGACGGGACGAGAAGACCCGGGACGAGAAAACCTGGGAAAAGAAACATCTTCAGGCATGAGCGAAGACCCCCTGCTACAGGGAGGATTCAGAACTGCATCACGGGGAACTGTGGTAATGAAGTGTTCCCGTAAAACAGACTGTTGAGAAGGATCTGGCGTGGATTCAGAACTCTTCAGCTGGGGAATGGTACTGATGAAGAGAAAGAAGAGAGATGAGGACTGAATAAACTGCTGTTAGAAGGACTGGTGATCGCGTCGTTCTTGCTGGTCGAGAGCGGGCGCGACAATTGGTGGCCCGTACGGGGGAACCGACTCCCCCACCGAGTTCAGAACTTTCAGCAGTCAGTGGTTGCTGGCAGGGTAAGTTCACGGTGAGTGAAACTTGCGACCCCAGGAGTTTAGGAAGGACCTCGGATAAAATAGAGGTGAGCATAAAGTTGCCAGGAAGTAGGCACAAAGTAACCCAGGAGTTTGGGAAGGACCTCGGATAAAATAGAGGCGAGCATAAAGTTGCCAGGAAGCAGGCACAAGGTAACAAAAGGTTCCCGGCTTTGGGACAAGTTAAGGTTCCCGGTTTGGGGACAAGTTAAGGAACTATGATAACCTCAGTGTAGTGATCAATAGATCCTCGCTGAGTAGTTATGCTTTTTTCTCCCATTGACCCTTTGTGGGTAGGTCTGATAGTTTTGGTCTTGCTTGTTCTGATATATGGACTCTGTTACTGTTTGAAACTGTGTGTAGAGGCAGTCAAGACAGGTCAGAAAATCCTTACAGAGCAACAAGAAAGTATGTCGGAAGAGGAAAAGGGCTTAAAAAGAAAAAGGAAAAAGAAAGGAGACACAGTGTTATCAGGTGGACAGAAAGGACAAAATAAAAGAGCTGAGGCGGAGGAGGAAGGCGAATTAGCTTCTGTGCCTCCTCCCTATGCCTCCTCAGCAGTGAAAACTTGACTCTCATATTGACTCCCCAGATGGACACACAGGTGATTGAGGTTATGGTCTCATCACCACGAGGTATTGTGTCCATCCCCCCTGGGGATCGACCAGATCAGGTGTTGATGTGGGCGAGAGGGTCTGTTTGTGTGTTTCCACAGGACCAGATGGAACCTCTTTGGGTGCCGGAGAGATTGGTGAGACGCTGCAAGAATGAGGCTCCTGATCCAGTTGCCCCTGTGGATGTGGTGGATGATCCCACAAGCACAAACGATGGAGCCGAGATGAGAGATCCTTTCGGTATTCCAGAAGCCGATACCAGCTCGACATGATATTCTTTCCACGCTTTTTGATCCCTGAATTCCCCTTAAAGATATAGCCCCTCTGGCCATCTATCCCTTGCTTCAGGGAAGATGAGCGGGGATGAGAGCCCTGGGATGTATGCTTGTTATAGTGTGTGTGTGTTTTGTGTTTGGCACATGTGTTAGGTGCAGAGTGTGCGGCCCGCACTTTCGCCATGGTAGCGTAGGCTTTTGCTGCAGTGGAGGCGGGACAATCTCCTCAGATTCGGTTTGCCGCTCTAAAAGAAATAATGCTGCTTTATGCCATGGGTTGCGAGGCTAAGCACTGCACAGAGGATAGCTTGCTGTTGGCATCCTGTGGAAGGCACGTCTGATTGCATGAAGGTTCAGTGTCCTAGTTCCCTTCCCCCAGGAAAAACGACACGGGAGCTGGCCAAGACCTCTCTGGGTGATGAGCCTAAGGGATGGTTTTGTGTAGGGCCCCTATGCTTGCACACTGGGGATCAGACCTCTACCTTCACCCATGAGGCTTGCTTGCAGCAATTAAGATCTGGCCATAGGTTAAGTAACATCCTGGCCTTTTGATGCACCTGCCACAAGCAAAACACAATCTCCCCAGGTGTGGCTTGGCATAATAGAGAGGTAGTCAGTGATAAGACTCCCTGGGCATGTCACCAACCTAAGACAGGGATCAAACCAATGCTGTTTGTCACCCAAGGACGGGTAAGGGGCATGGCTGCGGGGGGCTATCTACAGACATTCTCTCTGCCAAAAAAGAAAAAAGGGGGAATTGTGGGGAGCGGGTGTGGCGGCAGTCCTAAAGGCGCCAGGGACTGCAGCTAAGTCATATGACTTGCACCTGACTTCCTCATATAAGACACAAACATCTTGAGTGCTGCGCAGGTGTACCAGGATTCAGGTGAATCCAATTTGGTGGAGATTTGCCCCTGCTGCCCTGATTAGCTGAAGCTGCGTGCCTGGTGAGGTGGCGTGGCCTGCTGTGCGTGGATGGGAACTGAGAGTATAAAAGAGTGAGAGGCCCAGGGTTCGGGGGAGATATAAAAACAAGGGAGATATAAAAACAGGGGAGATATAAAAACAGGGGAGATATAAAAACAGGGGAGATATAAAAACAAGGGCGATATATAAACAAGGGAGATATAAACAAGGGAGATATAAACAAGAAGAAACAGGACTGAATAAACGTGTGCAGAAGGATCCTGTTGCCGCGTCGTTCTTCCTGGCCAGTTGAGTGCGCGCAAGAATTATGAATGCGACAGAGAGGGCTCCAGAGAGGAGTGACACGATTTGACCCCTCCACAAATGCCAGTGACAAGTTAGAAGTGGGAAACCACATGGGAAGCAGTCACAGGCTCCGTCTGGTTGAAAGGTGATGAGATTCCAGGTGTGCTTTGAAGGTAGCCTGTGGCTGGGGCAAAACAATAGGACTCAAAGAGGAAAAGGATTATAGCGGCTCCTGGTCTCAGAGGTTTCTATTGACAGTCACCTGGCCCATTTGCTTTTAGGCCCATCCAAGGTAATTTGCCTCATGGTGAACGAATGTGGTAGAGGAAAAAGTGTTTGTTTTCTGGCAGCCAAGGAACAAAAGGGATTGCTGGGAAAAGCCAGAACCCTTATGATCCCATCGTTGTTTAAAGGCCCCCCCGCCCCCCCCCCAATCACTGCTGGACTGGATCCATGTCTTCACTCTAGGGTAAGGCACTATGAGAGGGAACAGTCAGTGACTCCAGAGTTTGGGGCTAAGTGACAGATGGATGATGGTTGTGGCTTCACCTTTCCCTCCTAATTCCCAGAGATAGCTGCATTATGGTTATCTGCTATACAACCTCCTAAACAATTTTGGTCATTTTCCTTTTTGCAAATTTGTCTGTAGAGGAAATGAGCTGGTTCTGCCCAGGAACCCTTATTGGTAGAGTGTGAAGACTCTACCTTCAAACCATGCCACAGCTGGAGTCTCTCTTAGGTTGACTCACCTAGAAACAGACCTTGAGATGAGGATTCTTGTGTGAGTGATTTATTAAGGAACTGTTCTGGGGAAAACTGATAAGATACTGAGAAAAGCAGGCCAAAGAAGGGTAACAAACGAAACAAAATATGATCTTTTGAGGTTGTAAACTGTATATTTGGGATCGATCTCCATCATAGGAGTGTGCTTCTGTTTCTATCACCTAAATAACTCTAATTATGGCTTTCCAGTATTCCGTGCTATGAATGTATCATGGTTAATCATTATTGAATAGTGAAATTCCAGGTTTTCATTCCTTTGAACCATTTTTTTTTCTTTTATTAGCTTTTTCTCTTTTTCTTTAAATCTTTTATCTAAAAATAAACTAAACTGTACAAAACTGAAAAATGATTGGAAATGTCATGGATACAATGGGGGAATCAGTGGGAGAAGCAGAGCTGTAGCTAAAGCTCTAACCTCTTCAAGTAAGTAGTAACCCTGGGGGCAAGTGGGTGGGGCAGCCGCTCAGCCCCTAAGTGGAGTAACACAGCCTTGAACACAGGAGGCGGGAGGAGAAGGAGCTGTATCGTTACAGGACGTAGTGAGCTACAGACTTCCGGGGTAGTTTTGAAGGATGTCTTCTTGGGCAAGCCCTCAAAGGAGATGAAATCTTTCTAGAGATGCTGGTCTAGCTCCAAGATGATTGGCACATTCCTACCGCTATGGCAGTAGTTGGGTGCAGACCACACAATGAACATAGTCCTAGTAGAACTGATACCTGTACCCTTCTGACCCCAATTGGTAGGCTCAGCAAATCATGTTGATATCGTTGACTTGAGCAAAGCCACAAAGTCAGTGGAAAATCGGCAGCTGACCTTCACTGTGGCTCAGATCCCAGGCTGTTCTGTTTTCTAGGTCAGATAACCAGAGTGACTTATAGAGTCCCCTTTAGGACACATCTTGCTTTTGGCTAACATTCTGGATCTAGTTCAACCAGCTTAGGTAGTTTAAGACCTGAGTGCAGCAGGGTCCCCAGTGAAGGAGCTAGAGAAAGTAGCCAAGGAGCTGAGGTGCTTGCAGCCCCGTGGGAGGAACAACAATATGAACTAATTAGTATCCCGAGAGCTCCCTGGGACTAAACCACCAACCAAAGAAAACACATAGTGGGACTCATGGCTCTAGCATATGTAAGAGAGGATGGCCTAGTTGTTCATCAAATGGGAGGAGAGGCCCTTGGTCCTGTGAAGGGTCTATGTCCCAGTATAGGGGAAGGCCAGGACCAGGAAGCAGGAGTGGGTGGGTTGGGAGCAGGGGGATGGGAGGAGGGGATAGGGGATTTTCAGAGGGGAAACTAGAAAAGAGGATAACATTTGAAATGTAAATAAAGAAAATAACTAATAAAAAAACCCAAAAAACAAATTAAGTCCTGAGTGCAGTAGTGTTACACTTCACAGAGACATAATTTGCACAAATACGCATCATAGGAAACAGAAGTCTGAGTGATCGGTTGGTTCTTGTAGCTGCCCTGGATCAGGGTGATGGGGTGAGGGTAGGCACGTTGATGCTTCAACCTGAAGAGGAACTTTTCAGTTCTATAGAAACCAGATCCTATTTAATCCCCCATAAAAGAGGTAGTTGGGTTCAAGTACATACCCCCAATAGCTACCCAAAATCATAGAATTATCTGCATATATCACCACACAGACTGGATTGTCCAAATCAGCTTGTTTAAAAAAATAAAATATTTTTTCCTTAAGAATTTCTGTTAAAAATATTTTTGATCATATTCACCTTCTGCTCCTCTTGATTCCTTTGATATCCACCTCTAGTCCCGCTTTTTTTTCTTTTTTTTTATTAGGTATTTTCCTCATTTACATTTTCAATGCTATCCCAAAGGTCCCCCATACCCACCCACCCCCAATCCCCTACCCACCCACTCCCCCTTTTTGGCCCTGGCGTTCCCCTGTACTGGGGCATATAAAGTTTGCAAGTCCAATGGGCCTCTCTTTGCAGTGATGGCCGACTAGGCCATCTTTTGATACATATGCAGCTAAAGACAAGAGCTCCCGGGTACTGGTTAGTTCATAATGTTGTTCCACCTATAGGGTTGCAGTTCCCTTTAGCTCCTTGGGTAATTTCTCTAGCTCCTCCATTAGGGGCCGTGTGACCCATCCAATAGCTGACTGTGATCATCCACTTCTGTGTTTGCTAGGCCCCGGCATAGTCTCACAAGAGACAGCTATAACTGGGAGTCCCGCTTTTTAAAATCATCCACTGAGTCCAACTAGTGCTACCCATATAAGCACTGGTTATCTACTGGAGGGGCTGACCTACCAGAGACCACACCCTTAATGAAAAACTAAACGGTCCCTCTCCCAGAAGCCACCAATCATCTGCACTTCCTCAGTTAGTGGTGGGAGGCTCCTGAGACACTCCTATGTCCATACTTTTGCATGCTTCTCATGTTTTTGCATATTTATTTTGGATTTTAAAAGGTGTGCTGTTTTAATTTTATGTGTATAAGCATTTGCTTGCGCGTATGTATATGTATCATGTATGTGCATTGGCTTCATTTTTTTTTGAGACAGGGTCTTACTCTTTAACAGTTGCTGACCTGGAACTCACTGACAAAGCTGGTCTCCAACCCATAGCAGTCATCCCATCTGATCCCTCTCCTTGTGACTGTCTCCTCTAACCAAGTTTCTTCTGGCCTATGTGCACTGACTTTGCTCTTCCTGACAAGTTTGCAGCATGTCACTTGTTCCGTGTACCACGCTGGGTGACTGATCTCTAGGCCCACTTGGATATGAGTTGCTGCCCCTTCCCCATAATGCAGGGGTCTTATCTTATATGCTTATCTTATACTTGGATCTTAGAATATGCTGAGTCGGGAAGCTTTCCATGTACTAATTATTATTATTCTTGTATCAAACTCATTCTTAATCTTCAGTTTTATTTTTACTATAATTTATTTTATTTTTTAGGATATGTCGTGTTTCTGGATGTGACTGCAGTACCCATGGTGGCCAGAAGAGGGCGAAAGATAACCTGTATCTACATTAACAGGTTATTGTGGTCTGCCCAAAGTAGGTGCTAGGAACTAAACTCGGGGCCTGTACATGAGCACCAAATGCTCTTAACTGCTGAACCTTCTCTTCTGTCCCTCATTCTTAGTCCATTGAAAGATGTTTATTATTATTTTCTTACTTAATACGATCTGGCTTAGAAATTTTCTCATTCTATAGTTTATTAAAGCCCAAATTTGCATGGGATAGGAGGTGTAAGGAATAAAGATGGCTTCAAGTGAGAGAGGACAGATAAAAATATGAAATGAGCCCAAATGCTATACTCTATCAAACTGATCAAACATATATGAAAACTAAGTGCTGCAATGGTACAGAGTTGCATGCCTCCCCAGATACTAATGATGCCTAACAGCAGTTTCTACATTGCATATTCAAGATTATCAAATGCTTATCATAATTATCGTTCCGAGTCATAAAAGAACATTATAATTATGTTCAGTTTGAAATAAAAGAATGCTTAAAAGGTTGGTTCAAAATGTTTGAAATCATACAAAAGGTGTAATATTTGTGGAATCATATTCGTTTATTGGAGCTTTGTTTGTTTGTTTCTCAAGACAGTTTCTCTGTGTAGCCCTGACTGTCCTGGAACTCACTCTGTAGACTTGGCTGGCCTCAAACTCAGAGATCTTCCTGCCTCTGCCTCCCAAGTGCTGGGATTAAAAGTGTGTGTTACCAAATATGATCTATATCCACAGTTCTCTCAAGTTTAAGTGCACTATAAAAGTATTTTAGAAAAAAAACATGATTTTATTCTCTAAGATTCTGACTTAGTGAACAGATGATGAATATAGAATATTAATATGATGTAAATGTTTTTCAGGTGAGTCTAATACAGAACTAACGTCAGAAAGGCCTTATTTGAGTTAACAGTAATTCTCAAGAAGGGGTGATTAGACTCTTTCAGAGGACATTTGTAGATGTTTGCAGACAGTTTTGGTTGTCATCACGAGGAGAATGTTTCTGTTAATTAGTGAGTGCAATCCAGCAGTGCTGCTGAACATCCTCAACACAGAGGCCAGCTCTCACAACAAAGAATGATCTAGACCAAAATGACAACATTGTCAAGGGGAAAAAACTCCGGCACAGACCTATCTTACCCTTGTTTTCCATGCATGGCCAGTCACCGGTCTTACTGGTCCCAGTAACTCGTCTCTTCTCATACTACATCTAAGCGTTTCAACCATCACCATATCCATTTTACTTTAGCTTATTAGTCCAACACACTGGAGTCTGCAGATTTAGTTGGCCTCCTTCCAGCCTTTTTGATAATCATTCCATTTTCTAGTAAGTGGTCAGAGTGGTGATTTCAAGCTCCAAATATTTCCTTGATTCATTACTGAAGCTGAGCAGTGAGTTATAGCTGCCATGTGGTTCATAGAGCTTTAAGACAACTCACATGGCGCTGAGGGCCCTGCATTTATTTGTTCCTGATCATCTTTAGAACCATCTATCTCAGTTTTTCTTCGGATGTTAAACTCTAGACACAACTCAACCACTTCTCTTTCCAAGGCCCTTTTATTTTCCTCAACAATTGCACTCCCAGCTTCTTGTAATTCCATTCTTTTTTTCTGTAGCGTGGTTAATCTTTCTCCTTTCATTCCTGTACTTATTTAGAAGTTACCCTCTCTAGTAACCTTCCTAAACCCCAGTCTGTGTTGCATAGCCTATTCCTATCTCCTTATGTCAGAAATTGCGCTCCCTTACTTTGATATCCATGATGCCTCCTGAGGAGGGATACTGGAGGAACAATGGGCACTTGGTGATTGCTGTAACTTCAGAAGCTTACACATTGGTTAGCAGGGAAAATGGCTCAGTGGGTAAAGGTGCTTGCTGACAAGATTAATGATCTGGATTCAGTCCATCGGGCCTACATGGTGGAAGAACAAAAGAGTTTCTACAACCTGACATCTGTCATTTGATTTCTACATATGTGCAACCATGGGCACACACACACACAGAGAGAGAGAGAGAGAGAGAGAGAGAGAGAGAGACAGACAGACAGACAGACAGACAGACACAGAGAGACAGAGACAGAGAGAGACAGAGAGAGACAGAGAGAGAGAATTAAGTGTAATAATAATAAAAAGAACTTTAACAATTTTGGTTTTAAGCTTGGGTTCCAGAAAATATTTGTGTAATAAAGGATGCAAATACACACACACACACACACATACACACACACACACACACACACACACACACACACACACACACACACTGGTTTTCTAACATCCTAGAAGAATGAAATGCTACTATATTAATAGTCATGTTTATTTTTGAGATATAGCCATTCTGTGCAGCCCAGGCTGATTTGAACAGGGTTTATATCCCAGGCTGGCTTCAATGTCACGATCATGCCTCAGAGTCCAGGGTGGTAGGGTTACAAGTGTGTGCCACTCCATCCAGCACTTTCCTTTGGAGTTAGAATAGTCTACTTTCTTATAGCAATATGATGCAATTTATGCAAATAAATTAAATACAGTTTCTTCCTGAAAACAGCTTCTAATTTTCAATTGAGGAAAAACCATCTTTAAGGTAGCAAAATTTTTTTACCAACAGTGAAATATAATGAAAAGTTAACCCAAAGAGTTCATCGTGAGGCTACTGTAAATAAGCTCCGAATGGTTGCTTCCAAAAAAAAAAGTATCTAAACATACATTTCTCTGCAGTAAAGTTGTTCCACAAGTAATGTGTATAAAGTACGCATTAAATGCTTGCTGTAGAAAACTCAGAACAAGTACCCTGTGACATTGAAAAAAACTTCATTTTCTGCACATGGCCTGAGTTTAAACACTTGAGCAGTTTTCTAGGTTTGACATCTTGATGTTGTATTTTGCGTTTCAAGGTAAACACATTCATATGAGTATCAGTCCTATTGTGTCGAGTACATGCTGTTTTCTTGGAATTATCCATCATTTCTGGCTCTTACAACCTTTCTGGCTCCTCTTCTGCATATATACATAAGCACTGAGAGGAGGGGTTTGATAAAGGCATCCCTAAAAAAAAAAAAAAGGACTGAGTGGTCCAAATTCTCTCACTGTCTGCACATTGCTCAGCTGTGGGCCTCTGTGTTGATTCCCATCTACTGCAGGAAGTAGCTTCTCTAATGTGTGGTGGTGCACAGGCTGCACAAGGCCTCCACAGGGTCAAGCCAGACAAAACTCCCAACACAGAGCTGGGAACGTAGATACAAAGTCCTTCCTCCCCCCCAGCCCCCCATCGAAGAAGCCAATGGCAGTTGATATCTGTTGAGAAAGGGAAAATCATTTTACTATAAAGGAATGTCACTAGGTATAGCAGCAATAATCTAGGGTAGGCCCATGCACAGGAGAAGTTAACCAATGCAAAACAGACTCTGACCCTTTTAAAATTTGTTTTATGGTTGGCTTTGAGAGAGAAAGAACATGAGGTAGAGTTGGTAGGAAGGTGAGAAAGATCTAGGGGGTGCTGGGGGAGGGGAACAGATATGATCAATTCTAAAGTATATATATTTTAAAAATAAATATAAAATGATAAGTGTGTTGGGAAAAGCCATTTTGTTTATTAAGTTACTTATGATATGTGAGGACTCCTTGACAATAAAAAATTCAAATTATTTTTGTTGTATTACAGTGAACCCAGTGTCTTGCACATGCCAAGCAAGTTCGCTACTACTGAGCTACATCTCATATTCACATTTTAGCTGAAATAACACAAAAAGTGTAGATTTCTTTAAGGCTATCCTTTCCTCCAACAGTATTTTGGAAAAATGCTGTCAAAGAAAGTACATTTCTCCCCTAAGCTCATCTAACTCCAGAACATACATTTAAGCCTAGCTTGTGTTTGGCTAGATATGATGACATGTATAAGATCATAAAGTAAATTTCAATTAGCTGTTGACAGGGTTAATCACATGTGTATACATATGTTTATGCATATATTTTTCCTCTCTCTATTTTTCTGGAAGTGATTAATTAGTGCTACAGCTACAAAGCTTCTATTTTCCTTGTCAATGACAATCTCAAGGCCTCTGAGCTGCCTCTCATTTTGACCTTGGTTTAAAAGCACAAAGAACAGCAACCTTGAAACTGGCATCAACAAGATTCATTCTACAGAAACCAGATGCTTTACAATAAAGAAAAAGCCCACATTTAACTTTAACGTTTTACAGATACCGCTCTCAGTATTTCTGTCCTTAAAGACTTTTAAGTGCAAACGTCCTTCATCGTATAAAGGGAAACGCTGTCATTCTTCCACTTAACACTGGCCAAAGCCGTCCTTTCGAGACCTGACTGCATTGTTCCCTTTGATGGACACATTGCAGCAGAGTCCACACAGCCCTGGGAGAATAACACAGCTGATGCCATGCAACCATTTAGCAGTAAAGCTTTTACTGAGTGGATCCTGGAAAGCATTTCATTAACATCTGAACGAGGAGGTTATGAAGCTGGGCTACAATCAAACAGTTCCAAAGGAGATGCACACATTGTTTTCGACTTGAAGGGAGGTGTTTTCCATTGTGTCTTGCCAGTGTTCATTTGAAGGTGCACTACCACAGTTGTCCTTTGCCCACAGTATTGTTTCAGCCTTCTGAGGTGACAGTGTACACATTAACAAGGGGAAGTCGTAGGGTAGTGTAGGACGGAAGGGGTGGGGATGATGGAGTGGGAACATTCCCTTAGCTGTTTATTCTCCACCATTATCTCATCTCCTAAAGCTAAATTACACTTCTTTAAATTGTCATTTGACTGACATCTGAAGATATGCTATCTTAAAAAAAAAAGCTAAGCTAAAATATATGCATACGTTAACTTCTCTATTCTTTTATACATTATGCCATTTCCTCATTAACTACATTATTCTGATTTGAAAATCCACATTGGAAAGAGTCATGTGCAAAATATAGATAGCATATGTGCAATAACATTTACATTGCTAAATATTAATTTGACAGAATGAGAGGAATAGACAGAGTATTTCTTTTGCCTTCAATCAATGATATATGAGAAAAATGCGTAACAGCTGTTTCTCTAGCATAAGAGAGAATCTAGATTCATAGCCTTAGTAAAATTCCTACCATGGCCAATTTAATTTGAGGTGTTAATGAAATATCACTGAAGGCCAGGTCTTGGGAAGACATATGCATAGCAGGTGTTCGTTCTTGCACCAGAGCAGCCATACTTGGTGTTTGTGTCTGTCTTTTCTGTCTCATTTCAAGACCTACATTAGGCTTTTATGACTTCCTGTTTTAAAAAAATATATTAGAATGAAATATGTTGCTTGTAACTTTCATGTCTTCAGTGCTCACTTCTTTTTATTAGTCATTTAATAAAAATCACATTAATGGGACACGTCCGATTGTGGGGTGAGACATGTAAGTACGAGCAAAGTACTATGACATGTGTGAGACTGTCAGAACGACACCCATTATTCCACATGTTTACCATCTTAGTTGCTTTTCCTGTCAGTGTGATTAAAACAGCATGATCAAGGCAACTTACAGAAGAAAGGGTTTATTTGGGCTTAAGGTTCCAGAGGGCTGAGAGTCTTTCAAGGTATGGAAGCATGGCAGCAAGCAGCAGGCATAGTGCAGGAGCAGAAGCCGAAACATCGCATCTTTAAATATAAGTATGGAGCAGAGAGACCAGAAAGAGGTTTTAGAGTCTTAAAGCCTATCCCTAGTGACATTCTTCCTCTTGCAAGGCTGCATCTCTCAAGTCTCCCCAGACAGCAACTGAGGACCAACTGAGGACCAAATATTCAAATGCCTAAGCCTACGGAGTGTATCTAAGTCAAATGATCATACTTATTAAAATCAATTGAAAATTAATAATGAAATCAAAATATTAAAATCACATTTGGATACACGGAAATACAATTTATGATCAGTTTCCACACAATGCTTACACTCCAGATGAATTAATGCATCTGGACCTTAAGTTACATGAGGGCCTGGAGAGATGGCTCAGCAGTCAAGAGCACTGACTGCTCTTCCAGAGATCCTGAGTTCAATTCCCAGCAACCACATGGTGCCTCATGACCATCTGTAATGGGAACCGATGCTCTCCTCTAGTGTGCCTGAGGACTGTGATGCTGTACTCATACATAAAATATTTTTTTATTTTTTTATTTCATTTTTATATTTTACTTATTCACTTTACATTTCACCTATTGTCCCCTTCCAGTCAGCTCCTCCCACAATCCTTTCCCCATCCCTTCTTCCCTCATGTGAGTGGGGCCCCTAGGTATAACCCTACTCTGGCACCTCATGTCTCTGTGAGGTTAGGCACTTCCTGTCCCACTGAGGCTAGACAAGGCATCCCAGATAGATATACCTGTTATATTGGCAACAGGTTTTGGGATAGCCCTGGCTCTAGTTGTTCAGGACCTACATGAAGACCCATCTGCATATTTGCTACATATTTTTATGTAACAGGGAAGCCTAGGTCCAGCCCATGTATGCTATTTGGTTGGTGGTTCAGTCTCTGAGAGCCACAAGGGTCCAGATTAGTTGAGTCTGTTAGCCTTTCTGTGGAGTTCCTATCCTCACCAGGGCCCCCAGTCCCTCCCGAACCATTCCATAAGAGTCCACATGCTTTATCCATTGTTTGACTATAGGTGTCTGCATCTGTCTGAGTAGGCTGCTTTGTGGAGCCTCTCACAGGACAGCCATGCTAGACTTGTGTCTGCAAGTATAACAGCCGATCATTTAATAGTGTTGGGGATAGGTGCTTGCCCATGGGATAGGTCTCAAGTTGGGCCAGTTATTGGTTAGCCTTTCCCCTAGTTTTTGTTCCATCTCCAATCATAAAATCTTTAAAAGAAAAATTAAAAGAAGTTGCATGAGTGTGAAAAAAGTAGTTCCAAAGGAAATTCCTATGGGATTTCAGAGGACGTGAGTATGAAGTTGGTATGAGTCTTGTAAAGAAAAGCAGAAGTGGGGGTGTTGCTTTTTTTGTTGTTTTGTTTTGTTATATAAAAAATGTCATTGGTTCTACTTTGACTTCCAGCTTCTGTTCTACTGTCAATTCTTGGATCTATTTAAGCCTTATTAGCGGAAACAACCTGTTTCTTAATATAACTAACCATTAAAATACTAATAAGTTGCTTGTACCTATTTTCCTAGCAACCTCAATAGCCAGGATATGGATGGTGACTTCAGATCAACCAGTTAGGTTCCCTCATCTCAGTGTTGAGGTCGATCCAGAGCAGGTGTGTGGATAGTAGCACTACTCAGACTACATTTTACAGTTAAGCATCACTTGAAGTTGCACCTGTTGAGAGAACACAGAAGCACTAATACGTATGTCCCAGTGTTCCACAGTGTCTTAGTGCTGAATGCATGACTTTCTCTCTCCCTGCCTCTCTGGCTTTGGATTGAACCTAGAGCTGTGGGCATAGAACAAGTGGTCATTCAGCATCTCACCACTGAGCTAACACCACCACTCTTGGCACCCAGTGAGCTCCAAACTCCATTTTTATAAGTTGTCCCAGACTGTCCTGTGAAATCCAATGGAGGGGATGATACTCTGTCCATCGCTCCCTGACTATCTCTATTTCTTTTTTTTAAAGCAACTTTCTTTGCCACTGTGTTATGTTTCAGCTATTCAGAAACTCTTCTACTTACAACTGGGAATCCTGATTGTTATTTTGGGTCAGAGAAGCTGTGTTGGGGGAAAAATGAGAAAAGAAGTCATGAGTCATGCTACCCAATTTCTTCAAGTACTCTGATAGCTAAATAAATGCCGGAAGACAAGTGGCTGGCTTGGGACCCCTTCTAGGCATATCCAGCTGATCTTTAACATACCAGGAACTACATTCTGCATCCTACTTTGTTGCCACCTGTTTGATTTTCTCCTCTCTGGAATGTTACCTTGTTTCCCTTTTAACCTTTTATTTTCTATGAGATGGCTAGAGAGTTGTTTTATTTGAAAACTTTTCTCAGACTACTCTTACCCATTGCAGTCTTACTTATTGTTCTCTTCAAGGAACCTAGTGGTATCACCTCATACTTTTTTTTATTAGATATTTTCTTTATATACATTTCAAATGCTATCCCGAAAGTTCCCTATACTCTCCCTCTGCCCTGCTCCCCTACCCACCCACTCCCACTTCTTGGCCCTGGCATTCCCCTGTACTGGGGCATATAAAGTTTGCAATACCAAGGGGCCTCTCTTCCCAGTGATGGCCGACTAGGCCATCTTCTGCTACATATGCAGCTAGAGACACGAGCTCCGGGGGCACTGGTTAGTTCATTTTGTTGTTCCACCTATAGGGTTGCAGACCACTTCAGCTCCTTGGATGCTTTCTCTAGCTTCTCCATTGGGGGCCCTGTGTTCCATCTTATAGATGACTGTGAACATCCACTTCTGTATTTGCCAGGCACTGGCATAGCCTCATACAAGACAGCTATAACAGGGTCCCTTCAGCAAAATCTTTCTGGCGTATGCAATAGTGTCTGGGTTTGGTGGCTGATTATGGGATGGATCCCCAGGTGGGGTAGTCTCTAGAAAGAACCCAGATGTTCCTCAACAGAAGAATGGATACAGAAAATGTGGTACATTTACACAATGGAGTACTACTCAGCTATTAAAAACAATAAATTTATGAAATTCTTAGGCAAATGGATGTATCTGGAGGATATCATCCTTAGTGAGGTAACCCAATCACAAAAGAAGTCATTAGATATGCACTCACTGATAAGTGGATATTAACCCAGAAACAGAACACCCAAGATACAATTTGCAAAACACAAGAAAATCAAGAAGAGGGAAGACCAATGGGTGGATTCTTTATTCCTCCTTAGAATAGGGAACAAAATATCCATGAAAGGAGTCACAGAGACAAAGTTTGGAGTTAAGACGAAAGGATGGACTATCCAGAGACTGCCCCACCTCACACTTTAAATGGACAGTCAGCTGTACTGTGTGATAAAGTAAGCATTAACACAAGTTCCCTCCCTACCTTCCCCACTGTGGGGCAGCATACTCCCTTTCCCTTTGGTGCTGTTCTTCATCATGTGTGACTTGCCCTAACCAGTGGAAGCTGAGCCGAAAGCTAAATGGGAATTCATGGTTGGCTTGCCGATTTTGTTCCAGTGACAAACCATGAGAAAGTTGCCCTAGGAAGGGAAACATGCAGCCAGCCTGAAGCCTGGAACCGAGCCGAAAGCTGAGTAAGACAGTAAAAGAACTCAGAGTGGAAAAATGATTTGCTATTTCAGATCATTAAGATTATGTATGAAGTTGTTTATGGCGTAGTTTATTGCAGCAATTGCTGATCCATTGCCTTTCACACATTTTTATGCACATGTGTCCTGTTGTTCTCATTAGATTACTCATTCTTTAGCTTACTGATCATATTTTAGCCTTCTTCGATTTGCTCCATAGCACACATTCCAAACGATGAAAGCATGCTGTGCTTGCAGATATGTCTGCTTATTTACTCAAAAATGTTTCTTGAACTTCTACCTTGCTCTATGACACTATTGGCACAGATACAGAGGACAAAGAGGAAAGTTACAGTTCTTGCATGAAATAATCAGTATGGCTGATGAAGGAAGGCGACAAGAAAATAAAATGATAAGGTAGTGAACATATGTAGTGACAAGGGGGCACATAACGATCCAGAAGAAAGGTAGTGACAGATTTGTTTACTATGGAGCTGGTTGGTAGATTGAGATACTGGGTAGCAGTGTATTTGCAAAGATTTCTTAGAGGAGACAGTGTCTTAAAGGATAACTAGCACTTACTTCTAGATGGAAAAGGATGGAAGGCACCATAAGCAAAGGCAGGAGACACAGAGACGCAGAGGACTGAAAGCCTGCGTGCTTAGGAGATTGAAGGTCATTCTTTGAGCTCAGAGTTTCATTATGTGTGAGGAAAAATACAGTTTTGCATTTCCTAAACATTTACTGTATTAAATGATTGGTACACTGTGTCAGTAAATAGTGTCTCCTGGCCAACATTTATTGAATCAATCTCTCACTAGATTCTTAGAGATATTGCTACTGAAAAGAGTAAGGAATCTTCAAATGCGTTTTTCTGAGTTTTGATCAAACCTGTGGGAAGAACATACCACTGAGCGGTGATGATTTCAAATGCCATCCAGTTCTTTTAAAATTTTTGGCATTTGTTCTCAGTGTTTAACATATTATTTGTCCCTTCTTGTCCTCATGGTAACCCAACATGATGGACACTGTTACCTCTTCTGTTCAGAAACTAAGAAAGAAAACTGCAGTTAATGACCAAGCCAAGGAACCTGCAATGTTCTATAGCCTGTAATGTAATAGTATGGCCAGATTTAAAACCTAAACAAATGGCAGGTCTTATGTATTTAACTTTTATTCTCTGTTGCATCCAGAATGAAGGTAACTTGTACCAAAAGACCTATAAAGATGAATTGTGTAGACCTCATCCATCATCAAAGATGCTTCTTTTTGAAACAGATGGAGACCACTTCAGAGATGATACATGACCATGAAATACTTAGCACCAATGTACACATCTGCAACACAACCTCTACAATTAATGCTCACTGAACATCATGGTAAAGTATAGGAAAATATTGTAAGAGCCAGAGGACCAGGAGGTCGGTTTGATATTGTGTCCTCCACAAAAGAAAGAGAATTACATACATTTTAGATGGTATAAAAACATTTTTATAGTCAAATCTCAGCAACTCAAATAAAATATCCAGTTACAGGATGTGATTCCTCATGGCTGTTATCTTCTAGAAAACTCAAGCATCCAGAGTGCCCTCATGTGAAAGTTTGGGGTTGTCATAACAGAGGATGAGAATTTTGAGAGTGTCATGGCAGCTAATTGCTGTGCCCTATAAATAACCACCCCTACTCACAGTCCTTTGAAAATACACGAGTCAACTCTAACATAATTACAAGGACACTAAAAACAGTCATGAAAAGGTAAATATTTGGTGATGCAAGTCTGAGTCACAGGGGTGATATTTTATACACTTGAGTGGGTTACATTCCTGTCAATTTGGTCACCGTTGAGATCTTAGAGACCTAGAAATGCATGGACAGATTACCATGAACTACTTACAACCAGTCAGGTAACAAGAGTGGGAAAAAGGAATAGGTGTGAAACAGCAGAATAGGGAACAGAAAAGGATACAGAATAGGGTACAGTTTGGAGGAATGCACGAGCTAGGAGAGTGTTACAGCACTCGAAGAAGTCCAAGGAGTCAATAAGAGTTAGCTGGAAGGAAGCCAAAGTGGGTAGAACTCATCCTGTGAATAAATCCTAGCTGATGATCTGGATCGAAAAGAATATCTGCCAGCGTTCTTGATTTATGTACAGTTGTAAAGCAAGATATGTTTTTAAATGCTCATGAAAGATGGAAAGAATGATCCTTAAAGAAATTCTTTTTTTTCAAAGGTCTCTTTTTTTGACACTTAGAAGTCATGTTGAACCTGGGGATCCATCCCATAATCAGCCTCCAAACGCTGACACCATTGCATACACTAGCAAGATTTTGCTGAAATGACCCTGATATAGCTGTCTCTTGTGAGGCTATGACGGGGACCAGCAAACACAGAAGTGGATGCTCGCAGTCATCTATAAGATGGAACACAGGACACCCAATGGAGGAGCTAGAGAAAGTATCCAAAGAGCTAAAGAGATCTGCAATCCTATAGGTGGAACAACAATATGAACTAACCCGTACCCCCGGAGCTCTTGACTCTAGCTGCATATGTAGCAGAAGATGGCCTAGTCGACCATCACTGGGAAGAGAGGCCCCTTGATCTTGCAAACTCTATAGGCCTCAGTACAGGGGAATGCCAGGGCCAAGAAGTGGGAGTGGGTGGGTAGGGAAGTGGTGGGGAGGGTATGGGGAACTTTCGGGATAGCATTTGAAATTTGAAATGTATATAAAGAAAATATCTAATAAAAATAATAAAATTTAAAAAAAGAAGTCATGTTGATTTTTCTCAACAAATTAACATATCAACATACAAAAGCAGAAAGTGTTAATTTCCTACAGTAGCTTAACCTCAAATAGAACTATTGATAATGCAAGCTATATCATCATGAAAACACATTGATGCACAGATAATTAGCTAAATAAATAGCAGGTATTATATTCTATAATATCTTTAAAATCTATCATTGTATGTGCCCTTATCATTACATATGGATCTACCTTGCATTTTTCAAAAATTACAGGATATTGTACTCTAACACTAGATCATAATAGTCATGTAGGTTTTTCTGTCCTCTTGCTATTACAGAAATGTTGCAAGGCATAATTTGGAGTACATATAATTTCATGTGTCTGAAATTATATCTGTAGAATAAATGTCTATAATTCCAGTGTACATATATATTATACTAATTATGTATATATATCATTTATAACTATACAATTATATATTTTTCTCTTTCTTACATATCTCATATGTCATCTGTTAAAGATGTATTAATAATACCTTTTGACAATTACATTCTTTCAAATGCCATGCTCTCTTATTTCCTATAAATCTAACATGGCTTTCTCTTCTGATTCATTGTGCTGTTTAGAACTTTTTTTCCCTTCCTTTCTTTAGCATCTTGCCATCTCTATATTACATTTATGTAAAGAATGACTATGATGTCACGGTTTTGTTTCTACCACGTCCAGCTTGAGTGAATGTAGCTGCATAAGCTCTGCAGCCAGATGTGGTGGTTGGTTTATCTCTTTCTGTAGATAAGTGTCAACACTTGTTTTGATACATATGCTTGCTGTACTCATAGTCATTATTTCATAACTCTTTTACTGTACTTGAAAGATCACTTGTTTTAACCACTTAGTTTATTAATCTAACATTTATATTACTTTACATTATTGATCAAATGCACATAAATATTTTGAACAAGCGGTGTAGGTGAGAGTTCTCTTTACAGCTTTGTTCATATTAATACCAATCTGGAAACTATGAGAATGCCATCAATGTGGTATATTACAATGGAATACTGTGTATCAATGGAAATCAATATTTATGTATAATATGCATATTGTTATTAGAAAAGAGACAAAGCAGAAGATTAAACAGTGTCTACATAAAGGATTAAAAAAGACAAAATTAGGTGAAAATAACCAGAATACTGATTACTTTTTAGAAGACGTTTGAGATAGAGAATGTAGGAAGTGCAGAGAAAGCTTTTGATGGGTAAGGAATGCATGGTGTTTAAATAGAAGTATTTTAATAACCTTATAAAATTAAGATTTGTGCATTCTCTACATAAATGTTCTCCATGAATGCTTACATAAAATTTTAGTACCATATGTAAGAATGCACAAGTATACTATAACTATCCAAAAGGTAGGGGATTTGAGGGCAACTTGGGATGGATTGAAAAGGAAAAAGTTACAGTGTCCCTCACAAGTAATATTAGTATGTGTAATATAGAAAACATAAAAAAATCAACAGATAATTTGAGAAAATCTAACGAATTTGTTGGGTGTGTAATCAACATTGAAAAATCATTGTGTTGATTATATATTCAAATGTTTCTCTATATTAGTGTAAGTAGAACATAAGATGAACTGAGGAAATACATTGGTCAGTGAAGTGTTTGCCCTAGAACTCACATAAACCAAAGATGGGTATGGCAGCCTGGATTTATCAACGCAGCACTGGGGAGGCAGAGACAAGCATCTCTAGGATTCATTGGCCAGCTAACCTAGCCTACTTGATGAGTTCCAGCCCAACAAGAAACTTTGTCTCAAAAAACCAGGTTGTTTGGCACCTGACAAACCACACGCAAAGTGAAACCTCCAGCCTTCACAGGCTTATGTAGACTCATGAACACGCTCACACATACAGAAAAACACAAAAGAAATGATGTCCCAATATTATAAAATTATATAATACTTAAAAATAAATTTAATCTGAAATGAAACCTTTATTTAATCAAAGCAGAACATTAAAGAACATGTATGTAAATTAAGTATCTTTCTGGTTGTCTATAAACATATAAATACTAATATTTCCAAATTGTTTTATAGATTAAACATGATTACAATAAAAACAAACAAATTTTCTTGTAGAATTTTACAATAATATTCTAAAATCTATATGAGATTGTAGGTGCTAAAACTAGACTAAATTATCTTGAAGGATATTGGTAAAGAAGGAAGATATGTACCGTTATATAAGACTACAATAATTACTGTATTGGCACTTATATAGAACAAAGGAACAGAATTTTTAAACAATCAGATATAATATTAAGCATAATTTTACCCTTGATGGTAACAAATAACGGGAATGTGGTAGTCTTTTCAGTAAGTGCGTCTGAGACAAAGAGGTAATAATTTAGATAAAAAGAAACAGAAATCTCTTCCTAAAGCTGTAGTGTGAACAATTTTTAGATGTATAATAACCTAAATGTAAAAGTCTTCCTAAATATGCATACTAGATGTATAATAAACTAAATGTAAAGCATCAATGATAATATGTCCAGAAATAAATATACAAAAGATCTTCATGCCCTTGGGTCAGTTAGGGATATATTTATTGACCTTAACAATAAGTAATTGGGAAGAGAGGCCCCTTGGTCTTGCAAACTTTATATGCCTCAGTACAGGGGAATGCCAGGGCCAAGAAGTGGGAGTGGGTGGGTAGGGGAGTGGGGGGGGGAGGGTATGGGGGACTTTTGGGATAGCATTGGAAATGTAAATGAAGAAAATACCTAATAAAAAAACAATAAGTGATTGAATGTAAGGATAAAAGTCTGTAAAATGAAGTTAGAAATCTTATGAAGTCATCACTACTATAGACAGGAAGGGCACAAAATAGATAAGATACTAAGTATATATATATATATATATATATATATATATATATATATATATATATATATATCATGAAAAGGCTAGTGTTTAGAATATATAAAGACCCTTTATAAATAGATAACAATAATAATCCAATTGGAAAGTGGTCTCAAATTAACATTATTAGCAATAACTTTAAAAGGTGAAATAAACAGATAAAAGTATATAAAATACTGCTAAATCCAATTTACTATAAGGTAAATGAAAATGTAGATTCCAATATTACACAAAACATAACTACCAGATTAGGAGAAATACTTAAATTTAGCAGTATCAATTAACAGTGGAGTTGTGGAGCAAATTTAATTCTCACAATACAGGTGAGATAATATGAAATCATTATTTTTTCCTCTTAAACTTGGTATGATTCATACAATTGTGCTATTTTAATTAGCCAAAATAGGTATGGCAAAAGTTTATTATGATGTTTCGAGCATAAGGAGATGGAGGGAAATTATTGGAAGGAACTAAGCTTCTGATGGAAGTTGACTACTCACATTAGCAATCCAATTAAAAAAAACCAACAAGCCTGGCTGTGGTGGCGCACACCTTTAATCCCAGCACTCAGGGACAGGCTAATTTCTGAGTTCGGGGCCAGCCTGGTCTATAGAGTGAGTTCCAGGACAGCCAGGGCTACACAGAGAAAACCTGTCTCGAAAAAAAAAAAAAAAAAACCAACAAATTTTAACTATTGTAAATAGATAAATTTTAACTATTTGAATTTTAACTCTCATTTTTTTACAACATCTCCAACTGCTTGATGTATGCTGAGTACAGTACTAAGACCATCATAGAAGTTATCTCATATTATAAACTCAACAATATCGTGAGGGAAATACTGAGGCAGAGAAATTGAACAAGATTGTGCTGAAATTACACAAGAGGTTTAACTTGAGTATGTGGACTTAACTATATATGCTAATAATATTGTCTTTGCCTGACCATCTGTATGTGAGCTTATTTTTGTGTTCCTCATACTATCTAATAGCACTTTGTAGTATAATTACATTGTAATTCATATGTGTGTGTGTTCTATAAAATGTTGACACTAACTAATAAGGTAAAAAAGTACTCATTGGCTTTTAACAGTGTTGGAATCAAACCTAGCTTGCTAGTTCTATATGCATGTAAGGCATATATGTTAAAACTATCAGCCTTTTTCCTGTGTGTGTGTGTGTGTGTGTGTGTGTGTGTGTGTGTGTGTGTGTATGTGTGTCCATATATACACATGCAAATATAGGCATGAGCATATAATATCAAAGTAAAATTTCAGTACACAGTAAGTTTAGAAACCATAAAATCCTATATCTTGACAATAAGTTTTACACTTTAATAGCACTATACAGTTCTTTACTATATAAACATGCAAACAAACAACAATGCCCATACAAAAATTGTTACAAAGGAAAAATATTGGGTATTGAATAATTTTCTTTGCATAATATTTTCTAGCAGTATCATTTCTTTTTCAGTGAAGACAAATTATATAAATTATTCCCAAGTCAGAGAATTCTAATATTTCTAATAATTCACTTTCTCATTACAATAATTAGTATGTAGAAATGATGGAAATATTCTTAATGTTCAGAGGTTAAACATCTTAGCAGTTGGGAGAGCAAATCTTGCAGAGATAGGCAGATCTCTGGGCCTCACATCTCAGTAAGCTTAGCATAATTGGTGAATCTGAGACAAAATAAAAGACTTTCTGTGTAGAAAAACAAGTTGGACAACCCTGAGAATGTACACCAAAATTGACCTCTGGCTCCCACATGGGCATGTACATGTACATGGGCATGTACATGGTGGGGAGGGTATGGGGAACTTTCGGGATAGCATTTGAAATTTGAAATGTATATAAAGAAAATATCTAATAAAAATAATAAAATTTAAAAAAAGAAGTCATGTTGATTTTTCTCAGCAAATTAACATATCAACATACAAAAGCAGAAAGTGTTAATTTCCTACACACGTTCACACCTGCACACTCATGTGCAGCCACACATACATGAACACATACAACCTAATGCTCTGTTATTGTTTAAATCTGTGGCATGCAGTAGTGAAAGAAACTGATCTTTTTGTTTGTTTGTTTGTTTGTTTGTTTTTTGTTTTATAGATCATTTTAGCTATAATCTATAATCTAGAAAACCCTGTTTTTCCACAATTTCTGGCAGGGATGGGAGGTAGGTGGCATCTCGAATAAATGCCAGAGACCTTGGATAGGGAGAGTCTCCCAAGAATCAAATGGGGGGGGGGAACCTTAGCTGTAACTCACAGCCCTGGGGATATGGAACTTGAAGAGGCCACCTCCTATACCCAGGCAGGAACCCCAGTGGTGCAATAGGGACACCAACCCACCCACAAAACATTCGACCTAAAATGTATCTTGTCTACAAGAAATGCAGGGACAGTGCATAGACCAGAGACTGAGGGAATGGCCAACCAGTAAAGGACCCATTTTGAGACCCATACTATTAATGATACTCTGTTATGCTTGCAGACAGTAGTTTAGAATGGCTATCCTCTGAGAGGCTCTACCCAGCAGCTGACTCAGATGGGTGCAAACAACCACAGCAAAACAGTGAATGGAGCTTGGGGAGTCTTAGTAGGGAGAAGGCTTGCTGTCCATGAAGGGGACAGGAATTCCACAGGAAGACCAACAGAGCCAACTAACCTGCACCACTGGTGTTCTCCAAGACTGAAACAACAACCAAAGAGCATATACAGGCTGGATCTAGCAGACACCCCCACACACACCCCTGTGTACACATATGTAGCAGATGTGCAGGTTGGTTTTCGTGTGAGTCCCGAACAAATGGAGAGGGAGTTATCCCAAAAGCTGTTGCTTGTCCCTGGCATATATTCTTCAAGCTGGGCTGCCTCATCTGGCATCAGTGGAAGAGGATGCACCTAGCCCCACAGACTCGATGTGCCAGGGTGGGGGAATACACATGGGGAGTCCACCAATTTAGAGGAGAAGGGGAGGGGGAAGGAAGGAATGGTTATAGGAGGGGGTGACTGGGAGGGTGGCAGTGAGATGTAAAGTAAATAAAATAAATAAAAGGAAAGGAAGGGAAGGGAAGGGAAGGGAAGGGAAGGGAAGGGAAGGGAAGGGAAGGGAAGGGAAGACGCAGGTCACTGGACACCTTTGTTTACCTTAAGTAGGCTCTTTTACTTTGATTTGGCCTTGGATGGAAATTCCTGGACTGTGTTCCATGTGCCTCATCTCCTGGTCTAGGCATGTTTTCTTGAGGAAAAGAAAAGAGTAAAGGAAACATCAGGCACCTTTCAAGTAGAGATCCTTCAGATTTGCTTCCTTTTCCTCCACAGCCAGCACTGGAGTTTCAGTGTGAGGGGAAAGATACTGCTAATGGAGATCATATTAACTATGATCCCTAAATAAATCTAACACAGATAAAAAAATAGAAAAATAAGAATGCTTTGATTGTTATGTGCTTGTACCCAATGAGTAGTCATAATTTAAAATGGATTGTAATACTAATGTACATGTTGATTCTGTTGTTATCATTTGGATACTTTCAGTGAGCCTACTACAATACTTGTTAGATTATAAAACTTATAGTTTTTATACCAAGATTATATAGAAGGCATTACAGCTACCCCTAGGGTACTAACAAGACATAGTTGTAGTGAATAGCATGTACATTTTATTACTATGTATGTAGGCTTTCTGGGAAGGCTTTTTAAAGGGAACTGGCTCACTGTAGATGGACTGTTTCATCCTTCCTGTTTTCTTTTTTCTTCCTGAGATTTGAAGGGACGAGAGAGAGCTTTTGTAGATGATAAGAATACAGGCTACAATCAAAGATGGCAAAGCTAGAAGAAACCTGTGGTGCTGATATCACGCAGATACTAAACTAGTCTGGCATTTGCTTTAAACCTTTGATTTGGTTCGGCATTGATTTTCACCTGCAATCCACAGTCACAGTGCTGAACTCAGGGCAGGGTCTCATGTTATTTGACACACTGTAATTCAACTGGGAATTTGGGTGCATAATATACAGCCAATCCTTTCATTTGCTTTTCTGTTTGCCCTCCTTAATCCTGCACCTTGCTGCTCATTTCCCTGAGCTTTCCCAACTCACAACAGTTTCACAATCACACCAGCAAGTTCCAGATATTTCTTAGTTTTAGTTATAGTCTTTGCAAGTTGTACTATTGATTTTTGCAAAAAAAAATGATTATTTTCTTTGATTATTCCTAACAGTGAAATATACTACCTTGTTTTAAGTAAAACGTCAAAGCCTAATTGTTTTAAGTTGATAAAATTGAAGAAACCATTTACATCTGTAGGTTCAAATTTTAAACTTTGAAAACATACACACTACACATATATACATATATACAAATATTTTTCATATTTCAAGGAGCTACACATTCTACATTCTGTATTTTAGGAATATCTAATCTTATTACTATGCTAATGTTAAAATAATATATTAATGAGAAATTATCAATCATAATAAACCAATTCAATAAGTCCTATGGATAATCCTAACATAAAGCAATTCTTACCTACTGAAAAACGCTTGTATTTAAAGCTATTAGTTACACATAAATAGATACTTGTTTTGACATAATAAAGAAGAAAATATTTGAGCAGAGACAATGACTGTATTTTTATTTTTAGCAATTTTACTTCCCTAGCAGTGTAGGGAGTTTAATGCCAGAGATTAGTCTAAGTACTGACTCGTGTTCCTTACAGTTACTCTTTGTCAAGTGTTTGTCAAGTAAAAAGCCAAGTGAGCAAGCATCAGTTTACATATACATACATATAAGTATGTATATACATATATAAATACAATATATACACATATGATTATATAAAATCATTAATGGTATACTTCAAACACTTCAACAAATAGAAAGTGTTGTGTCCAATTTTATTTTGATATGGTGATTAAAATAAAAATAGATATAAAAAGTCAACTATCAAATATTTCATTTTTCCCTTTTAATATTATTATCAGTACTTGGTAGGTGGTATTGTTTGATTAGCTCGTCTCAAAAGTGTACTGGAACCCAACATCAGTTGTGATGATACTAATATCTGTTACCTTTACAAAATGATTAGATAACTATTTAATTTTCCCCCTCCTCCAATACTCACACCTTTACAGTTTGCACAGCAATTTTTGGAATCATGGAAACTAGATTGCAGGAAAGAGGCTTTCAAGTCACATCCAACTTGAATCATCCAAGTCCTGTGTCCTAAGTATGGAATATCTTCATCAATAGGGACCCACTCAGCAATAGGTTACACATCGGTGGCAACCAACAGCTGTCTAATTGGATTTAAGTTTTTTTTCCTTTTTTCTCTTGGTCATTTACTTTACATCCCAGTTATTGTTGTATCTTTCCCTCCCTCCTGTTCTTTCAGTCCCTCCCTATCCCCTCATGTCCCCCCAATCTCCCCTCCTCTACTTCTCAGAAAAGGAAAAGCCTCCCATGGATATCAACCAGACTTGGCATATCAAGGTGCAGTATGACAAGGTGCATCTTCTATTCAAGCTAGACATGGCAGCCCAGTTATGTAAAAGGGACCCAAAGGGTAGGCAATGTAGTCAGAGACAGCCTCTGTTCCTGCTTTAGAAGTCCTACATGAAGACTAAGCTGCACAACTATTATATGTGCAGAGGGTGTAGCTCCATCCCACTCATGCTCTCTGGTTGGCAGTTTCATCTCTATGAGCCCCTATGGGCACAGGTTAGTTGATTCTTGTAAATGTTCTTGTGGTGTCCTTGACCCCTCTGGCTGCCTCAACCCTTCCTTCTCTCTTCCATAAAATTCTCTGAGCTCTGGCTAATGTTTGGCTGTGGGTCTCTGCATCTGTTTCCATCAGCTGCTGGGTGAAGCCTCTCAGATAACATTTATGCTAGGCTCCTGTCTGCATGTATAGCAGAATATCATTAATAGGGTCAAGGGTGGGCTCCTTTTCATAAGCATGGGCTTCAAGATGAGCCAATCATTAGCTGACACTTCCCTCAATTTTGGCTCAATCTTTTACCTCTGCACACCTTGTAGGGAGGATAAATTGTGGGTCTAACGTTTTGTAGCTGGCTTGGTGTCACAATCCCTTCATTCACACACTTTTCTGGTTACAGAAGGTGTTCAGTTCAGACTCCATATTCCATTTTGCTTGGAATCTTAGCTAAGGTCACCTTCATAGATTCCTGGGAGTTGCCACTGTCCTAGATTTCTAGCTTGTCCCAGAGATGCCCCCCATCCTGTTCTTTCTCAGTACTCTCTTCCTCCATGCTCCCCCACTTCATCCCTTCTGTTCCCACCCAGACTCCTCCTCCCAACCACCTCTGGTGTCTAATCCATTTCCCTGTCTCAGTGAGATTCAAATGTCCCTCTTTGTGTCTTCCTTGTTACTTAGATTCTTCAGGCCTGTGATTTATATCTTAGTTATCTGATACTTTATGACTAATATCCACTTATAAGTGAGTACATACCATGTTTGTCTAACTGTACCTAGGTTACGTCACTTAGGATAATCTTTTCTAGTTCCATCCATTTGCCTAAAATTTCAATGATGTCGTTGTTTTTAAATGGCTGAGTAATACTCCACTGTGTAAATGTACCATAATTTCTTTATCTATTCTTCTGTTGAGGGATATCTGGATTGTTTCCAGTTTCTAGCTATTATGTATAAAGCTGCAATGAACATAGTTAAGCAAGTGTCCTTGTGGTATGATGGAGCATCTTTTGGGTATATTCCCAGGAGTGTTCCTTGAGGTAGATGTATTTCAAATTTGCTGAGAAACTGCCAAATTGACTTCCCAAAGGGGTTGTACAAACTTGCATTTCCACCAGCAGTAGAGGAGTGTTCCCCCTGCTCCACATCCTCACCAACATGAGCTGTTGCTTTAGTTTTTGATCTTAGACTTTCTGATGGGTATGATGTTTCTTATGATGGAATCTCAGAGTCATTTTGATTTGCATTTCCCTGATGGCTAAGTATGTTTAACATTTCTTTAAGACTTCTTGGTCCCCTGTCCAGAAGTTTTTGTTTAGCTCTGTACCCCTTTTTAATTGGGTTATTTGGTGTGTTGATGTCTAGTTTCTTTAGTTCTTTATATATTTTGGATGTCAGCCCTCTGTCAAATGTGGAGTTGGTGAAAATCTTTTCCCACTCTTTAGGCTGCTATTTTGTCCTATTGAAGGCACCCCTTGCCTTAGAAGCTTTTCAGTACCATGAGGTCCCATTTACTAGTTGTTGATCTTACTGCCTGAGCTGTTGGTGTTCTGTTCAAGAAATTGTCTCTTGTGCCAATGTATTCACGGCTATTCCCTCCTTTCTCTTCTATCAAATCTAATGTATCCGGTTTTATGTTGTAGTCTTTGATCTATCTGGATTTGACTTTTGTGCAGGGTAATAGGCATTCTTCTATATGCAGTCATCCAGTTAGACCAGTGCCATTTGTTGCAGATGCTTCCCCCCCCCCCCCGCATTTTATAGTTTTATTTATTTATTTATTTATTTTTTGTCAAAAGTCAAGTGTCCATAGGTATGTGTATTTACTTCTGGTTCTTTGGTTCAATTCCATGGATAAACTTGTCTATTTTTTTTTTATCACTATTGCTCTGTAGTAGAGTTTGAAATCAAGGCTGATGATACTTCCAGAAGTTTGGGTTTGATTTTTTTTTTTTTGTTTTCTGTTTTTTACTATACATGACTAATTTAGATATACTGGATTTTTTTCTTCATATGAGGTTGAGTATTATCATGTTCTTGTCATACAGATCTTTCACTTGCTTGGTTAGAGTTACACCAAGGTATTTAATATTGTTTGTGGCTATTGCAAAGGTTGTTGTTTCCCTAATTTCTTTCCCATCCTGTTTATCATTCGTATCTAGGAGGGCTACTGATTTTTTTAGTTAATTTTGTATCCACTCTGCTGAAGGTGTTTATCACCTGTAGGAGTTTCCTGGTAGTTTTTATGGTCACTTTTGTATACTGTCATATCATCTGCTAACAGTGATCCTTTGACTTATTCCTTTCCAATTTGTATTGCCTTGATCTCCCTTTGTTTTCTTATCACTCTAGGTAGAAATTCAAACATTATATTGAATAACTATGGAGAGAGTTATCTGAGATGTGGTTTTTGTATGCAGCAGAATGCTGGATCCTGTTTTAACATCCATTCTTATACTCTGTTTTTTTTAATTGGGGAATGAAGTCCACTGATGTTAAGAGATATTAAAGACCAATGATTGTTAAGTCTTGTTTTTCTGATGTTGTTGTTGTTGTTGGTGGTGGTGGTGGTGGTGGTGATGGTGATGGTGGTGGTGGTGTATGTGTGTGCTTCCCTCCTTTTAGTTTTGCTGGTGTATGGTTATCTATTTCCTGTGTTTTCTTGGGTGTAGTTAATCTCCTTGAGTTGGAGATTTTCTTCTAGTATCTTTTGTAAGGGTGGATTTGTGGATATTATTTAAATTTGGTTTTGTAATGGAATGTCTTGTTTTCATTACCTATGGTGACTGAAACTATTTCATGGTATAATAGTCTAGACTAGCATCTGTGGTCTCTGCAAAGCCCTTCTGGCTTTTAGAGTTTCTGTTGAGAATTCAGGTGTAATTCTGATAGAACTACATTTATATGTTACTTGTCCCCTTTCCCTTACACCTTTTAATATTCTTTCTTTGTTCTTTACATTTAGTGTTTTGATTATTCTGTGGCAAGAGGCCCGATAATAATTAATATTCAGATACCTCAGAGTAAAGGGCTGGGAAAAGATTTTCCAAGCAAATGGACCCCAAGAAGCAAGGTAAAATATTCATTCTTTCCTTTCAAATATACTTTATTAAGGTAATAGAGCATATTTTTCATGGAAAACTTCTTTATTTTTCACAAGAAAATATTTGACTTATAAGCCTTTAAGTAGTCAATAAGTCAACACACACACACAAACATACACACAATCTTAAACACTCAATTTATTTGTCTCAAATAATTTAGGTAAATTGATGGATTCTTTTCCTTTTGACAGAACACTTACAATCAGAGATATTTTTACTTGGTCCTTGAATTGAAGTCTGTTAATCCTTTGATGATGTGCACATGCAGTCAAATCATCTTTCTAAAAAAGAATTGTAAGAATGAGGCCTCTAAATTCAGGGAGACCTTTCCATGTCTGATGGAGCAAGACACGAGTGAAAATGTTTTTTTTTTTAATTGGATATTATATTTATTTACATTTCAAATGTTATCCCCTTTCCGGGATTCCCCTCTGGAAACCCCCATGCCATCCCCTCCCCCCCTGCTTCTGTGAGAGTGCTCCCCCTCAATCCACCCACCCACTACCCACCCCAAAAATGGTTTTTGAAGCTCACACTTTTTGTTTAAGTTTTACTGTTGGTCAATTTTCTAGATTCTGTATTTGGATAATGTGAATTGTTAGATATGAATAATTTCTAAGGCTTTTGACAACATGAGGTAGAGAAAATGTAGAAATATATAAGCATACCACATCTTCCTACAACCATATTATCACAAAAATTTCTGTAGCTTTACAGTAACAATGAGTTATGTACTGGGATGCTGCTAGCCACGGGCTTTGTTCAACTCCCTATGCCTTTTGGATGAACATTCTTCACTATCTTCTTTCTAGGTGTTAAATCCTTGAATACTGTGTTTTATCTGTCATGGTTTACTACTGTAAACCAAATAGATCTAATAAAGGAAGTCAGTGAAGTCTTACCAACAGATTAGGTAGAGAGAGAGACTCCAAATGACAGATGGGCGGAGGAGCAAGAAGAGTGTAAGAGATGAAACACTGGATGTAACAGAGAACAAGTCTGTTGAGAAGTTCGGTTGTGAAGAAGGATGCAATAGAGCAGTAGCTGCAACAGGGAGCTGAAGGGAGGGAAAGGTATCTTTATTAGTTAAGACATTTTTACTTGTTGCAGACCAATTCATATAGCTATCCTTATGTCCTGAACAGTATCATTTGATTCCTCTTTCTAAACTGTGGAGGAAATGTCTGTTACTGTTCTTACTTAGCTCTCGCACTCGGGTCATCCTGTTCGTGACCTTTGAGTATTTCTATTATATTTATTTATTGTGTGTATATAAGCATGTGTGTCACACTTGAATTTAATTATCTGCATTCTATAAGCAGAAAAGATAACAATATAATCATATTAGATGTATTATGTTATTGCAAGCTCTAAGACGCTGATGATAGGGTAGTATTTAGAATGTTATATTAAATACCTCAAGACTATGACATCTATACTCACTTTTCTGCAAATTGACCACCACTACCTAGTTGTTTCCTCATTTTACAGGATAGACTCTGAATTAGCTATGTAAATTTATTTTATTTTACTTTTTTTCCTGTTTCTAATAAGATTATATAATCCTATTTGAATTTTTGAACAAATTTTCAGGTAAATAAATATTTCTGTGAATAACCTGAGTCCTAACCATTAGTCCTGGCTATACCTGTAGGGAGGAGGAAAAGAGTGGACTTCAAGGTTGTTCCCTCTTTTTATTTAATATCTCACGAAGTTGGAATGAATCTAAAATCGATTTTTTGCTTAACCAAGCAGCTAAACATTCAGTATGAAACATTTTAAGCAGATAAGAAATTACTTCTGGAACCACAAAAAATACCTGAACACAACACAGTTAATGCCCCATGAAGTGTGAAGTCCATGCCTGTACTATTTATGAATTAAGCAAGGAAAAGGCAGCTGCAGGAGCTACGACCTAATTGAAATGAATCAGACTCTGTCTTTGAGGATCATAAGAATTTTATATTCCAATAATATGAATCATCTTAAGCTCTCTTTTGAGTTCATTCACCTCTGTCACTTTTTCAAAGGATATATTCTTCAAACATTTTCCTCCACAATTAATCATGACTGAAAAACTCTGTGGTGAATAGAATAATAGCTGTGTGCTCTGACTGGTTTCGACTTCACTTAAGTTATTTTCTAAATAGCTTATGTGTCCTGTCAGCCAGGACTCTTCCACTTCAAATGTGATTATTATTATCTTTTTGGCTTTCAGGGAACGAAGATAATTAAATTCATAACATTGATCAGAGCCACAATTTTTTTTCTTGCAAATATAATCAACCTTCATTCAAAGAGTTGTCAAGAATGAATCTCACTTTTACCACTTTATTTCTTTCCTTTCTTTTCTCTGATACTGCACGGTTAAAGGACTATGACATCCCATTTACTTGAAATAATATGCCCTTGAGGAAGTCACACCAATGAGTCTTATTCTTTAAAATCTAAATGGTATTGACATATGATAATTCCATGAAATAATGCATGTATGACAATTAAAGTGGTATCCAAAGAAACACCAGAAATTCCTTAAGCATGTAACTACAGACGATTTTCCCTGAGAAATGACAAATACGTTTCTGTTATTTTAGTGACTCCCAGATAATATATGCTCAATGTAAAAAATCTTGATAACTGAAAATGATAAATCAGAGCAATCTCTAGAGAAGCCTGTTATACTTAATCACTATTAGCATGTTGCTATTTAAATCAAATGTATATAAAATTTTAAGTCTCAGAATCCAGTATTCATGTGCTCAAAGATTGGCTACACAAATACATATGCATGTACTCAGAGGAACACACATATATATGTATTCTCACCAGTTAAATCAAATACCTATTGATATATATTAATCATTTACCAGCTAGTAATCTATAGTGAACTAAAGTGACAAAGTGAACACTTTAAAATATGTAGACCTTTGGGCCGGCCAGATGGCTCAGTGAGTAAATGACTTGCCCCAACCCTGATAACCTAAGTTCAATCCCCCAAATCTACATGATGGAACGAGAAAACCAACTCTCACAAGTTGTCTTCTAACCTCCATGTATGTTTAAAAAACAAATAAAAAATTCTTTCAAAAAACAAAAGAACACATCCCAACCCAAAATAAATAAAAAATATAAATTTTAAAAATAAGCAGAGTAAACTTAATATGTACATGCTATCCATATGTTTGTCTGTAGTTATTTATATAGTGAGTACTTATAATCCATGTGGTTTAAATTACCATGGAAGCCTTTTCATAGGAATAGAAGGCCTTTATAGCACGTTCGGGTTATGCTGGGGTTCTCCTCTCAGCATTTCACAAGATGATTGGCAGGATAGTCTCTGAATTCAGGCATATTGCTCTGTGTGTTCTTAAAAAGCCAGAGAAATGAAAGGACTATTAAACACCCTGCCTAGAGGGGTTTTCCTCAGAGCCTTTAATACTAGCAATAGGACATGTAATGGAAAGAGTGTTAATAGGTCCTAGGGACCTGAAGCCTCACATTTGCAGTATTGTGAAGGAGCATCAGCCAGAGGTGATGTCAGCACTCTTTGGTGGTAAAAGCTTTCATACCCAGTGGAGTTGCTTTCACCAGCAGGAATGTGTATGGCAACTAAAAGTAAAAGTCTGCGAAATCTGTTCAAGGAGAAAAACTAATGATGACTGAAGAATGAGTACAGAAAATGTGGTACATCTACACAATGGAATCCTATTCAGCGATTAAAAACAAAGACAGCATGAATTTTGCAGTCAAATGGATTGAACTTGAGAATATCATCCTGAATGAGGTAACCCAGACCCAAAAGGACATGCATGGTATGTACTCACTTGTAGGTGGATATTAGCCATAAAATAAGGGCAGTCGTATTACACTCCACAGACTCAAAGAAGCTAAATAAGAAAGAAGACCCAAGCAAGGATGCTTGAATTTCACTTAGAAGGGGGAATAAAACAGTCATAAGAGGCAGATGGGGGGAGGGAACTGGAAGGGAGAGGGGTTTCAGGATCAGGCATGGAGAAAGAGACATGAGAGACATCCAGATGGCCATGAGAATGAGTGGAATCTGCAGCTGGCAGGGGTAGCAGGTAAAGAGCATTTAGAGTAAGTGCCCAAGACCTTGGATAGGGGAGACTCCCCAGAATCAATGAAGGTGATCTTAGCTGAGACTCACAGCAGTGGGTCACCACTGAAGAGGCCACCTCCTGTAGCTAGGCAGAAACATCAATGGAGGGATAGGGACACCAACCTACAACATTTTGACCTAAAGTTCTTCGTGCCTACAAGAAATGCTTCATTGTGTAAATGTACCACATTTTCTGTAAAAAGAATGAATTTATGAAATTCCTAGGCAAATGGATGGACCTGGAGGGTATCATCCTGAGTGAGGTAACCCAATCACAAAGGAACTCACATAATATGTACTCACTGATAAGTGGATATTAGCCCAGAAACTTAGGATACCCAAGATGTAAGATACAATTTGCTAAACACATGAAAATCAAGAAGAACAAAGACCAAAGTGTGGACACTTTGCCCCTTCTTAGAATTGGGAACAAAACATCCATGGAAGGAGTTATAGAGACAAAGTTTGGAGCTGAGACAAAAGGATGGACCATCTAGAGACTGCCACATCTGGAGATCCATCCCATAATCAGCCTCCAAACGCTGACACCATTGCATACACTAGCAAGATTTTGCTGAAAAGACCCAGATAGAGCTGTCTCTTGTGAGACTATGTCGGGGCCTAGCAAACACAGAAGTGGATGCTCACAGTCAGCTATTGGATGGATCACAGGGCCCCCAATGGAGGAGCTAGAGAAAGTACCCAAGGAGCTAAAGGGATCTGCAGCCCTATAGGTGGAACAACATTATGAACTAACCAGTACCCCGGAGCTCTTGACTCTAGCTGCATATGTATCAAAAGATGGCCTAGTCGGCCATCACTGGAAAGAGAGTCCCATTGGACTTGCAAACTTTCTATGCCCCAGTACAGGGGAACACCAGGGCCAAAAAGTGGGAGTGGGTGGGTAAGGGAGTTGTGGGGGGAAGGGTATGGGGGGCTTTTGGTATAGCATTGGAAATGTAAATGAGGAAATTCCTAATCAAAAAAAAATATATATATAAAGAAAAAGAAATGCAAGGACACAGAATGGAGCAGAGACTAATAGAATGGCCAATCAATAACTGACCCAACTTAAGACCCACCCCATGGACAAGTACCAGTCCCTGACACTATTAATGATACTCTGTCATACAGAGTCTAGCATGGCTGTCCTGTGAGAGGGTCCACCTGAAAGTATAACGTAAAAACAAAATTCTAGGCCTTTAGGCCCAGGCTTGAGAATGTGACCTTTGTGACTCAGTGCTCCAAGGTATGCTAATCATAAAACAGATAGTGACATTCCTCCACCCACCCGATTCCTGGGTTCAAAGAGTGTTCATTCAAAGAATGTGCTATTGTTAGGGGCTCTTAGAAACTGTCTTGAGAGATAAACCAGAACAATTACCAGGTATTCCTTGTGACTCTTGTGACTTTGCACTTCCTTGGGACTCTTAACTGGTATCTTTGGTATTTTCCAACAACGCCCTCCCCACTTCCTTGAGTTGTGGTTTCTTCCTTTAAATACCCCCTTACCCAGCTACTCGGGGCGCCACGGTCCTCTACCCCTGTGTGGTGTATGACCGTGGGCCTGAGAGCGCTCTTGAATTAAAAGTCCTCTTGCAGATTGAGCAAGACTGTTTCTCATGAATGATTTGGGGTGTCACCTCTCCTGAGTCAGAACGTGGGGGAGTCCTCACATTGTGGTTCTTTCACACCCAGCAGCTGATTCACCCACAACCAAATAGTGGATGGAGCTTAGAAACTCTTATGGAATATTTGGAGGAAGGATTGAGAGCCCTGAAGGAGATAGGAAGTCCACAGGAAGGCCAACAGAGTCAACTAACCTGAATAGCTGGGGGATCTCCGAGACTCAACCAACAACCAAAGAGCTTACACAGGCTGGACCTAGAGCTCTAGCAAATATGTAGCAGATGTGCAGATATACATGAGTCTTCTTGTAGGTCCTGAACAATGGGAGTGGGGGCTATTCCTAAAGCTGTTGCCTGTCTGTGCAGGCCTCAGTGGGAGAAGAAGCACCTAGCCATCCAGAGACTTGATGTGCTCGGGTGGAGGAATACCTTCACTCTCTCAGAGGAGAAGGGAGGGAGTGAGGGGGAGGGAGTGGGGGGGAGGGACTGTGGGAGGGAGGTCAGGGGTCAGGATATAAAGTGGATTAAGTAAAAAAGGGATTTTCATTTTAGTAGATATCCAAAAATGTTACACACACACATGTGTGTGTTTTTAAGTGCATGTGTTAAGTAACAAGGATTCTCACATCACTTGTAAATGTGAATGTTATCGCCACATTTCAGAAGAGATCATAGGAGTCAGGATAGGTATAACTCTTTATAAAATCTTCCCTTTTTCAAATGGGCACTCTACCACTTTACAACTCAGATGAGCATGTAATATGTGTCATCAGTTGGGTTAGAGCTATTGATGGATCTTCTGCCACTTTTGGAGCAACAAACGCTGACTTTGCTAATGCTCAAATAGTATACAATGTCAAAACAAAAGTAGGAAGAAAGATGAACCTTCATGGGACAAAGGAGGATAGGCTCATTGGTATGGAAGGAGCAGAAGCCAGAATACTCTAGCTGTGCAATGATGGAAAAGTATATAAAACTGGATTAAATTATAACACACCAATAACTAAATGGTGTGGTGGAGTGAAAAAAATTGTAACTCTGACTAAAGAAACCACAAAGTTATCTAGGAAACAGCTAATATTTTAAAACGGTTAGGGTTCAAGAAATTGGAAACAGCCCAGATGTCCCTCAACAGAGGAATGGATACAGAAAATGTGGTACATTTACACAATGGAGTACTATACAGCTATTAAAAACAATGACTTCATGAAATTCTTAGGCAAACGGATGGAATTTGAAAATATCCTGAGTGAGGTAGCCCAGTCACAAAAGAACACACATGGTACGCATTTACTGATAAGTGGATATTAGCCCAAAAGTTCAGAATACCCAAGGATACAATTTACAGAGTATATGAAGCTTAAGAAGAAGGAAGACTAAAGTGTGGATGCTTCTTAAAAGGAGTGCTTCTTAAAAGGAGAAAGAAAATACTCACCTGAGGATATATGGAGACAAAGTATGGAGCAGAGACTGAAGGAAAGGCCATCCAGAGACTGCCCGACGTGGGGATCCATCCCATATACAGACATCAAACCCAGACACTATTGCAGATGCCAGGAAGTGCTTGCTGACAGAAACCTGATATAGCTGTCTCCTGAGAGGCTCTACCAGAGCCTGACAAATACAGAGCTGGATGCTCACAGCCAACCATTGGACTAAGCTCAGGGGTCCCTGATGGAGGAGTTGGAGAAGGGACTAAAGGAGCTGAGGTGGTTTGCAGCTGCATAGGGGAAGCAACAGTGTCAACAGGCCAGACCCCCCAGAGCTTCCAGGGACTGGACCACCAACCAAAGAGTACACATGAAAGGATCATGGCTCTGGCCGCATATGTGGCTGAGGATGGCCTTGTTGGATATCAGTGGGAAGAGAGGCCCTTGAGCCTGAAGGGGTTTGATGTCCCAGTGTAGGGGAATGCCAGGATGGAAAGGCAGGAGTGGTTGGGTGGGTGAGGGAGTACACTCATAGAGGCAGGGGAAGGGGGATGGAATAGCGGTTTTCCAGATGGAAGACCTGCATAGGGGAATAACATTTGAAATGTAAATAAAGAAAATATCCAATAAAGGAAAAAAGGAAAAAATGTATTTGCAAACTATAAAGCACAAATAATTTTTTAGTTAAACACAAATGTGTAAAAAAATATAGGTTATTGTGGTGTCAAGTTTTGGTAGTCAACTTGACTGCATCGGGAATCAACTGAAACAGAAGACGTTAAGCATTCCAGTGTGAAATTTTCTTCAACAGATTATTTGAAGCAGGAAGACACACCCTAAATGTGAGCACCACTTCCTGGTGGCAACCCAGATAAAAATATATGGACAGAAAAAAACTTCAATTTTGCCTGCCTATCTTCACTATTCACAAGTTCATCTCTTCTGCTGCTAGGAGTCCACAAAAAACCCTTAATATCACAACCGATTTCTTAGAGATTCCAGTGTAGACTGAAGACTAGCAACTCTCCAGGACTCTTCCAGACTGTACTAATAAGAAATTGGGTTTCATAGACTGAACAACTTGTGGCTTCTCCAGTATGGGACAACCACTGTTGGACTCTTCAGACTACATCCTGTAAGTCAATCTAATAAATCATATATATATATATATCATACATATATGTATATGATATATATGTGTGTGTGTATCATATATATGCATGTATGTATATATGTGAAAAAAGAAATGAAGGGGAAGGTGCTGTAGAGAAAATGTAATAGCTAAGAGCACTTTCTTCTCCCACAGAGGACCTGGGTTCAGCTTTTAGAAGCCCCAGTGTGGCCCACAGCCACCAGTAAGTCTTGCTTCAGAAGACCTAATGTCCTTTTCTGACATCTATGAGCACCAGTCATGAACATGGCACAAATACATATATGCAGGCAAGACTCTTAGTCATTTAAATAAATGAATCCTTTAAAAATCCAAAAACCTTTTTAAAAGACAGAAATAGGAGAAGAAAGCTGGGATAAGCAAAGGGCTATGTAAAGACACAAAGCTAGCCTATTAAAAGTCAGTATTTGAATTTGATTAAAGTGGGGAAAAGCCTCAAAGAGATGGGCACAGGGGAAAAATTCCTGAATAGAACAGCAATGGCTTGTGCTGTAAGATTGAGAATTGACAAATGGGACCTCATAAAATTGCAAGGCTTCTGTAAGGCAAAAGACCCTGTCAATAAGACAAAAAGACCACCAATAGATTGGGAAAGGATCTTTACCTATCCAAAATCAGACAGGGGACTAATATCCAATATATATAAAGAACTCAAGAAGGTGGACTCCAGAAAATCAAATAACCCCATTAAAAATGGGGTACAGAGCTAAACAAAGAATTCTCACCTGAGGTATACCAAATGGCTGAGAAGCACCTGAAAAAATGTTCAGCATCCTTAATCATCAGGGAAATGCAAATCAAAACAACCCTGAAATTCCACCTCACACCAGTCAGAATGGCTAAGATCAAAAATTCAGGTGACAGCAGATGCTGGCGAGGATGTGGAGAAAGAGGAACACTCCTCCATTGTTGGTGGGATTGCAAGCTTGTACAACCACTCTGGAAATCAGTCTGGCAGTTCCTCAGAAAATTGGACATAGTACTACTGGAGGATCCCGCAATACCTCTCCTGGGCATATATCCAGAAGATGTTCCAACTGGTAAGAAAGACACATGCTCCACTATGTTTATAGCAGCCTTATTTATAATAGACAGAAGCTGGAAAGAACCCAGATACCCCTCAACAGAGGAATGGATACAGAAAATGTGGTACATTTACACAATGGAGTACTACTCAGCTATTAAAAAGAATGAATTTATGAAAATCCTAGCCAAATGGATGGACCTAGAGGGCATCATCCTGAGTGAGGTAACCCAATCACAAAAGAACTTACATGATATGTACTCACTGATAAGTGGATATTAGCCCAGAAACTTAGAATACCCAAGATATAAGATACAATTTGCTAAACACATGAAAATCAAGAAGAACGAAGACCAACGTGTGGACACTTTGCCCCTTTTAGAATTGGGAACAAAACACCCATGGAAGGAGTTACAGAAACAAAGTTTGGAGCTGTGACAAAAGGATGGACCATCTAGAGACTGCCACATCCGGGGATCCATCCCATAATCAGCCTCCAAACTCTGACACCACTGCATATGCTAACAAGGTTTTGCTGAAAGGACCCTGATATAGCTGTCTCTTGTGAGACTATGTCGGGGCCTAGCAAACACAGAAGTGGATGCTCACAATCAGCTATTGGATGGATGGCAGGGCCCCCAATGGAGGAGCTAGAGAAAGTACCCAAGGAGCTAAAGGGATCTGCAACCCTATAGGTGGAACAACAATATGAACTAACCAGTACCCCCCGGATCTTGTGTCTCTGGCTGCATATGTATCAGAAGATGGCCTAGTTGGCCATCAGTGAAAAGAGAGGCCCATTGGTCGAGCAAACTTTATATGCCTCAGTATAGGGGAACGCCAGGGCCAAGAAGTGGGAGTGGGGGGGGAGGTATGGGGGACTTTTGGGATAGCACTAGAAATGTAAATGAAGAAAATACCTAATAAAAATTTTTTTAAAAATTGCAGATAGAAAACAAGTGAAAATATGAATAAATTTAAACAAGACATGAATAATATCCTGAATGAATTCCAAGAAAATACACGCAAGGAACAGAATGAGATAAGAAATTCAATTCAGGATATGAAAATATTATTAAACATAGAGATGAAAGTATTGAAGAAAGACCAAACAGAAATGATACTGTAAGTGAAATGTTCAGTGAGCTTAGCAAATCCTTCAGTGAAACTAGACATCACCAGTAGAATGGGTCATATGAAGGACAAAATCGTAGTAGCGCTTGAGGATAAGTTATAGGAACTAGTTCATCGAGGTAATATCAATGACATTTCTCTTTTTCTTATTCTTCTTTATTTACATTTCAAAAGTTACCCCGTTTACAGCTCTCCCCTCTGGAAACCCCCTATTCCATTTCTCCTTCCCCTGCTTCTATGAGGGCCCCCCCACTCCTACCTCCATGTCCTACTCCCCAACTGGGGCATTGAGCCTTTCCAGGACCAAGGCCTTCCCCTCCCATTGATATCTGACAAGGCTGTCCTCTGCTACATATGCAGCTGGAGCCATGGGTCCCACTCTGTGTAATCATTGATTGTTGGTTTAATCCCTGGGAGCTCTGGAAGGTCTGGTTAATTGATATTGTTGTTCTTCCTATGGGGTATAAAAGTATAAACCAGGAATAAATAGAATCTGTGTGACTTTATGAAAACACTAAAATTACAACTTATGGACAGAAAAGAATGTCATAACAAAACAATAGTTAACATTTTCAGTAAGATCAGAAAAGGTAATTTTCCACTTTTAAAAGAGAACATGCCTGTCTTAGATTTTTTATTATGATAAATAAACAGCACGACCAAAAGCAACATTGAAAGGAGAGTTTATGTAAGCTTACAGTTGTAATTGATCATTAAGGGAAATCAGATTGGGAACTTAAGGCATGGATCCTGAGGCAGCAACTCAAGCAGAAGTCATGGAAGAGTGATTTTTCAGGCTTGCTCTTCATGGAATGCTCAACCCATTTTTTTTTCTTTTACTCTTTTAAAAAAATTATTGTTAGATATTTGCTTCATTTACAGTTCAAATGCTATCCCCTTTGCTAGTTTCCTCTCCAAAAAATTCCCTATCCCCTCCTACCTCCCCCTGCTCCTCAACCTACATACTCCTGCTTCCTAGCCCTGGCATTCCCCTGTACTGGGGCATATAATCTTCAGAAGACCAAGGGCCTCTCCTCTCATTGATAGCTGACTAGGCCATTGAGCTTTGGGGGTACTGGTTAGCTCATATTGTTGTTCCTCCTATATGGTTGCAGACCCCTTCAGCTCCTTGGGTACTTTCTCTAGCTCCTTTATTGGGGACCCTGTTTTCCAACCAATAGATGACTGTGAGCATCCACTTCTGTATTTGCCAGGCACTGGCTTAGCCTCACAGGAGACAGCTATATCAGGCTCTTGTTGGCTTCTGCAATAGTGTCTAGGTTTGGTGGTTGTTTATGGGATGTATCCCCAAGTGGGGCAGTCTCTAGATGGTCTTTCCTTCAGTCTCAGCTCCAAAATTTGTCTCTGTAACTCCTTCCATGGGTATTTTGTTCCCCATTCTAAGAAGGAATGAAGTATCCACATTTTGGTCTTCCTTCTTCTTGAGTTTCATGTGTTTTGCAAATTGTATCTTGGGTATTCTAAGTTTCTGGGCTAATATCCACTTATCAGTGAGTGCATATCATGTGTGTTCTTTTGTGGTTTGGTTACCTTACTCATGATGATATCCTCCAGATCCATCCATTTGCCTAAGAATTTCATAAATTCATTGTTTTTAATAGTTGTGTAGTACTCCATTGTGTAAATGTAGCACATTTTCTGTATCCATTCCTCTGTTGAGGAACATTTGGGTTCATTCCAGCTTCTGGCTATTATAAATAAGACTGCTATGAACATAGTGGAGCATGTGTCCTTATTACCAGTTGGAACATCTTCTGGATATATGCCCAGGAGTGGTATTGCTGTATCTTCCGGTAGTACTACGTCCAATTTTCTGAGGAACAGCCAGACTGATTTCCAGAGTGGTTGTACAAGCCTGCAATCCCACCAACAATGGAGGAGTGTTCCTCTTTCTCCACATCCACGCCAGCATCTGCTGTCACCTGAATTTTTGATCTTAGCCATTCTGACTGGTGTGAGGTGGAATCTCGGGGTTGTTTTGATTTGCATTTCCCTGATGATTATGGATGCTGAACATTTTTTCAGGTGCTTCTCAGCCATTCATCAACCCATTTTCTTATATTACTTACAGTGAGCTGGTCTTTACACATCACTCATTAATCAAAAAAATGAACCATAAGCTTACCCAAAGACCAATCTAGTGAGGTCATTTTCTCAATTGTTGTTCCCTCTTTCCAAATGACTCTAGTTTCTTGACATAAAGTGAGCCAGTATAATGTGCATCCAGGTATAAAAGGCAAAATATATAAGATCAGAAAAGAAACATCCCAGAACATATTCCAGTTAAAACACCAAATATACAGAAAAATGAAGGAGCTATGAAAGATGCAAGACAGAATGCCCAAGTCACAAAAACGCACAGATGCCTTTACCCAGAAAAGCTATCATAAGAGAAGGGAAGTTCTGGTTACAGAAGTTCAATAAAAAACACCACATTAAAACAAAAAAAAAATTCAGTCATGAGAGCAGTTTATTCCTCTAAGTGCTCATATTATAAAATCAAGATCTCAAATAATAACTGAGACTAATCTCAGCACCTTGGAAATGCAAAAGAAACCACATTCAGAACTAGCACACAGAAGGTGATAATTAAGATGAGGGCAGAAATCAATGAAATGGAAAATACATTTAAATGCATCAAGAAAAGAGTTTCTTTCTTTGTAAAAGTTAACAAGTTTGATAAATCCTTAGACAAAGTAACCAAAAGAAAGAAGGGCCCAAATTAATAACATCAGAGACCGAAGGGCAGACATTCCAACAGGTAATCAACAATATCCCTAAGATTATAAAGATAACTGTTTTAAAAACCTATACATCCCTAAACAAGAAAACATTAAAGAAACAGATGAATTTCTAAATGTATATGATTTACTGATGTTAAACCAAGTAGAAACAAAATTTTAAACATATCTGTCATAAGCAATGAGATTGAAAAATCAGTAATTAAATTCTACTGGAAAAAAAAGGCTAGTTTAGAAGGCTTTGCTGAAGAATTTTGTAGATCTTTAAAGAACTAAAACAAATGATTCTCAAATTATTTCATAAAACAAAAAGGAAGAAATGCTTTCAAATTCTTTTTCTGAAGCCAGTACTACATTGACATCTACAACACACACACACACACACACACACACACACACACACACACACACACATGTATATATATATTCCCAAAAACAATTAGAGTCTAATCTCCCTGATAAAGATTGTTATAAAAATTCTCAAAACCACTTGCAAACTGGATGCAAAAATATATCAAAATGTAGTCTACCATAATGAAGTCAGCTTCCTTTAGGAGATGCAGGGACAGTTCAACATAAAATAAAATGAGATCCACCACATCAATAGATTTAAGCACAGAAACCTCATAGTCTTATCTGAAGATGTAGAAAAAGCTTTTCACAAAAGCAAAAATCCTCAGGATAAACTAGAGATATAAAAATATACCCTGACACAATAAAGGTTAAGTACAATAAGCTGATAGCCAAACTAATGCTAAATGGAGAAAACCTCAAAGCTTTTCACTAAAATCAGGAGTAAGACAAGGATCCAGTCCCTTTAAGCATACTTCTTGAAGTCTTAACTAGATTTAAAAAGACAAGAGAAGGAAACAAAAACATAAAAAGAGAGTGCCCCAAACCCACGCACAAAGAGAGGAAAGGATGAGTGTAAGCCAGAGGACCAAGATATTTGCTGTAAAAAACTGTATATCTTTTTTATGTGACAATCAAGTTCCATCTATAGCATCTAAATGATGTGATCATCTAAATAATACCAGTACAATGGTCACTTAAGTTGGCAAGCTGGTGTGAATGGAAGGAATCACAAGGCATCACTACTAGATAAAGAGCTATGGGCAATTAATGTCTGCTGAGGAAGGGAAAGTCAGTCTTCTTCAGGAAAAGATCCCTGATGGGGCTATTCAATCTCCGTGGTCATCTCTAAACACACACACACACACACACACACACACACACACACACACACACACACGTAATACTAAATGAACTCAGAAGATAGTACTTATATATACATGCATATGTACACTTATATAGCACTATTTTTAAATAAGAGGACAAGAATTAGACAGGGAGTGGGAGGACAGTACACAGGAGGAATTAAAGGACATAGGAAGGTAGAAATTATGTGAATATAGTTTGCATGTATAAAATCCTCAAAATTTTAAAATTATGTACTAAGTTTGCTAGAGACTCACTGTCCAAATATATCATATGACCAAACTAAACATGATTGTAAGAATAGGGTTGGTAGATAAAATTACATAACACTAATTAAATTTGAATTTCAGTTTTAACAACTAGTAACTGTTTAAGTGTAATTACATGTGACAACCCTATGTGTGAGTATACTGCCAATGATCTTGGAAAACATGTGCGTGAAATGTTTATGATCATCAATACAATCTAGTATTAGTTGACTATAGGCATCTCACAATCTTAATCTTCTTTGTTCCTATATTCTAGCCATATCAAACATTTTGGGTGTTCTGAGATAAGTCATGCTCTTTTTCATGTAGCCTAAATTTATTTCCTCTATTTAGATGTTTTTCCTACATTTTACTTTCTACATCATGTTAGGACATGTTGTCTTGCTGTTTCTTCATATTCCTAGGTACAGCTCTTCTTTTGGTATAAAATTTATTAACTAATGTGCATATAATACATTATGCACCAGATATTCATCTTTATTTGGTTGTTTGGTTTTCTGAGACAGGCACTCACCATGTACCCTTGGCTGTCCTAGAACTCACTTTGTAGACCAGGCTGGCCTCAAACTCATAGACACACCTACCTCAGCCTCCCAAGTGCTGGGATTAAGTCACATGTCACCACAACTGGCTCAGGTACAACTGGCTTAAGTTTTTCTCTGATTTTTAGTTTCATAAGTGTCTTGCTATCCTTATGACCTTTTCTATCTACTGTCACTTTTATGGACTTCCACTATACTGAAGGTCAGAGTTTGTGTTTATGATCATTTCTGTGCCTAGCACAGTGTGAGACACATAGTAAATATGCTGATTGAAAACACTTGTCTAGTATCTACAGAAATATCTTTCATGCCAGCATGGTAGTGCATGCCTGGAATCCATCCCTCACTTGGGAGGCAGAGACATAAGTTTATAAGTTCAAGGCCAGTCTGTTTCACATAGTTTCAGGCCAGTGAGGAAATACATAGTAAAACTCTGTCTCAAAAATAAAGTGGGGTTAGATGAATTGGGATAGAGGATCAAGAGAGAAGGAATTCCATCAGGAATTGGAGGACAAAGGGGGATCCATGCCTAGAGACCCTCTGTAAAGAAAAGACAGCATTGGAGAACTGGCTTTCCATATCAGGCAGGATTAAAGAGCAGCGAACATGAACAGTACAGGGAACAAGGTTGGCCTGTGTAGTTTTGTCCAGCATCATTTCTAAAAGTAAGGCTGAGGAATCCAAGGCCAAAGAGTTATATTTCCTAGGTTGCCAAGGAATCCAAAGACCTTCAGTTTACAACAAACAAAGAATTATTAGGTTGAAAGAAACTGATGCCAATTCCATCCTTTAGTAGAATGGTAGCTAACTTGTCAGAATGCTGCATATCTTCTCAGCCATTAAAGACTTCTGGGCAGAGAAGGGTATCAAATTCTGAGAATGATATATCACTTTTAACAGACTATTTCAGAGTCTGTTCTTTCTAATAGCTAATTTAAGTTTTCTAGTATGTTTTGGAGATATTTTCCTTCTTTTGTGGAGTTAGAGAATAGCTAATCCAGATGTTTAATGATTCCTTCATATTCAGAGAGAATTTTTTAAAAATTATTATAATAGAGAAAAACATCCCATGAATTGGGTATCACCATTTGCATGGAGAATCTATTATTCAGTTCTGACCCAGCTGTATATTACATTTTAGTAATAACCTTATTTTATAAAAAAATGTCTCTTAGAAGATAAGCAACTTGTTCAATTTGTCAAATGAATGCACAAGTAATCTCTCCCGAATACTTACCACCTTCATCCTTAATAAAAATATTATCAGTGAATAGGGCTAAGTCTGTGACTGACTGTGGATTTAACCATGTAAAATAATGATTTCTCAACACATAATCCAGAGATTTTCTTATGAAATGGAATTTCTTCTCATAATGACTAGGGATGAGTCAAAGTCTTCTTTGAAAATTTAACAGCTTTTCTAGGAATTAATTGAATATACTCATTTTTCACATATGTGTAATGTAGACATTTCTTGAATGCTTATTCTTATAAGTGCAAATCCACACCATGAGCTACCATTTAACACACAATAAGATGACGATAACAGAACAGGTCAATAGCAACAACTGTAGTTGAGGATGTAGTGAGAAGGGCAACCTCAGTATATTGCTAGCAGGGGTGTAAAAAATGTGTAGCTACTTTTGATAGCAGTGGGAATGTCCTCCAACAGCATAGCATTGCCATGCAGCCTATCAATTCCAAACTTAAAAACAAACTATGTGTCTATAAATAAACCTTGTATAACATTTTTCCACCACAGTATTATTTGCAATAGTCAAAAGGTGGAGATAATTACAATGTCCACCCTCATGAACAAGCAATGAAATGTTGTATACTAAGAAAAGTTATTCAATTTCATAGTTAGGCTTGCTGTTGTGATAAAACACCATATACAAAAGTGACCTGGGGATAAGAGGGTTTATTTTATTTTATAAGTTGCCTTTTGTCACTCAGGGAAGTCAAGGCAGGAATTGATGAAAAGGCCACCTGGGAACAATGTACACTACTAGTTACATTGTATACTGCTTGTATGCAGTGCTTACTGGACTGCTTCCTCCTGACTTGTTCAGCTAGCTTTCTTACAGCATCCCAGGATGCTCAGGGATGGCACCACCCACAATGGCTTTTTCCCTTCCACATTACTCAGTAGTTAAGTGTTCTAAAGACTTGTCTACACATCACTTTTGTGGAGGCATTTTCTCAGTTGAAGGACCCTTGCCCAGAATGACTCTAGCTCTACCTCGTGTCAAATTGACATAAAACTAGCCATGGCATTCAGCTATGAGAAGTAATACACTTCTAAGCACATGCTGCCCACCTGGATGACATTTGAAAGCACTATGTTGAATATAATAAGCCAGTGATAAACAAGCACATGCTATGTGCACAGAGTAGAAAGATATGTACAAATTAAAGGAGAATAGTGATTCTCTAGATCTGGGAACATGTGGCGATGATAAAGAGTGTCTAGTTTTCTCTCTCATTCGTGAGAAATTTCAAAAGCTGAAAAATATCTAGTATGATATATGCTTAAAATCATTGAGTTGTACACTTTATACAGGTGAATTTAAACTATATGGAGTATATATCAATAAAGCTATTTACAAAGGATCCTTTTTGTTTGTTTGTTTTTGTTTTTTGTTTTTCAAGACAGGGTTTCTCTGTATAACCCTGGCTGTCCTAGAACTCACTTTGTAGACCAGGCTGGCCTCAAACTCAGAAATCTGCCTGCCTCTGCCTCCTGAGTGCTGGGATTAAAGGCGTGTGCCACCATGCCTGGTTAAAGGATCCTTTCTTATCATACTCACACTAAAGCTTATTAATATTAGGTAACTTGATATCTTTCCAAGCAATAATGTGTGAGTTTATTTGTGCCCTCAGTATTTTTGACCACAGTTAGTTGTTAGATACAAAGCAAAAATGAATGAATGAATGGATGAATGAATTAAATTGAAATATTTCTTACTGGGGAGAAAGAGTTTATGCTTAGAGTACAGAGGCAGTCCTCCAGTAACGCCAAGATCTACTCTGATCGTCATATTGCATTGCCAGTATAAGTTTACAAAGGCAGGGGAGATGGAATATTTTCCCTTTTCAATTTTTCAGCCCACTCTGACAGCCTCATGCTTAGACTGTTAGACATAGAAACTTAAGATATTTTACCTTGACCCAGTGGCAGCAAAGTAATAAGTAATGCCAAGAAATGATTTTAAGAAGGAAACTTCATCTCTAGGGAATTAGATCACAGAGCTGGCCTAACAACTCCCTCACTCCTCAGGATAGATCCCAGACACTTCCCAAGTATAGAAAACAATTCTCATGACTTTATCTTATCAGCCCAGCTATATCCCCTTGAACACCAGGTCCTCTTCTTGTTCTTAAGAATACAAGTCATTTCAAATGTCAAAAAATATATATGGGAAATATGTTTATACTCACACCTTTATATAGCTCAGCTTCAACCAGTGGAGTCTCAAGGGAGAGAAATACATGAATCCAGCCTATCTCCAATTCAACAGTTCATATAGAGGGAGCACAATTTTAAATGAATAATGGGAATAATTATCCAGCTCCAGGTAAATCTTTGAATGCTAGTTTGAGAAGCTGTCAATTGGACAAATACTTAAATGTTAAATTTCTCAGAGCTGTTGATTGCTTAGATATAAAGTGAGTAACAGAAATGATGAGGAGTCACAAAGATGCCTCAGGTTTTAGGAGAGAGATTATCTCATGCAAAGATTTTACCATATCAGTCCACCATAAGCCACTGGGTATAGCATGTATGGGAAAGGGAAGGAAGAGTTTTCTTATTTGTGAAATGTTCCTTCTCTCTGTGTTAAATCTCTGGTTTATGCTTTTCACAGAAGCATATGCTTATAGCATAATTCCTTAAAAATCAAATGTCTCATACTGGAAGAGAGAAAGCATTCACTAATGAAAGCTGACAAGAAAGTCTATTTGGTTAATCTTGAGATTATACGGAACAATATTTCTCAATACTGAAGGTTCTGGATGCCCCTCCCACAAAACTGTGAAAATGCATGTTAATATTGTAGGCCTGAATCTTCTGCAAGTCTTTTCTAAGCAACTTCAAGATGGTGCTGCTGTTTGTGTTATGAGTATTCTTTGATTATCAATGACTTAGAGAAAAATTCAACTAATTAATGGTTAGTATATCAACTCAAAGGGTTCTTAACAAAGATTTAACAAAATGGAAAAAGGAAATATCTGAATCCATTACAAGTAATATAACAAGCATAAGTTTTTTACTAATTTGGTTTGAATTATAACCCACTACATAGGTTCATTATCATGCGTTTTATTATGAGACACAAGCAAAAATGGTTGGAAAAGTATGATTCTGTAGTGCCAGGGTAGACGATTTGGATAGCTACTTGTCTCTTTCCTGTTTTCAAAGCCTACAACTCTGTATAATCTGTGTCTCATATTCTGATGGAGCCATATAGTCTATTAGTTTCAACTTCGTAAGCAGTGGTGTTTAATCTTCATTGCCAATTTGATTAGATTAGGAATAACCTAGGAGACATACCCATGCACATTTCTGTGAGGCTATGCTCCAGAGTGGCTTAAATGAGAAGAGAAAACTCATCCAGGATGTGGGTGCCCCTATGCCATGGGCTAGGGTCCTGGACGGAAGAAGAAGGAAAAAGATGTGAAATAAGCTGAGCATCATCTATCACCATACTCTGCTTCCAGTCCACCATCTGCCACACTGCCTCATGCCTCTGCCACCACAGCTAGAGCCATCCTCACTAACCATTTCTTCCCCAGTATAATGGTCTGTACCTTCTTACTGTGAGCTAATTAAGAGCCTTCTTTTGTCAGATGTTTTGCTGTGGCAATATGAAAAGTAACTACTGCAAACACTGATACTGAGTAACAATATTGTTGCTGTGATAAACCTGATTGTGTGGTGTGTAGGCCTTTAAAACTGGCTCATAGGACAAATTCAGAGACCTTTGGAACTGAGGAATAAAGAAGTCTTAGGATGCTCTAAGCAGAACTTTTTTTAACTATGTAAATTTGCTGTGTGTGCTAGTCATTTAATATTTTTTTACAAGATTTTATTTATTTTGTGTTTGTGAGTACACTGTAGCTATCCTCAGCCACACCAGAAAAGGGCATTGGATCCCATTACAGATGGTTGTGAGCCACCATGTGGTTGCTAGGAATTGAACTCAGGACCTCTGGAAGAGCAGTCAGTGCTCTTAAACACTGACCCATTTCTCTAGGCATTTAGAAGAGTAGGAAGTGTTAGAAAGGAACAGGTACTCTTAAGAGAATCCCCCCCTAAAGAAAATTTGGATAGAGGCCATTTGTATTGCCTTCTGGAAATGAATCTGCATGCTTTCTGTCTCCCAAAAATTCAAGTCAGGCAAATTTCAATGGAATGAATTAAATTATGCTGCAGAGGATCAATATAGCCCCAAGCTGTGCTGTGATTGCTGCTTAGTGATCTTATCCAGGTTTGTAGGGGGAAAGGACAAGTCAGCCATACAAAAGCTTGATGAACAATTTCCAGAGAAAAGGGGAGGGTTAAGTTTTCAGGCTTGAGAGGTGTGAGGTGTTAAAGAGATTAGCACAATTAAGGAACTTCACTTTGCATAGGGACAATAGGAAGGACATTCTGAGGTCAATAAGCTACTTACCAGAGGCTTCAACTTGTGCAAATGTAAATTCACACAAATGTAAATGTAGAAAGCCAGAACTGAAAATGGTGCTGAAAAAAACATTGAAAACAGCTCCCCATGGGACCTCATGAAGCTGAAAGGCAAAAGACACCGTTAATTGGACAAATGGGCAACCTACAGATTGGAAAAAGTTCTTCACTAACCCTACATCCTACAGAGGGCTAATATCCAAAATATAAAGAAATCGAGAGCCTGATATAGCTGTCTCCTGAGAGTCTGTACCAGAGCCTGACAAATACAGAAGTGGATGCTCACAGCCATCCATTAGACTGAGTATGGGATCCTGAATGGAGGAGTTAGAGAAAGGACTGAAGGAGCTGAAGCGGTTTGCAACCCCAAAGGAAGAACAACAATATCAAACAACCAGACAACCCCCCTGCCCCCCACCCCAGCTCCGAGGGATTAAACCACCAACCAAAGAGTATACATGGAGGGATCCATGGCTCCAGCCCCACAGAGGATGGCCTTATCTGGCATCAATGGGAGGAGAGGTTCTTGGTCCTGGGGAAGGCTCAATGACCCAGTGTAGGGGAATGCCAGGGCAGAGAGGCAGAAGTGGGTGGGTAGGTGGGTGAGGGAACACCCTCATAGAGGCAGGAGGAGGGAGGATGGGATAAGGGGTTTCTGGAGGGAAAAACCAGGAAAGTGAATGACATTTGAAATGTAAATAAATAAAATAAGTAGTTAAAATAAATTAAAAAACAAGAACTCGAGAAGTTATCCTCCAAAAAAAAAAAAAAAAAACCAAATAACCCAATTTATAAATGGGGTACAGAGCTAAACTGAATTCACAACAGAAGATTCTCAAACAGTCAGGAAACACTTAAATAAATGTTCAAAGTCCTTAGTCATCACGGAAATGCATATCAAAATGACCCTGAGATTCTACCTCACACCATTCAGAATGACTAAGATCAAAAACTCAGATGATAGCAGATGCTGGAGAGGATGTGGAGAAAGAGGGACACTCCTCTATTGTAGGTGGGATTGCAAGCTTGTACAACCACTCTGGAAATCAATCTGGAGGTTCCTCAGAAAATTAGAAATAGTTCTACCTGAAGACCTAGCCACTCCTTGGCATATTCTGAAAAGATGCCCCACCATACCACAAGGACACATGCTCTATCATGTTCATAGCAGCCTTACTTGTAATAGCCAGAAGCTGGAAACAACCAGATACCCCTCAACCAAAGAAGGGATATAGAAAATGTGGTTCATTTACATTATGAATACTATTTAGTTATTAAAAATCATCATGAATGAATTTTGCAGGCAAATGGGTGGCACTAGAAAATATCATCCTGAATGAGGTAACACAGACCCAAAAGGACACACATGGTATATACTCACTGATAAGTGGATATTAGCCAAAAAGTACAGAAGTGTGACAAACCGAAATATCCATGTAATCCCACTTAGAAGGGGAAAAAAATAATCACGGGATGGAGGGATCTGGGTGGGAGAAGAAAGGGGGAGGGGAAAAGAGAAACAGGATTAGATATGGGGGGAAGGGGATGTAAGACTCTGGGCACCTTAGCTTACCAGGGACCCCCTGAGTGAACCACGTGGAGCTGGAATGGATGCCAAAAGCAAGAGGAATTTATTGTTCCAGTGCAATCGGGTAGTCCCAGACCCAAAGGAGAGGTGGCGACCCCCAGCAACAGTTTGGCAGAGTTTTTATATGCTTTCCAGGGGCAGAACAAAGCATCAGCAACTAGGCACAATATGAATGGCAGAACAGTGCACCCTTTAAACTGATTGGTCTTTAGGGAATGAGGTGACAAGGACTTTCCTTGTCTGAAGGTGAGCAATGGTCAGTCCTGAGGAATGTGGCCCCACCCACAGGTCAGTTCCTGCCCTGTGGCCTGAGAAATGCTAATTAGCCTCTCCCTTCTGGAGGGGAGAGAGTGTTTCAAGTCCTTCCCAAAGTTCCTGAGCTGACCTTTTCAGGGACAGAGATGCCCAGAGGGTTAAGAGATTGAATGGAAATAAGCAGCCTCAAGAAGTGGGAGGTGGGAGACCCTCTAGAAAGAGACCCAGGAGGTGAGAAACTCTCAGGACTCATTGGAGGTAACCTTAGCCAAAAATGCCCAACACTGGGGAGAGGGAACTTGAAGAATCTACCTCCAATATATAGACAGGCTCTCAAGTGTAGGGACAGGGTTACTAACCCACAATGAAAATTACTGACTCAGAATTTTTCCTGTCTAAAAGAACTGCAGGGACAAAAATAGAGACTGAAGGGAAGAAGGTCCAGTAACAGCCCCAAATTGAGATCCACCTCAAGAGGAGGCTCTAAGGCATGACTATTACTGATGCTATGATGTGCTTACAGACAGGAGCCTGACATAGCTGTCTTCTGAGAGGCCCTACCAGCAGCTGACTGAGACAGATGCAGATACTTACACCCAACCATCGGACTGAAGTCGGGGACCCCTATAGTTGAATTGGGGAAGGACTGAAGAAGCTGAGTAGAGAAGGCGACCCCATAGGAAGACCAACAGACTCAGCTAACCCAGACTCTAGGGAGCTCCCAGAGACTGAGCCACCAACCAGGAAAATACCTGGGCTGGTCTGAGGTCCCTGGCACAAATTAGCAGAGATCTGCAAGGTCTGGATTTTCACAGAGGAAAGATACAAGCTCAGATTGGAGGTGGCTGGACCAGAGGGGCAGGGCAACTTGAAGGTTTGTGAGACCAGATGATGCCAACACAAGCTCCAGATTCCAGTACAGAACTGATTTGGTGTTTGCCCTGATGAGTTTTAATCATGTTTTGGTCCAATCATCTCTGACTATTCTTTTCAGTACCTTTCTGTAATGGGAATATTTACTCTATGCCATTATATTGTGGCACATTGGAAGTATGTAGTTTGATTTTTTTTTCCTAAAAATTTACTGGTGGCTTACAGTTAAAAGATTGCTTTGAAACTTAGAAGAGCTTTGAACTTACAGCAAAGCTAGTGCTCCTACCAGAGTGAACTGCACTGTCAAACTCTGAGCCAGAAGAAATCCTTCAGTGTGCTGCTTTTCTCAAGGGTTTCGTAGCATTTATAACAAAAGAAACGAATTCAGGAGCTAAGGATGGCACAGATGACAGTGTGTGGTCATTCAGAGATGCATCAATCATGTATTCCTTTGTTATTGTTTTAATGGGGGAATTCTTAATTGCAAAGGGTGGTTAACATAAATTTGATCATTATAGGTAAGGTTATTTAGAAGTAAGATAACTCCAGAGAGTTAAATGTCTTTTTTTCAAATGTATTTACAAAATCATAATTCTGGTATATTTTAAATAAATCTATCACATTATTATTTTTAACTGAATAAAGATTATATTTGAAATTTACTCAAGGTACCATGACTCCTTTCTTATTGGTCTAATTACAATTTGTACAAAATAATGTCACACAGAGATTAATATAATTAATAAAAGTAACAATGTAGTTAGGAAAATACACACACATACAAATACACATACATACATACATACATACACACAGAGAGACAGAGAGAGACAGAGAGAGAGAAAAAAAACAGAGACAGAGACAGAGACAGAGAGAGGCTCATGTGCATGTACCACATGCATGCAAATACATAGGATAAGCTTGGCTTGAGAGCAGAGCAACCAAGGACAAAGAGAAACAGCTTCAAATAGGATAATGGTTTGACTAGAATATTTCAGTTAGGCATTTTCCTTCTCCTCTATTGAGAGGGGTATATTTGGTGTCCTGGAAGTAGTTTCTACCTTAAATTTTGAATTGAGGGGCTTACATCCCACCATTCTAGTTCATATGATTCATTTTTAGTATAAATATTCAGTGCCATTTGAAATATATAAATTATTATAGTAGTGCATACAACTTTATAAAATATTTACTCTTTTTGGATTTTATATTTTTACTTTTCTCTAATTTGCTTATTATTCATTTTAGAGCATGGGCTATTATGTTAAATGACTTTTCAGGTGAAAATATTTCCCTCTTAGGTTAAAAAAAATATCTCAAATTTAGAAACAAATCCATGGTAATTATTAGTTAGCTACAGAGCAATGTGGGGACAGGAGCTGCTGAAAGTCTAAATGAGTCCACTTTTGACAAAAATACTAACAATTGAATGTCTTCACACTAAGTGAAATCATGAAATTGACTTTTCCTAAGTCAGTGTAAACCATTCAACTATGTATTTATCTTTTTACTATGAAGCATAACTCAGCAATATGCTAACTGAGCTAGAAAATAGAGAGGAGACATGGAATGAGCTGTCTTGAACTCCTTTTTATCTGGGTTTTCCTTAATTGCTAGAATCATAGAGAAGGAAAGTTGAATGGACATTTATCACGTTGACTTGAACACATTTGCATTTAATTTAAATGATAGAGGGTGACCTTCTGTTCTTTTTCTCAATTACATTACCATTTAACATATTCTTAATATGGCTAAAAATCAAATTATATTTTGTGTCTAAGGGACTAACAATTAACCAGCCAATAAACTGTCTTCTGTTAACATTCAAATTAACTGTTGACATGCCACTCTGTCCCTTGATGACAGGTCAGGAAGAAACTTTAGTAGCTAAACAGAATAAAATAAAACAAGGAGACAAAATTTCAAATCCAAGTTAGACTTTTATACTATAATTAAATTTTATAAGTTTCACATCTTGTGTCACCAAGCTAAATTGAACCAATATTTAATATTGAAATACCACATAATATGCTATATAATTTGAACACATAGCTTATAAATAGTATTTAGAGTTGGACTTTGAACAAAAGCATCCTTCGAGGGCTTACTAATCACCCTCCTTCAGGTAGTAAGTGGGTAATTGTTGAATATAATACATACACCTGTTTGATAGTTATATACACATTCAGATGACATATTTCCAATTTTATTTGCTATATTGAATTTTAAAACAGAAATACTGAAAAATGTAGATAATTATCACTAATAATAATACTTCCTGAACAAATAATTATTAAGGATAACTTTTTGATTATACAAAGACCATACTTAATCCCAAGAACACTATCATGAAACTGAAACTTTCCTTTAGTTGGGAATATAGAAATAAGGCTTAAATTATCTGGGTATCAATTACAATGCTGAAGTCCAAGACTATGACTCACTAAGATCAATAACCCAAGAAATGCCTAATTTTTAAAATAATTCATACTAGAACTATTGAATAAATAATAACTATGCACCCAAAGTAAACTAGTTAATAATAACAATAATAGTAATAATTCAATAGTTTGTACAAAATTTCAAATTGGTAGAAATTTTAGGTACTAGAAAAGATCAGTGGCAGAGATATTTAGGATATTGAATTTATCCAATACATTCACAGATTTCTAGGTTAAAACATTGACTGGGACAGCATATAAAAACATGTTTTTAAATTGAAAACATATAAAACTAAGAGATATAAAATTAATATTTAATACCTGACTGTCCTAATAAAAATGAATTTATATAGTTGTCAGGTAATCATTGGAATATTTCACATGTGTATATGGATTATTGTTAAAAAGATAAAATAGTATTTTTTGTACTCTGATGTTTGTTTCAGTTTTCCTCTAATAATCTTGTTGAATGGAAAGTATAAAACCACAATATATGTAAAAGCAATAATTTCTATCTTCTCCACATTTTATTTTTACATTTACTTTTTATTATATTTCATCATATTTGCTTTAGCAGTGTGCCATACATAATGGCTCACATTATTACCTTTTACATATGTATATAATGTGTTTTGATCATATTCATTTCATTAACTTTTCTTCCCTTCCCACTCCTATTGATCTCCTTCTTCCCAATCCCTAGCCCCGTTTCTACTTTCACCTCCTTCTACTTTCTGTTGCTTGACATTTTCCTGGGAAGATAATGACTTTATTAGGATGACTTAGAGAAATATGAATGAGAAGTTACTTATAGGGACATAGATAATTCAAAGGCAACTTCATGATTAAAGACTATCCCAGCAGAGGTAACAACTCACAAAGCACCAACCCTGGAGCACTCTCCATAACTTACAGGCAGCGCAACAAGTCAGAGCCTCTTCCAGACACTTTAGTTTGCCTGTGTCTCCTACCAGTTCTTATTGTTTAGATATTTTGGGGGATGAAGGGCATTTGAGCATCAGAACAGTTTCAGGGACTTCCTGAGATTCATGAGTTTGATATTTTTTTATGAGCCTTGCTTTATTTTTTTATTTTTATTTTTATTAGATATTTTCTTTATTTACATTTCAAATGTTATTGCCTTTCCTGGTTTCCCCTCCGATAATCCTCTATCCCATCTCCCCTACTCTTGTTTATAAACCCACCTTCTCCCTCTTCCCTGTCCTGGCATTCCTCTGTACAAGGGCATCAAGCCTTCACAGGACCAAGAGCCTCCCCTCCCACTGATGCCTTACAAGGCTATCCTCTGCTACATATGTGGATGTAGCCATGAATTCCTCCATGTGTACACTTTGGTTGGTGGTTTAGTCCCTGGGAGCTCAGGGTGGTCTGGTTGGTTCATATTGTTGTTCTTTCTAAGAGGTTGCAAATCCCTTAAACTCCTTGGGTCCTTTCTCTACCTCTTCCATACTTTGTGTATCTCATCCTCCTCTGCAGGATGGAACTGTTTTAACTTGGAGGAAATTGTTATAAAACACTTTTACTTTTTAAAAAATTTATTAGGTATTTTCTTCATTTACATTTTCAATGCTATCCCAAAAGTCCCCCGTACCCTTCCCCCACTCCCCTGCCCCCCTCACTCCCACTTCTTGGCCCTGGTGTTCCCCTGTACTGAGGTATATACAGTTTGCAAGACCAAGGGGCCTCTCTTTCCAATGATGGCCAAATAGGCCATCTTCTGATACATATGCAGCTAGAGACAAGAGCTCCAGGGGGTACTGGTTAGTTCTTATTGTTGTTCCACCTATAGGGCTAGAGAACCCTTTAGCACCTTCAGTACTTTATCTAGGCTCCTCATTGGGGGCCCTGTGCTCCATCCAATAGCTGACTGTGAGCATCTACTTCTGTGTTTGCCAGGCCCTGGCATAGCCTCACAAGAGACAGCTATATCAGGGTCTTTTCAGCAAAATCTTGCTTTTGTATTCAATGGTGTCAGCATTTGGAGGCTGATTATGGGATGAATCCTCAGATGTGGCAGTCTCTAAATGGTCCATTCTTTCGTCTCAGCTCCAAACTTTGTCTCTGTAACTCCTTCCATGGGTGTTTTGTTCCCAACCTAAGAAGGGGCAAAATGTCCACACTTTGGTCTTCGTTCTTCTTGATTTTCATGTGTTTAGCAAATTGTATCTTTTATCTTGGGTATTCTAAGTTTCTGGGCTAATATCCACTTATCAGTGAGTACATTATCATGTGAGGTCTTTTGTGATTTGGTTACCTTACTCAGGATGATGCCCTCCAGGTCCATCCATTTGCCTAGGAATTTCATAAATTCATTGTTTTTAATAGCTGAGTAGTACTCCATTGTGTAGATGTACCACATTTTCTGTATCCATTCCTCTGTTAAGGGGCATCTGGGTTCTTTCCAGCTTCTGGCTATTATAAATACAGCTACTATGAACATAGTGGAGCATGTGTCCTTCTTACCAGTTGGAACATCTTGTGGATATATGCCCAGGAGAGGTATTGAAGGATCCTCTGATAGTACTATGTCCAATTTTCTGAGGAACCACCAGACTGATTTCCAGAGTGGTTGTACAAGCTTACAATCCCACCAACAATGGAGGAGTGTTCCTCTTTCTCCACATCCACGCCAGCATCTGCTGTCACCTGAATTTTTGATCTTAGCCATTCTGACTGGTGTGAGATGGAATCTCAGGGTTGTTTTGATTTGCATTCCCCTTATGATTAAGGATGCTGAACATTTTTTCAGGTACTTCTCAGCCATTCGGTATTCCTCAGTTGAGAATTTTTTGTTTAGCTATGAGCCCTACTTTTTAAGGGGTTATTTGATTTTCTGTAGTCCACCTTCTTGAGTTCGTTATATATATAGTATATTAGTCCCCTATTTGATTTAGGATAGGTAAAGATCCTTTCCCAATCTGTTGGTGGCCTTTTGGTCTTATTGACAGTGTCTTTTGCCTTATAGAAGCTTTGCAATTTTATGAGGTCCCATTTGTCAATTCTTGATTTTACAGCACAAGCCATTGCTGTTCTATTCAGGAATTTTTCACCTGGGCCCATATCTTTGAGGCTTTTCCCCACTTTCTCCTCTATAAGTTTCACTGTCTCTGGTTTTATGTGGAGTTCCTTGATCCACTTAGATTTGACCTTAGTACAAGGAGATAGGAATGGATCAATTCGCATTCTTCTATATGATAACTGCCAGTTGTGCCAGTACCATTTGGTCAAAATGCTGTCTTTTTTCCACTGTTTTAGCTCCCTTGTCAAAGATGAAGTGACCATAGGTGCGTGGGTTCATTTCTGGGTCTTCAATTCTATTCCATTGGTCTACTTGTCTGTCGCTATACCAGTACCATGCCGTTTTTATCACAAATGTTCTGCAGTACAGCTTTAGGTCAGGCATGGTGAATCCACCAGAGGTTCTTTTAATATTGAGAAGAGTTTTTGCTGTCCTAGGTTTTTTGTTATTCCAGATGAATTTGCCAATTGCCCTTTATAATTCATTGAAGAATTGAGTTGGAATTTTGATGGGGCTTGTATTGAATCTGTAGATTGCTTTTGGCAAGATAGCCATTTTTACTATATTGATCCTGCCAATCTATGAGCATGGGAGATCTTTACATCTTCGGAGATCTTCTTTAATATCTTTCTTCAGAGACTTGAAGTTCTTATCATACAGATCTTTCACTTCCTTAGTTATAGCCACATGAAGGTATTTTATGTTACTTGTGACTATTGTGAAGGGTATTTCCCTAATTTCTTTCTCAGCCTCTTTATCCTTTGTGTAGAGAAAGGCCATTGACTTGTTTGAGTTAATTTTATATCCAGCTACTTCACTGAAGCTGTTTATCAGGTTTAGGAGTTCTCTGGTGAAATTTTTAGGGTCACTTATATATACTATCATATCATCTGCAAAAAGTGATATTTTGACTTCCTCTTTTCCAATTTGTATCCCCTTGATCTCCTTTTGTTGTCGAATTGCTCTGGCTAGGACTTCAAGTACTATGTTGAAGAGGTAGGGAGAAAGTGGGCAGCCTTGTCTAGTCCCTGATTTTAGTGGGATTGCTTCAAGCTTCTCACCATTTACTTTGATGTTGGCTACTGGTTTACTGTAGATTGCTTTTATCATGTTTAGGTATGGGCCTTGAATTCCGGATCTTTCCAAAACTTTTATCATGAATGGGTGTTGGATTTTGTCGAATGCTTTCTCAGCATCTAACGAGATGATCATGTGGTTTTTGTCTTTGAGTTTGTTTATATAATGGATTACATTGATGGATTTTCATATATTAAACCATCCCTGCATCCCTGGAATAAAAGCTACTTGGTCAGGATGGATGATTGCTTTAATGTGTTCTTGGATTCAGTTAGCGAGAATTTTATTGAGGATTTTTGCATCGGTATTCATAAGGGAAATTGGTCTGAAGTTCTCTATCTTTGTTGGATCTTTCTGTGGTTTAGGTATCAGAGTAATTGTGGCTTCATAGAATGAGTTGGGTAGAATTCCCTCTACTTCTATTTTGTGGAATAGTTTGTGCAGAACTGGGATTAGATCTTCTTTAGAACTCTGCACTAAACCCATCTGGTCCTGGGCTTTTTTTGGCTGGGAGATTATTAATGACTGCTTCTATTAATTTAGGGGATATAGGACTGTTTAGATCATTAATCTGATCCTGATTTATCTTTGGTACCTGGTATCTGTCTAGAAATTTGTCCATTTCATCCAGATTTTCTAGTTTTGTTGAGTATAGCCTTTTGTAGAAGTATCTGATGGTGTTTTGGATTTCTTCAGGATCTGTTGTTATGTCTCCCTTCTCATTTCTGAATTTTTTTTATTAGGATGCTGTCCCTGTGCCCTCTAGTGAGTCTGGCTAAGGGTTTATCTATCTTGTTGATTTTCTCAAAGAACCAGCTCCTCCTTTGGTTGATTCTTTGAATAGTTCTTCTTGTTCCCACTTGTTTGATTTCGCCCCTGAGTTTGATTATTTCCTGCAGTCTACTCCTCTCGGGTGAATTTGCTTCCTTTTGTTCTAGAGCTTTTAGGTGTGTTGTCAAGCTACTAGTGTGTGCTCTCTCTAGTTTCTTTTTGGAGGCACTAAGAGCTATGAGTTTCCCTTTTAGAAATGCTTTCATTGTGTCCCATAATTTTGGTTATGTTGTAGCTTCATTTTCATTAAACTCTAAAAAGTCTTTAATTTCTTTCTTTATTCATTCCTTGACCAAGGTATCATTGAGAAGAGTATTGTTCAATTTCCACTTGAATGTTGGCTTTCTATTATTTATGTTGTTATTGAAGATCAGCCTTCGTCCATGCTGATCTGATAGGATGCATGGAACAATTCCATCATTTTTGTATCTGTTGAGGCCTGTTTTGTGACCAATTATATGGTCAATTTTGGAGAAGGTACCATGAGGTGATGAGAAGAAGGTATATCCTTTTGTTTTATGATAAAATGTTCTGTAGATATCTGTTACATCCATTTGTTTCATAACTTCTGTTAGTTTCACTGTGTCCCTGTTTACTTTCTGTTTCCATGATCTGTCCATTGATGAAAGTGGGGTGTTGAAGTCTCCCACTATGATTATGTGAGGTGCAATGTGTGCTTTGAGCTTTACTAAAGTTTCTTTAATGAATGTGGCTGCCCTTGTATTTGGAGCATAGATATTCAGAATTGAGAGTTCCTCTTGGAAGATTTTACCTTTGATGAGTATGAAGTGTCCCTCTTTGTCTTTTTTGATAACTTTGGGTTGGAAGTCGATTTTATTCGATATTAGAATGGCTACTCCAGCTTGTTTCTTCAGACCATTTGCTTGGAAAACTGTTCTTCAGTCTTTCATTTTGAGGTAGTGTCTGTCTTTTTCCCTGAGATGAATTTCCTGTAAGCAGCAAAATGTTGGGTCCTGTTTGTGGAGCCAGTCTGTTAGTCTATGTCTTTTTATTGGGGAATTGAGTCCTTTGATATTAAGAGATATTAAGGAAAAGTAATTGTTGCTACCTATTATTTTTGTTGTTTGAGTTGGCATTCTGTTCTTGTGGCTGTCTTCTTTTAGGTTTGTTGAAGGATTACTTTATTGCTTTTTCTAGAGCGTGGTTTCTGTCCTTGTATTTTTTTTCCTGTTATTATCCTTTGAAGGGCTGGATTTGTGGAAAGATAATGTATGAATTTCGTTTTTTCGTGGTATACTTTGGTTTCTCCATTTATGGTAATTGAAAGTTTGGCTGGGTATAGTAGCCTGGGCTGGAATTTGTGTTCTCTAAGTGTCTGCATAGCATCTGTCCATGATCTTCTGGCTTTCATAGTCTCTGGCGAAATGTCTGGTGTAATTCTGATAGGCCTGCCTTTATATGTTACTTGACCTTTTTCCCTTACTGCTTTTAATATTCTATCTTTATTTAGTGCATTTGTTTTTCTGATTATTATGTGTCAGGAGGAATTTCTTTTCTGGTCCAGTCTATTTGGAGTTTTGTAGGCTTCTTGTGTGTTCATGGGCATATCTTTCTTTAGGTTTGGGAAGTTTTCTTCTATAATTTTGTTGAATATATTTGCTCGCCCTTTGAGTTGAAAATCTTCATTCTCATCTACTCCTATTATCCATAGTTTTGGTCTTCTCATTGTGTCCTGGATTTCCTGGAAGTTTTGAGGTAGGATCTTTTTGCATTTTGCATTTTCTTTGATTGTTGTGCTCATGTTCTCTATGGAATCTTCTGCACCTGAGATTCTCTCTTCCATCTCTTGTATTCTGTTGCTGATGCTCACATCTATGGTTCTAGATTTATTTCCTAGGTTTTCTATCTCCACCGTTGCCTCACTTTGGATTTTCTTTATTGTGTCTACTTCCCTTTTTAGGTCTAGTATGGTTTTGTTTATTTCCATCACCTGTTTGGATGTGTTTTCCTGTTTTTCTTTAAGGACTTCTACCTGTTTGGTTGTGTTTTCCTGTTTTTCTTTAAGGACTTGTAACTCTTTAGCAGTGTTCTCCTGTATTTCTTTAAGTGAGTTATTAAAGTTCTTCTTGATGTCCTCTACCATCATCATGAGATATGCTTTTACATCTGGGTCTAGGTTTTCTGGTGTGTTGGGATGCCCAGAACTGGGTCAGGTGTGTGTGCTGCGTTCTGATGATGGTGAGTGGTCTTGGCTTCTGTTAGTAAGATTCTTAGGTTTGCCTTTCGCCATCTGGTAATCTCTGGAGTTAGTTGTTATAGTTGTTTCTGGTTAGAGCTTGTTCCTCCTGTGATTCTGTTAGTCTCTATCAGCAGACCTGGGAGACTAGCTCTCTCCTGAGTTTCAGTGGTCAGAATACTCTCTGCAGGCAAGCTCTCCTCTTGCAGGGAAGGTGGACAGATATCTGGCATTCCGACCTGTCTCCTGCCAGAAGATGAAGTCCTTAAACAGGGCCTGTCCCAGAAGCTGTTAGCTTCTGTAGTCCACACTCTCACCTGTGCAGACTCGTTTCAGAGGGATCTGTGAACCAAGATGGTTCCCCCAGGTGCTCTCGCAAATCCTTCCCCCAGGCGGGGCGGACACCTCTCCTCTGGTAGGGAAGGTGTATGGATGTCTGGAGCACGAAACGGGGTCTGCCTTAGAAGCTGTCCTCTAGGAACCTTGGGGGTGTTCGCTGACTCCTAGTGCAAGGTGACCCGGTGCTGGCGCCAACTGGAAGGGATATGTGATCCTGGATAGGCAGGGTTTTCTGCTTCCCCAATGCTGTCTCATGTCCCGCATGATTGGATTGGAACTGAAGTTGTGTTCCACTCACCAGAGGTCCTAAGATTGCGTGGAGCCAACTCCACGCCCAATGTGACCCAGTGCTAGCGTTGACCAGAGGTTACATTTTTTTATGGTCCTATGAGTGTCATTTACTTACAATGAGCTTTATGTTATGCCACATTCATCATGGCTGAGGAAGTGATGGTGTGACATGGTTCCAACGCCTAGAGTCGAGCCAGCAGGCATTGGGTCTTCTCAAGTGCTGGAGGCTGCTGTAGGAGTAAGGCTTGCTTGTAAAATTATATATATATATATGTACTTTATGTTCCTTCTTCGGGAATGCTCTCACTGACAAAGAAATTGGGCAATATTCTCCCTGCCAAGGTTAATGACATCAGGATAATTGGAAACAGCACAACTCAGGAAGTGAGAATGTGTTTGGCATTCCTCAGCAAAATGATAATGCTGCAACCCTCCAGGACAGCCCTTAAGGCTGTGGGAAAGAACTCCAAATATATGATTTCAAGACTATATTAAATCAATGTAAGACCTGTTCTTTACAGGATTTCTCAACTATGCAAAATAAAAGGATGCAATATGAATTATATAAAGGGCTTTAGGGATCGTTGTCTCCTTTAATCTCAGGAGACAAAGACAAGCAGATTTCTGAGTTCCAGGGTAGCCTGGGTCAGAGCAAGTTCTAGCTGAAGAAAAACTTAGGTTCAGACCCTGAAAGAACAGAAGCAGCTGCACTAATGAGCTAGCTTTGTAAGAAAGATATTAAGGAAGGAGATAAAGAGATTTAAGGAGTGGTGTTCTCAGAACAAGATCCCACCCAGGTAAGTTTATTGTTTGTGCTTGCTGTTGAATAAGAAATGGTCTGGATTTTAATTTGGAATGAACTACAATACAGAAATATAGAGCACACATGTGATCAAGATCTTGAGGCTGGAAGATATAGGTTTTTGATCCAGATCTTGAGGAATAGTGGCCATGAAAAGCTTAGCCCCAGAGATGGTGGTATGTACCTTCAATCCCAAGAGACAAAAACAAGCTGATTTATGAGTTCAAGGCTAGCCTGGGACAGAGCAAGTTCTACCTAAAGAAAAGATTAAGTTGAGGCATGGGAGTATATGCCTTGAATCCCAGCATTCAGGAGGCAGATACATAAAGATCTTTGTGTTCAAGGTCGGTCTACAGAGCAAGTTCCAGGACAGCCAAGGTCAGGCAGTGAAGGAACTGGAAAACAAAAAGAAACAAAAAGCGACTGATAATGTAATATAACAATGGGGCCATGTTCCGGCCCCAGCAAGCAGCAGAACTTGGCAGCTTCAGCCATTTGGCTCTGTTTTCAGAGTTTAAGTCCATAAAATGCTGATTCATGGAGTAATCAAAAGGGAACCTCCCATAAATAGTAAGTGATTGAATTGATATGTAATTCCTAAGGTTATTACAAACCTTATGCAAAATAAAGCTTTGGTTGACAAGAGAGAGCTATCTCGAACAAAGAGCTATCTGAAGCAGACAGCTATCTCCAGCAGAACACAGAGCTGTCAGCTTGCACCAGTCATAGACTTCAAAGTCACTTCTTTTGCCTCTCCCAAACACCTCTTCCTCAGGACCTTCTCCCAATCTGAGGACGGTCTTCAACAATATTAATTATAGTAGCATGCATGAGGTATTGTTTGCAGAAGCAGGAACACCATACTAGTGGCCATTCCATTGAAGAAAAAATTATCCCTCCTTTTAAGTCCTCAGAGAGTGATAAAGAGTCCTCTCTCTTCTATGACATGATGTTGATAGCCCCATGTAAAGCTGTTAAATAGAACTGTGATTTCTTGGGTACAATGGCAATGTCATGTCTAGAAGTTAGCTTTCTCCAAGTTCCTCTCTACTAGTTATTTTACCATTGATAAAATACCATGACTTGCACAGAATCAAGCATCAGGCATCGCAGCAGGAACAGGAAGCTGAAAGCCTACATCTTGAAATGCAAGCATCAGAGAAATCAAACTGGAAGTAGGATAAGGCTATATACCCTCAAAGCCCATTGGCAGTAATGTACTCTTTTCTAACAAGGCTATACTTTCTTATAACCACCCTGCAAAGTGACATCAACTTGGAGACCAAGTGTTCAAATGCTTGAGCCTATAGAGGATATTTTTCATTCAAACCAGCACATTGCCCTTCGGATTCTTGCATTATTTTTTTCTGCAGCACTTTTTTTTTTTTTTAACATACTGGCACGTTCTGGGGCCTAGTGTTTCCATGGAACAGTAGAAAACGAAAATTTGTTATTTCTTAAAGAATTAAGTAGAAAAAAAAACTTACATAAATTAAAAGGATGAATACATATAGAGGTGTCGATGCAAACGTTCCCAACTCAGGGCAAGTAATAACCCATGGAGGTCAGGAGGGTAATAACCCGAACCGGAAACTGGGTCCTAAGGCTCAGAATTTCCCACTCTGTTAGACAGGCAAGAACAAAGTGGTAACTCCTTCAGGAACCCTTGCCAGCCTTGAGAACTCGTGGAAGACAGCTGTGGGTTAATACCCTGCACAGATCACTGCATGGTACTCACAAAGATCCACCATGCTAGGTATTTCTCTTCCACAGTGTGCTTTCCCCAGTCCAAGTGACTAAGCCATATGGACTAAAGACTGATTTAAGATATGCACAGGGTATTAAATATATACTTAGGGAACAGTTAACTTGAATGTAAGGTCAAAAAATCAGCAATAAGTTCTATGATATAGTGATAGTATCAGATACAAACTTCAAGGCCAATTTTCTTTTCAAAGATTTATTCCAGTTTCATGAGGCTAGCATGAGGTGTGTACATTTGCCAGGGCAAATTGATACTTCAGAATCAGCTCATGCAGCTGATCCCTGGCATGTAGTCAGTCCAGCTAGAAGCATTTGTGGTGGATGATGGAGGGGTCCAACTCCTCATACTCCTGCATACTGCACATATGCTGGAGGGTAGACAGTGAGTCCAGGATGGAGCCACCAATCCAGACCGAGTAGCTGTGCTCAGGGTGAGGAATGATCTTAATCCTCATTGTGCTGGTTCTAGAGCTGTGATCTCCTTCTGCACCCTATCAGCAGTGCCTTTATACATGGTGCTAGCACCAGACAGCACTGGAATGACATAAAGTTTCTTGAAGGTGTCCACATCACACTTCATGATGTAGTTAAAGGTGGTTTCATGGATGACACAGGAATCCATGCCTAGGAACAAAGATTGAAAGAGTGCCTCTGGACAGCGGAATTACTCTTTGCTGATGATGGGTTGCTCCTGGTGTCAGGGGCACTAATAATGGAAGGAAAGGTGGTTCTGTGGGCATGGTCACCAGCAAAGCCAGCTTTTGCACATGTCAGAGTCATTGTCAATGACGAGTGCCACGATTTCTTCTTCCATTACGTTCAGTGCAGGACTGGGTGAGAAAGCAACTAAAAGACATGCAGGATTAAGCCAGCAGAGGAGGAGACCCAGCTCCTACATTCTTTATAACGCACCTTCTATAATTTTACCCTGGACTTTGGATGAGATCATATAGATGTCCCATTTGTAGTAGGGGATTCAGCCATCACTTATTCCCAGCACTTTGGTTAGTTATGAACTTCTTCAGTAATCCTCTCCAAAAAGCGGTTTTCTAACCAAAACTGACAGCATCAGTATTCTATGGACATGAATACAATATTTAGAAGGCAATTTGATGACCACATCATATCCAATTACCAAAAAATAATTTTAAAAAAAGTAAAAAAAAAAAGTGGCTTCTATACCAGGGTCTATGACCTTCTCAGCCATGGACTTTTGAATTCGCTTACAGTACCAGGTATAGAGTGGGCCCAGACCCAACCTGAAAGCAATTGTATACTTCCTTAACTGTGAAGGTGCTATTGCTCCAGTAGGAACATCTTGTGTGACTAGTTGTCATTGCTGCACACAGGCTCTGCGGCTGAGTAAGACCTTTGATGGTGCCTTTCTCCTACAGTGTAATTAGGGCTGTCCAGTAGGTAGGAAATTTCCAGTCCAGTTCTACATTAGTTTCTTCATGTCCTCTCATCAGAACATTTGATGTCTTCAGAGATAAGGTCTTGCCATCTAGTTCTGGTGGGCAACCACCAGCAGTGGCAATGTCTGTATAATTTGGGGGACCACAGAGAACCCTATTATCATCAGTTATTAAGGAGATATAGAGCACTTGGCACCGGGATTTTCATTTAATAATCTGTGAGTTCTGAGAGCAGTTTATTCTCCAAATTTTACTTCTAAGAGTTTTTTCCCTCACTTTCAAGTCATTATAGAGGTAGAGAATAAGAAATGCAGAAATTTTATTATTATTAAATATTCTAAGTCATATTTCATTGGAAAAGAACTACTTTTATCATCCCTTATAAGTATAGGCTAATAAAGAAAAGCCATGTTCAGATTTATTAATGAAACTTCCCAGCTCTTACAAAAGAAGCACTTATTTGTGAAAAGGTATATATTGCAAATACAGGTACACACAAACTAAATTGTTACTTTGACTGCCAGTCAGCAAAGTAGTGAAATGTAGCTGAATACAATGTTCACAATATTTCTTAACCACATTCAAAGAAGAAAGCAGGTATAGGGTCATTTATAACTCATTAATCTTTTGAGGAAACATAAGAGTAAAAGATAAATCAGAGCCCATGTCAAGTCAGAAAGTCTCACAAGTTTTAACTCTAAAATGATATAAAACACAAAAGAGACATTTCCAATGCCTCCAACTACACATTTTACAAATTAATTTATTATTTTGATATGTGTTGCTGAAGACTAAATTGAGGCATGGGACCCATTATCTGAGTTACGGAGAGAGCATTGCAAAGTCATGACTTCAAAGTTAGTGCTAGTTCTTCCAAGACTTCCTAAATGGCACAGCTCGGGAGCTGAAGCAGGGAGGAAGTGGATTGCAGTTCTGTGAAGACACTCCATTTCCAGCACTAGTTCTGAGCAGATGTTAATGTCTTTTGTAAAAGTAGGGAGATAAGAAGGTTAAAGTGATATTTTCAACAGCTGAAATATTTTCTAAAGCTTGAAGTACATGTGATGGAGACAATAAGAGGCCAAAGTCAACCCTGGCAAATTCTCTCGGTGTTGAAATAATACCCTGTACTGTGAAGTAAATAAAACAGAAAATAGAAAGACCTTGATCATCTTTGACCTGCTGTCTGAAATGAGTTCATTACTTGTTATCGTTTTCTCAAATTAAATCACACACTCAACTTTCTCAGGATAAAGAAGATTATTCCATATTTACCACATTTTCCCGGAGATTTCACAGCACAAAGCAAATAGTTTTGTGCTATTTTCCCATTAGAAGAAAATTATGAATTTTGTACATCACTATCCATTTGTATTCTTTTAAAGTTAACCTTAACCTTGTACATGTTATTTTGTTTCATGTCCTTGTGCCTGGTTTTAATCTTAAATAAAGGGACAAGAAATGCTACTTTTTTTTTCCAAAGGGAAAAATAACTGAGAAGCCACGTCAACACACGCAACTACCACAATGGTTTTATTCCACTTCAATAACATCTCCTATTTGTTAGGAGCTTTGATTTGAGCTAACAAGGTTATCAGATAGTGAGTCTATTGTCCTGTTATGACTTCCTTGGCTGGGATCCGGCAGCAAACATTAAGGATGTAATGTTTGTTCAGGCAGCTGCCACAAGAGGTAGCTGAAGGAGGGTCTGTGGAGAGCAACAGGGTCACCAAGCTGTCAAGGCCTTCCCAGAGGAGGAGCTGTAGCAAGAGCTGCCTAGGATCATTCTAATCAGTGCTTCAATGTGCTGACCTTAGGGCCAGATCTTGCCAGTGTCCCACAAACAGGAGCTAAGACTGTATGCTTTTACTTCTGGAGTGAATTCCGAGAATAGTCACCAGAAGAAAGAAAAGAAAAGAGGGTGAATAGGAAGTGATGAGAGAAACCATTGAATTACTCATCAAGGTGAAGGAGCTCAGGACTTAGTTCAGCATAGAGCTACTTTGGCCTCAGACTAAGATTTAAGTGCAATGTGAATGTCTTTATTTTCAAATGTTGAAGGGTTCTGAAAGAGAACTGACTATTGTGAGATAGAATCACCTACTCTGAGTAAAAGAGGAGATTCCTAAAACAACTGTGATTTTTGTAGTATAAAATAATTTTATTTATTTCCTACTTCCTTTCTTTCCACTCTCCTTTTTTTCTTTACTTCTGCCTGAGTTTTTAAATTTATTATTGTTGTTGTGTATGCCTGTGTGTGCTTGTGTGTGTGTGTGTGTGTGTGTGTGTGTGTGTGTGTGTGTGTGTGTGCGCGCAGTTCAGAGGACATTTTGCAATACAGGTCTTTCCTGAGTTTGAATGGAACTTAAACTCAAAGTAAAACGCATGCTCAGGTCTTTATGCTTCCACAGTAAGTATTTTCATACTTGAACTGTGTAACTGGCCTCCTTCTGGTTTTCATGTTTGTTTTGTTGATACCCAGTCTCACATCGCCCAGAGGAGCCTCAGATTTGCTAGGTAGATGTCTTTATCTCACAAGGGCTTTTGACACCAAATCCTGCTTTACACCTGTTTTCTCTAATAAGTTAGTTATACACAACTTATTGGAGTGATATGCTGTGCATGGGCCACCTTCTGCTAGAATTTCTCTGGGAACTTATTTTCAAGCTGTAGTCAACTGACAGTGTTTTCCAAACTCATATCAAATTTGTTCTAATGCTTTGCCCAGATCATGGTTACCGGACTACTGACTGAATGAGATAATGTAATTTCTGACTTGAGAACTCCAACATAACTGATAATGTATAATAAAAGCTACAATTAAGCCTGGTTTCCCTAAAATGATCAATCTAGTTTCACACTTCCTGATGCTAATGGGTGAATTTCTGATTCATAGAAATAGAGGACAGCTCAGCTTCTTAGAGGAATTAAGACAATACAAGGTAACCCACTATCTCCCTTAGCAAACATCACTACTAGCTAGCAAGATGGTGGGAAAAAAGTAGAGCCACGGTCTTCCCTTATTTCCTTAAAAGTCAATTAATGAGATAAAGTAAGATAGTGGTTTTGGGAGAGAAGAGAAAGAGCATTGTATACTGATGTAAATTCTGATTGATTGATTGATTGATTAATATATTTATTTTTAATTAGGTATTTTCTTATTTTACATTTCAAATGCTATCCCAAAACTCCCCCATACCCTCCCCTCCCCACTCCCGCATCCACCAACTCCCACTTCTTGGCCCTGGTGTTCCCCTGTATTGAGGCATATAAAGTTTGCAAGGGGTTTCTCTTCGTAATGATGGCCGAATAGGCCATCTTCTGCTACATATGCAGCTAGAGACACGAGCTCTGGGGGTACTGGTTAGTTCATATTGTTGTTCCACCAATAGGGTTGTAGACCCCTTTAGCTCCTTGGGTACTTTCTCTAGCTCCTCCATTGGGGGCCCTGTATTCCATCCAATAGCTTACTGTGAGCATCCACTTCTGTGTTTGCCAGGCACTGGCATAGCCTCACAAGAGACAGCTATATCAGGGTCCTTTCAGAAAAATCTTGCTGGCATATGCAATGGTGTCTGGTTTGGAGGCTGATTATGGGATGGAACCCCAGGTGCGGCAGTCTCTAGATGGTCCGTCCTTTTGTCTCAGCTCCAAACTTTGTCTCTGTAACTCCTTCCATGGGTGTTTTGTTCCCAATTTTAAGAAGGGGCAAAGTGACCACTCTTTGGTCTTCCTTCTTCTTGAGTTTCATGTGTTTTGCAACTTGCATCTTGGGTATTCTAAGTTTCTGGGCTAATATCCACTTATCAGTGATTACATATTGTGTGAGTTCTTTTGTGATTGGGCTACCTCACTCAGGATCATACCCTCCAGGTCCATCCATTTGGCTAGAAATTTCATAAATTCATTCTTTTTAATAGCTGAGTAGTACTCCATTGTGTAAATGTACCACATTTTCTGTATCCAATCCTCTGTTGAGGGGCATCTGGGTTCTTTCCAGCTTCTGGCTATTATAAATAAAGCTGCTATAAACATAGTGGAGCATGTGTCCTTCTTACCAGTTGGAACATCTTCTGGATATATGCCCAGAAGAGGTATTGTGGGATCGTCCAGCAGTACTATGTCAAATTTTCTGAGGAACTGCCAGACTGATTTCTAGAGTGGTTGTACCAGCTTGCAATCACAAACAATGGATGAGTGTTCCACTTTCTTCACATCCTTAACAGCATCTGCTGTCACCTGAATTTTTGATCTTAGCCATTCTGACTGGTGTGATGTCGAATTTCAGGGTTGTTTTGATATGCATTTCCCTTATGATTAAGGATGCTGTACATTTTTTCAGGTGCTTCTCAGGGATTTGGTATACCTCAGGTGATAATTCTTTGTTTAGCTCTGTACTCCATTTTTTAATGGGGTTATTTGATTTTCTGGAGTCTATCTTCTTGAGTTCTTTATATATATATTGGATATTAGTCCCCTATCTGATTTAGGATTGGTAAAGATCATTTCCCAATCTGTTGGTGGCCTTTTTGTCTTATTGAGAGTGTCTTTTGCCTTACAGAAGCTTTGCTATTTTATAAGGCCCCATTTGTCGATTCTCGATCTTACAGCACAAGCCATTGCTGTTCTATTCAGGAATTTTTCACCTGGGCCCATATCTTTGAGGCTTTTCCCCACTTTCTCCCTTATAAGTTTCAGTGTGTCTGGTTTTATGTGGAGTTCCTTGATCCACTTAGATTTGACCGTAGTAGAAGGAGATAAGAATGGATCAATTTGAATTCTTCTACTTGATAACTGCCAGTTGTGCCAGCACCATTTGTTGAAAATGCTGTCTTCTTTCCACTGAATGGTTTTAGCTCCCTTGTCAAAGATCAAGTGACCATAGGTGTGTGGTTTCATTTCTGGGTCTTCAATTCTATTCTATTGGTCTACTTGTCTGTCGCTATACCAGTACCATGCTGTTTTTATCACAATTGCTCTGTAGTACAGCTTTAGGTCAGGACTAGTGATTCCACCAAAGATTCTTTTATCATTGAGAAGAGTTTTTGCTATCCTAGGTTGTCTTAGTCAGGGTTTCTATTCCTGCACAAACATCATGACCAAGAAGCAAGTTGGGGAGGAAAGGGTTTATTGGGCTTACACTTCCATATTGCTGCTCATCACCAAGGAAGTCAGGACTGGAACTCAAGCAGGTCAGGAAGCAGGAGCTGATGCATAGGCCATGGAGGGATGTTCTTTACTGGCTTGCTTCCCCTGGCTTGCTCAGCCTGCTCTCTTATAGAACCAAGACTACCAGCCCAGAGATGGTCCCACCCACAAGAGGCCTTTCCCTCTTGATCACTAATTGAGAAAATGCCTTACAGTTGTATCTCATGGAGGCATTTCCTCAACTGAAGCTCCTTTCTCTGTGATAACTCCAGCTGTGTCAAGTTGACACAAAACTAGCCAATACATAGGTTTTTTGTTATTCCAGATGAATTTGCAAATTGCCCTTTCTAATTCGTCGAAGAATTGAGCTGGAATTTTGATGGGGATTGCATTGAATCTGTAGATTGCTTTTGGCAAGATAGCCATTTTTACTATATTGATCCTGCCAATCCATGAGCATGGGAGATCTTTCCATCTTCTGAGATCTTCTTTGATTTCTTTCTTCAGAGACTTGAAGTTCTTATCATACAGATCTTTCACTTCCTTAGTTAGAGTCACGCCAAGGTATTTTATATTATTTGTGACTATTGAGAAGGGTGTTGTTTCCCTAATTTCTTTCTCAGCCTGTTTATCCTTTGTGTAGAGAAAGGCCATTAACTTGTTTGAGTTAATTTTATATCCAGCTACTTCACTGAAGCTGTTTATCAGGTTTAGGAGTTGTCTGGTGGAATTTTTAGGGTCACTTATATATACTATCATATCATCTGCAAAAGTGATATTTTGACTTCTTCCTTTCCAATTTGTATCCCCTTGATCTCCTTTTGTTGTTGAATTGCTCTGGCTAGAACTTTAAGTACTATATTGAATAGGTAGGGAGAAAGTGGGCAGCCTTGTCTAGTCCCTGATTTTAGTGGGATTGCTTCCAGCTTCTCACCATTTACTTTGATGTTGGCTACTGGTTTGCTGTATATTGCTTTTATTATGTTTAGGTATGGTCCTTGAATTCCTGATCTTTCCAAGCCTTTTACTATGAAGGCATGTTGGATTTTGTCAAATGCTTTCTCAGCATCTAACGAGATGATCATGTGGTTTTTGTTTTTGAGTTTGTTTATATACTGGATTACGTTGATGGATTTCCATATATTGAACCATCCCTGCATCGCTGGGATGAAGCCTACTTGGTCAGGATGGATGATTGTTTAGATGTGTTCTTGGATTTGGTTAGCGAGAATTTTATTGAGTATTTTTGCATCGATATTCATAAGGGAGTAAATTCTTTTTTTAAAAAAAATTACAACATGAAGCAAAAGGGTACGCATGACACTTAGCTTAGTTCCATAACCCAATTAATAATTTTTTGCTGCACAAAAATAAGATATGAATGATCAGGAGTGGAGACTGAAGAGATGGCTCAGTGATTAAGAGCACTGGTGAATCTTACAGAGGACCCAGGCCCCAATTTCCAGCATGAAATGGAGGCTGACAACTTCAGTGACTGAGGATGTGACAGCATTTTCTGGTCCCTGTGATTATGGTATGCACAACTGCACAGACATGCGTGTAGTCAAAACGTATGCATACATCAAATAAAACTAAGCGTTTTTAAAGCCAATAGTGATTTATGGGAGGATTGGTGTATGTAAATGGCTTATATCAGAAGAAACAAGCTGAAACTCTTCTGAGATAAGACTGAATTTTGTAAAAGCTTTTAAAAATTAACCCCAGATGTGTATGGGAATTAAATATATAAGAAATATCTTTGACAAAAATACGATTCTATATTTTAATCTTCTTTCATTCGAACACATCCTATCTTTGTTGTAACTGTATAAGAAAATGTGCGGCCTTGTAGGATATTCATGAGTGACAGGGACATTTAGCCTAGATCTAAAATACATGCTTTTATTTAGTAGAAAAATCAAGCCCTGCTGGATAGCTGAATGTTACAGAGTTCCTTTTTAGCCTTAGGCAGTAAAACAGGAACTTTAGTAGGACTGAAATTGTCACCAGGCACCTAAGAGATGTCTGTTATTCAAACTGAGGGTCAACTTCAGTCATCTTGGAAGAATTTAAAGACTTCTCTTCTCTTTACAGAATTGACTATGGGGAGCAAGAAGAGGCAAAGAATTCTGAATACAAAGAACTAACTTTATGTGATATGATTACAGCCTTTAAAATATAAAGGGAAGTAGGGCAAATTCCAGTTACTTTAGTGAAAAAGAATTGTAATAAGCCACAGCAACTCTACTTTTGTTTTTCAGGTTCCTTCATCAACTAGATATGCCTATTGATGAGTTCTTCCACTCAGACCATTGGAAAATGATAACGATACCAGTGATCCGAAGGCTCTGAAACATGCTGAAAGCCTTCCCAAATCTGGAACACATCAGAATCATGTGAACATTGGACCCATTTTATAACATGTAAATGCTTAAAAAGGAGTGAGTTGAAAATGTAGCACAAATATAAACTCTTCAGTTTAACCAATTACATGACCAGTTAATTTGTAAATATATTCAATGTTGAACTTTTTTTCATACGATAGCACAGATTTACTGAGTAATTACAAAGTGTTCCATGTCATTTGTAAAGCACATAAAATAAAGAAAAGAATGAGAGTTTTCAGGACAGAAAGATGTGTGCAGAGTTAATCACAACAAACGACTCTTTTGCACAAGTATATTCAAATATACACAGAGTAGTGGTGCAGAGTACCATAAGTGAATTATTTAGAATATTTCAAATATCACTAGTAAACAAACCCAGTGCTGGTGATACTGCAGTACCTCACAAAGAAACAACTGCAACTACTCCAGTGTTTCGATTTTGCCCTGACAGCAAATCTATTTATTAGAGGAATTCTAAACTCACCAATACATTTTAATAAAAAATGACAAGTAAAGCAAAAAAAAAAAAAAGAAATTGTTTTCGTTACTTTTCTTGGTGCTGTGAACAAATACATGTCAGATGCAATTTAAGGGAGCAGAGATTTATTTTGGCCCACAGTTTAGAGGATCTAGTCTATCATGACTAAACAAGGCTCCACATGTTAAAATGGGAGTTTGTGGCATGGTTTACTCATAGTTTTTCTGCATGAAGAAGCAGAAAGCTTGGGCTTGAAGTGGAGTTGGGTTACAATAGTGAAAGACCTATCTCAAGTGACTCACTACCACCAGCCATGCCTCCTTCCCCAAAGAGTCTGTATCATTCTAAATCAACCCTACCAGCTGGTAGCCTAAGCATGTAAATACACGAACCTGTTGGGGTCCTTTCACATTCAAACCATAACACTTAGTAATGTGATGTGTGTGATATGACTAAAGCCTTTCATTATCTTAGTTGGTAATTAATTGACAGCCGGATGTTTTAGCACAAAGATACTGGAGGCCAATAACATTCAGTTTATTTCCAAAGATTATTTTTATTAGTTGTCTATGCAGGTAGTCTCAATATCTGTGAACCCTCTTAAAGCTGTAAACTCTAAAACAGCCTTCCCTTCCAGTTGGAAGAAGGTCTACCTCAGTCACTAGTAGTACTTTCTGTTCCCTTTCTAGAGTATTACTTTGAGTATTCAAGAGGCATGGCTCTAATAAGTTTATATACACTTTATTTCTGCTACTCTGAACAATGCACATATATCATATCATATCATATCATATCTATCATATCATATCATATACTTAGTTGTACTTCTATGGATTGCTCATGTATGTCCATCTCCCAGGTGCAGGGAACTTTGCAAATGGGGGAGGCATAGAAAGAACTCAGCCTCACCCATATATAAGGAGCTGCTGTTGGTGGGTATTGAGGTTGGGAAATTTATTTCCTGTGAGAACATAGACCTTGGTAGATTGCTCAGACCCTAGTGAATGGTCATACATCTATGTGCATATGGGCAGCACTAATTGGACTTAGGTCTTTATTAATAACAAACATAAAAAGTAAAAAGATGATATAAAGCTGCGATGGTGGGCCTGAGATGGGGAACACTGGGGGATATGATCCATATACATTGCGTAGTAACATGAAGCTTCTAAAGACTAAGGAGTATTAGAAGCAGACATTATTATGCAGTAAGACACACACACACACACACACACACACACACACACACACATATATCACGGTGAAAACTGTTTCATTAATATCATGGGACTTAGGGACTTAAAGCAAATATTTTACTTGTGAACCATAGGCATGGTATTTGCTATGTGTGTTTTTGTATTCAAGAAGTTAGGAGTATGAAAATACCACCATCAATGATGTGGTTTTACCCCATTCACTGCATCTATTTTTAAAGCTTCATTGATCATTTACAAAAGATGCTTATCATAGGGATTAGATGATGGCTATTAAATAATGACACTGCCTCACACTTATATTTTATTATACAAATAGTCTCTAGTAACTATTTAAAAGTATTATCATCTACATGTTTTATTAGGCAAGACTGTAAGGGTTTGGCAACATATTCACATGTTAACATAAAAAGGTACTGTAACAATAATGACAGTATTTCTTAAGCATTTCAACTTAAAGAAACTGTGTGCACACTATGGGCAATGCCAAAACCTAAGCCTCATGGATGGTTGTGAAAAGCATGTTGAGGAAGCTCTAGGGAGAAGACCAGAAAGTGGTCTTCTTCCATGGTTTCTGTTCATTCCATGGTTTCTGTTCATTCAGTTCCTGCCTCCAGACTCCTGATTTTTTTCTTTTCTTTTCTTTTTTTTTTTTTTTTTGTTTGATCATGCACTGCGATTTCAAAGAATAAGTGGAATAAACTGTTTGCTCTTCAAGTTACTTTGGGCCATGACATTTTATCACAGCAATAGAAACCTGAAAAAAGACAGTCATGTTTAAGGCAAAACACAGAAAGAGAAAAGGTAGATTTGTTTGTAATCAAAACAAAATTCTCCTAGGAGCTCAGCAATTACAGACTTCCAATACCTAATATGTGTCTGTGTGGAAGAGACATAAAAGGCCAGGTATCCCCAAAGTCTCTAAAAGATGCTTGACCTTTACTGTGGAACACCAGTTTTCCATTTCTACTATGTAAGTAATTCTTTTCTCTTTTAAAATATTTTTTTTGTTATGGCCATCAGATATTACAGTAGCTATTTGATACATGACTTCAAAAGTAAATTTCTCTTTTGAAGACTTCTCTCACACACAGGGAGGTTTAGCACATTGGTCTGTTAAAAATATTCACAGCCAACACCATTGCTCACAATTCACCATTATGCCCTTGTAGTCATGGAAACATAAGAAGTTTTAGCCTTGTTAGTTTATCTTAACAGTTAACAGCCACTAACAGTTGAACTTCTCACAGGAGTCAAAGAGGCAAGTATTTTATATTTTTCATGTAGTTTTCATCAATCATGTTCACTTTCATAGGACACAGAAGACCAGAGAAAGCCTTTGGTATATGATTAGGTGAGTGTAAATTCTGCCGAGTATCCTAAGTGTTAGGTAGCCCAGGGAGTAACTATAAGGTCTCAAGGTTCTGCAGTGTCCATTATATCTGTGAAACTTCCTGATGCTGAGTGTATAAGTGATCTTTTATGCACTGTTTCACTGTCTATAAAATGGGGATATTAGTATGGCTATCATTGGATGGTTAATAGTATCAGATGTGCTAACGGCCCTGAAAGGTTTAAAGGAGACTCGAACAAAGTAAAGCACAGGCGAGGAATGGAAAGGCTTGTGAGAGCTAAGCACTGGCAAGATGTTCTGAGCTAAAATATCTGCCTAACAGAACGTTTTTTTCCTACAGGTGGTGTTTCTTATCTTCTTATGACTCCCTCTATTGTCGACATTTCTTGTAACTAGGAAGATCATTTACGATCCTGTCGACTTCCAAATGAATTTCCTCACCTGCGATATACAAAGGTAAAAACTTAAAACAATTTATATGAGCCAGGTGTGGTGGTGCACACCTTTGATCCCAGTACTCAGGAGGCAGAGGCAGGCAGATTTCTGAGTTCAAGGTCAGCGTGGTCTACAAAGTGAGTTCCAGGACAGCCAGGGCTACACAGAGAAACCGTGTCTCGAAAAACAAAAACAAAAACAAAAAATTATCTGGAGGCTTTCTACTTGGGTCTTTATGGAACAAATGTATCTACTTAATGGTTTTCAGACATGGGCACCACTAAATCCTGCACGGCTAGCTCTCTTACTGAGCACACACTGTACACACACACACACACACACACACACACACACACACACACACACATTCCCTATCCTGTTTCCAATATTTCTTCAAACAACACAGTTCCTGCATTCCACTGCTTCAGATCTGCCTTGGCAAGGAGGAGCTCATGGGCAGGGGACAGGGGTGTTACCAAGCCACCATAACGTGCAAACCCATCTTGCTGATGTAACTTCCCAAGCGGTACAGCTACTGTCTTCTTCCAGTTAGAAAGCACATTGCAAAACAAAACAAAAACAAAAACAAAAACACCACTGTAGAGGAGTGGGTAGCTGGTAGGGTTTCTGGGAAGTGGATACAGTTCCCTTCAACCTTCAGAATAGCCACTGGCCATGACATTATCCACATGCTTAGTGACTAAAGGAATCTACCTTCTTTTCCTCTAAATAACAGTGCAGTTCCTCAGGATTAACACTACATCCAAAGATTTCAACTAAGAGAATTACCAGAGAAGTTGTCTCATAGGGCCAATATGGAATACAAGGCTTGTGTCAAAGACATCTGTCAAGACGTTTTGTTTCACTGAAAGGAATCCAAATATAAATGTGAAATTTTGAATAAGATATGGGTAATAAGATATTTCTGTGACTCTACCTATTTTATACATAGATTTTGGATATGGGGTACTAAGAAAATAATCCAAGAGCTCACATATATTAGGCAATCATTGTACCACTGTGATATTCCCAGCCTAGTTACCTGTAGATTTTGAAGGTTGTTTACACTGTGGCTTTATTTTCAAAAACGTGTATAGCTTTCTTCAGAAATGTGAACATTTCAGAAACATGTACAAAGAAGAATGAAAGTGTGAGCTATTCTGTTGGTCTACTTAGGGTTCCTTCTATGGATCTTATGCTTACGTCTCTCTCAGTACATATATAAAATACTTATATATGTCAAGGATATTATTATTTTGACAAAAATGTGTTTCTCTCAGCAGGTCTCATAGAAGAGTTCAGTTTGTAATGGTTATGAAATGTTCTGCTATAATTCTTTAGAAATGACAGAGCATTGCTCTGCTTATTACTTTCCTTTAAATTATTAATAATATTGATATACTGCAAACAAAGGTGAAATAGATATCATCTTACATATCATATTGTAAAGTCTTATATCACTATTAATTCCAAGAATTGAAATTCCTAGTCCACCAATACAAACATTCTAGCATTTGACATTTATTACATAATTACAATAATTACATCTGTCACACTGTGAATTTCTAAGCTTCTTAAATTCTTACCTATAGGTTGTAGAACCCTAATACATACATAGACCATGTAAATACAACTTTGAGACATCAGGGACAAGGTATAGGCACTTAGTGCTCTATAAACCATAACTCATTCTGTTTTTCCCTCTCCTTTCCTGGCTTGACTCTATACTTCTTAAATTCAATCTTCAGATTTGCTGTGTCAAAGGAATATATCTTCAGACTGAGTGGACTCATTTGCAGCCTAACAGCTGTGGTGTTTGAAATAATCCTTGCAAACAGCCGATGCTGGCGCCTATGGGAATTTGACGATAAGACTGTACAGTTCGTGTTTTTTGGACTCTGGGAAGCTTATTACCATCAAGTGTTTAACATCTCTGGATCTACCACCCGGACTCTGGTGCACAGCCCTATCAACTCTACATGGACTATTTCACCTGAATTCCACTATGCACAGACATTGATAGTATGGGCGATTTTGTTGAAACCTGTAGTCCTACTTTTTAATGCAATGGCCGTTAAGATAGACTACACGAATGACTCGTTTGTTAAGGGACAGATGCTTTTGTACAAGATCTCTGCCTCACTTTTGTGTATTAGCAGCCTTTGCACATTTGTTTCCGTGAGCTGGAACCATGTTGTAGACCTTTACGGCCAAACCACACTTGATTTTCCACCCAGCTTTCCTGTTAAGAAAAAGGATCTTAAAATGAAACACTATACTGCTGCATTCCCAATAGGGGTCCTGACAGCTACCATGTCACTCTTTGGTGTGATTATATTCCTCTTTGAGATGAGCTCTTTGGATCCACAGAGTGAAGTGGAGGCCCAGTGTGCTTCCAGACTGATCAATCAAAAGACATGAGGCGGGGGCTCTGGCATCTGCCAGAAGATTTCTTTAAAAATGTGTCTGTATGCACACATTACTAATGTACTCATCAACTTATTCCAAATAAAACATCAACTTGGTTTCTCTCTGTGTGTGTCTCAAGCTTGTATCTCCCTCTACTTGTCAGATCTGTTCCTTTCTTTAAAGTTTTTCACATCTGAAAGTCTGCCAGCCACAATCATATGTTCAGATACTGCCAGCAGTCTATGGCAGGCAAAAGTACTGGTGAGACACAAACAGCATGAATCAAAAAGACTGACACTAAGGGGAGGGGTTTGCAGTTAAACTGAGAAAGGACACAAGAATCTCATCATGTTTACAGGTTGGAGACATTTAAGTCCTGCTATGTTGTAAGTGAGAAGCAGAACTTCTTAACCTTGCTACTGCTAAATGTTTTTGTGTGATTTCTTTAGGTAGGAAGGCCAATCTGCTCACTGAAGATGCTGAGTGCCTGTAGCCTCTTCTCACTAGCATCTAGTAGCCAGCTTCTTTCTCCCTGCTTGTAAACATCTCAAATATCCAGAAATGGTGCTCTAGATGTGCCAAACTAATCACTATGGAGAACCATATAGGTGCATATGGACACAATCCAGGTGGGTAGATGCTCCTTGATGGACTGTGAAAAATAGTGTCGGGGCCAGGAACACTGCTCTAGTTCTTCGGAGTCCCATAATGGGAAGCAAGTGAAATATCTTCCATGGAAACAATGCAGTATCTTCTCCAATAAAATTGGAGATATGGGCTATAGAGCTCATAACTTGGAATTCAGAAGTCTGTATTTCCCAGGAGAGCTTCCTGAATCATTGTGTCCCATCTGGGGGTAACTGGATAGCAACGTTTCTTTGGTGGATAGTTCAGCCTCTGGGGGAAGTGATTGGACATAGTGTTCCATTAAACAGCTGCATTTTCACTTTGGTCCTCTCCACTTTGTTCCACCTTTCAGAATCATACATAGGATAAGCCCTTGAGATGAGAAGAGGAGGAAACACTAGTTAGCATACCTAAGAAGAAAGAGGAGTTATCCATTCATATAAAGTAACTCAGGTATCCAGGCAGATCAGAGAAGCGCTGGTACAAGCTGTTGCTGCTGTTTCACATGGAGTTCCTGAGAGGCTCTGCCAGTGCCTGACTGATACAGAAGTGGATGCTTACAGTCATTCATTAGACAGAGCACAGGGTCCCCAATGAAGGAGCTAAAGAAAGTAGCCAAGTTGCTGAAGGGGTTTGCAGCCACATAGTAGGAACAACAATATGAACTAACCAGTACCTCCAGAGCTCCCTGGGACTAAACCAACCATCAAAGAAAACACACGGAGAGACTCATGGTCCTAGCTACATATGTAATTGAGGATGGCCTAGTTGGTCATCAATGGGAGTAGAGGCCCTTGGTCCTGTGATGGTTCTATTCCCCAGTATAGGGGAATGTCAGGGCCAGGAAGTGAGAGTGGGTGGGTTGGGGAGCAGGGGAATGGGGGAGAGGATAGGGGATTTTCGGAGGAGAAATTAAGAAAGGGGATAACATTTGAAATCTAAGTAAAGAAAAATATCTAATTAAAAATTAAAAATAAAGAAAAATAAAGTGGAGATTAATGCTAGTGACATGGGCTTCAGGTTTCAACAGAAAAGAGATTGGGGAAAGGGAGCAGCGTTGTTCCTATCACTAATGAGTGCTGGGGAAGTTGAGGTCCAGTGCTCAGGTAAACACAACCTAAAGCCCATGTCACTAGCATTAACCTCCACTTTACTTTTACCTGAGCAGTGTTGGTGTAGTTTTTTAAAACTATTTTATTGGGTTCTTATAAAATGTCTATCTCCTTCTAACTCTTATTCCACCCTAATCCTTTCCAAACTCCCAACAATATGTAGGAGAGAAAGAAAGTTAAAGGGGAAAGGGGGCATCGATCTCTATAGACTACTTTTGGCTAATTATAATTATCAGGTTACTTAGAGCAAGGCCAATCTTCACAGGCAGGATATCTCCAACTTCTGCTCATCTCTTCTCTCACCAACACTTAACAAAATGAAATAATAGCAACCAGGAGTAGGCCGGGAGAACAACGGCCAACTTCTTTTCCTTCTGAGTGCCTCTGTCCCTCTCTGAGCTCTGCCATTCCCTCTCCAGGGTCTCCAGAATTAAACTATCTGCACTGGTAAAAAATGACATCCCCCCCACCCCTAGAGCATGATACAATCATAGTTAATGGCAGTGGACCAACTGAAGAAGCCCCATATCCCACATCTGTGATTAAAACAAAACCATAAGCATATAGCACTACTGGAACAGGATAACGTAAAATGCTGAGAGTAATATGCCTCCATTATTGGTACTTTGCTACCTTCCATCATGATTAGAGGATGAGGTTAGTTGTACACACAGTGCTTGAGAGCTGAACATGCCTGCATGCTACGGCAAACAGGTAACCCAAAGTAATAGAGACAAGGTAAATGACAATGAAGACATGTTACTCTTGTCCTTCATTTAGTCACCTTGTGGCCTTCAGTGATAAGTCAGTCTGACAAAACATAGCTCTAATCTCAAAAGATTAGAGACAACAGTTTTTATGGAGAGAAACATCAGGGACTGTGGTGGTTAAAATAGGTATGTCTGAAGTGGAAATTTCTGGTTTCTCTGGAAACTTAGTTATGTCGTATGATGTTTTCTGGGCAGACAGGTGAAAAGATGTTTGGTTGAAGCAGATACACGGAAGATCATTGAAACAGACACAGGAAAGAATGCTTTGCTGAAGCAGACATAGTTGAGAGGATGTTCTGCTGAAGTAGACATAGTTGAAAGGATGTTTTGCTAAAGCAGACACATGAGAGGACATGTGATGTTTAGAAAGAATATGATCCCACAGACAGTGGGAGGAGGTTCTGGTATTGGTTTGCCTTGCTCTCCCTTGTTAGTCTTTGCTGACAGTGCTCTTGTATTGGTTTGTTTTACATCACATTCCTGATCTTCACTTGTCATGACTTTATGGAGAGTAACTTGCCAGAGAACTTGTGATATTCCAGTGGCTTTTTTGCCACTTCCACAGAATCAGGACAAGTGGATGAGGCTCTTGGTTTCTTCTGGATGAAATTGTTGTTGCTGATTCCTTTTGGTGTTTTTCTAGAGGACTGGCCTGGTAACAATGAAGATTGGAATATCCCCAAAGAACTATTTCTAAACAGATCCACAACCCCTATTTCCTGACTCTGGTGGGTGGTGGGCTAGAAGGGGGGGTTTGAAGTGTTTAAAAACCTTTATTGACATAGGTTCTAAAAAAATTAAAGTCTATATATGTTTCCCATAGATTCATGTGTTTGAATACTTTCCCCATAGAGAATGACATTATTAGAAGGTGTGGCCTTCTTGGAGTGGGTGTGGCTTTGTTGAAGGAACTGTGTCATTGTGGAGGTGGTCTTTGAGGTCTCATACATAAGCTCAATCTACACCCAGTATGGAAGAGTCATCTTCTTGTTGATCAGATGTAAAGCTCTCAGCTCCTTCTACAGCAATGTGTCTGCCTGCAGGCTGCCCTGCTTCCTGCCATGATGATAAGGGACAGGATCTGTGACATTGTAAGCCCGTCCCAATTAAATGTTTTCTTTTAAAGAGTTGCCTTGGTCATGATGTCTCTTCATACCAATAAAACCCTTACTAAGACAGGACCATAGCTTTGGAACATGGATTCAGGTTACCTCACACATCATCTCTCTATATTCAAACAGTTTCCTGAACTTTTCTTTTCATCTATTTTTTAAAATTTATTTACATTTCAAGTGTTATCCTCTTACCTGGTACCTCCTCCCAGAAACCTCCTATCCCATCCCCCTCCCCTGCATCTATGAGGATGATGTTCTACCCACCCACCCACTCCCACCTCCCTGCCCTCGATTTTCCTACACTGGAGCATCAATCGAGCCTTCATAGGACCAAGGACCTCTCCTCCCATTGATGCCTGACAAGGCCATTCTCTGCTACATATGCAGCTGGAGCTATGTGTACTCCTTGGTTGGTGGCTTAGTCCCTGAGAGCTCTTGGGGTTCTGGTTAGTTGATATTGTTGTTCATCCTATTGGGTTGCAAATTCCTTCAGCTCCTTCAGTCCTTCCTCTAAATCCTCCATTGGGGACCCTGTGTTCAGTCCAATGGTTGGCTGCTAACATCTACCTCTGTATTTGTAAGGCTCTGGCAGGGCCTCTCAGGAGACAGATATATCAGGCTCCTTTCAGCAAGCATATCTTAGCATTCACAATAGTGTCAGAGTTTGGTAACTGCATCTGGGATGAATCCCCAGGTGGGACAGTCTCTGGATGGTCCTTCCTTCAGTGTCTGCTCTGCACTTTGTCTCCATATTTGCTCCCATGAGTATTTTGTTCCCCTTTCTAAGGACTGAAGCACCTACACTTTGGTCTTCCTTCTTCTTGATCTTAATGAGGTTCGTGAATTGTATCTCAGGTATTTGGAGCTTTGGGGCTAATATCCGCTTATTAGTGAGTGCATATCATGTGTGTTCTTTTGTGATTGGGTTACCTCACTCAGGATGATATCCTCCAGATGCATCCATTTGCCTAAGAATTTCATGAATTCATTGTTTCTAATAGCTGAGTAGTACTCCATTGTATAAATGTACCACATTTTCTGTATCCATTCCTCTGTTGAAGGATATCTGGGTTCTTTCCAGCTTCTGGCTATTATAAATAAGGCTGCTATGAACATAGTGGAGCATGTTTCTTTGTTGTATGTTGGAGAATCTTTTGGGTATATGTCCAGGAGTAGTATAGCTGAGTCCTGAACTTTTCATAGCTACATAACCAAAGAAATTCCCTTTGAAATACATTAGTAGAAACTTCAAGTAGATGGCCATGTCAAAAATGGGGAAATGTCTGCTTAGGTTAGTGCCTTAATTATGATTTACATTGCTATGACAAACACCACAACCAAGAAGCAAGTGAAAATATCTGCTGATGTACTTTGAGACAGTTCTAAAAGTAAATTCCATTTTTCCAAATTCCAAAAGGCAAAAGAGACAAATGGCTCTCTGTAGGCCTATTAGCATATCAAAGCACATGCAGGCCTCCAGGTATCAGTATCACAAGTACCTTTCAAATATTTCAAAGTCCTGACTGTTGACAGTTGTTATGCATCAGATTCAGAGGCTAATGGCCTTGGGCTTTCTTTAGCCTGCTCAGCAGTCAGCCATTCCTACCCTCCTAAGAATCCACTTTAAACTTGTGACTTTGCAGTAAAATGTTTAGGAAACAGTTAATTTAATAATTGGCTTCTACCAAACCCAAAACAAAGTGTATGAGCTGTTGACATGACCACTTCATAGTACAGTTTAGGAAAAGTTTGGTTTTTTTTTTTGTTTTTTATTGTAGATATGAGAGGGAAAACAAAATCAGAAAAGTATCCTATCTTTTCTCATCCCTTTCCTGGCCTAAAGATGCCCAGCTCATGGCTTCCCTCCTGGAATTATATCCCCTGCTATTGGAGCTACCTCCTTCTCTCTTTCCTGCCCACTCTCATCTCTCACCCCATGCTTTCCTTCTCTCTATGTTCTTCCTCCTTTCTCTCTCTGTCTCCTTCCCTCCCACTTTTACCCTCCCTCTTTGTGGCTTTCTCTCTTCCTCTGTCTCCCTCTTCCTCTCTTTCATTCTCTTGCTTTCTTTGTCTCCTTATCTCCCATCTCTATCACTCTTCTCTGATCCTGCTTCTCTCTTGGCCAGGTCCAATCTACTGCCCATGTTCAGTCTTCTCTTTTCTCTTTCTGCTCTGGACTCTTCCAGGTACATTTGACTGTTCTCATGTATTTACTTTGTCAGTGCATAACAAACTCAGAACTAACTAAAGAAGTCCACATGCCCTGATCTCATCAAAAGAATACAAACAACATGAAAGATCAAGCCATATCACATCTCTAAAATCATACAAATCCTGTAGAAATGCTTGTTACTAAGAATTACCTAGATAAATTCCAGGACATAAAAGTTAAAAAGCATGATGATAAACCTCAAAGAATTCAAAATGTATAAAGAAGATATGAGAAACTCTTACTGAAATTAAGAACAGCTTAAGAATAAACACTTGAGTGATACCCAAGAAAATGCAATCATAAGGCTGATGGAGATGATAAAGATTTTGTTTCTTGATCATTCTATCTTATACATACATGAAACACACCTAAGTTCTAAGGATAGGAACCCTTTATAGTAAAGCAATAGACAAAATTACTCCAATCAAATGGATTAGGAAGCAAGCAGGCATTACTATTCTAATATCTTTAAAACTACAACTATCAAAAGAGATGAAGAGGGACACTTCATTCCAATCAAGGGAACAGTTAATCAAAAGGACTTTACTATCCTAAATATATATGCACCAAACTCAGGAGCATCTGATTTCATTAAAATTCTACTATTGTAATTAAATACAGATTAATATCAATCCAATAATAATAGGTGTTTTACTGTTCTATTGCTGTGAAGAGATACAATGATCATGGCAATTCTTATACAGGAAAACATTTAATTGGGACTTGCTTACAATTTCAGAGGTTTGGTCTATTATCAGCATGTCTGGAATGGTAGAATGAAGACTGACATGGTGCTGGAGAAGAAGCTGGGAGTTCTATATCTAAATCCACTGGCAGCAGAAAGATAGAACTACTGGCCCTGGTTTAGTCTGTTGAAGCCACAAAGCCTACCTCTTAGTGACACACTTCCTCCAGCAAGGCTATACCTGTCAATCCTTTAAAATGGTGCCATTTCCTGTGCATTGAAATATATGAACCTATGGGGGTCATTCTTATCCAAAGCATCACATTAACTCCCTGGTTCCCATAGGCTTGTAGCCATATCACAACACAAAATGCATCCATTCTAACTTCAGAAGTCCCATAGTCTATAACAGTCCCAGCACTGCTGAAAAATTCGTCTCTTTTGAGATTCATGGCAATCTCTTAACTGTTACCACCTGTTTTAGAAAAAGCAGATCACATATTTCCAACATACAATGGCACAGGATACACATTACTGTTTCAAAGGGACGGAGAGGGAGCAGAGTGAGGAAATACTGTCAGCCAGCAGGACAAACTCTAAATTTTGCATCTTCATGGTTGATGTCAAAGCACTCTTCACATCTCAAACTCCTTTCAGCTTTGTTGACTATAATATACTTCTCTCTCTTGAGATGGTTCCATACCCTTGTAATAGGCATCCCACAACTCTAACATCTCCAACATCTTGGGGTCTCCAACACAATTCAGGCTTCAACCTCACAGCTTCACACCATATCCTCTAGACTTAGTTCCATTATACTTCCTGGTATTCCTTTTTCTCCTCCAACCATACAATCTGTAATTTTCTCCTTCTTCAGCTTTCTCCTTTTCATTACAAATCTGCATAAGAGTGTGTAGCAGAATATTAATCCAGCAACATGTCAGCTGTGATCAAATCCAATGACACTGTGTGATCCTTTTGGGATTCACACACACCCTTAGCACATTTGATACCTCTGGTTGGAATCATTTAGTACACAGCTTTAATCCCAAACAATGACATATGATTGAAGGGCAGACAAAGTAACTAATCAGAGAAAGATTTGACAATGAGAGATGGGATACATCCAACTCTCAAGAGAAATACTATTTAAGAGCAGTGTAAGGAATGAGACAGTTCAGTTATGTCAGTTGAGCTCAGTTGAATTGGGAGTTGAGTCAGTTGGGAGTCAGTTCCAATCAGTCAGTTCAATTGAGAGAGTTAAGTTCTGTATAGTCAGTTGGGAATCAGTGTAGCAGAGATTTTCCAGCAGTTCATGGCAGTTGAGTTTGTGAATTGGTGCAGTTTATGAGGCAGTAGAAACAAGAGAATATGGAGTATGAATATTAGAACACATTGCTAGAGTTAGTTTAAGACCAAGCATAGAAACAAGAGAATAAGGAGTATGAATATTAGAACACCTTTCTAGAGTTAGTTTGAGACCAAGCAGAGAAATGTAGCAAGAAGCTGAACGTAGTAAGATTGAATCAGTCCACTTGGAGCTATCAGAGTAGCTGAGTTGAACCAGCTAGCCAGAGTTTAGAAACAACTAGAAAGAGTGAGCTTATTCAGCAGTAAGCCATCAAGAAGATAGATAATTACAACTGGCAAATAAAAGTTACTTTTACAAGAGTGAACAATAGCAACCACTCAACTGAGACAATTCTAGGCTTTCTTGAAATCTCTATGTCCTTTACCTACACCATTAATTGAAAACACTTCAAAATTTCAGACAAGAGCAAAAAGCAGTCATATTCTTTGCCAAAATATCACAAAAACTGTCTCTAGGCCACTCACAGGAACTGTCTGTGGACTCACTACTCAACGCTAGTGTATTCATGGATATTGAAAGATAATCTACATGTACTGAACTACTAGCATTTTTAATTTAATTTACCAGCATAATATCCCTAACAAGATTTAGAAATATTTGTCACTATACTCATAGATTACTGTAACCTTCACATCTCATTAGAGAAATTTCTCTTTTCAACAGAAGGGGACCATTACAGAAAACCACAAGCAATCAATGTGCAGAGGTGTAGAGCCCAGTCCCAATGGATGGATCTAAAAACAATCTAAGGCTCAGGGAACATTACAGAAGAGAATACAGAATGATTATAAGAGTCCTAAGATCAAGGAGTTTGCTGTGAGATTGTGTCTCCTAGTCATGTCAGAAACTACACACAAAGTTTCAGCAACATAAACTGCATAAACATGAACTGAACAAGGACAGCAACAATAGATGTGCCAAAGTCAACATGGAAAAGCCCACAAGGCCTGAAGCTGGCACAGAGAACTATAGGCTACCAAGGAATCCCAGGAGGGGAAGAAATAGTCTTTCTTAGGGAAGAGCATACTAATTGGTTATCTGATACCAAATGGTTAGCCCTGAAAATATACAAGTAACATTACATAGACTGAGCATGTGTGTGTTATACATACTTACATGTGTATAGCAAAAATTAATTAAAAAAAAACACCATGAATTTGAAAGAGAGCGAGTAGAAGATTATATGGGAGGATTTGGAGAGAAGAAAGGGAAGGAAAAATTTTATAATTGTAATCTAAAAAGTAAAACAAACAAGCAAAAAAACCAGATCAAACCTTGCTTAGAAAAACTTTTAAAATAACAATGACAATATACTTACTCTGAAAGAACGCATTTTTCCATATCATTAAGTGATACAAATGGAATTCCAAATAATGTATGCAGTAGGACTTGGGCCCTTATTTATGGCAGATATTTCTAATTAGTTTACAATTGTGTTTGATTAGTGATAAAGGTATGGAAGAGCGCATTTCTCTTTTTATACCATAAACAATTGCTGACAGAAAGTCATTGTTCTGACACTTCCAATCCAGCTTGTAAAATTTAAAGGACTGAATGAGATTTGGGGGCTGAATATCATTAGAGGAAAATTGTGTCTGAAGGATTCCAGGGGGGGCGGTTGATACAACTATTGACATTCTATCATAGGTTTCAAGAGAACATGCCACTCTAGAAGATTTCTTTTTAGTGCTTAAGTTTGATGCTAGAGCTGCAAGTCTGGGGCAACCATTTTCCCAGAGCACTGATAAGAAATTGAATAATTATTTTTCATAATCTGTAAAACCAGTCAGAATGAGATAAATGAATATTTTCTTCCTTCCTCCTTTCTCAAAGGTTTGAACTGACTTATGCCTAAAAGTCTATATCATCCCTCCGATATCTTTAGCAGTCAAAAACTAAATTAATAAGTGTTATTTGGAAACCAGTCAACAGAAGAGAGCATAGTTCTTCAAAAATTGAATAAATAATGATTACTATAATTGACATTAAAACCAGTTGCAATAAATTGTTGAAATTAACTATAAAGTGTGCTTATTTATTACGAATACATTTTGTTTGGTTTTTCAAGGCAGGGCTTCTCTGTGTAGCCCTGGTTATGCCGGAACTTGTTCTAAAGACCAGGCTGGCTTAAAACTCAAAGATTTTCCTGCCTCTGCCTCTGAGTGCTAGGATTAAAGCAAGTGCCACCATGCCTGGCTTATTATAAATATTTTCAACCTGAAAAATACTATATTTCTGTATTGTCTGTTTTTAAGTGTCAACTTGAAACAAATTAGAGTCATCAGAGAGGAGGAAGCCTCAGTTGATGAAATGCCTCCATGAGATGCAGCTGTACAGCATTTTCTCAGTGATCAATGGGTGAGGACCCAGCTTATGGTGGGGAGGTGTCATCTCTAGGTTGGTAGTCTTGGGTTCTATAAGAAAGCAGGATGAGCAAGCAATGGGGAACAACAGCCCAGTAAGCAGCACTCCTCAATGCATCAGCTTCGGCTTCCAGGAACCCTGCTGGATTTCTTGTCCTGACTTCCTCCAGGGATGGAGGTATAAGCCAAATAAACTTTCCTCCCCAATTTGCTTTCTGGTCATGGTGTTTCATGGCCTCAATAGAAAATTCTGATGAAAACAATTTTTTATTGTTCACAGTATATTTTGAAGTATACATCTATTATGTAATGAATAAACTGGGTAGGTTAACACATATTATTCTATGGCAGAACAGTTAAAAATCTTCGATTTTTCAAAAATAAATCTTTAATTTCTATAAAAGTTATTAAATTAATTTTCTTATTTACTTAAAGTTCTATATTACTTTATTAGTATCATTCTAAATTCCTCTGTACTGTCCTTCCTCAAACAATCACCAATCTTCTTTCTCTTTTTGATTCCACATATAAATGAGATTGTGTTTTAGTTTTCAGTGGTTTAAATATTTATTATTTAATATCTATAATAATATACTATAACATAATATATTATGTAATATATCATTACATTATAGAATATACAGCTATGTGATATTATATATTATATATAAGATTATATATGATCATATATGTAATAGAATATGTATGATATACAATATATAGTATAATCTAATTATGTAATGTAATAATGAATAAATGTTTATTATTTCTTACAATTCTATGCATCTTAGTGGATTGAGCAGTTCTTATAGTCTGACTGGTTTAGGTATTACTCCAGTTTATTTGCGTCTTGATGGAGATGCATGACCTTAGATGACTTAAGATACCTATTTTAAGATTAGCAGGGCAGCAGGAATATACACCATCCAGAAGAGTAGCACATAACCTTCAAAAGATGGCAATTTCAGAGTTCTCAGTTGCTGAGGAGGTCACTATCCAGTATGCAAACTCTTTTCAAGCCTCTGCTCATGCCTAATTTGATAATGTCCCATTGGACAAAAGAAATCATGTGGTCATGTGTAGAATCAAGGAACTTGAGAAATAGATACTAGTTTCTTATTGTGGCTTTTTTTTTGAGTGTACCTGAAAGATTACATCACATAGGACATAAAGGGAAAAATTATGAAAATCTTTCTATAGACTAGGGGTTTTCTATTTTAATTGCATTTAACACATACTTCTATACATTTAAACTTTATCTCTACATCCTCTTCTAATGCATAGAATTGTATTAACCACTAGCTGCTACCAAAATAAGCTTTTCTGACCAAGGTTGAGAACACCATAGATCTGTGGATATAAATATTGAGGTGACAGTTTAACACTATGATCATTTAATTGCTAAAGTTAGAACAGTTAGGAAAGCAGTAACAGGTCTTGTCAGCATTGCACCTATGGACACATTTTGCCTGGCATCTCAGTATTTTAGTCCACTGTGTCCAGCCCTGGGTAAGTCGATCTCTCTGTCTTTTCTCCTCTGATAGCCTTATGTGGTACCTTCAGACACTGAAAGGCATCCAAGAAGGTGAAAGCTTCCTTGGACTTTCAAGATTGAATTCTAGATAACTAGCCAAAATGTGCATGGTGCCTTCAGCAATAGGGTTTTATCATCCAGTGAAGGTGGGAAGGAAAGGGCAATGGCAAGAATAATGTGCATTGTTTGTGGTAACTCTGGGTCCTCGCTGATCAATAACTTATACATTGTGAGGTGAACCAGGGCTGCTGCTAAGAGTTTTGTTTAATAACTCATATTTTCTGTGAGCAGCACTGTTTTCCCAAGATACCTCTGTCCAGATTTTTTTTTCAAATTATATTTTAGCTTACAAACTAGTGGGATTCGATACAGCCTCTTCATGTGTGTTTTACCTTAGATTATCCTCACACTCCTTTCTCCAGCCTCTATCCCAGTCCTTACTTACTCCATTCTCTTTCAATGTTACTCCCTCTTAACATGGGGTGGTTTTTCATACCACATGTACTTTCTTATTCTGCTTCTTAATATTTTTACTTGTGTTCCAACATTATAGGTTCTAATGGAGCTTCTTTATGTAAAGGTTCTTCGGTCCTTCATTTCAGTTAATCTGTATCTTCCCTTGCCCAATTTTCCCATCTCTATCACTCCACTGTCTCCCCAATTTTCGTCTCTCTTATCACCCCACTATCTGCTGGTCCCTTTTGTACCCAGTACTCCTTATCTCTACTTCCATTTCACCTACATTTTCCTATTATTCCTCCACAGATGCATCTGCTACCACACTGGCCCATTTCTAGTCTCCACTTATACTTCGGTCTAAGCAAAGAAACCGAAAGTAATACCTGAACGTGAGAAAGAGCATGTGAAATTTGTCTTTTGGGGCCTTGAATAACCTCAGTTGATATAATCTTTTCCAGTTTCCTTCATTTACCTGTAAGCTTCATTATTTCCATTTTCTCATTATTACAGCTGTGTAATATTTTGTGGTGTATATCTGTGACATTTTCACTATCTACTCATTTGTTGATGGACATCTGCATGAGTTCCATTTCCTAGCTCTTATGAATGAAGTGACAATGACCATGGATGTGCAAGTATCTTGATAGTAAGATATAAAGCCTTTGGGTATATTCCCAGGAGTGGTAAAGGCGGATCACATAGCAATTTTATTTCTAGTTTCTATAAACCTTTATACTTACTTACAAAGTGTATGCCCTAGTTTACACATCTACCAATAGTGTAGAAAGGGTTCCCTTTTCCAGATATTCATGGAAGCATGTGTTGTCATTTGTATTCTTGTTCTTATATTCTTGTTAATGGTCATTCTGATGGGCAACATGGAATCTAAAAGTAGTTTCTTCTTTATGTTATTTATTATTCACTCATATATTACATTGAGACTATGATCCCCCCTTTTCCTCCCAGTCTCTATATCCCCACCCCATCTACAACTACTCTTCAGAAAAGGCCAGGTCTCCCATGGATATCAACCAAATATGACAGGTGAAGTTGTAGTAAGACTAGGCACATTCATATGAAGGCTGGATGAGACAACCCAGTAGGAGGAGGAGAGTTCCCACCCTAGCTCATAGCCATCTTCTCATATTAATTACTCATTTTAGGAAACAGCTACTGGGTGCATGGTTTAGCCATAATACGAATCAAAGTCTCCAGACATTTAGTCTTATAATAAAGCTTAAAACTCTGTGTGGAAGGTATATGAGCTAGGATTTCTCAGATTTCACTGATCACAGCCAATCACTTGTCCAGATCTAGCAAGAGATGGGGGAGTACACTTCACATGGTAAGGCATATCTGATAGCTCAGGAAGACAATCCTATAATTCTAGCCCTGGTAAGATAGTGATAGGAGCAAGCTCTATACCACAACATCCAAAAAAAAAAAAAAAGAAAAAGAAAAACCCAAAAACCAAAAACCAAAAACCAAAACCAAAGAGAGACAGCCCCTGCTCCCTCTGTTAGGAGTACCATAAGAAAACCAAGCTATACAACTGTTAAGTTTTAGCAGAGGGCCTAGGTCAGATGTACACAAGCTCCTTGATTGTTGGTTCAGTCTCTGCAAGCCCTTATGAGCCTCAGTTAGTTGATTCTGTGGGTTTTCTTTGATGCCCTTATCCCCTCTGGCTCCTACATTCTTTTCTGCCCCTTGTCAACAGAATTCCCCAAACTCTGAGCTCCACCTAATATTTAACTGTAGGTTCCTGCATCTGTCGCTATGAATTTCTGGGTGAAGACTCTAATTATGCTATGCTTCTGTCTATCAGTATGACAGAGTATCAGTAGGTATCATTTCATTGACTTTTATCATCATCATCATCATCGTGTTGTTACTGCTGAACCTGTTTGGGGCTATCCTGAGTCTTGGGGCTATCCAAGCTCAGGTGGTTGTCCCTCTAGGTAGCCAAGGTGGGCTCTCTCTTAAGGAATAGGTCTCAAGCTGGACCTGTCATTGTTTGACCACTCCCATAATTTCTGCACTATTTTTACCCCAGCACATCTCATAAGCTGGACAAATTGTAGGTCAAAGGTTTTGTGACTGGATTCGTGTCCCAGTCTCTCCACTGGAGAGGAGATGACCTTTTCAGGATCAATATCTCCTATGGCTAGGAGTCTTATGTCTGGTCACCCTCATAGATTCCTTGGAGTTTCTATTACCCTGAGTTTCTAGTTTATCCTTGAGATGTTTCCCTCCCAAACATCAATTCTAGTTGTCTCTCCCAGTACTCTCTCTCTCTTTCTCTCTCTCCATCCTCCATCCTCCCCCTACCTGATCCCTTCTGTTCCCATTCCCACCTAACCCCACACACACCCTGTGATATCTACTCTATTTCTATCTCCCCTTCTCAGGGAGACTCATGTGCCCCACCTTGAGCCTTCCTTGTTTTTTATGGTCTCTGAGTGTTCAGATTGGAGCATGATTATCCTTTAATTTATGGCTAATAACCACCTATAAGTGAGTACTTACCATGTTTGTCTTTCTAGGTTATCTCACATTGAGTTTGTCTAGCTCCATCTATTTGCCTGCAAATTTCATGATGTCATTTTTTAATACCTGAATCATATTCAGTTGTGAAAATATACCACATTTCCTTATCCATTTTTCAGGTGAGAGACATTTAGGTTGTTTCCAGTTTCTGGCTATTACAAATAAAACTGCTATGAATATAACTAAGTAAGTAAGTATCCTTGTGATAGGATAGAGAGAGCATCCTTTGGGTATATGCCCAGGAGTGGTATAGCTGAGTCTTAAGTTAGATCAATTTTCAATTTTCTGAAAAACTACCATATTGATTTCCAAAGTGATTGTGCAAGTTTGCACTCCCACTAGCAATGGAGGAGTGTTCTTGCTCCACATCTTTTCCATCATGAGCTGTCTGTAGTGTGATTTGTTTTGTGTGCCTGGGCCTTAAAGGATCCCCAGTTGCTTGTCAACTCACCACTTAAGAGAACTACATGACCCTATGACCTTCAAGGTCAATTGTCTCTTGACCTGGGAACAGGAGGGGATATAAAAAGTAAGCAGAGGCTGAGAGAGAGAGAAGAGTAGGGTCATCTAGTAGGGTTAGAGAAGACGGTGCAGGAAGAAAGAAGACTGAGTAGGGCTGAAGAAAAGAAAACAGCACAGAAAAGATATTGAACAGAGTGAAAATAGGAGACTGTTGAGGCAGGAGAGAAGAGTGAAAATAGGAGACTGTTGAGGCAGGAGAGAGAAGACATTGTTAGAAGACAGTTGAAAGGGAATTGGGTTAGTAGAGTGAGAAGAGAAGACAGTTGGTGACAGTTGGGCCAGGAAAAGCTGAGCTGGGCAGATAGGCTAGAACAGTTGTTATAGCTTGGAGCTGCTAATATTAGAAAAACTGGGAGAATTGACTGTGTAAAGCATACTGTTGGGGAAGAATGGTTGGGAGAAACACTTGAAGGGGCAGGGCTGGAAACTGGAAGGGGGGCTGGTTGGGAGTCAAAAGAACTGCTTACTATTTGCAAGAAAGGGAGACATTAAAAGAACCATTTAAAAGAACACACACACACCCCAACACATTTTATAGCTGTCACTTGTGTTTTTGATCTTATCCATTCTGACAGGTATAAGGTGGAACCTAAGAGTCTTTTGATTTATATTTCTGTGAAGGCTAAGGATATTGAACCTTTAAGTATTTCTCAGCCATTTGAGATTTCTCTGTTAAGAATAGTGCTTATTTATTTTTTTTAAGCTGTATTTATTTTATGTGTGTAAGTACACAGCCGCTGTCTTCAGACACACCAGAAGAGGTCATCAGATCCCATTACAGATGGTTATGAGCCACCATGTGGTTGCTGGGAGCTGAACTCAGGACCTTTAGAAGAAGAATCAGCCATCTCTTAGAGCTGTATCCCATTTTAATAGTATTACTTGGTTCTAGTTTCTTGAGTTCTTTATATATTTTGCATATTAGCCCTCTATCAGTTGTAGAGTTGTAGAAAATCTTTTCCCTTTCTGTAGGCTGCCACTTTGTCCAATCGAAGCTGTCTTTGCCTTATAGAAGCTTTTCAGTTTCGTGATATCCCCTTTATTGTTGACCTTAGCACTTGAGCTGTTGGTGTTCTATTCAGAAAGTCATCTCATGGGCCAGTGCATTCAAGGCCATTCTCCACTTTCCCTCTATCAGGTTTATGGTTTTATCAGGTATCTGGTTTCATGTTGAGGTCTTTGATCCACTTGTACTTTTTGTGCAGTTTTTGGCATGTTGATAAATATGGATTTGTTTGCATCCTTCTACATGCAGACATCCAGTTAGACCAGCACCATTTATTGAAGATGCTTCCTCTTTTCATTGTATAATTTTGGTTTCTTTGTCAAAAGTCAGGTGTCCATAGGTGACTTTAGTCACCTATGAGCTATAGTAATAAAAACCACATGGTATTGGCACAAAAACAGACAGGTTGGTCAATGGAATTGAATCAAAGACCCAGACATAGATATTAAAGAAATTTTAATCAGAATTTCCTTGACAGCTAAAGATGTTGAACACCTTTAAAACTGTTATGTATATATTTATTCTTCTGAGGGCATTATATTCTCTATTCCATAACCTATTTAAAAACTGGCCTGTTTTTTTCATCGATTTCTGTTTATCTTTTTGCCTTTCTGCATAGTCTAGACACTAATCTCTCTGATGTATATTTGGCAAAAAGATTGCCTTGCATTCTGTGGCCTCTCTCTTCACTTGATTGCCAGTTTCCTTTGTGGTAAAGAAGCTTTGCTTTGTTTTGTTTTGTTTTGTTTTGTTTTGTTTTGTTTTGTTTTGTTTTGTTTTGTTTTGTTTTGTAGGAGTCCTATTCACTAAGTCCTTACCTGGGCCTGTAAGTTGAAATGTATTCCATAATTCTTCCTCTAGCATTTCAGGGTGCCACATCTTAGGCTGAGTTCCTTAATCAATTTGCAGGTGTTTTGTTCACATTTCCTGCATGTTAAAATCCATGTTTTCCAGCACCATTTGCTAAAAGGCTGGTTTTGTTTGTTTTCTTTTTCTTTAATGTACATTTTCGGCATCTTTGTCAAAGATCAAGTACCTACAATTGGGTGAGCTTATATCTGGGTCCTCTATTCTGTCCCGTTGATATATTTCTCTATTTTTGAGCTAGTCTCATGTTTTGTTTGTCTGTTTACTATAACTCAAAAATCTTTATTATTTTTACTCAGAGATGCTTGATATTTTGTATTTACATATAAATTGTGAGGTTATTTTCGATGGCTGTAAAGGGAGGCCCTGGTGATTTTAAAAATATTGTTATCAACTCAGAGAATTTTATCGATCATATTCAACCCCTACTTATCCCGTATCTATGCAACCTCTCCACACTCCCAAGTCAGCCCACTCACCATTGTGTTTTCCTCCTCCTCCAATGAGTCTTGTTCATTTTACCCAACTCTATTTCAACTGGAATGCCGTTAAAACTGTAGATTGCTTTTGCTAGGATGGTATTCTTACAGGAGAAGTTTTTCCTCATGGTGAGAAGAGGAGGTATTGACATTTTCTGGTGTCTTCCTACATTTCTTTTTTCACGATCTTAAAGTTTTTGTTATTGAGCCCTTTCATTTCATTTCCTTGTTTATTAGGCTTACCCTCACATATTTTCATCATTTTTGTGGCCATTATGAAAGAAATTATTTACCTGACTTATTTTTCAGTATGTTATTAATATATTGAAAAGCTAGTGATTATTGTGTGTTAATTTTGTATCAAAACTTTTCCTAAAGTATGAGTTTTTGAGTGGAGTCTCTAGTGTACCTTATGTATAGAATGCTATTATCTACAAATAGATACTGTGTTAATTAAGTGTGATGACCACTACACTATAGAAAAAAGATGTTTGGGGGGCTAAGGTGGGGGTATGGGGGTATGTGTGGGTGTGTGGAGTAGGGTGGGGGGGTAGGTGGATAGGAGGGGTGGGTGAGCATCCGCTCAGAGGCAAAGGGGAGAGGGTACAGGGTGAAGAACTCTAGGAGGGGCGACAAGGAAGAGGGACAACATTTGGAATGTAAATAAATAAGATAATTCAATAACAAAATGGATACTGTGACTTTTTTTCCTGTTTATAACTCTTTTGTTCCCACCTCCTGTCTTAAAGTTCCTGCTAAGAATTCAAGCAGTATATTGAACAGAAATCGAGAGTGTACACACTTTTGTCTTGCTTCTGATATTAGTGGGAATGTTTTGAATTTTCCTCAACATAAGATGATATTATTTGTGGTCTTTGTCCTTATAGAGCCTTTATAATGATGTACATTTCCTCCATTCCAAGGGAGTTATTATTAGCTAGACAAATCTAAATGAGTAACAAAAGCTAACCCAATCTTTTATCTTAAACTTTCCCTTCCATTTAAAATGAAATATCTTTCAATAAGAATCTTGACATAAAGTAACACTTCCTCTCAATTCCTAATATTGCAGTATTCATTAGTTTTCTTAAAATGTGATGCACATTTGGTTTCTTTTAAAGAAAATCAGTGTTTATTAATTTTAGGATTTCAGCAATGACTTTCTCTGCAGTAAGCAAAATATGTCATTTCCTTCTAACACTTTCAACTTAACTAGAATATAATTAAGTGTTATAAAATTGCACATAATGGATCATTTCCCACTCTCCCCAAAAAGGTTAGATTGCCACAGGGAAGTAATAAAATTATTTTTAATAAAGTAAACTTCAAATTGCGGGTTAGACAAGTAAATAAAATAAGCCATTAAATTGATTGCTCTGGCGTTTCACATTGAAACTCTCGTGGGTATGTAGTGAACATTTATTAAAGTGAATCAAGCACTATTGAGTTAGAGACAAAGTATGGAGCTGAAACAAAAGGATGGACCATCTAGAGACTGCCACATCCAGGGATTCATCCCATAATCAGCCTCCAAATGCTGACAACATTGCATACACTAGCAAGACTGTGCTGATAGGACCCTGATATAGCTGTCTCTTTTGAGACTACGCCAGGGCCTAGCAAACATGTAAGTGGATGCTCACAGTCAGCTAGTGGATGGATCGCAGGACCCCCAATGGAGGAGCTAGAGAAAATACCCAAGGAGCTAAAGGGATCTGCAACCCTATAGGTGGAACAACATTATGAACTAACTGGTACACCGGAGCTCTTGACTCTAGCTGCATATGTATCAGAAGATGGCCTAGTCGGCCATCACTGGAAAGAGAGGCCCATTGGACTTGCAAACTTTATATGCCCCAGTACATGGGAATGCCAGGGCCAAAAGTGGGAGTGGGTGGGTATTGGGTTGGGGGGGAGGGTATGGGGGACTTTTGGGATAGCATTGGAAATGTAAATGAGGAAAATACTTAATTAAAAAAAAGAAACTGTGATAAATAGACCTACACAATGGAATAATATTTAGCTATTAAAAAGACACCATAAATTTTGCAGTCAAATGGATAGAACTAGAGAGTATCATCTTGAGTGAGGTAACTCAGACTCAAAAGGACATATATGGTATGTATTTAGTGATAAGTAGAATTAGCCATAACATACAGAATTCCCATGATATACCCCACAGACTCAAAGAGGTTGAAGAAGACAGAAGACCCAAGCAAGGATGCTTGAATCACACTTAGAAGGGGAAACAAAATAGTTATAGGAGGCAGAGGGAGGGAGGGAATTGGTGGTGAGAGAGGAGGTATAGGGGAATGAGGAGGCAAGAATATGTGTGGGAAGAGACAGGAGACAGGCCTTGTGGGCCAGAAGAATGAATGGAAATCTGCAGCTGCCTGGATTGGGGAGAAGGGGAGAATCTCTAGGTGGTCCCAGAGATCTGGGATAGGGGAGGCTCTCAGGAGTCAATGCAGGTGACCTTAGCTGAGATGCCTAACAGTGCGGACATGGAACCTGAAGAGGTCACCTCCTTTAGCCCAGCAGGACCCACAGTGGAGGGATAGGGACAATAACCTACCCACAAAACTTCTGCCCCAAAATTTATCCTGTCTAAAAGAAATGCAGGGATGGTGCAGAGACCAAGGGAGTGGCCAAACAATAACTACCCCAACTTGAGTCCAATCCCATGGGCAAGCACCAATCCCTGACATTATTACCGATGCTATGATGTACTTGCACACAGGAGCCTAGCATAACTGTTCTCTAAGAGATACTGCTCAGAAACGGACTGAAACAGATGCAGAAACTTATAGACAAATATTAGACAGGGTCACGGACACTTATGGATGTGATGAGAGAAGGATTGAGTGCCCTGAAGGGAATGGGGACAGGGGAACAGTTTGTTTTAAGGAAAAGCAACAGACTCAACAATTTTAGACCCCTGGGAATTCTCAGAATCTGAGCCACCAACCAAAGTACATGTACAGGCTGAAACAAGGTCCCCAGAATATATGTAGCAGACAGGCAGCTGCTCTATATAGCCTCAGTGGGATAGGATGCACCTACCCTGGCAGAGACTTGATGCTCCAGGGTGGGTGGATACCCAGTGGCTCCCCACATTCTTAGAGGAGAAGGGGGGAGTCAGGGAGGGACTCTGAGAAGGAGGAACCAGGAAGGGGAGCAGAGTTTAGTATGTAAGTTAATTGTATATGTCTCGAATTTGTGCAATTGTAAACTTGAAAACTGTAGAATATAAATGCTTGATTTGGGAGACATTTGCAAATAGTTGAGAACTAGCTTGATTTTATATTTTGGCATTTTCTTGGTTTTGATTTACTGTATGTGAATTACAGCAACCTTCTCAAATGCATGGTTGTTAAACAGGGAAATGATATTCTGTCAGTATGTTTGATTCTGTTAGTGTTGAACGCAGTCTTTCAAACTGATGATTTTCGTTTAAGTTGACCATTACTTTGGCTTAGTTTGAGAAGTTACTTTCTTGGAAAAATTTAAAGCACTTAAATTTTAAAACATTTTAGTGATTATCTTTGCATATGATGGAGACAGAGACCTGTATAGCCCAGTCCTCCTGTTTTTCAGGCAATAGGCAGGGTCACAGACGTCACTAAGCTAGATCAGGAGGAAACAAGAATGAAAAAGCTTTATGTCCATTATGCTTTGTTTGCTGTGATTTGCATAGTTCTAGCTTCCTAAGGACATCAGAATAGATTCATAGCCTTTTTTCTTTTGAGTGCTATTTGGAATACTACCTGTATTCTGACCCCAGCTGTGAGTAAGCTGCAGGAGGACTAAATGAATGGTTTGATGCAGAATGCGATAGAGACACCTGACTTCTGTCTACTACCAGGTTCCTTCCACAACAAAATATCTAGTAGCTGAGCTGCAGAAAAGTGTATTTAAAATCCCCATTAAAGAAAAATAAGAATAAAAATGGCAACAAATTCATTCAAACAACTATTGTTCTTGTGAAAAAGTAGAAGTCTGGGGTTAATGTGACATTATCTGTGAAATACTGTAAACCCTCTTGGCCTTGGAAGGTATGTCAACATGCTGCCAGCTTTGGGTTACCTTAGTAACTAATAGAATAAGGCCTTGGAGTATTTAGTGACCAAGGAAAGTAGAAAGCCATTTAGATGTTCTAAGTGGAAATGAAATAATTTTCTTCATTGCGTTAAATCATGTTGCTTTCTTTCCTTTCCTAATTTGAGAGCTTTTAGAAAAGTTTAAAATGTTTTGAAACTAATTTGATTTAAAATAAAAGCTCAAACTAATATTAGGGAACTCATGGCAAATAATTGCATTTCAGATAAAATGGGCACTATTTATTGATATGCAGTCTGTACAAATCCTGACCTTAAGCTAGCATTAAAACTGAGGATAAATAACACCGAAGATGTGACATGAAATGCTTGAGGTCATTTTGCATTTTCTTTTGAACTCAAAGCCTTTGGTTTAAATTAGTCAAGATAAGGACACTTTGCCACAATGTCCTGGTATACAAAGAGTCCAAAAGTTATTTTAGTGATTATCTTTGCACATGATGGAGACTGAGATGTATATAGCCCAGTCCTCCTGTTTTTCAGGCAATAGGCAGGATCATAGATGTCACTAAGCTAGATCAGGTGGAAACAAGAATAAAAGAGCCACCATTGGAATGCATGCTTCTTGTCTCAGCATGTGCGTTTAACAACATTAGACTGAAACATTTGATCTAGTTACTAAGTTAACCCAGTGAGTTACTTTTATTTAAATTTGGTTATATTAACACAAAAATGTGCTTCTTCATTATAGCCCAAACAAGGCTTTGTTGGTGGCAGTGTTGTTTTCTTGGCTTAAATACAATATAACTTGCACATCACAAAATTTACTCATTTTATTTTAATTTAATTAATTTAAATTTCATGATTGAGTTCTATATTTACATAATTTTTATGTACTTTCCACATTTCTGTTTCTCCCGATTGGCTCAACTCATTCACTTACTCACTCACTCTCAGTTCCACATTGCACACACAGGCACACACACAGACACACACACAGACACACACAGACACACACACACACACACACACACACACAGATACAACCTGTTGAACCCTTTTGGTGATGCTCAGATGTGTATGTGTGTCTAAGGCTGATCACTTGGGACTGTACAAATTAGCAGGTGGCTTGTCCTTGGAGAATACTAAATTTCCCCCACCCAGCAGCCATTAATTACCTGTAGCTCTTCATCTAAGGTTGGAGGCTTGTGAGACTCCCCCAAGCACACAGACAGGTCTCGTTTAAGTGACTGTATTGTTGAAATTTCACTGGTGTATACTTTCTTATTCCATAGATTTTTCTATTTCTGAATTTGAAGCAGATTTGAGACCATTACAGAAAGTCAGAATTGCTCAAAATGCAAGAATAATTAATTGTGGGGTGCCTAGCTACAATTGATACAACTATAACTCTTGCATCTAATGCCCAGGGTACATCGAGGAAGAGGAGGGTGGGAATACTGTAAAATCCAGGGAAGCAAATCTTGTTTCCTAGAAATGACAGAGAAGCTTCATTCAAGCTATATCAGCACTATGGTTGACTAAACAGTACTGACAATGCCAGTTGGCTTGCCAACATGAATGGAAGACACAACTGTCATCCCCTCTAGATAAAGAACTACAGGCAATTTTAACAAGGGCTGGAGAGGGAGAATTACTCCTCTACAGAGATGAGGGCTCAAAAAAGTTTTCAAATAACCAAGTAGTCATGTGTAAATATAGATACAGCTGACTGAGACAGACAGATACTTAACACCCAATCATTGGACTGAAGTCGGGGACCCCTGTGGTTGAATTAGCTGGAAGATGCTGTGGAGAAGGGAGATCCTGTAGGAAGATGAGCAGTCTCAACTAACATGGACCCCTGAGGTATCTCAGACACTGAGCCACCAATCACGCAGCATACACCAGCTGATATGAGGCCCCAACACATATACAGCAGAGGACTGCCGGGTCTGGGTTCAATCAGGGATGATGCACCTAACCCTCCAGTTTTGAGGCCCCAGGGAATGGGGAGGTCTGGTAGGGGCAGGAGGCATGCTCTTGGGGACTGTTGGAGGAAAAATGGGATGAGGAACTGTGGGAGGACAGACAGAGAGTGGGGACAATGATTAGATTGTAAAAAATATTAAAAGTAAAAAAACCACATTTTCATAGTCAGAATATCTTAGCAATTTTTATGAGTGCTAATAATTGCAATTAATAAACAAATCTGGATACTCAAAATTTCTAACTACTATTTTCAGAGATATGTAAAACAAAATTAAATTTTAATCATAAAGTAATTTTCAATGTATTTATATCAATGTAACTTGTATTGTCTATTTGTGCATCCCAACTCAAAATATTTAATGATCCATAATATGTAATCTGTATCCCTCTTATTCCTATAGTATAAACACAATTTTTTTAGATAGTTGTGATTGACCCTGTATTATGAAATTTATGTTTCTACACAATGAGAGATTTTGACACATTTGAAATCTGTAATAATAAGTGAAAAATATCTGTTAAATAGATTTATCACTCCCATAGTGTTTTCAAAATTGCTGTTGTCCTGACACGGATGTTACTGTCTGATTCTCACAGTGTATCATGTCAGAACTCCTTCTTCCTCTTACATTCTTTCCCTCTCCAAGCAAAAAGGACTAAGTAAATACCTTTGTTTATAATTTCTCCAAATTAAAGTAATATAAAATTAAAATATATGTGAATTTTAAATATTACCTAAAGACTTGTCTTTCTAAGAAACGAGGAAATGATCAAAGAATAGTAATGTACAGTTCTATTAAAGAAAATGCATCTTATATTAGTTTTAAAAAATAAATTTTCTGGGACTGGAGAGATGGTTCAGAGTTGAGAGCACTGACTGTTCTTCTAGAGGTCCTGAGTTCAATTCCCAGCAACCACATGGCGGCTCACAACCATCTATACTCAGATTTAGTGTCTTCTTCTGGCATGCAGGCATATATACAGGCAAAATATTATAAAATAAGTAAATAAATTTCTTATAGAGGACCAGTAAATCCACAAGAAAAAAAAACCCACAATCAAAATACCAAAAGAAACCAATCAATTAAACCAACAACCAAAACCAAAACCAATAACAAAACCAAAAGGAACATAACACATGTTTGTGACATATGGAGAAATGTGAACCCTAGTATTGTTGGTCGGGATGGAAACTGGTGCAAGCAATTCAGCAAATAGTCTAGAAGATCTTTAAAATGATGAAAGTGACCCAATAAAACAAAAGCTAAGTGTCTGCCATTGAGGAATGAAAAAAAAAAGCCTTCCCACAGAAATCTTGTGTGTAATTGTACATAAGACTATTATTCTTCATTTACATTTCCAGTGCTATCCCAAAAGTCCCCCATACCCTCCACCCACTCCCCTACTCACCCACTCCCACTTCTTGGCCCTGGCGTTCCCCTGTACTGGGGCATATAAAGTTTGCATGACCAATGGACCTCTCTTTCCAGTGATGGCCGACTAGGCCATCTTTTGATACACATGCAGCTAGAGTTAAGAGCTCAGGGGTACTGGTTAGTTCATAATGTTGTTCCACCTATAGGGTTGCAGATCCCTTTAGCTCCTTGGGTACTTTCTCTAGCTCCTCCATTGGGGGCCCTGTGATCCATCCAATAGCTGACTGTGAGCATCCACTTCTGTGTTTGCTAGGCCCCGGCCTAGTCTCACAAGAGACAGCTATATCAGGGTCCTTTCAGAAAAAACTTGCTCGTGTAAATGAAGAAAATGCCTAATTAAAAAAAAAAGTAAAAAAAAAAAAGGGCTATTATTCTTAGTAGCAAAGATGAAAACATATCCATCAAATAAGTGGGTAAATAAACTGTGGGGTAGCCAGTCAATGAAATCACATTTAGCAATAAAAATCGAATGAAATGCTGAAACATGATATCATGCATTAAGTAAAAGAAGCCTGCTGTGGAAGCCAGTTACAGAGTATGTGATTACAATTTTTATTTTATTATTTAGTTCACCCCTTTCATCCTTCCCTTTAACCACTTCCATGTCACCCACACTGCGGCTCCCTCTGAAACTCAGGGCTCTATTTAATATTATTGTTGCACATATATGCAGGTAAATATATAAATGCACCCTGACGCATACATTTAGTGTTGTATATGTGTTTGTTTTTTTATTTAAAAAAACACTTTGACTAACTTACTGACTATAAAGCAGAGCTCATTAGAATTTCTATTTGCACTGTTGCATGCTCATGTTTTATTTTTTTAATGTTTTATGTTTTCACATACTTATTAATGTTACATATATCTTAGAAATGTTGTTAGGTGTTTGCAGATTTTTACTGGATTGTTTGTTGTTGAGTTATAAACATTCTTTATGTATTCTGAACAAAAGTCTTTTATGAGAAATATAAATTACAAGCATTTTCTGTCAAGTGTTGGATTGTCTGCCTACTTTCTTAATGATGTCTGATCATGTTATTCAGCTTCTAGGGAAATTTGATATATTAGCTTTATATTGCTTCTTCACAAATAACTATCGTAATTTGTTGTTATTTCATATTTTCTATGGATCTGGAATTTGTGCCATTTTAGCTAGGGTTCTCTGCTGAGATCCCGAAAGACAATGTAATCTTGGCCATTCTTGTCCTTGTGTGAAAACAACCTTGTTTCAAAAACACAACTTACTAGATAGAAATGATCTTCTTCAAGAATACAGTGTTCCTGAGAGAACCTTATGATAATCTGGGAGTGAACTTGCACTTGAATACATCAGACACTCCCTTGGGGCTTCCTAAACATCCTGTGAAAGTGGGTCAGGGCTAGAAACTCTCTTCCAATCTCCACGATGGCCACATTTTCACAGACTAGCAGGGCCTGGGAAGCTGACTTAACTAATGAGGCGCTTTACCACTTTAATTGCTTGATGCTTTCTCCTGTCAGTTGTGTTCTGTTTCTAAGTTCCTATAGCCTTTGGGTTGGATTAGAAGTAGTCTAACTGGTACTAACACTAAGGTCTCAGTATGAAATCTGTGATCAGAAACCATGAAATAAAAAGGACCTGTCAGTCCATCCACTCACAGATTCACTGAAAATTCCTTTTTAACAGCTCAAAAAGTGCTGAGCTCAAGCATTATATTTTAAAGTTCCTTTTGAACTTTTGGTTTCATGTGGTTCAATTAGAGAGAGCCATGCATCTCTTCTTGTCACTGTGTCTATTTGTGATTCCCATGTGTTCTTACTCCTGCCATTGAAGAGTGGTTTCTAGACTTATTCTTTGACTTCCATTTCCACAGATCACACTCTTAGATGCTGTCAACATGAGAGTCCACCCTTTTTACTGCAATGTACCTTCTAGAAGGCTTGGCTCTTTAAAAGGTCCTTGCTAATGCTCACAGCCTTGGCATTTCCCATCTAGCTTCCATAAATTCCAGGAGGGATCATTTGCTCTTGAGAGGGCTACGGTGGAGAACAATTCAGAGGGCTAGCTCATTGAAAGCTAATAGAAGTTTTTCTCATCTGGATAAAGCATTCCCAAACTTTAACAGAACCAGACTGATTTTCTTTGAGGTGTGAAGAAGACCAAAAAGGGGATAAAACCAAAGCCAAAATTGTTATCTGTGATGAGTTATTTTTAGATACAAGTCACCAATTATTTTTTCACTTTTTTATTTTTTGTTGTGTGTATGTGTGTGTTGCTGTGGATAGGCAGCCTGCAAACAAATGAAGGTCAGATCTTTTTATACTATGTGGCACCCTGGGAGTCCCACAAATTGAGTTCAGGTTATCAAGCTTGGTAGGAAGCACCCTCACTGGATTGGCCATAAAGTTGATAAAGTGCTTACTTTGCAAGCCTGAGGACCTGAGTTTGCTCTCCAAAAGCCATGTTAAAAACGGTGAGCATGACAGGGCATGTACAGCCGGCATAATTCTTCTGGGGTTATATTATGGCTTCCAGTTTAGTGTTTTCATGGGATTGCTCAGTTCCAAAGAGTGGGACTTTGGGGGCTCTTTTCCTTCTGTCAGTTTGCCTTGTCCAACTCTGAAGTGATAAATTTTGTTATTACATTTTATTTTCTGATGTTTTGTGGTTATCTCTTAGAAGCCTGCTCTTTTCTCAGGAGACACAGAATGGAGGAGGGGATGGAGAAGGGAGGGGAGAAAATGGAGGAGGAGGAGGAGGAGGAGGAGGAGGAGGAGGAGGAGGAGGAGAGAGAGAGAGAGAGAGAGAGAGAGATAGATATGAAACTATAATCAGGATGTATTATTGAGAATATAATCATTTTTTTTTCAATAAGAGAAAAAGGAAAAACGCTGAGCATGCTGGTGTGCACTTAGAAGCTCACTTTGGGGAGACTGCTGGTCAGTAGGTCCCTGAAGCTACACTTGCCAATGTATGTGCCCAGGCCAATGAGCCACCTTGTTTTAAAAACACTGAGTGGATGGCTCCTGAGGAATACTATCCAGAGTCAATCAATCTCTGGTTTCCACTTGCACCCATGCCCACACACACACACTTAGGCACACTTGTGTGCAAATACACAAACACAGAAATACACCCACACAAACATCCCAACACACACACACACACACACACACCTGTCTTCAATCCTTCATTGCATGGAATTTTCACTGAGGCAATTTCAATTCTATAAAGGAGCAAAGGAAAACCTACAGAGCCTTGGCCCCTGGAAGCAGAAGAAATGAAGTTAACAAAGACTAAAAACAAAGTTGTCATTTGTTGCACTGATCTCTCCCACTATTTACAAGTACAATTCCAATGACCTTAACAAAGACTTTATTTTTGGATACAAGTGTATCCTGCACTTTGAAAGCTATTAAACTCTCTTAAGTCAGATATATTATGATCTTCAATAAAGGGAAATCACACAAAAAGCTATTAAGAACTAGTTCTTATGGAGGAGTACGTAAGAGTGGATTGAGCAACAAGTACCAAAAAGGCTTTCTTGTTTTGAAACTGCTGTCTTAGGAGAGCAATCAATAAGGGACCACATTCAGGACCCTTTGGATCTGAGGCTTTGCTGGTCAATTTCTATTGAAAGTCAGATCATTTGTTGACAATATCCTTCAATCTATAAGAAAGATTACACTGACAATGACTGCTTTTGGGACACAGAGTAAAATTAACTTCTAGGTTATCCCCGTCAAGGACCATTAAGTCCTGAACTATGAGGGACACTGTGAACAAGTCATATTTTAACCTCCCATGAGCACACGGCCGGCAGGTTTCACCCCCCCCCCCCACCTTCCTTCAACAAATCTGACCTTCACTGAAATTTATGTGAAAATGAAAAGGGAGAGGAAAGCTGTGGCCCTGCCAAATTCTGACGATGTTACTCATTTTAATTACTGGTATTTGGAAATTAAATGGCCTAGGGCTTGTTCGGCAATTTGTTTCAGGAAAAAAATGATTTAAGCAAGCCACAGAGTCCCAGCATCTTTTTTTTTTTTTTTTTTTTTTTTTTTTTTTTTTTTTTTTTTTACAGCAGGTGTTGAACAAGGCGTTCATTTTTCTTTTTACAGAGTGTCCTTGTAAGCATAATAACAATTAGGAAGCAAGGCCTCCACATCAAAACCTCAGGCTCGTTCTGACATTCTTCCTTGGGCTACTTCATTGCTTCCAGTTTCCTCAGTCTGCTTTGCAAATACGTGCACTCAAAATTTTCCTATAAATAATGTCACATGCTGGAGACATTTTTGTGAAGGTAAAGATTTTAAAGGATAATATCAAGAGTACTTTAAAGTTAACTCTGATTTTGTGTCCTTATAGTCTATCCTCTAGCTCCGAGTTCAGTTAAAATGTCATTAATACAGTAAATTAAGGTAGTTTAAAAGAACAAAAATGTTTAGTTTTAGTACATTTGCATGTCCTTTCAAATTGTCCATTGGCTCATAGTCACACTTGGAATATATCTTGGTAAAAAAAAAAACGTGTACTATGTATATTCACTGAATTTTTATTCATCTATGTAGAAAAAAGTGAAACCATAACAAATGAAAGAAAATTGAAAGCATTATATTAACTGAAATAGACCAGACCAGAAAGTCAAATACAGCATATTTTCTTACATATGCAGAATCTAGATGTGTGTGTGTGTGTGTTTATGTGTGTGTGTGTGTGTGTGTGTGTGTGTGAGAGAGAGAGAGAGAGAGAGAGAGAGAGAGAGAGAGAGAGAGATTGTCTGTGTGCATAGAAATTGGATAAGGGACTATGAGAAAAGGAATGATCTGAGAAGGGTGAGGGGGAAAAGAGAGGTCAGTGGAAAACCTGGAAAATAGAAGCAGGAAAGAATATGATTTGTGGGAAGAAGAGATTCAGGAGAAGGAGGGGGCAGTGGGGGAGCAGTAGGGGAGGGAGATGAATTCGAACAAAGTATTTGACACAGGTATGATAATGCTATATAAGATCCATTACTTTATGTGCTAATATAAATATTAATCCAAATGATTTCAAATCTATTGCATAGTGGTAAGAACACAATTCCCTCCTTTTAAGGAGTAATAGTGCCTCATTATGCAACTATACAGTATTTTTTTTCTATCTATCTGTTTATAGACATTTAAGTCATTTCTCCATCCTGGTCATTATGTATAGTAGTTGGAAATTTGGAAGTTAGTGGCCCTCAAACCCACCAGTTACTTGAAGATCCCTTTCCCCTCTTTAACTCTTAGTGCATCCTGTGGTGGGGATTGAACCCAGGGCCTCCTGATTTCCAATTCCTCTACCACCAAGTTACATTTCCACTCCCGCCTTAATCCTTGTCTTCTTCACTGTAAAACTGTGCTCAATTTAACCTGTTTGGTTTAATAATTGTTAGTGAACAATGATGCATTTAATTTTCTTTTGTTTGATTTTAAAACAAGATCTTTTTATGTAGCCCAGTCTGCCCTTCAGATTGTGAGCCTCCTGATTTAGCATACTGTGGGATTATAGATGTGCACCAGCTCAACTGCCACTATTATACATTTATGTTATAAAACAGAAACATGAGCTAAGATAGCATTTTCTTCTGATATTACTATATATCAACTCCTAAAAATGGTCCATGTAAACTTCAAAAATTCCCTTGTTTTCAAGGTAATTGAGCTGCTATGGTATCACTATTAAGTATTGTAATCTGGTATACTGCATAGTTTAATATAAACAATTGATAAGTTTACTGGTGGCTGATGACAATCTTCTCTTAAAAATTATCAAACCAACATAGTGTCTAGTCATACTTCAGGAGAAGAGATGACAAATAGGTTAGCACAAGAGAACACCTACCTCTTGTCCTTAATTTTGTTAACCACCAGCTGAAATTATGGTGCTAAATCAAGGATCCTTTAGTTAGGACATTACAATTTAAAGAGAAAATTATTTAAAACATTATCATAATAATATTACTTTGTACTAAACTTAGGATAACTTCAGTTCAGTGATTATCACAGTGGTCTTTTACAGGTGTGTGTGTGTGTACAAGTAAGCGCATGTTTACACCTTCTCTTTTGTGACAGGTTTCTTTCACTGAACCAAAGCCTCACATTTTGACTACATTGGATGACCAATGAGTTCCCAGGATCCACCTGTCTCCACTGCCACCTCTGAGATGGACAGTCATGCCTAGGTTTTTGTGAGGATGCTGGAGTTTTAAACCCAGTCTTCATAACCTGCACAGCAAGGTCTGTTGCCCTCTGAGACACCACCCCATACCTTTAAACTTCCTTTGACAATGATTATGTATTAAAGACAATCTGATGTGTTAGAAATTATAATATGGAATAAATTTTAATTTGAGATGGTTAATTTGTATTAGATTGGGTATGATTATGATTTGAATGGTACAAAAATCTGAGTTCGTAATAGTATTTGAGTATGTAAGTGGTTAAGAATTACTGTATTGCTGCTGTTTCTATGTTATTAGATTTACAGGAGTGGTGCCACTGAGCACGATCACTTTTGCCTGCGTACTACAGCTGTTCCAGCCCTTCTCTCAAATAGTCTCCATTCTGTAAGTTAAAATTAAAAAGATTTAATTAAGTACATTTGAGATTATTTAAAAGTATTTAATATCATAATTGGTGTGTGTATGTGTGTGTTATGTGTTTTATGGAAAATTTTGTGGGGATAGATCTGTCCCACATTTACATAGGTCCAGAGATCAAACTCAGGTAAATAGGCTTGTGAGGCAAGCATTTTTATTGCCATTGAGCCATTTTACTGGCCCATTTAAGAAAATTTAATTGTTAAATATGAGCCATTCAACCTTAATTAATGAAGAAAATTTATATTTATATTTTGTAAATTTAAAGCCACATTTCAGTAAGCATCATTAAAAATAGTTAAACTCAAATGCTTCAGATGTTTAAAAAATGAGGAAAATATGAATTCTCATTTCATGAGCATTGACTTCTATTTCTTATTACATTAAAAGTTTTATGAGGAAATTCACTGTATCTAAAATTTTCCTGCAATATTCCATTTTACTCTTGGCACCTTCAGCTTCCTCAGAAAATAAAAAGAGGTTCAATGTCATCTGACTGGACTCATATTAGTCAACTACTCCAATCACAATGGTAATTTTGGGAGAAAAGACTGGTTAAAGAGCTATTTTTAAACTTAATATGTGTTTGATACTTCACCACTAGCTAAGGAGCTGTTTGTCAGCTTTCTTTAATGGTGTGACTTCTGGTATGTCACCCACACTTCATACCAGGGCTTGCTCTCAAGATTAGTTGGACAACACAAACTGAACTTGATAAGATGGCGAACAAAACTGTGTGGGTGGGGAAGAGATGGTGGAAATGGAAGGAGTTTGGGTAGGTAGTTAAATAACGTTAACATACATTGTATGAAACTCTCAAAGAATTAACAAAATATTATTTTTCAAGTCAAGCAAATATTTATGATGTGAATCTGTCATGTGCAATATATCTTCATCAAAAATGAAGGATTTTGGAGAATTGGTAATTAGAATTAGCAAACTGGTAAATTTGATTTTTTTTTTTTTTTGGTGGTAGGTTGTCATTTTCTGCTTAACTGGCTAGTGCCAGGAACACACTTGTACACTTGTAGGTAGGAAATAGACGATTGAGCTAATTCTGTATAGAGGTTAGTCTTCAATATAGTTCAGCACCTAATCATTAACATACTTAGCCAATGCAGATCCTTTAGTTCTTACAACTTAATAGGGCCACAATGAATACCTTTCATGTATTAGCATGTAGAATGGACACATTTTCTTGGTCTTGGTGTTTTCTCGCAACTTTCTAATGGACACAAAATGATTCATAGAAGAGATGTTTCATGTCAAGGGAAGTAACAGGTTGAAATATAGTTTAATAAGCCTCCATTTGTTAGATGATCCCAGTAATGTTTTTTTGTTTGAGGCTTTAGAATTTGTAAAGGACTTCCATGCTATAGTGAGAACCTCAAGGTTCATAATAGATACATAATCTAGCCAGGGTAACTTAAGTATTATAAACTTTTAGTCTGAAGAGCTGATTGCCAACTAATGTACAACTAGACTGAGATATTTTCCAGAGGCCAGGTGACTATAGTGCGGGTGAGCTCAGAATAAGACTTTTGTTACTTCTAGCTCATTCCCTTCTGTGTTCTTTCTTATATTGCACTATTAAACAAAATTAAGCTACGATAGAAACTATATACTTTTTATGTACTACTTGGATGAAATTATATACAGTATAGACTTTAGATCACTGGTGCCTTATCTGAGTTAAAAAATATTTAAGTAATTTTTTTCACTATTATTTGACCATTTATTAACATCCATTCTGTTCTGAATGAAAGTGAAAATCCATTGCAGCATATATCAGAAAATGGAAAAGCCTGTCCCAAATTTTGTGAACAAAACAGATATAAAAATTAGAAGTCTTAAAGGAGTTAATGAGTTCAGGTAGGTTAAAAATTGAACTAAAACATCAGTAATGGTCTACAGAAGGTTTCTCTTGGTCGAACAAGCTCTGCAGGAAAGATGGTCTTAAATTCAGTCTGCCTCGGTCAATTCATTAAACAGCCCAGCAACAAAACAAGCTTGTACTGTTTTCCCTGATTGATGATAAGTGGTTTTGCTTTTTCTTGTTTTGTTTATGCAGCTGACAGCAGTTTGGCATCATAGACCCAAGACATACAGCTATGTAGTTGGTCTAAAGCTTTTATTTGTAGATACTACATTTCAGAATACCATGCTCACTTGTTTAGTTAGAAGAACTGTACAAATGCATTCATTGAAAAATCAATATTTGTGGCTAAGTGTAGGTTTCTTACCATGTAAAAAGCAAGTGAATTTAAGGTTTAAGGAAATGCATTAAAATTATAGCGGAGTATCATGGTACACAGCTGTAATCTCAGCACTTGAAATAGAGGGCAAAAGGGTCAGGAATTCAAGGTCACTTCTGGCTACATAGTGAGTTTGTAGCCAGCCTAGGCTACATGAGACTGTTATGGATAAAGTACAATAATGTATTTGAGGAATGGAGATGAAATAAAGGGCAAGTGAAAGTATAATTTTAAGAATGAGCACATTCCAATGTTGTTTAATTTTTGTGAACATTAAAACATGGGTTTTATTAGTAATAAAATCTTAAAAGAGAGCGTTACCTAGGGAAATTATTGACCATGTGAAGTTAATGGACCTCTGCCTTGCTTTGGGCTATGAAATCTTGTAGTCATCCATCAATCTCAGAATATGCCTATGCTAGAGTCATTAATATGAAAAAAAGTTGAAAAACACATAATGTAGAATTAAAGATACAAAAAAGGTACAAAGTTTATGTCTAAGATGTCATTTTTCCAAATTTCTCAATGAAGTTTCTGTGGACCTATGATCTTCTATTTATCTGCATGGTGTGTGTGTGTGTGTGTGTGTGTGTGTGTGTGTGTGTGATAGATCTTTTCACTTTACTCTATGTGTTCTCATATATTCATTCTCTATATTAATATTGTATACATATGTATTTATGTATGTATAAATATATAAAATGCACAACCCTTTTCCTTTTATAACATTGAGAACTATGCTAACAATATAGAAAGCATTATTTATAGTAGGTAAGGTAAAAAATAATCCTAGGTGCTGATCAACTAAAGGAATAAAGAAAATTACACACACACACACACACACACACACACACACGTGTGCGCACGTGCACATACTAGAACTTTTTGTCAGCCATAAAGAAAAATGAGCTTGTGTCATTTTGCAGAGAATGACAGGAGGTGGAGACAACCATGTTACTTGAATTGGCTGTCTCAGAAAGCCAATTATTGCAGGTTTTCTTTTATTTGTGGTTCCTAAACGTCAAATATATGTAAAAATAGAACCAAAATTGTATAGGGATCGAAGCTAACCAATGGGAGCTAGAAAGGATGCAGATGCTATGGAAGCCAGTTGGGAGGTTTCTCAAGAAAGTAAAAATGGAACTGCCATACCACTCAGCTATATCACTTGTGGGCATTCACCCAAAGGACTTTAAATCTTACCACAGGGACAGTTACACACTCAGGTTTATTGCTGCACTATTCACAATATCTAAGGTATCAAACCAGTGTAGAAGCCCATCCACAGATAGATGGATAAAAATCATAGTTCTTAAAAAGAAAGGAGTAGCCAGTCCTAAAGCAATTGAAATCATGTAGTTTTAAAGAAAATGCATTCTTCTGTAAATGATTAATGAGGCGACATAGATTCAGAAACTCAAATATCACACTTGCCAATATATCTGAGATTATACTTTGTGTGTATGTGTGTGTGTGTGTGTGTGTGTGTGTGTGTGTGTGTGTGTGTGTGTGTGTGTGTGTCTGTGTATGGGTATGGAAATAGGTCAGGAAACTGAAAAGGGGAACAGGTGAGAGGAAAATGAGGTCTTAAATGAGAGGAAAGAAGAAGCTAATAGAATGGAACAGACAGGAGGGCTTGGTGGTAGGGCTAAAATAGGAGAGGAGGAGCAACCAAAGCACTCTGTGGAAGATAATGGAACCTATTATCTAGAGTGCTTAAAAAATTTTTTTGTGGTTGTTTTTGATTTTTCAATTTTATTTAGTCTTTTTTTTTAACAATACAGATATTATCCCCTTCCCAGTCCTCCCTCTGACTGTTCCAATACTTCCATCCAATACCTCATCCCCACCTCATCTTCACGAGGATGTCTCCACCCCACCCCCCACCCTACCAGGCCTCTCCACTTCCTGGGGCCTCCAGTCTCTTGAGAGTTAGGTGCATCTTCTCTGACTAAACCTATACCCAGAAGTCCTCTGTTGTGTATGTGTTGGGGGCCTCATATCAGCTGGTGTATGCTGTCTGTTTGGTGGTCCAGTGTTTGAGAGATCTAGGGGGTCCAGGTTAATTGAGACTGCTGGTCCTCCTACAGGGTCGCCCTTCTCCTCAGCTTCATCCAGCCTTCCCTAATCCAACCACAGGGGTCAGCTGCTTCTGTCCATTGGTTGGACATAAATATCTGCATCTGACTCTTTCAGCTGCTTGTTGGGTATTTGGAGGGCAGTCATGATAGGTCCCTTTTTGTGAGTGCTCCATAGCCTCAGTAATAGTGTTAAGCCCTGGGACCTCCCCTTGAGCTGGATCACACTTAGGAACTATTACTGGATCTTCTTTTCCTCAGGCTCCTCTCCATTTTTGTCCCTGAAGTTCTTTCAGACAAGGACAATTAAGGGTCAGAGTTTTGACTGTGGAATGGTAACCCCATCCCTCACTTGATGTCCTGTTTCTGTTGGAGGTGGGCTCTATAAATTCCTTCTCCCTACTGTTGGGCATTTTATCTAAGGTCCCTCCCTTTGAGACCTGAGAGTCTCTCACCTCCCAGGTCTCTGGTATATTGTGGAGGGTCCCCCCAACTTCCCACCTCCCGAGGTTGCCTGTTTGCATTCATTCTGCTGGCCCTCGAGGCTTCAGTCCTATTTCCCCACCCAACAATACCTTATCATGTACCCCCTTTCTCCTCCCTGTCCTCTCTCCCACTCAGGTTCCTCCCTCCCTCTCCACTTGTGATTGCTTTCTCCCTCCCAAGTGGGACTGAGGCATCCTTACTTGTGCCCTTCAGCTTGTTAACCTTTTTGATTTCTGTGGACTGTATCATGGGTATTCTGTACTTTTTTTCCCTTTGGCTAATATCCACTTGTTAGTGAGTACATATTATGCATGTCCTTTTGGATCTGAGTTGTCTCACTCAGGATGATATTTTCTAGTGCGACCCATTTGCAAAACTCAGGATGTCTTTGTTCTTAACAGCTGAGTAGTACTCAATTGTGTAAATTAACTACATTTTCTGTATCCATTCTTCTGTCCCAGGACATCATTCTTTTTTATTTAAAAAATTTAATTACCTTTTTTGATATTAAAGCATAATTGCATCCAACATCCAGACTTAATGTGGCATAATTTAAATGTTAAAATTATATTTAGTATGTACAACATAATGGTTTGGTATACATATACATTTGAAATGATTAGCACAATCAAAATAATTAATACCTATCATCCCACTGTGTCACTTGTGTGTGTATGTATATCTGTGTTGAAAAATATTTATATTTGTAATTATTCATTAAATTTATAAATGCTATATGTATATAAATAAGAATATATATATATATATATATACTCTTCAAAAATTTTAAGGAAATAGTACAGTATTATTAACTATAGCAATCACAATTTTAACTAGATCTTCAGAACTCATGTGTCATAGAGCCAAAAGTCCCCAGGTTTGTTCTTAAAATAAATTATCTTCTTTAAATAGAATGTTTTGATGTCATGAAAATGATTGACACCAGCATTTTCAAATAGTTATACTTGCAAGCATACATAGTACAAAAGACATAATGTTACTAATTTAAGTAAGTTTCTGTTTACTGAGCTTTACACTCTAGTTTAAGCTGAATAAAAATACTCAACAAAAATTAGTTATTATATTATGAAAATAAAATATAGAATGGCTGACAGCTCAAGTAAATTGAAGCCTTTGCACAAATGTTTTCAAGTTTCATTGAGAAATAACCCAAAGGGAAAGGATCCATTTAAAACAAGAAGAACAGTTAAATAGCCATCATTTATTGTCATTGAAAATGGGCCTATAATCTTGCTAAAGCATACTGAAGACATGTATTCCATTCTGATATTTTATAAACAGCTTGGTAAGGCTATTGGATACTCATAAAGTAATGAGGACAGTATGTTAATACTGGAAATAACATATGCTACAGAAATTGAAGTGAGAGAAGCATTAAAAAAAGATGAAGATATAGCTTTTGTGCGAGTAGGAAACACTGGTAGAACTTGAGCCTTTTAAGCAAGATGGAAAGATATTCCAATAAAAGGCTGAAAGGAAGTAAAAACATAAAGTAAAAACACTTATGGAGACAACATGGACACTAGAGTGATCAGTATCAAATTTATATGTTATGTTAAGACCATAAATCTTCCATCCAAAGAACATAAGAGAAAGTTTAAGATTAATAACCTAAGTTTCTATAACAGACTTTGTCAAAAACTGTGTTTGATATAATATTCTGAATCTCAGTTCTTTCATTTGTAAATTTACATGTTTGTCAAGAATTAAATACAAACATACAAACTTGTAAATGTTAGTGTAATTATTATGATTATGGAAAACAAACATTGAGGCAGAAGTTCTCCAACTATATGTGGCAAGCCATTCTTCTAGCAGGAAAGTGGCATAATTGCAATAGTGCTTAAGAAATTTTTCTTCCATTAATGACAATCTTGACAAACTGGATAAAGATTAGAGGCAAGAAGCTACAATAGAAATGTCAGGCTTTATGACACATTGTGGATTATTGAGACAGGAGAAGATCTGTGGAAAGTTCACAAGTTGTGTGCATCTACTCATAACTGATAATTTAATAATATATGGTTTATATTATACAAATACTAAACTCTAAAGGGTTGCCAACGAAAGATTCTCAGTCTACTATATAGGCAACCACAGCTGATGAATGAGCCAGAGTTCATAAATGAAGTAAGTGGTCCTGCCATGTCCAGAATATACTAACCCCTCTTCTGAGTTGTTTTGGATGTCCCAGAGACCCTCAAAACAATACAGGTGACTGCTATTGCTTGGCTTCTCACCAGAACTTGATGGTAATATCCTATGGCTGAAGATACTACACTCTGCACATAAGAAAATCAAATCTGTACTGGCTAGGATTCTTTCTCCCTGCTGGATAACTATCATAATACTAGCCAGGTGTGGTGGCGCACGCTTTTAATCCCAGCACTTGGGAGGCAGAGGCAGGCGGATTTCTGAGTTCGAGGCCACCCTGGTCTACAAAGTGAGTTCCAGGACAGCCTTGAAAAACCAAAAAAAAAAAAAAAAAAAAAAAAAAAAAAAAAAACCAAAAAAACCCCCCAAAAACAAAAACCTATCATAATACTAGAAGATGCTACATAGAGTGCTGTGGTGGGTCATAAACAGATATGCTCAGATCTGAACCTTGTTAAATATAATAATGACCAGTGTGGCCAGATATGTCCATGAGTCCAATAGCAACATGCATGATGTGGAGGTAACAAATTACATTTTGATTGGCTTTAAGGTCCACTCTGTAGGAGCAAATGGATGCATGCCCATTACTTCAAATCCTGTCAAGAATCCATGGTTTAGGAGCTCACAGTTCCCAGATGTGAACTTATAACTAATATTTTGCTAAACATAGTATGACAGTGTCCTCTGGATTCATATCTCTTTCCCTACTGATTAGTGCAGCCAAGAGCTTATGGCAAATGTTTCTTTGCTCTGTGGATAGTTGTTAACACAGAAATTCAGAACTGGTCACTGTAGAGAACAAGTAACTAGCATGCTGGTCCACAAATGGGACATACATATTATACCTCCCTCCACAGGTTTCATGGACCATAGCAGATGTGTGTGTGGGGGGAGGGTGGGGGAGAAATATTGTAAGAGACTGAGGTTGAGAAAACTGCTCTGAAGCAGCGTGTTCTGGACATGGCAGGGCCACTGCATTCATGAACTCTGGTTCACTCATCAGCTGTGGCTGTCTGCACAGGAACTGCACTAGTTCAAGCCAGGCAACAATCCAACAAGGAGTGGGAGGGGCTTATGAGCTCCACTCCTAACATAGGAGCTATGAACAATTAATGGCTTCTGAGAAAGGGAGAGTCTTTTTTCTTTAAGGGTATGTTTCCTGGTTCAATGGATGGCCACAGACTTGAGTCAATAAATTATTACGTTAAAAAACAATATAGGACACAAAATGCAGGAGTAAGAAGGCAGAGTGAATCTGAAAGTAGTTAAGGGCACGATCAGAATACATTACTCTTAAAGCATCTAGGCTGTTTCTATTTTCTGGGTATTATAAATAAGCCCACTATGAACATAGTGGAACATGTGCCCCTGTGGTATGGTGGGGCATCTTTTGGGTATATGCCCAAGAGTGGTATAGCTGGATCTCAGGTAGAACTATTTCCAATTTTCTGAGGAATCTCCAGATTGATTTCCAGAGTGGTTGTACCACTGTGCAATCCCACCAGCAATGGAAGACTGTTTCTCTTTCTCCACATCCTTGCCAACATGTGTTGTCACCTGAGGTTTTGATCTTAGCCATTCTGAGGGATTAATTAGCATTTAAATATCATATATATATATATATATATATATATATATATATTGTTCAGAATTACTTCAGTTGTCTTCATATATTTTATTTATTTTTCTTACACTATTTTAATTTATTCATTGAGAATTCCATACATGTGTCCAATGTATTTCAGTGGTATTTGCCTCTACCTACTTAGAACTCCTCCTAGAAATCCCTAATGTCTCCTCTTATTTCCTCTCATTTTATTACCCAGAGTCTAATTAGTGCTGTTAATATACTCATGGCTGTGGGGCCATCCAGTGGAACATGGGCAACCTATTATGGACCATACTTCTCATGAAATTGGACTCTGTCTCCTTGAACAGTAATCAACTGACAATACCTTTTTATCTGGAGGTTGGAGCATATGTGCTTTTCCCTACACATGCTAAATGTTGATTGCCTCAGCCTTGTGTAGACCTTATGCAGGAACCAACACTGATGAGTCTATGCGAGAGAGAGTCTTGCCATATCCAGTGATACTATTTCACAGCAGTCCTCTTTAACTTCTGGATTTTGCAATCCTTCTGCCACTTCTTCAGCAATGTTCTTTGAGCCTCACGGGTAGGAAGCATGCTACAGATCTCCTATTTCAGGCTCAGAACTCTTTATTTATTTATTGTCTGCACTCCCATCAGGTGTGTGTCTCTGCATTAACCACTGTTCATGGCATAAAAATACTTCTGTGATAAGGAGTGAGATCTGTTGCACTAACATATATATGTTATTGAAATATGTGTGTAGTTAGAGGGCAGCTTAATAGCATATCTACTCAACAAAGTAAAGGTATTAAATTCACTACTTGCACCTATGAACTCTCTGTCTATGAGTTCTTGACAATGTTTATAGTACCATAATTTGTTTATTTCTCATACAGGGTCTCATTAATTTCTGTAGTGATTTGAACTTAGTATATAGCTAAGGATGGTTCCCGTTTCTCCCGTTCCTAAGTACTAAGACTAAAGGAATGCCTCCTCTGCTTGACTTACATTTTATTTCAAAAATCTATTTCCAAGTTTATTTAATGAAAATACAATCCCGTTAACAAGGGAGAAAATTCTTTTTTGCCATACCAGCTTGTCTATTTTCCATAAATGAATGCAAATGTATGATAAGACACTATGAACAAAACTGTCACCTCTCTGATAATGGTTGTTGTTCTCTCAAGAAAACACACACACACACATTTAAATGGTAATAGGTGCGAATTCATAATTTATCACTTAAAAGGGAAAACATTGTAAGTTGATGCCTTAGCTGGATCATTTATAAAGAGTGTGACTGAGTGGGAGAGAGAAATCTTGTCACTCTTGCCTCTTATATTACACATTGCCATTCTGTCAAGTCAAATCTAATATAAATGAATCACATTAATCAGAAAGTGTGAATTTTTACATGACAAGCTAAAGGGGCATGCCATTTTCAATTAGATTAGTGAACTAAAATTAGCTACTGACACAAGCATGTATACATGGTCAATTTCCCTGCCTGAAACAGAAAATTAAATAAGACATATTGGATAATAGATAGCCCTAGAGGGGACATGCAGCTGTAATTCACTCAAGTTGCTCAGCTGATGTCAAAAGCCACCAAAGAATATTCAATCTTCTGCTCATTTGAGATGCTTGGACTTAACTCAGGACAATACTTGGGTCACTTGCTCATTTATTTGGTTCTGCAAATGATAGAGGGTGTATTCAGAGAGGATATTTACTGTTGTTTTAATAAAGAAGTAAACTCACATGGAAAGGAGGTTGGTTTATTGCACAGTCAATAGCTCATTATTGACATGTATTAGTTCTTTTGATATCGAGGAGCATGTTTATATTCAAAGCTTTCATTATCTTGCTTACTTCATCATTCCAGTACTTGTCAAAAAATTCCAAACAGGATTTCAGGAATTAAAATAATTTATATATTGTTACCAATATCATTGTTACTTGAAAATATAGCTGAGTCATTTGTAGGAGGTTTTGTGTGGTGTGTGTGTGTGTGTGTGTGTGTGTGTGTGTGTGTGAATGCTGTATAATTCCACCCTGTGTCAATCTGCTGATGCAAGAAGATACAATAAGAAGTCATGTAGCAGAATTCACTTGTTCTAATGTGAGTAATGATGAATTTTTAAATTAAGGTTTTAAACACTGATCTCAGACAACGAAAGCAAAATACAAGGAGAAAATGACTGTAGTGAATACAGCTTACTTTTAAAATGGCTGATTGGCTTTTATTTAAAGTCAATAAACAACTGGTAATGTGATTTCCTTGACACATTATTTTTAGGATGTATACATATGCTCATATATTTGCTTACACATATGAAAATAAATTTGTTGCAAAGGAAACTTATATAGTTCAGTGAATTTACTACAGAGTAAGCATATTTCCAGTTAATTTTGCTCTCTAATTAGCATCTACACTTCTGAGGGAAAGCCAGTATATCATTAATGCAATGAAGCACTTTTAGAAAGCAGCAAATCATAAATGAGTGGTATGTGACTGTAATCTCAGCACAGAAGACAGTGAGGCAGCAGGAGCACAAGGTCAAGGCCACACTATGATAGAAAGATCCTGTTCTAACCAAACAACAACAGGAACAAGGAAGATCAGAATTATTACTTTATAAAAAGTTCAAGGTCTGCCTGATATACAAAATAAACAATTTTTACTACAAAACATTTGCTGCCCTTATGATCTAGCAGATTCTGTCCCTGTAAGTTTACACTTACACAAGAAAATGAGTGTACAATTATAAATAATGTGTGTGCATGTGTATGTTGCTGAGGACTGAACCCAGGGCCTTGTGCGTGGAAGACAAGCACTTTGCCATTTAACTCAGGCTCCATCACCAGTATCAATAATGTCCTAAGCAGCTAATTTTTAATAGCCTCATATTAGAAACCACTCATATGTTCATCAATACTAAGTAGATTAAGAGGATATACAACTGTATGAAAGTAAAAAAAAATCTGCACTAAGAGTTATGAACTGCAACTATACTCAACAATATGGATTACTGTTGGAAACACAAAGCCACATAAAAGACTACTGATTCCATTTGTATAAGATTCTACAATGGGTGAATCCCATCAGTAATGCTAGATGTAAAAACTATGGCTATCTCAGGGAGTGTAAACCAATCATCAAGATCAAAAGTGAAGCCTGTGGAATGTTGCAAATGTTTGATAGCTCAGTTTTAGTTTTGAGTTTTATGTGTGTGTATGTCTGTGTGTGTGTGTATGTGTGTTTGTGTGTGTGTGTGTGTGTGTGTGTGTGTGTGTGTGCATGTATGAGTGTGCATACATGTGCTTCTGTGCATGCCTGTCTGTGGTGAGAGTATATTTAACCTTTGTGAGCCTTATTGTGTACATTTTATATCCCAATAGTTTTAAAACAATGAAATAAATTTAAATCACTTCTTGAAAGAAAAATGTGAATTATTTGACAAGATATAAAATATTAAGAAAGATTCTGAATTTCCAGTAATACCATTGAACCATATTAAAAATGTCAAACTAATACTCAAAATGATAAGGTAGTATAATTTTAAAAACCCTGTCAGTATGACTATTCCCTCTTAACACAATTCTCCCACAAAAAGCTCCATCAAATCAAATAGACTTGACAACCACTTCTGATGTCCTTGAAATAGTTCAGTCCCCATTTATCATCATTAAAATACCTTCATGCACATTTTATTGATGAATAATACAGGTCTTTCCCCATATTTTTATATGGTTATGTATCCAATTATGTAAACCTGTGAGATGGTTCATGAGGTTTTGAATGCTAGAGAGCTGGGTACATATCTACAAGGTGAAGTGTTCTTTTCATATTCAGGAGATCTAAGGCAATCAGGTCATAGATTCAGCTTGAAACTAGTAAACACCCCAATAGTCAATAGGATGATTAATTTGTAGATAGTGCTAAGTCTATCAATGACTTGGATAATCTATTTATGAAGACTGAGCTTTATAAAAAATAAGCATTTCCTTGAGTTCTGAAATAAAATACACTGACAGGAGAATATCTTTCATTTGTGAAGACACTGTGAACAAAATGTAAGGACAAATAAAGGTGAGAGATCTTCCAAATACTAAATGTTCAGGGGAAGTGTTTCTTATATTGCTTAAGATATTGGGTCTTTATGCTTAGAACTAAGTTGAAAAATGTCTCCTAAGGAAAGGTTTTCTGCAGCTCACACAAACTGTGTCCTTTTCCTTTATGGACAAACTTAGCACTTTGTGGTCATCCTCTAAGTTTCAAAATTTAGTCTCACACATAAAATTTGAAGCAGAGAGTGGAACATGCAGAAAGCAGCACCTTGTGAATGACTTGGGTTTTGTAGATCTAGAATAAAGCAGGATTCAATGGCAGATCAGTGCACAACTGTATTCAGGCACAGAGAGGGAGAATGCAATGGTATAGTGATGTGCCATGTGCAAGAAACACTTTTAGCTACAAATATTGCAGTTTTCCCTACTCATCTGTTATACTGCTGACTTTCCAAGCATGCCAAGATTCTCCATTATAAGATGGAGATTCTGAAACAATGAAGATTATCCAATAAAAATTGACCCAAACTTTGAGTCTCTGAAAATTCTGTAACTACTTATTATACCTCTCTATCTTAGTTAGGGTTTTACTGTTGTAAAGAGACACCACGACCAAGGAAAGTCTTATAAGGACAACGTTTAATTGGGGCTGGCTTACAGGTTCAGAGGTTCAGTCCAGTATCATCAAGGCAGGAGCATGGCAGTGTCCAGGCAGGCATGGTACAGGCAGAGCTGAGAGTTCCACACCTTCAACTGAAGGCTGCTAGTGGAAGAATGACTTCCAGGCAGCTAGGAAGAGGGTATTAAAGCCCATATTCACAGTGACACACCTAATCCTAGAAGGCCACACCTCCTAATAGTGCCACTTTCTGGGCTGAGGATATACAAACCATCACATTTTACTCCCTGGCCTCCATAGGCTTGTTCAAACACCCAAACATAGCATAATGCAAAATACATTTAGTCCAACTTCAAAAATCTCCATAGTCTATAACAGTCTCAACAATGTTAAAAGTCCAAAGTTCAAGTCATCTTATGAGTTCTCTTATGATTCATCTAATCATTTAAATGTAATTCCCAAAGCAAGATAGGAAGCCAGCTGGGCAAACTCCAAATTCTGCATCTCCATCAAAGCACTCTTCAGATAGTCAGCTCTTTTTTCATCTTTGTTGACTATAACAAACTTCTTTCTCCTGGGATAGTTACACTCCCTGTTAGCAGCTTTCCTCAGTAGATAACCCATGGCTCTAGCATCTTGAAAATCTTGAGGTCTTCAAGGAAACTTCAATGTTATAGCTTCTTGTTTCAATCTGGGATCCACACACTTCAATGTCTGGGCTCCTTCAAAGGGTTGGCGTCACTTCTCCATCTCTGCCCTCTATAACACTCTAAGCTCAGGTTGATCCATTCCACTGCTGCTACTGTCCTTGATAATCCCATGTTACTGGCATCTCCAATACATTGGGGTCTTCCACTGCATCTAGGCTTCACCAATAGCCTCTCATAGGCTCTCTTCATGGCCCCTTCAGTTCTGGGCCATCAACTACAACTTAGGCTGCACCTTCACCAATGATCTTCCATGACCTCTCATGGTGCCAAGCCTCAGCTGCTCTTCATGGCCTCTTCATGCCTTCAAAACCAGCCACCTGGGTGATTCTTACACATTACCAAGTCCAGCTGCAGCATGAGGTGCAACCTTGGCTATTTCTGGAACACAGCTTCCTTGTACTCTGAGAAAATACTTCCCAGGAGATTTCACCTTAATGATGTTGGTCTCTTCTTAATCATCACTAATTTCTTAGCTCCAGCTAACCAGCACGAATTTTCCCAGTAGTCCTTTTGATTCTGGACTCTAAATCCAGAGACATGTAGTCAAAGCTGCTAAGTTCTGCTGCTTGCTGGAGATAGAACATATTCCCTTGTTTGATTACATTATCACCAGCTTTCTGTTTTCCAACTCCTTCACTGCCTAAGTTTAGCTATTCTGGAACTTGCTTGTAGACTGACTTTGAACTCAGATCTGCATGCTTGTCTCCTGAACACTGGGATTAAAGATGTAGTCTACCAAAACTGGACTTAAGCTTTTCTTCATTTAGAACTTGCTGTGTTCTAGGCTGGCCTTGACCTCAAAGATCTGCTTGTCTTTGCCTCCTGGGATTAAAAGCTTGTTTTGCCTTGTCTCAATCTAAACTTAGCTGGGTGGGAGCTTACTCCGAAATTCACTATTCCCTTAATTCAATTTAATATCCTTGAACACACTTCCCAGTGCCCCTTTAATACCATATATTTTATATTTTTTCCTTTTTAAGCTTACTGTGCTTGTTCAAAATGTTCTTCATGAGACTTAACCAGAGAACAAAGACTGCTGGGCCTTTTTTGAGATTTCCTTTGTCAATGTAATTAATATAAATCTTTTTACCTTAGCCTCAGTTAGACTCTTTAAGATAATGGCAAAATGCAGCCACATTTTTCACCAAAATATCACAAAACAGTCTCTAGGCCACATACCGAAATTCTCCAATGAAACCTCTTGGGTCAGGTTCTCACATTTGAAATCATTCTCAGTAACAAAGTCTTCCATATCTCTACTAGGATAGCCCATTAAGTCCCACTTAAAAGCATCCCATGACTTTCCAAATCCAATGCACCAAATCCACAGTCTTCCAAACAAAACATCCCACTTCCAGTACCAACTTCTGTCTTAGGGTTTTACTGCTGTGGACAGACACCATAACCAAAGCAACTCATATAAGAGCAACATTTAATTGGGACTGGCTTACAGGTTCAGAGGTTCAGTCCAGTATCATCAATGCAGGTGGGAACATGGCAGCATCCAGGAAGGCATTGCTCAGGTGGAGCTGAGAGTTCTACATTTTCATCTGAAGGCTGCTAGCAGAATACTCACTCCCAGGCAGCTAGGACTAGGGTATTAAAGCCCACACCCACAGTGATACACCTATTCCATCAAGGCCACACATCCTATTAATGTCACTCAGTGGCCCAAGCATATACAAACCATCACAACCTCAATTTGGAGAAATGTACCTGTGACTGTCAGTGGAAATAAGACATTTACATGTATTTGTAAATATAAAATGTTCCATATTTCAAAGGCTAGATGTGAAATATTATCCTCCAGCCATCCTGTTCATCTCCTTAGAGGCAATCGATGCCACAACTTTCTTAGTGACACCTTTGCATTTATTTAATTCTTATAAGAGGAAATATGCAAGCACAAATACATCTACATTTTTAAAAACTTTTACACAAATGGAATTATGCTACATATTGAGTGTATTATATACAATATTCCATAGCAGTGTCAAGTAGGAGTTTTATACATGCTAGTTGCACACCAATAACATTTATTTTTCTACTCATAGAATCATATGGAGAGTTTTAAACACATATCAGCTGAACGAACTCAGCTCTATTTCACATAGATAAGTTTGGAGATGTGGGTAACATGCCTAACTCAGGGATACTGAAAATGAATTCCTTATAAGATTATTTTGTTAATTAGGAGTTCATGGGCTTGGGTCTCAGTAATAATTTGTCTAGCATACTCAAAGTCTTACGTTCAATCCCAGAACATACTGGAAATGAGGCCATCAAATCTTTTCCTAGATACACATTATTTTTGATAACTACAAACGAAAAGTCCACCCATAGCTTTCAAATTACACAAGGAAATGCATCTAATAAAATCAAATTGGTGTAAAATAATTAATATTATGAGTAACCCCAAAAGACTCCACTGTGTGTCCTTCAAAGTTACTAATGTAGCATCTATAAAGACAATATTATTCTAACTTGTATATCATAATGTATGTTTTATAATTTTTATAAACAGAATAAGAAATATTTTTGTTGCCTATCTCCTTTGTTCAACAATTGGCTTATGATACTGACCCGTGTTGTTGAAATGGCTATAATTCCTCATGTTCACTGCTATATGGTATTCTAAACACTTGTTACAATTAGTGTATTAATTTTATAAAGCAAACATATATATATATTTGCTTTGGTTTTTATATTTTATGGTAACATTGATCAAATATTCTAAGGCATATATTTATTTCTCTTGGGTTATAAATAGGAAAAGAATTGCTAGGTTAGTAGGTGTGTTAAGCAAAGGATATCCAGGAATTGATGATAACTTTTATGCTTCATTTTAAAGCTCCAGATTTTACAGTTTAAGGACCAAAAAAACCATCTCTGATTGACTGAAGGACAACAGGATCTTTTCTGTTTATTATCCTATATTAATTATAAAAGACTTCATTATAAAAGGCTTCATTATGACATATATGTCCTCTCTCTCTCTCTTTCTCTCTCTCTCTCGGCATACTTGTGGTGGTGCACACTAGTAGGATATGTTAGAGATGGAGTGGGACCTAATGACCTAAGTTCAATCTTCAGGAACTACATGGCAGAAAGAGAGAACCACCTCCAACAAGTTGTTCTTTGACCCCCACATTTGTTCTGTAGCATACACATGCACAACAGATATATGTAACTACATTTTTGTAAGCCATCATACTTTCAAAAACGATACTTATTGAAAGGTCACTTAGCAAGTCAGAAAATCACATGATCTAAAATGGTCTCAGGAAAAGGCCATGAGAGCTGAAATGAAACTAACATTATGCTGAAAAGTGGCTCAGGAGAACAGAGCTGTAGGCATGTTATACACCACACCTCATAGCTTGTATAACCAGAATTCAATTTTTGCTCCTGGAACTTCGGTACTGCAGATTCATAGATAATACTGCCATAAAGAAGTGTTCCCATTCTGGTTTTGTTGCCTCCTGATTCAGAGTCTATGTGCATACAGCTGTTAGGCCAGTCCTGTGTTATATGTTAAGGCCAGAAATGCAAGGAATCCTGGGCAATGTTGCATAGTGGACAGTCTCCAGATAAAAGTGAATAGGTTCAGATGGTGAGCCTAAAACTACAAATGAGCTAGGCATAAGAGCTCATGTATGTACCACCAGCAGACAAGAAACTGAGGCAGGAGGAACTAGAATTTGGACCTAATCTGGGTTGCATAGTGAGATTTTTTTAAAATCATGAGTGGTGATCATAATGGTCAAGGAATTGATTTCTTCTTTTTCTAAGATTAACTGTTTCTTCCTCAGGATCTTAGGATATAAATCCTGATCTCCTTACATTAGGAAATAAAATTAAAAATTGCCTGTTTCTTGTCTCTGTATTCAATGAATATAAAATGAAATTAATAATTATACATATAAATATGATGTATATAAAATAATTTAAAATGTGCATGGCTATTTATAAAGTAGAAATGTATCATATTATACTGTGGATATTTATGAAATAAAACTATTATTTCTATGTATTTTTAATAATTTTTGAATATGTGCTTAATTAGCTTATCGCCTTCCTGGTACAGAAGCTGCCTTAGAGTCACCCAGTTCTGCACTGGGTGCCACTTGGTACAGTTTCAAAGTGTGAGAAGCCACTTTATAGTTTCTTACCCTTTCACCATTATGTCCCACCCTGATTCCTATAACCACTGGTCTAATTGAACTGTGGATCTTCATGGTAACTTTATTCTATTGCTTTCCAACTCAAATTCATCTAAAGTTGTCGATGTTATTGTTGCAGAAGAAATGTTGTTTCTCTTCTTAACTATAACTAGGCTCTCTCTCAGCTGCCAATTTCTCTTTTCATTGGTTTTTGTGGTGAATTCATTTAGGATGAATCTAGGAAGAATCCAATATGTGAATTGCTATTTTAATGCATTACCAGTGTTATTTCTGGACAATTTCCCTAAGTTCTCATAAAATCTTATTTTTGGAAATTTGTAATGGTTTAAAACATATTCTCTCATCTTTCTCTTCATAATCAATCTACTTGTGACTTGCATTCATTCACTGACCCAAACCAGTGAATCACAGTCTTCCTTTCTATAGAACTCTAGAATATTTTAATATTCCTTGGCATATATAATCCAACTTAATGGTTTGTAATTCTTTAGCTCTCCACTTGTAAGCCAAACAATTCTCTCAAGTTATCATCTGAACTTCACACTTACACCCCGGCATGTGCACAAACATACTCCCTGACTCCACACTAAATAAATGGATAAATACAACAAAAATACCAATTTTCAATATCATCAGTCATTGATAACATTTTATAATGCATGTATATAAATAGCAGTACATAGAGATATACAGGTATGAAAACTTCTGTATAGTAACTTTGTTTGTTATAAACTGTATTGGAAATATATTGCTATATCCATATTCATTTAAGAGGTTTATAATTGCGGTGTGATAAATGGTTCAATGGATGAATCCTCATTAATTTAGTAATTTTTCTATTATTGGGTATTTAACACATTTTATCTTCTCTATTATACATAAAAGTGCTATATACATCCTTGTACATAAATCTTTGACAATTCCTTGGGGTTGTTTTTTAGAAATAATTATTGTAAAAGAATTATGGATCCAAGGGAGTTAATCATCGTTAGTTGTTGTCACATAATCCTAGGGTAACTGACAGGAAAGGTGGGAAGATTCATAATCTCATTTACAATGGGTAAGAGGGTCTTTTTTATTTTTTGCCTTAAAATATTTTTATCCTATTATGTTGCTTTTTACTGTATTATTCCCTACTTTTATTCATTTTATTGCAATAGTTTCAGTTTCTTATATTATGCTAGAATATTTCAAATACAAAACACCAGTCCTGATTTTTCTTCTGAATTTTTACTCAGATAAAACCCTCTATAAGATACGTTTTTTTTTCTATTATTCTACAAAGTATCTGTAACTCAGTCTATTAAAAAGATAATTTGAGGGTGGAGATGCAGCTTGGGTGGTGGAGTATTTTCTTAGCAGGCATGAAGAGCATCACCAGTACCACATAAACAGGGTATGGTGGTAAATGTCTGCAATCCCAGCACTCAGAAGGGGGAAGCAGGAAAAGCGAGTTCAAGATCATCTTACTTCATACTGAGTTCAAGTTTAGTCTGGGATATGAGCCAAAGTGTTATCCCAATTTGGAAGCACATGTTTGACTTTTCTTCTATCAAAATATCACACATCTTTATCACTGGGATGCAAGATTCTAAGTTTAATCTACTTGAGTGGAGGGTACATTAAATGTAAGAATATTTATAATTGATTATTATTTTGTTTGAGAGGAAAATATTTATCAAAGTCAGTTAAAATTCATTGTAGTCTAGGCTACATGCATAGCTCAATTGCAGAGTGTGTGCTTAATCATGCACAAAGCTCTAATCAGCATTACCATCACCAACAAAAAACAATAACCCCATTTTATAATTTCCCATGTTCCACCTGGGCAGCTCCTAACTCCAATTGGCCAGCCTCACGGCCATGTTGTTATGATTCACCTACCCCATGGCAGCTTCCTCCACTCTCCACCTTCTTCCTTCCCTCCTTGACGCTCTCCTTTTAACCCCAAGGCTGAGAACCCCAAGCCCCACCTATGTCTCTTCTGCCCAACTATTAACTGTCGGTATCTTTATTTAACCAATAGTTTTAAATTAAGGAGGAAGGTCACATTGTATGTGTGGATTCTCTCATCCCTTGGGGCAACCAGGCCTTGGGGGCCAGTATTTAGCATTATAATACATAGCAAAAGACCAAGCCTTAACATATTAATATTATTATGTATATAATTATATATTAAATACAATCATATTACATTTATGTTATTATTATTATATTTAAAAATACAACTTAAGTTGGCACAGGCTTTTTAGTTGCTGGGATACTGTATGGCTTTTGTGTGAAGCTGTGTGGAAACAGTTTTCACTTCTTTTGCTTTGAAATTCTGTTTCGTTCCCTGTTCCCTCCTTTCCTCTGCCAAGTCCAGGTGTGTTGGTCCCAACAGACCTTACAATGTGCATGAAAGGACTTGTGGATAAATCAAAAATTAATGAAAACGGGTTCGTGGATTTCAAAGACAGGGTATATGGGAGGGCTTAGGGGAGGTAAGTGGAGTGGGGTGATGTAATATAAAATAATCTCAAAAATAAAAGATAATTTTGTAAGCAAAAAAAAGTAGGACAATTTTTTCAAGTATTCTTTCCACTGGAATTTATATTACAACCTAAGTGCACACATTTACTTGAAATCAGCATGCCATGTGATAATATTACATGTCCCTTCTAAGCTAGAAGGAGTAATTGAAGCATCCAGGTAATGCTTTCATTTTGCTTGCTAAGAATCTGGGAACCAGGAATATCATAGTTCACTCAAAGAAGCATACTTAGCTAATATTAAGGACCACTAAAATATAAATCTTCTAATGCTTATTCTGATATGCATTTTGCAACATAGATGCTTCCTGATGTATTTAATGCTGGTTCTTATAGAAAATCCAATGAAAAGATGCAAAAAAAGTAAACACTAGAAAATTTTCCATGCTTAGGATCATACTTTTTGGAGAAATATGAAGCAGAATTATCATACTCTTATGCTCTAGGTACATTTGTTTTTGTAGGCCATAAAAAGAGTTAAAAGTATATCTTAAGACTTTTTCAGTTACAGAGAAGACTATAATCAAGGCTACACTCATTTTTATAAATTATTTTTATTTTTTTACAGTCCAGACATTGTCCCCTCCTGGTCTGCCCTCCTTCACTTCCTCACCCCATTCCTCCTCCCCCCTGTGTCCAAGAGGATGTCCCCCCATGCCAAGCCTCCCCACTCCCTGGAACCCCAAGTCTCTAAGGTTACGCTCCTCTTCTTCTCCTGAGGCCAGACCAGGCAGTCCTCTCCTGTATATGTGTTAGGGGCCTCAGACCTGCTCATGTATGCTGCTGTCTGGTTGGTGGCTCAGTGTCTGAGAGATCTCAGGGGTCCAGATTAATTGAGACTGCTGATCTTCCTACAGTATCACCGTCCTCCTCAGCTTCTTCCAGCTTTTCCCTAATTCGACCACAGGGGTCCCCAAATTCAGCCCAATGGTGGGGTATAATTTTCTGCATCTGTCTCAGTCAGCTGCTGTTGGGCCTCTCAGAGGACAGCCATGCTAGGCTCCTGTCTGTCAGCACAGCACAACCTCAGTAATAGTGTCAGGCCTTGGAGCCTCCCCTTGAGATGGATCCCAAATTGGGACCATCATTGGATCTCCTTTCCTTCAGTCTCTTTTCCATTTTTGTCCCTGCAGTTAGTTCTTTCAGACAGGAACAATTCTGTGTCAGAGTCTTTGACTGTAGGATGGGATTCCCCACTTGGAGTCCTCTCTATCCACTGGAGGTGCACTCTAAAAGTCCCCTATCCCCACTGTAGGGCATGTAAGGTACCCCTTTGATCCACTTAGACTTGAGCTTTGTAAAAGGTGACAAGTATGGGTCTATTTTCATTCTTCTACATGCAGACTGGCAGTTAGACCAGCACCATTTATTGAATATGTTTTCTTTTTTCCAATGTGTATTTTTGGTATCTTTTTCAAAGATCAAGTGACGGTAAGTGTGTGGTTTTATTTTTGTGTCTTCAATTCTATTTCTTTGATTGACCTGTCTGTCTCTATATCAATACCATACAGTTTTTTATTACTGTTGCTCTGAAGTATAGCTTGAGGTCAGAGATGTTGATTCACCCAGAAGTTCTTTTATTGTTAATAATTGTTTTTGCTATCCTGGGTTTTTAGTTTTTCCATATGAAATTGAGAATTGCTCTTTCAATGTCTTTGAAGTATTGTGTTGGAATTTTGATGGGTATTGTGTTGAATCTTTAGATTGCTTTTGGTAGGATGGCAATTTTTACCATGTTAATCCTACCAATCCATAAGCATGGGAGGGAGGTTTCTCCATTTTCTGAGGTCTTCTTTGATTTCTTTCTTGTGAGACTCAAAGTTCTTGTCATACATATCTTTCACTTTTTGGTTTAGAGCTACCCCAAGATATTTTATATTATTTGTGACTAATGTGATTAGTCACCAAGGGTGCTGATTCCCTATTTTCTTTCTCAACCCATTTATCATTTGTACAAAGGAAGACTACCTATTTGCTTGAGTTAATTTTATATCCAGCCACTTTGCTGAAGTTGTTTATCAGCTGTAGAAGTTCTCTGGTAGAATTTTTGGGATCACCTGGCGATCCATCCCATATACAGTCGCCAAACACAGACACTATTGTGGATGCCAAGAAGTGCATGCTGACAGGAGCCTGATATAGCTATCTTCTAAGAGGCTTGGCCAGTGGCTGACACATACAGAAGTAGATGCTCACAATTGGACTGATCACAGGGTCCCCAGAGAAAGGACTGAAGGAGCTGAGGGGTTTGCAACCCCATAGAAAGAACAGCAATATCAGTCAGTCAGAGCTCCCAGGGTCTAAACCACTAACCAAGGAGTACATATGGAGGGACCCATGGCTCTAGCAGTGTATGTAGCAGAGGATGAACTTGTCGGGCAGCAATGGGAGAAGAGCCCCTTGGTCCTGTGAAGTCTGGATACCCCAGTGTAGGGGAATGTCAAGGCAGGGAGGTGGGAGTGGGTGGGTGGGGGCACACCCTTATAAAAGCAGGAGAAGGGGGTATTGAATAGGAGGTTTAAGGTGGGGGGAATTGGGAAAGGGGATAACATTTGAAATGTAAATAAATAAAATATCTAATAAAAAGAGATAAGTTGAATAAAATAAGATTAAAAAAGAATTTGGGGGTCACTCACATATATCATCTGCAAATAGTGATACCTTGACTCCGTTGTCAATTTCTATCTCCTTTATCTCCTTTTGCTGTCTTATTGTTCTGGTCAGAACTTCGAGTACTATATTGAATAGATACAGGGAGATTGCGCAGCCTTGTCTTGTCTCCGATTTTAGTGAGATTGTTTCAAATATTTCTCCATTTAATTTGATATTGAATGTTTGTGCTTGCTGTAAACTAATTTTATTCTGTTTAGGTATGGGCCTTGAATTCCTGATCTCTCCAATACTTTTTACATTAAGGGCTGTTGTATTTTGCCAAATGCTTTTTCTTCATCTAATGAAATATTTATGTGATTTTTTTCCTTGAGTTTGTTTATATAGTGGATTGCATTAATGGGTTGTTGTATGTTGAACCATCCTTGATTCCCTGGGATGAGGCCTACTTGATCATGGTACATGATGACACTCATTACTATATATTCATTACTATTATTTTTAACTTTCATTGTTACTTTGAGACTTATCCTGTGATATGGGCACTGTGCCTGTTGTCACTATGGATGAATCAGTCTCGCTCCTTGTGTAGGATAATGACTCAGAACTTTTTAAAAGAGAACTCATTAATACATTTTAATTAAACTATAATGACATTACGTTCTCCCTTCTCTTCTTCTCTTTTCTTCAACTACTCATTCCAAGTTCTCTCCCTTCAATCCCTTCCATGCCATCAAATTCTTAAATTGATAGCTCACTCTCTTTTGATTTTATATGTGTGTGTAAGCAGTATGTACAAACATGTAAATGCAATTTATTGAGTCTGTTTTTGTTGTTTATGTGCATATGGTTTTAAGGCTGATCACTTTGTATTGGGTAACCAGTTAGCAGGTTCATACCCAGATAGGCTAAAGTCCCCTCTCACAGCAGTTACCTGTAGTTCTTTGCCTCGAGTTTGGGACCTATGAGTTTTTCCACCTTCTGTGTTAGCATGTCTATGGATATTACTATGTTTCAGGGATTGTATATGCCCTGAGACTATTTCATAGCAGAATTCTGGTATTCTGACTCTTAAATCTTTCTTTTCCTTCTTCCACCATGTTCCCTGGGCTAGAGATGCAGGAACTGTAATGAATCCATTTAGATTGGACTCAGTACAATCTGTTGATCTCTGAATTGTGTCCAGTTGTGGTTTTATATGGCCTCTATTTTCTATAAAGAGAGGCTTCTTCAACAAAGGGGAGTAGATAAAATTATCTGTAGGTAAAAGGACACAATTTTGAATAAAGTTTCAATTATACTGGTCTAGCAAATGGAAGTAGTAGTTTTTAAGATCCACAACTTCACAAGCTTCAGAAATTTGGGTAGGTTTCTGGTATAAGGCAAAACTTTCTTTCTTTTGAGTGGGCCTTAAGTCCAATTAGGTAGTTACTGGTTACTACCAACATGTAACTAAGTTCCAGTCATTGCACTTCTAGGGATAGATTGCCACACTGGTAATTGTGATCCATGACTATTACATCTGGGTAGGACTATTAAGAACTTCCCTCCATAGGTAGCTTGTATAGTATTATATAGTACAATGGAAAGTAGACTGGTAAGATCTAGCTCAAATATTCTGAGTCCTGTATCCTAAATATTTTCAGCAATAAGGGCTTAAAATCCACATCTGAGAGGCAACAAAGGACAACAGTAATAGTCTATGTTATTTTGGGAGTCACTGAGACTCCCTGACCAGCCATTCAAAAGGCAATTTCTTATGCCTAGTTCTGGATAAAAAGGACAAGGAACAGTTATCAGTAAAGTCTTTGATAATACCTCAAGGAATCATTTCTTTTATATTTACCTAATATTTTACACAACACACACACACACACACACACACAGACACACACAGTGTCTTAAAGGAAGCTATACTATTTAGATTGACAATCCCCCCACAAGAATCAAAGACTGAATTTTTTAAATTTTGTGTTACTTAGCACTCCTAAAACTTTTGCTTACAAGATTTTGTTGCTGTCTCAAAGCACACTGGTGTTCTGCAGAACTAGGCTTAGAAAAATATTACTCGGACAGCATTAGGGAAGCAGAAAACCCAGCCTGACCAGGGTCACAAGTCCCTTCCGGTCAGCACCAGCATCAGATCACCTTGGGCACGGAGTCAGTGGATACCCCCAAGGTCCCTAGAGGATTCTCCAAGAATTCTTAGGACCACTGGTGAGTGGGACACAACTTCTGCTCCAATCCAGTCAGGTGGGACCTGAGACAGCATTAGGGAAGCAGAAAACCCATCCTGACTAGGATCACAAGTCCCTTCTGGTTGCCGCCAGCACTGGGTCACCTTGGGCGCAGAGTCTTCAGACACCCCCAAGGTCCCTTGAGGAAACTCCGCGTGATCTTAGGACCACTGACCAGAGAGCTCCATGCTCCTCAAAGGAGACACCACTTCCAGGCACTGGAACAAGCCCAAGATCTTTGACAACAGGATCCCAGGATAAAAGGAGCTTGGTCACACTATTATTACAGGGTCTCAGAGGAACTTGACTGCCAAGAACTCTGACACACCCAGAATCTCAGGTTCACAGGAACCCACAAGCAAAGTATCAAAGAGAAAGCTGGACTCTGAGGAGTCCTGAATCAACTGGGATTATAGGAAGGACAGGCTCCAATCAGATATATTGAGGTCAGCAAATACTTAAGATAATAAGATGTTAGGAGGCAAGCATAAGAACAGAAGCAACAGAAACCAAGGTTACTTGGCATCATCAGAACCAAACTCTCCCACCATAACAAGTCCTAGATACACCATCACACCAGAAAAGCAAGACATGGATCTAAAGTCACTTCTAATGATGATGATGGAGGACCTTAAGAAGGAAATACAGGAAAACACAGGTAAACAGCTAGAAGCCTTTAAAGAGGAAACACAAAAATGCCTTAGAGTGTTACAGGAAAACAGTACCAAACAGAACATGGAAGTGAACAAAACCATGCAGGATCTAAAAAGGAAAATAGAAACAATAAAGAAAACCCAAAGGGAGACAATTCTGGAGATAGAAACCCTAGGAAAGAAATCAGGAACCATAGATGGGAGTATCAGCAACAGAATACAGTTGATGGAAGAGAGAATATCAGGTGCAGAAGATTCCATAGAGAACATCGGCACAACAATCAAAGAAAATGCAAAATGTAAAAAGATCCTAACTCAAAACATCCAGAAAATCCAGGACACAATGAGAAGACCAAACCTACGGATAATAGGAGTAGATGAGAATGAAGATTTTCAACTTAAAGGGCCAGCAAATATCTTCAACAAAATTATAGAATAAAACTTCCCAAACCTAAAGAAAGAGATGCCCATGAACATACAAGAAGCCTACAGAACTCCAAATAGACTGGACCAGAAAAGAAATTCCTCCTGACGCATAATAATCAGAACAACAAATGCACTAAATAAAGACAAAATATTAAAAGCAACAAGGAAAAACGGCCAAATAACATATAAAGGCAGGTCTATTAGAATTAATCCAGACTTCTCACCAGAGACTATGAAAGCCAGAAGGTCCTGGACAGATATTATACAAACACTAAGAGAACACAAATGCCAGCCTAGCCTACTATACCCAGCCAAACTCTCAATTACCTTAGATGGAGAAACCAAATTATTCCATGACAAAACCAAATTCACATAATATCTTTCCACGAATCCAGACCTTCAAAGGATAATAACAGAAAACAACCAATACAAGGACAGAAATCACGCCCTAGAAAAAGCAGGAAAGTAATCCTTTAACAAATCTAAAAGACAGCCACAAGAACAGAATGCTAACTCTAACAACAAAAATAATAGGAAGCAACAATTACTTTTCCTCTAATATCTCTTAATATCAATGGACTCAATTACCCAATAAAAAGACATAGACTAACAAACTGGCTACACAAACAGGACCCAACATTTTGCTGCTTACAGGAAACCCATCTCAGGGAAAAAGACAGACACTACCTCATAGTGAAAGGCTGAAGAACAATTTTCCAAGCAAACGATCTGAAGAAACAAGCTGGAGTAGCCATTCTAATATCGAATAAAATAGACTTTCAACCCAAAGTAATCAAAAAAGACAAGGAGGAGCACTTCATACTCATCAAAGGTAAAATCTTCCAAGATGAACTCTCAATTCTGAATATCTGTGCTCCAAAAGCAAGGGTAGCAACATTCATTAAAGAAACTTTACTAAAGCTCAAACCACACAAGGGCAGCCACATTCATTAAAGAAACTTTAGTAAAGCTCAAAGCACACATTGCACCTCACACAATAATAGTGGGAGACTTCAACACCTCACTTTCATCAATGGACAAATTGTGGAAACAGAAACTAAGCAGGGGCACAGTGAAACTAACAGAAGTTATGAAACAAATGGATTTAACAGATATCTACAGAACATTTTATCCTAAAACAAAAGGATATACCTTCTTCTCAGCACCTCATGGTACCTTCTCCAAAATTGACCGCATAATCTTGTACAAACACTCAGGAAATTAGTCTAGAGGTTCATCAGAAAATTGGACATAGTCCTACTGGAGGATCATGCAATACCTCTCCTGGGCATATATCCAGAAGATGTTCCAACTGGTAATAAAGACACATGCTCCTCTTTGTTCATAGCAGCCTTATTTATAATAGCCTAAAGCTGGAAAGAACCCAGATATCCCTCAACAGAGGAATGGATACAGAAAATGTGGTACATTTACACAATGGAGTACTACTCTGCTAATAAAAAGAATGAATTTATGAAATTCCTAGGCAATGGGATGGACCTCGAGGGTATCATCCTGAGTGAGATAAGCCACTCACAAAAGAACTCATATGATATGTACTCACTGATAAGTGGATATTAACCCAGAAACTTAGAATACCCAAGTTACAAGTTGCAAAACACATGAAACTCAAGAAGAATGAAGACCAAACTGTGGTCACTTTGCCCCTCTTAGAATTGGGAGCAAAACACCCATGAAAGGAGTTACAGAGACAAAGTTTGGAGTTGAGACGAAAGGATGGACCATCTAGAGACTGCCCCACCCAGGGATCCATCCCATAATCAGCCTCCAAATGCAGACACCATCCCATATGCCAGCAAGATTTTTCTGAAAGGACCCTGATATAGCTGTCTCTTGTGGGGCGATGCCAGTGCCTGGCAAACACAGAAGTGGATGCTCACAGTCAGCTATTGGATGGATCACAGGGCCCCCAATGGAGGAGCTAGAGAAAGCACCCAAGGAGCTGAAGGGGTCTGTAACTCCATAGGTGGAGCAACAATATGAACTAACCAATATCCCCCCCTCCCCCCAGAGCTCGTGTCTCTAGCTGCATATGTAGCAGAAGATGGCTTAGTCAGCCATCTTCAGGAAGAGAGGCCCCTTGGTATTACAAACTTTATATGCCCCAGTACAGGGGAATACCAGGGCCAAGAAGTGGGAGTGGGTGGGTAGGGGGGTGTGGGGGAGGGTATGGAGGACTTTTGGGATAACATTTGAAATGTAAATGAAGAAAATACCTAATAAAAATAAAAAAATAAAAAAATTACTCTGTCCTCAAATTGTGAAAAATAATCACTCTTTAGAAATGTAGATAGTGATGCAAAATTGAGTTATTCTGGACTTAATCATGGTTGAGTTATCTGAATTAGCTATAAAATAATCATAAAAACTTCTTCAAGATGTTTTATAGAGCATGAAGCCATATCAAATTCTCAGATATAGTTCATAGTAAAGTATGGAATATTTTGTAATTATCATTCATTAACACATCTTTCTAGTACATGGGAATGGTGATATCCCATTAACTCGTGCTTTTGCTTTTTAAGATAATCAAATAAAATTAGAGTGCCCATAAAACTAGTATTTCATCTCATTTCCAGAAGATGGGTAATAGAACTTTTTACAAATTACAGACGAAAGCATTCATTGCATGTAGCAACCAGTTTAAAAATAGCCTCATTCTCCAAATGCTTATGAGTCTTTTGATACTTTTATGTGGGATGGTCAATTAAAATATGAAGTGCCTTTAATAATTGTTGGTGTTCCTTTTAAAAATTTATTGTAAAGTCTAAAGATAGGTTATAAGCTTACAACAATTAATGTCTTTAATCCAGTCCACTCTCATGCTTCTAATACCTTCTAAATGATATAAATCTATATAGGATAGGCTTATATCACATTGTCACAAACTCTCCCACTGATTTAACATAGGTTTATGTTTCACTGACAATCTGCTGAATGTCGGAAAATGGTGTCGCGGGCTGTTGAGAGAAATCCTCCACAATTACTGTAAAGAGAACCCTGGAGGGTAAGATCCTTGATATTAACTCTGTTACTCTAGAAATGACATATAATCTTTCTGCCTACAATATGTTGCCCAGTTCTAATTATTTGTTCCTCTCAAAGTATAATATTCTTCTCTATAAGAAGAAAAGGCAGAAGTGGCTCTAGGTGAACACAGGTGTCACTTCAGAAATGAAATGGATCTTTGCTTTTGTAAAGATAAAGCTCTGTGAACCATAGTTGAGAGTGTTCGTTTTAATAAATAAACACTTAACTTTTATATATGACTCTTAAGGCAGCCAATTAACAACTTATGCATAATTTTAAGCTTAAAAACTGGTGACAGCTTTAGGAAGTGCCTAGAATTTTGTCTGAACATTAAGGTTACAGGTCAGCATGTGTTCATAAGCTTTTCTCCATAAAATAAAATTATATTTAGCATTTTATATGATGCTCTAGAGAAGTGATTTAGATGTCTCAAAGTAGAGAACTCTCATCAACTGGAATTCTTGCTACAAACAAAGATGGTCCAATCAGCATTTCAAAAGTTGTTGGAGGCAGGAACTTATATGCTGGCCCAAGAATTGCTGTACACATGATACTTGGCTTCCTTTGGCATACTGAAATTATGTAGTCAATGTTAAGAAAAGAAAATAGCAAGCTTTATTAAAATTGAGCTCTACAGTGCAGTTTGTCTTGTGGCTTGCCTGAATGAAAGAAATAAGAATATCTGATTCATTTCATGTTAGTTGTGATCTCCCAAAGGGCAGGACTCCAAGGGAAAACCTCAGCACCCATTTAAAAGGTATATGCTTTTACAATCATAGTCCTTGGATCTCCTTGGTTCTAGTCTGAGCACTGAGATGTTTCAAGAATCTTGCATTTTACTTTGTTATTTTTATTGTCACCATTTACTTTTTCAAAACGCCCTTGTCCTCTTGAGGATCCAGTCCACTCTCATGCTTTTAATACCTTCTAAATGATATAAATACCTATATCTAGACTGAACTTCTTTGATAAATCTAGAAAAAAGTCTGCTTTGCATAGCTATTCTGATGGGCTAGTATGGATTTAAATATTATCATCTCTGAAATTTGTCTCCTGATAAAATCATCCAAATATGTCCTTCCTATGGGCTTTTTCACATTAGTTTGTATGCATTTCTGTTTTGGAGCTCAGGCTAAAGTTTCCTATATAGGACTTGACTTTTTCTCCCACATATTCCATAAAATATTCTATTTAATTCTCTTAACTTTTATATAAAAATATATATATTTGAGCATCCTTTTTGTCTGCCTTTACTGTTACTTTTCTTTCCTCAGAGACAACTATTTCTTACCTACTTAATTGCAACAGTCACCTAAATGGCCTGTCTGCTTCTTTCTGCTTGAGCTCAAAGCATTTTATTTCAACCTGCCAAAATGATACTTCTAAAATAATCTGCCAGATCATAGCTCCTTCTACTCCAAACGGCTCTGATGTTACTCAGAGGAAACAAGAGTTCTTACATGGCCTGCAACTTTTATATGGTATGACCCTTCTTTCTAAGTCAATTCCCTTTTATAGTCTCTTAGTCCGTGTGTGTGTGTGTGTGTGTGTGTGTGTGTGTGTGTGTGTGTGTGTACAATTAAAAATGAAGCTATGAATTTGAAAGAGAATGAGAGATGGATGCACAGGGCAGATTGGAGGGAGGAAAGGCAAGGAGGAATGATGTAACTTGTAATTTCAAGAATTAAAACAAATTATTAAAAAAAAGGTCTGACAGAATTTTCATTTTCTTAAACACACAAAGTCATCATCTCTGCCAAGAATCTCTTTTAATATGTTGCTCAACATATTGGATTTCTCATACATAGTTACTACTCTTCTTTCTTTTTTTAATGAAATATTTTCTTTATTTACATTGCAAATGTTATCTCCTTTTCACTTTCCCCTCTGAAAACCCCCTATTCCATCTCCCCCCCCCCCCCCGCTCACCAACCCGCACACTCCTGCTTCCCTGTCCTGGCATTCCCCTAAACTGGGGCATCAAACCTTCTCATGACCAAGGTCCTCTCCTCCCATTGATGTCCAACAAGGCCTTCCTCTGCTACATATGCAGCTGCAGCCATGGGTCCCTCTTTGGATGGTGGTTTAGTCCCTGGGAGCTCTGGGGGCACTAGTTGGTTCATATTGTTGTTCCTCCTATGGGGCTGCAAGCTACTTCAATTCCTTTGGTACTTTCTCTGGTTTTACTGAGGACCTTGTGCTCAGTCCAATGGTTGGCTGAGAGTATCCACCTCTGTATTTGTCAGGCACTGGCAGAACCTCTCAGGAGACAGCTAGACCAGGCTCCTGTCAGCGAGCACTTGTTAGCATCCACAATAGTGTCTGGGTTTGGTGACTGTATATATGATGGATCCCCAAGTGGGAAGTCTCTGGATGGTCTTTTCTTTAGTCTCTGCTCTACACTTTGTCTCTGTATCTCCTCCCATGGGTATTTTGTTCTTCCTTCTAAGAAGGACTGGAGTATCCATACTTTGGTCTTCTTATTTCTTGAGCTTCATTTCATCTGTGAATTGCATCTTGGGTATTCTGAGCTTCTGGGCTAATATCCACTTATCAGTTAATGTATACCATGTGTGTTTTTTGTGATTGGGTTACCTCACTCAGGATATTTTTTAGTTCAATTTGACTAAGAATTTCATAAATTTATTTTTTAATAGCTGAGTAGTACTACATTATATGAATGTACCACATTTCTGTATCCATTCCTCTGTTGAGGGACATCTGGGTTCTTTCCAGATTCTGGTTATTATAAATAAGGCTGCTATGAACATAGTGGAGCATGTGTCCTTATTACATGTTGGAGCACATGCCCAGGAGTCCAATTTTCTGAGAAACTGTCAAACTGACTTCCAGAGTGGTTGTACTAGCTTGCAATCCCACAAGCAATAGAGGAGTGTTCCTATTTTTCCACATCCTCACCAGCATCTGCTGTTGCCTGAGTTTTTGATCCTAGCCATTCTGACTGGTGTGTGGTAGAATCTCAGGGTTGTTTTGATTTTCATTTCCCGGATGACTAAGGATGTTGGACATTTCCTTAGGTGCTTCTCAGCCATTCAGTATTCCTCAGCTGAGAATTCTTTGTTTATCTATGTACCCCATTTTTAATAGTGTTATTTCATTCTGTGTAGACTAACTTTTTGATTTCTTTCTATATATTGGATGTAGGGTTAGTAAAGATTGTTTCCCAATTTGTTGGTTGCTGTTTTGTCCTATTGACAGTGTCCTTTGCCTTACAAAAGCTTTGTAATTTTATGAGGTCCCATTTGTCAATTCTTGATCTTAGAGCATAAGTTATTGGTGTTCTGTTCAGGAAATTTCCCCCTGTTCCCATGAGCTCAAGCTGTTGCCCACTTTCTTTTCTATTAGTTTCAGTGTATCTGGTTTTATGTGGAGGTCCTTAATCCACTTGAACTTGAGCTTTGTACAATGAAATAAGAATGGATCGTTTTGCAGGGTGATGGTGGCGCACGCCTTTAATCCCCGCACTTGGGGAGGCAGAGGCAGGTGGATTTCTGAGTTTGAGGCTAGCCTGGTCTACAAAGTGAGTTCCAGGACAGCCAGGGCTATACAGAGAAACCCAGTCTCAATAAATAAATAAATAAATAAACAAATAAATAAATAAATAAATAAATAAATAATTGGTTTACACTCTTCTGCATGCTAATCGCCTGTTGAACCAGCAGCATTTGTTGAAAGTGCTGTATTTTTCCAGTGACTGTAGATATGTGAACAAAGAGAACTTGAGCCCAATTTCCCTTAGGAATATCGATGCAAAAATACTCAATAAAATTCTTGCCAACCAAATCCAAGAACATATCAAAATGATCACTCACCACAAACAGGTAGGCTGCATCCCAGGGATGCAGGGATTGTTCAATATATGGAAATCCATCAATATAATCTACTACATAAACAAGACCAAAGGAAAAAAACCCATGATCATTTCATTAAATGCTGAGAAAGCATTTGACAAAGTCCAATACCTGTTCATTATAAGAGTCTTGGAAACAGCAAACCAGTTGCCAACATCAAACTAAATGGAGAAAACAATCTCACTAAAATCAGGGACTAGACAAGGCTGTCCTCTCCCTCCCTATCTATTCAATATAGTACTTGAACTTCTAGCTAGAGCAATTAGACAACAAAAGGAGGTCAAAGGGATACAAATTGGAAAAGAAGTCAAACTTTCACCATTTGCAGACAATATGATAGTATACTTAAGTGACCACAAAAATTCCACCAGAGAAATCCTACTGCTGATAAACAACTTCAGCAAAGTGGCCGGATATAAAATTAACTCAAACAAATCAGTAGCCTTCCTATACTCAGAGGATAAACAGGCTGAGAAAGAAATTAGGGAAATGACACCCTTCACAATAGTCACAAATAATATAAAGTATCTTGGTGTGACTCTAACCAAACAAGTAAAAGATCTGTGAGACAAGAATTTCCAGTCTCTGAAGAAAGAAATTGAAGAAGACCTCAGAATATGGAAAGATCTCTCATGCTCATGGATTGGCAGAATTAATATAGTAAAAATGGCTATTTAGTTGAAAACAATATACAGATTCAATGCAATCTGCTTTAAAATTCCAAATAAATTCTTTATAGAGTTAGAAAGAGCAATTCTAAAATTCATCTGGAATAACAAAAAACCCAGAATAGTGATAACTATTCTCAACAATAAAAGATCTTCTGGGGGAATCAGCATCTTGGACTTCAAGCTGTATTACAGAGCAATAGTGATTAAAAACTGCATGATATCCATACAGTGACAGGCAGGTAGATCAATGGAATACAATTTAAGCTAGTGTTCTCTCTGACTTTTGGTTAAAGTTGCATTCTCTTAATGAGACCTTCAGTGTTCACCATTGCTAACATGCCAGCCTCCTCCAAGTCAAGCACATTGTATCACTTTCTCTGACCTTAGCTCACAGTACTATGCAACATTTGCATCTAAGGCACTAAACTTAAAGTTTCCCAAGAGCAGCCTTTGCCTTGTTGCTGTTTTGTATAGCAGCACTGCTTTGCATAGGCCAGCATTGCCAGTAGGTCTATTTAGTATATCCAGTTGCTCAACAAGGTTTCCAGAGAAAATGAATACATATTTATCTTTTAATGCTACCTAAACTTAGAGCCACAGTTCTTTTATTTGTTGTTTATTAATGTGTTCAAGAAATAAAATAAACAATTTTATAAAAAAATATTTTATTTATTTACACCCCAAATGTTGCCTCCCCTCCTGGTCCCATTTTCCAGAGTACTTCACCCCATTGACCTCCCCTTCTCCTCTGAGAGAATGGTCCTCTCCCGACTCCCACCACACCCCCCTTCCCTAGGGCATCAAGTCTCTACGGGATTAGGTGCATCCTCTCTTACTGAGGCAAGAGAAGGTAGTCCTCTATTACAGATGTGCCAGGGTTCATGGACCAGCCATTGTATGCTCTTTGGTTGGTGATTCAGTATCTGGGAGATCCTAGGGTTCTGGGTTAGTTGACACTGTTTGTCTTCCTATGGGGTTGTCATCCCCTTCAGCTGCTTCAGTCCTTCCCCAAACTCTTCTACTGGGGTTCCCGAGAAGCACTTAAAGGAATGTTCAACATCTGTAGTCATCAGGGAAGTGCAAATCAAAACAACCCTGAGATTCCATCTCACACCAATCGGAATAGCTAAGATCAAAACCTCAGGTGACAGCACATGCTGGAGAGAATGTGGAGAAAAAGGAACACTTGTCCATTGCTGGTAGGTTTGTAAGTTGGTACCACCACACTGTAAATCAATCTGGTGGTTCCTCAGAAAATTGGAAATAGTTCTACCTGAAGACCCAGCTATACCTGGGCATATACCCAAAAGATGTCCCACCATACCAAAAGGATACATGCTCTACTATGTTCATAGCAGCCTTATTCATAATAGGGGAAACAATTTATTTGAATATAAAAGTATGTGGCTCTGGTTGAAAGTACTTAAAATAGTTATCACTCATTCTTGCCTCCTAGTATTCTAAAGAAATATTCTTCCCTTCAGTGTGAGCTAAAACTAGTGACTCAGGAATGAAAATTAGAATGTAATAAAAGTAAAATTATGCAATTTCCATAATTAGACTTCAAAATAAAGCTAGCTTTTGGGTTGCTTGCTTTCTCTAACTTTTTATTCCGATTAAACAAAATTCCATTGGGGAGGTCCATATGGCAAGAAATTGAGAAAAGCTTCTGCCAGCAGATAGTGAAGGACTGGAAAGATCAGCACAATTGGCAGCTGAATCCTTCCAAGAACCAAAATGAGCTTAGATGTACCTCCTCATGCTTTGGAGAATTGAAATGAATGTTTCCCTGGCTAATACTTTCATTGCAGCCAAAGAGACCTGGAGCTACAGGGGCCAGCTAAGTCATTTCCAGTTCCATAGTCCACAGAAGTTAGGAGATAATAAATATGTGCTGTTTAAAACCACTTGGTCGTTATATAAGTCTTTTACTCGATACAGGGAGCTAACACCATGACCACACAGACAATGTACAGTCACATATGAAAACCATCTCCCAAGCAAACATGAATGCATGACTCAAATGAGTAACATTTTTGAGGAAGCACATACCTTCATAGCATTATCGTGCTTGTTATATTTACTCACTAATTTCTTAGGTAATTTTTTTTGTTTGTTTTTCGAGATAGGGTTTCTCTGTATAGCCCTGGCTGTCCTGGAACTCACTTTGTAGACCAGGCTGGCCTCGAACTAAGAAATCCGCCTGCCTCTGCCTCCCGAGTGCTGGGATTAAAGCCATGCGCCACCACACCCTGCCTTAGGTAATTTTTTAACAAGCATCTTGATGACAACAGAATTCCAGATGAAGAGATAGAGTGTTGAGTACCTACTTTAGTAGAATTCATCACGTGTGCGGTGTGGGTGATGGAACAAGCATCACACCCAGGATCAAATGGTCAGGCATTTTCAACAAAAAAATAATAGCATGGGATATTTTATACACAGACTAGCCGTTCAAGGTTGGAAACCTCTTTTGGAGGCCTTTTGGACTTGTGATTCATCAGTTGAATTCTGACTTAAAAGACTCAGCAGTGGGAATGTGTCTGTTAAGATTCGTACACATAAAAGAACCAGCCAATATGGGAATGGCAATAATTGTGTACCCCAAATGTGGATCATATAATTTGTTTGGAATTTTACATTAAATGCAGAGGAAGAACCTGGGGGATTTAAAAAAGAAAGGACTATCTCATTTTCAAGTATTGGTATGGTCATCCTGCTGTCTGCATAGGTAATGGATTGTGATGGGTTGAGTATTAGTGAACTAGAACCATTTATAGAGTAATGACAAGGAGAGAAGGATCACCTGAAAACAATAAATGGTTCATACAGTTGCTGGGACTTAATTAGTAACCAGGGACTTTACTCAATATGAACACAGAGCTACAGAGATCGAAGATCTTGCTTGATGGGAGATTAAAACTACAGTATGCACACAAATAAGTCATATGTAGATAACTGTCAGTCGAACTTGACTGAATTGTATATAGGGTAATGTTACAATTATGAAGAGTTAAATTTTCAGTCAACCCATTTGTTCCTAGGAATGAGTCAGGATTAATTTGATTAATCAAAAGAAGCCTTGAAGATATATTAGATTTAATATTTTGTATAATTCCACACTGCTCAATAAGAGAATGTGACTCTGATGGTTTTATAACAGCTGTTAGCATTTTCTTTTTGTGCTCATAAGTAAGATTTTTATGACCTTGAATCTAGCTTCACAGTATTATAAGCCAATTAAATGTTAAGCATAGTCTCTCTTAACCTTGGTAGTAAGTATTCCACATAGAAATGATTTTTCAACTCCCTATATGCTGATTAAGATTCTAAGTAAAAAATAAATTACCAGAGGAGATCTACTCTGTGGATTGGCCTGACCAACTTCAGTGTGAAAGAAAGATAATGATGAAATGTGGTGTGGGATGAGAAGTTGAGCTGCGTATGGCAGTTACTTTGACAAACTGCTAGCTCCATGCTGACTCATCATCTGAAGGTCTATTGAAAAGTGAGGTGAGAAAGGTAGGTAGTAGACACAAATGTTCCACATCACTGGGGTACTTTAACTATTATAAAAGAAACAAAAGCCTAGTAAGAGAAATTCAAGTTCATCATACATGTAGGGAGAATTGAGAATAAAATAGTCCCTTCTTATAAGTGTACTGTAAAGTATAGACTTTTGAATAGATAGTGTATTAGTTCACTAAGATTTTTCTAATGAATTACCTCAAAGTGCTGGTTACACACACACACATACACACACACACACACACACACACACACACATACACACACATGCATACACATGCACACACATGAACACTCACATGCACACTGGCATGCACATGCACATTCATGCATATGAACGTGCTTGCATGTGCATGAGCACACACACATATACACTTATTCTTTCAAAATGAGAGAGTTCAGAGGGATGAAGTGTGTGTGCATGTGTATGCATGTGTGTGTGTGTGACATCAATGGGATAGCCTTGTCAGACATCAGTGGGAGGGGAGACCTTTGGTCTTGTGGAGGCTCAATGCCTCAGGGAAAGGGGATGCTCGAGCAGTGAGATGGGAGTGGATGAGTGGGTGGATAAGTGTGTGGAGGAGCACCCTCAGAAGGGCAAAGGGGACAGGGGAGGGGGTGATGGGATGGGGATTTGTGGAGGGGTAACTGGGAAGGGGAGAGATCATTTGAAATGTAAATGAATAAAATAACTAATAAAAATGGAAAAAAGAGAAAGCACTAAAAAGTAAAATAAAATAAAATAAAATAAAATAAAATAACATTTTTTCCTTCCCCCCCTAAATCAGAATTACTCTTTGAATTTAGAGGGCCAAAATCATGGTTGACTACTTCAACTTGAAATTATCCTCCTCCTCCTCCTCCTCCTCCTCCTCCTCCTCCTCCTCCTCCTCCTCCTCCTCCTCCTCCTTCTTCTTCTTCTTCTTCTTCTTCTTCTTCTTCTTCTTCTTCGGTTTTCAAGACAGGGCTTCTCTGTGTAGCTCTGGCTGTCCTGGAACTCACTCTGTAGGCCAGACTGGCTTCGAACTCAGAAATCCACCTGCCTCTGCCTCCCAAGTTCTGGGGTTAAAGGCGTGTGCCACCACTGCCCAGCCTCATCTTCAAATTCTTAATCTCTCATCTAAAAGGCTGTTTCCAAATAAAGTCACATTCACAGGTACCCAGGGTTAGAATTTTCTCATAAATTTTGAGGAAATCTACAATTCAACTCCCTCATGGGTACATATAAAATGTTTATATTTGATAACATGATGAAGTTTTAAAAATTTGAAGTTTGATTTAGTAAGCAAAATTTTTCTAATGATAAAAATGTTAATTTTAGCCGGGCATGGTGGTGCATGCCTTTAATCCCAGCACTTGGGAGGCAGGGGCAGGCGGATTTCTGAGTTCGAGGCCAGCCTGGTCTACAGAGTGAGTTCCAGGACAGCCAGGACTACACAGAGAAACCCTGTCTTGAAAAAACCAAAAAAAAAAAAACCCAAAATGTTAATTTTATTCACTAAATATAGAACATGTGGAGGTAGTTACTCCTACTCATGGGTAAACGGATAAGATATGAAGGTCGAAGGAGGAACAGATAACATGAAACTTGTATGATAAAGCGTCAAAGAATTGTATTATTTTATAGTTAACTAAAATTATCCACAATACATACATGTACACATAAACATACAGTTGTGAGTCTTACCCAGCAGAGCCATCCTATGAAGCAGTATAGTCACCAGCATAGCAATATGTCCATCAAGGTGCAATAAGTGGCATTCAAATGCTAGTGAGTTTATAGCAAGAATCAGTGTCTATAGAAAGAAGCAATACTATCAACTCCCAAAAGTTCTTATCTTACAGTCATAACCTGCATCCTCAAGTGGGACCACAATCCTACTTACAACACTCCACAACACATTTCTTCCCTAGAGTGAATATTTTCAACGCCATAGTAGTGTTCTTGCTATCTAGTCCTTGCGCTGTTAATATAAAGAATTAAATATTTAAATATAGCTGCAGATTGGAAGGAAAACACTATCACGTTTGAGAATTTAATATAATATAATGAACGGTGAAAGGTAGAAGAAAGAAATGGAAAATCAAATTTATTTCTTTATGTTACAGGGTGCATAGTAAAGGTTAACTGTTTCAAGGTAATAGTCTTTAAATTTATAAAAACAGAAAATGCTGATGATAACGTATTGAATAATAATAAAATTAAGGCAGAGCATTAGTAGAATTAAATCTTTTTCCCATAGATGGTTGTAAATAGATAGGCATTTAAGTTAATAAAGCCAGAAAGGAGTGCATAATGCTATTCATTTAAAAATGAAGCTGCATTTTGTTATTAAAAATGTGGTACATTTACACAATGGAGTATTACTCAGCCATTAAAAACAAGGGCACCATGGAATCTGTAGGCAAATGGATGCAACTAGAAAATATCATCCTGAGTGAGGTAACCCATATCCAGAAAGACAAACACGGTATGTACTCACTTATAAGAGGGTATTAGTTACAAAGTGCAGGATAACCATGGTAAAAAATGAGGATGGGAGCAGGAGTGATGAAGTGGGGGAGCATGAAGGGAAAGAGTACTGAGAAAGACAACTGGATGGAGAAGCATCTCTAAGACAAGCTAGAAACCTAGGAAAATGAAACTTCCAAGAAATCAATGAGAGTGACCCTAGCAAAGACTCCTAGCAATGGGGAATATGGTGCCTGAACTGGCTATCTCCTGTAACCATGCAAGACTTCCAAAGGAGGGACCAGGACATTAACCCAGCCACAAAATCTTACACTCATATTTTGTCCTGCCTATAAGATAAGGAGTAAATTTTAGAGCAGAATTTGAGGGAAAGTACTACCAATTACTGGCCCTAGTTGAGACCCATGCCATGAGGATCCCACACCTGAAACTATTAATGATGTTCTGCTATATGTGCAGACAGGAGCCAAGCATAACTGTAACCAGAGAGGCTTCACTCAGCAACTAATGGAAACTTATGCAGAGACCCACAGCAAAAAAAAAAAAAAAAATTAGGCAGAGTTTGGGGAATGCTGTGAAAGAGTGGGAGGAAGAATTATAGGAGCCAGAGGGGTCAAGGACACCACATGAAAACATACAGAATCAACTAACCTGGGCCCATCAAGGCTCAGAGATGAAAGTACAAACCAGAGAACATTCGTGGGGCATACCTAGGCCCTCTGCACATATGTAACAGCTGTGCAGCTTGGTCTTCATATAGGACTCCTAAAGCAATAGTGGGGGATATCTCTGCTACATTGCCTGACTTTGGACCCCATTCCTCTAACTGTGCTGTCTTGACTAGCCACAATAGAAGATGCACTTAATCTTACTGCAACTTGATATGGCAAGGCTGGTTAATATCTATGTTAAGTATCCCCTTTTCTAGGAAGGAGAGGGAGTGGTCAATGAGGAGAAGGGAGGGGAGAGGGTGGACTGGGAAGAGAGGAGGGAGGAAAACCTGCAATCAGGATGTAAAGTAAATAAATAATAAAGATCGGAAAATTAACAAAATTGGTGAAGACATGAAGAAAAAGTGAGATCACCATCAAGTTGCAAATAAATAATAGCTTTTATTTCTTTATTTAGAACATTTCCTTCAAAATTCCATCAGGTTACATTGTGCTTTGAGTGCTTGGACCTACACAGAAATATGGAAAAATATAATGGCTATCCCTTCTCTCAATTTTCTAGGTCAATCAATTGTTTACATTATTTTCAGATAAATCATAGTGTCAACCTAATGTTATTACTTCTGTGGATAATGTTCTACATGCATTCACATTACCTATTCAATTAAGGATTAAAAACTCAGTTTGACATTGTAGACACTGCATAATAATGACCTTGACATACAGATCGACTATCTGCATACTACTGGCAGGAATTAAGATGAAAACTTGAAGTGAATCATACTAGCCTTTGAAGTTTGAACTCTTTGTTCCTATGCTACACAGACTCTCATTAGAAGTTCATGCATGCACATAGACACACATACAAATAACATATAAATATAAATGTAAGAGCAAAATAATTTGAAATAACAAAGATATCTATTATGAGATGGCATTAGTAAATTTGTGTAAGATCATATTACAAAATAATAAGATATATTGAAATAAAATAAATTCCTCTGTTTTGATATGATTAAGTGGCCAAAGAGTGGGTGCTTCGATCCTTCTTAAAAGGGGGAACAAAATGCTCACAGGAGCAAGTATGGAGACAAAGTGTGGAGCAGAGACTGAAGGAAAGGCCATCCAGAGACTGCCTTACCTGGGGATCCATCCCATGTATAGTCACCAAAACCAGACACTATTGTGGATGCTGAGAAGTGCATGCTGACAGGAGCCTGATATAGCTATCTCCTGAGAGGCTTTGCCAGTGCCTGGCATATACAGTGGCAAATGCTCACAGCCAATCATTGGACTGAACATGGGGTCCCCAATGGAGGAGTAAGAGAAGGGACTGAAGGAGCTGAAGGAGTTTGCAACCCCATAGGAGGAACAACAATGTCAACCAACCAGATCCCCCAGAGCTCCAAGGGACTAAACCACCAACCAAAGAATACACATAGAGGGACCCATGGCTCCAGCTGCATATGAAGAAGAGGCTGTCCTTGTTAGGCAACAATGGGAAGAGAGGCCCTTGGCCCTGTGAAGGCTTAATGCCCCAGTGTAGGGGAATGCCAGGGCAGGGAGGTAGGTGGGGGTTGGTGGGTCGCAGAGAACCTTCATAGAAACAAGGGGAGGGGGTATGGGATAGGGAGGGTTTTTTGGGGGGGGACCAGTAAAGGGTATAACATTTGAAATGTAAATAAAGAAAATATCCAATACAAAAAGAAAATAGAAAACTTGATCTTCCTTCCAGTCCTTATCTCCACCTGCACATTTGGCAGATTGGCTCCCTATCCACCGACCTATCCCACAGCCCTGCCTGTCTCCTAGGAGGTCTCCTGTAACCAGAGACACAGGTGAGATTCCCTCCCCAAACCCCAGACATGGGATCTGCCCTGCCCTGTTGGAGCCCAATCTCCCTTATGCTCTACACCTCCATCTGCACTCTCAGTGGATCAGCAAACCAGACCCCTCAACCACACAGCCCTGCCTGTCTCCCAGGAGGCCTTCTCTAACCCAAGAAACAGCTCTGTCTACCTCCCAGGAGGCCTGCACTAACATAGGACAGAGATCTACCTGCCTCCAGGGAGCCATGCTCCAATCCCAGACATCTAGGCTGGCCAACCCCAGAGACAACCAGATGGCAAAAGGCAAGTGTAAGAGCATAATCAACAGAAGCCAATGCAATATAACATCATCAGCACCTAGCTCTCCTACTACAGCAAGCCTTGGATATCCTAACATACCTGAAGAGCAAGATTCTGACCTAAAATCCCATCTCATGAAAATGATAAAGGCCTTTAAAGAGGATATAAACAATTCCCTTAAAGAAAAACACAAACAGGTAGAAGCCCTTAAAAAGGAAACAAATAAATCCCTTAAAGAAATACAGGAAAATAAAATCAAACAAGTGAAGGAAATGAAAAAAAATTGTCAAAGACCTAAAAGTGAAAATAGAAGCAATAAAACAAAAAAATCACAATTGGAAGCAGCCCTGGATATGGACAACTTAGGAAAGAGAACAGGGACTACAAGGACAAGCATCACCAACAGAATACAAGAGATGGAAGAGAGAATCTCAGGCATAGAAAATATTGTCAAAGAAAGTGCAAAGTGTATGCAATGGTGTCAGCGTACACTAGCAAGATTTTATCGAAAGGACCCAGATGTAGCTGTCTCTTGTGAGACTATGCCGGGGCCTAGCAAACACAGAAGTGGATGCTCACAGTCAGTTATTGGATGGATCACAGGGCTCCCAATGAAGGAGCTAGAGAAAGTACCCAAGGAGCTAAAGGGATCTGCAACCCTATAGGTGGAACAACATTATGACCTAACCAGTACCCCGGAGCTCTTGACTCTAGCTGCATATGTATCAAAAGATGGCCTAGTTGGCCATCATGGGAAAGAGGCCCATTGGACACGCAAACTGTATATGCCCCAGTACAGGGGAACGCCAGGGCCAAAAAATGGGAATGGGTGGGTAGGGAAGTGGGGGGGAGGGTATAGGGGACTTTTGGGATAGCATTGGAAATGTAATTGAGGAAAATATGTAATAAAAAATATAAAAAAAGAAAGTGCAAAGTGTAAAAATTTCCTAACCCAAAACATGCAGGAAATTTGGGACACAATGAAAAGACTAAACCTAAGAATAATAGGAATAGAAGAGGGTTAAGATTCCTAGTCCAGAGGGCTAAAGAACATCTTCAACAAAAGTATAGAATATAACATCCTTAACCTAAAGAAAAAATAGTGGCCATAAACATGTACATTTCTTTCAAGAAGCCTACAGAACACCAAATAGATTGGACCAGAAAAGAAAATCCTCCAGGCACATAATAGTCAAAGTAGAAAATGTATAGAACAAAGAAATATTAAAAGCTCTAAGTTAAAGGGCCAAGTAATATATAAAAGCAGACTTTCCAGAATTACACCCAACTTCTCAACAGAAACTGTAAAATCCAGAAGATCCTAGACAAATGTCTTGCAGACCTTAAGGGACCACAGATGCCAGCCTAGTCTACTAGATACAGCAAAACTCTCAATTACCATAGATGGAGAAATCAAGATATTCCATGACAAAACCAAACTTAAGCAATATCTGTCTATTAATCCAGCCCTAAAGAGGACACTGGAAGGAAAACTCCAACACAAGGAGGGAAACTACATGCATAAGAAAACACAAGAAATTAAACATCTCACAACACACCCCAAAGAAGAAACACACACACACTCACACACACACACACACACACACACACACACACACACACACACTATATATATATATATATATATATATATATATATATATATATATATATATATATAGTGGTATATATATATATGTGGTATATATATATATATATATATATATATATATATATATATATACCACATCTTGCAACAAAATAATGGGAACTAGAAATCATTGGTCATTAATATCTTTCAACATCAATGGACCCAATTTCCCAATAACACCATAAAGATTTTGTGTAAAACAGGATCCATCACTCTTCTGCATACAAGAATCAGACTTCAGCAACAAAGATGATAAATACTATCTTAAAGTAAAGGGCTGGAAAAAATGTTTTTCAAGCAAATGGACCCAAGAAGCAAGCTGGAGTAGCCATTCTAATATCTAATAGAAACATAGCATCTCAACCAAAATTAATCAAAAGTGACAGGAAAGAACATTTCATACTTATCAAAGAAAAAAATCTACTAGCATGGTATATTAGTTAGAGTTTTACTGCTATGAACAGACACCATGACCAAGGCAAGCCTTATAAAAACAACATTTAATTGGGGCTGGCTTACAAGTTCAGTCAGAAGTTCTGTCCATTATCATCAAGGTGAGAGCATGGCAGTATCCCGGCAGGCATGGTGCAGGCAGAGCTGAGAGTTCTATATCTTCATCCAAAGGCTGCTAGAGGAAGACTGACTTCCAGGCAACTAGGGTGAGGATCTTATACCCACACCCACAGTGACATACCCATTCCAACCAGGTCACACTTATTCCAACAAGGCCACACCTTCAGATGGTGCCACTCCCTGGTCCAAGGATATACAAACCATCACACATGGTATCTCAATTCTGAATATCTATACCCCAATAACATTCATAAAAGAACTCATTGCTACAACTTAAATTGCACATCAAACCCTACACATTAATAGTGGGAGACTTCAACATTCCGCTCTCACCAACTGACAGGTCATCCAGACAAAAGCTAAACAGAAATAATGAAACTAACAGCCATTATAAATCAAATGGATCTAACAGACATCTACAGACTATTCCACCCAAACACAAAAGAATATACCTTCTTTTCAGTACTGTTAGTGAGAGTGCAAACTGGTACAACCACTCTGGAAATCAATCTGGAGGCTCCTCAGAGAATTGGAAATAGGTCTACCCGAAGAACCATCTATACCATTCTTGGGCATAGATGCCCACCATGCCATAGGGGCACATGCTCCACTATGTTCATAGCAGCCTTATTTGTTATAGCCAGAAATTGGAAGCAAACTAAATGATCCTCAATCAAAGAATGATTGCAGAAAATGTGGTTCATTTCTACAATGGAATACTACACAGGTATTAAAAACAAGGACATCAAGATTTTGCAGGCAAATGGATAGAACTAGATACTATCATCCTGAGTGAGGTAACCTAGACTCAAAAGAATATGCATGGTATGTACTCAGCGATATGTGGTTATTAGCCAAAAAGTACAGAATACAGGTGATTCACTCCAGGGAGCCAAAAAAGTTAAAGAAGAAGGAAGGGCCAAGTGAGGATGTTTCAGTTCCACTTAGAAGGGGGAACAACATGGGAGCCAGAGGAAATGGGCACCTGGGTGAGACAGGAGAATGAATGGAAATCTGTAGCTGCTGGGAGTGGTAGGTGGGAGGAAACTCTAGGAAGTTCTAGAAACCTGGGATGGGAAGGCTCCCAGGTCTCATTGTGGGTGATCTTAGCCAAAAATGTCCAACAGTGGGGATATGCAATCTGAAGAGCCTACCTCCAGTAGATAGACAAGGCACCGCCGGTGGTGCAAGGGGGTCATCAACTCATTTTCAAGATTTTTACCTAAATTTGCTCCTGTCTAAAGGAAATGCAGGGACAAAAATGAAGCAGAGACTGAAAGAAAGGTCATACCATGACAGGCCCAACTTGGGATCCATCCCATGGGCAGGTACCAAACCCTGACACTATTACTGATGCCATGCTGTGCTTGCAGACAGGAGCCTAGCATGGCTGCCCTTTGAGAGGCTCTACCAGCAGCTGACTGAGTCAGAAGCAGATACTCACAGCCAACCATTGGACTAAGGACTAAGGTTGAGGACCTCTATGGAAGGGGTAGGGGAAGGAATGAAGGAGCCGAAGGGGATGGCAATCCCATAGGAACATCAACATTTTCAACTAGCCTGGACATCTGGGAACTCCCAAATAGTGTACATGGGCCTGGCACATGTGTAGCAGAGATCTGCCTTGTCTGGTCTCAGTGGGAAAGGATGCACTTAATCCTGTAGAGACTTGATGCTCCAGGGTGTGTGTGTGTGTGGGGGGGGGGGGTACTCGGAGGCATCCTCTGAGAGGCAGAGAGGAGGGGATGCAGAAGGAACTCTTCGAAGGGTGACCTGGAGGGGGGCAGCATTTGGGATGTAAATAAATAAAATAATTAATTTTAAAGAGAAAGAAAATAGAAAATTAGAAGTGCCCCAGGAGGTATAGTGCATATAGGCACAAACAGAAGAATCTGAGTTTGATCCCAAGCACCACATTTTTTAAAAAGCCAGATGTGTTGGTTCACACTTGTCATTGCAGTCCTGGGGCTATGGAACCAGAGGATCGATCCCTCAGGATGATTTGCGAGCCAGCCTAGACTAATCAGCCAGCCTCGGGTTCCATTAAGAGAACCTGCCTAAAAAAAAACCAAGATGTATGATTCCTGGGAAATGACACCTGAGTTTGACCTCCTCACACATGTAGATATGTGTACAAAAGCACAGCACATTCATACATATAGTTATATATGCAACAGAAGAAAGAAGGAAAATATATAAGGTTGAATATAATATGATTCTATTTCTGTAATGTTCATTAATAAAATGTAACAAAAAAGAGCAAAAATCTATCAAAATATAGATCAAAGAAAGAAACAATGGTGATTATCTCTATGATGAAATGGAAAACAGTTGAATTTAAAAGGGTACAAAAAATAACAACTCCTAATATATCATGTCTCTTAAAGGTAAAGGTCAAGAAAATGACAGTGAATTATAATAGGTAATTATAGTATCATCCCTCTTTTCTTTGTGTGTAAAATTTAAAATAACTATAAAACAAATGCATAGGCAGAAAATAATTGAAATGTGTAATATTAAAACTTTTCATTTTAGGGTAATACTATTAGAAACGATTTTGTTTTTCATATTTTAAACATATATTTGTATTTATGGCTTCTAGTTACAATATAAAACAGTTTGAGATCCTCATATCTTCCATTTTCATAAGCAGAAAACATATCATAAACAAACTCTTTTTCAAGTCTATCAGTAATTTGAGGTCATAGGTTGCCATCTCATAGACTGAAGATGCACATGATAGAGAGAGTCAAAATGTACCAGGAAGAGAAGCTGATGTTGGAGCATAGTAGGAACACAAGGCATATGGATTGACTGCTGGAGATGACTGAGGATTAAAGTCCCAGGTAAGTGATTGTTTTTCTAAAATAAAAGACTACCAGTGTGTTACCTCCTTCCAGTCTAGCTAGGCTGGCCTCAGAGCATCTGCCACTTAGGCTGAGGCACCTGCTGTGCTCCTTCTCATCACTCTCCTTTGATGTGCCACTACCTGCCACCTGCCTGAGGCTGAACTGGCTCACCAAGATCTTCTGGAGTTAGCACCATGATCTTCCTGAGTTCCTACTAAAAGGCTGATCTGACAACTTCAAAGGGAATGAGCCTCCCCTCTTCTTTATAAAGCGTGTTTGCCTACATTAAAGTTGAGTCTTGATTAGAAATCAGTCTTGACTCCATTCCTCTCGTTACCAGCCTAGATTCCCTCTTTTCTTCCAGATTCCAAGATGCCTTCCAGGCTCGAACCCGGACATGAGAGCCACAGGCCGGCCCTAACAAATTGGCATCCCACGCGGGGCCTGGGAAATGGCAGAGGACACGGGAAGGAACACTGCTGGTTTGGAGCTCCATGGAAGAAGAAAATAATTAAAGAAAATTCGAACCCGGACATGAGAGCTGCAGGCCAGTCCCAACACCAGTGTGTGTGTGTGTGTGTGTGTGTGTGTGTGTGTGACTTTTAAGAACCCATTCCAGTTCGTATGATGAATGATGGAAAAGAAATCTACATGTGTTTTGGTTGTGAGAAGTGATGCTAGGAGTAACTATTTTGAAAAAATATATGCCCAAAATACTTGTTCCCTTTTCAGTAACCGGACCTCCAAAGAATCTAGTTATCAAAGTCAAACCTAATAGATATGGGGGAGGCAAAGGGTCACATCCCCAAGAACTCTTGCTTTCTGCTCTTATCATACATGTAAGGGAAGATGAATTCTGGATAGCATTTGTGAAAGTTACAGGCTAAGTACATAGACCAACTGAAAGACTAAAACCTGCTCCTATCATTTACAGCGTGTTGCATTGATCTGGCTCCTGTATAATGATAGCAGGTAACAGCTGAAAACAATAAAAGCCTACATTGTACTTAAAAGAGTCTCTAAATAATAGGCTCAAAATTACTAACAGTTAAGTACAATTGGAGAGCTAGTGGTTACCACCAAGGTATGTATGCAACTTCTGGTACCGTAAAGGCAGGCAGGAAACTTTCAGGTCAGTCCCTGCTCAGGTGCCCCTTGGACCTATGTCCGGAATACATGGAGCCTTCAGCAGTGGAGCGTAACTTCCACTTCTGGGGTTGAGGGACAACCAAGGGCACTAGCAACAGCCCATAAGGTTTTTGCAGTCTCTTAGACAACCCTGACTAACAACACAAAAAGGGCTTCTCATGCCTGGTATTGGAGTTTTTGTTAGATGTATTTTGGTTCTTAGAGGGATCACTGTCAGTGCAGATGGGGCATTTTCATTTAAAATTTCATATTTAAACTATGTTTGTTTGTTTGTTTGTTTGTTTGTTTAATCTGAGACAGGGTTTCTTTGTGTAGCCCTGGCTGTCCTGGAACTCACTCTGTAAAGCAAGGCTGGCCTCAAACTCGGAAATTCGTCTGCCTCTGCCTTCCAAGTGCTGGGATAAAGACATGCTCCCCTACTGCCCAGCTAAATTATATATATTTCTACAGAGAATTAAATGTATTGTGGGATTTTCTAGCTAGATAATAGTATTATTCCTTAAAATGTTTATAATTATTCTTACTGTTATTTTGCTTTCCTTCTTCCTTCTTTTGTATTCACTCCCTCCCTATCCCTATATTAGAGACCCCCATTTCCCCTATTAGATCACTTGGGTCCTGCTAGTTACCTCTCTGTTGCTCCCCTACCCCTGACCACGACCCAGCTAGTTCAAGTTCATTGTTTCTGCACTTACACCAGGATATGTAGTCACACATGATGATTAGGAGCTAGAAGACTCCAGTGAAAGAGAAGATGCACTATTTGTCTTTCTGGATCTGGGTTATCTCATTCAATATAATGCTCTCTGGGTCTATCCATTTACCTTAAAATTTCATTATTACATTTTTTCTTGACAGATTTATAGCATTCTGTATTGTATATTTACCACATTTTCATTATCATCGAAGGATATTTAGGATATTAATATTTAGTAATCATTGATAGTAAAATAGCAATGAATATAACTGAGCAAGTATCTGTGCAGTAGAATAATGAATACTTTATTCACAAGAGAAGAAGAGGTATGTATAGGTCACATGAGATTGATTTTTAGCTTTCTGAGAATTTTCCACACTGGTTCCAGAATGGCTGGACCATTTGTAATCCCACCAATAGTGAATGGCATTCCCTTTTGCCTACACCCCCACTAGCATTTGTTGTCAGTTGTTTTGTTGATCTTTACCACTCAGACTCTGACAGGATTAAATCCTGAAGTTGTTTTAATTTGTATTTCCCTAATTGTTAGGAATCATGAATATTTTTGAGCTATTTTGTAGCTATATATATTTATTATTATTATTATTATTTTGGGAGCTCTCTAGGCCCATTTTTTAAAATTAGGTTGAGTTTTTAATTACTTTTTTTATTTTTTGGTTCTTTGGTTTTGAGTTCTTTATGCATTCTGGATATTAATCCTTTGTCAAATGTATAGATGGCAGAGTCTTTCCTATTCTGTGACTTTTCCCTCAATTTAGTGTTTCTTTAGCTATGCAGAAGTCTTTTAGTGTTATGAAATCCCATCTGTCAATTTTTGGGCTTAAATCTTGGGCACAAAAAGTCTCTTCCAGAAAGTGTACTCAGAAAGTCTCTTTCTATACCTATATCATACAGGGCACTGCCTAAGCTTTCTTCTAAGTAGTTTCAGAGTTTTAGGTTTGACATTTAGCTCTTTGGTCCATTTGAGCTTAGCTTTGTGAAAGTTGATAGATACTGGTCTAGTTTCGTTCTTCTGCCTGAGAGCATCCAGTTTTCCTAGCAGCAATGTTTGATGATGCTCTCTTCTCACTAGCATATAGTTTTGGTACCTACTCAACAAAGGACAAATCATGCCTGAGGCTGGAAACCTAGCCAAGTACCTAAGGCTAATGAAGTCTTGTATATGGAGAAAAACCAAAACCCACAAATTTATAAAAACAGTGTCACAGCTATCTACATTCTAATATTTATCCTTATTCCCACAAATAAGTGTAGTCTTGATCGATCATTGAGGAAACGTCTTTTTGCAATAGACAAAGGTTGTTGCAGAAAATAACAACAAATAAAAATGCTGAGTTGTGGAACCCAGTCCCAACTGATACATCTACAGTACAGCTCCCACACCCAAGGCTGTGGGAACATTGTAGACGAGGGAGTGAAAAGACTGTGAGATCCAAGTTTGTGTAAGATTCTGTCTACAAGGAACATTACAAGCTCCATTGGTAAAGTCTTATCAACACGACTGCCTAAAGATGAGCTGAAGAAGGACAACAACAATATATATGGCAAAGTGAATAGAGGAAAGACCATGGGACCTCAGCCCCAAACAAATAATCATAGGCAACCAAGGGATTCTGAGAACAGGAGTGTTTCATAGCAAAGAGCATACTAATAGGTTATCCAAAACAAAATGGTCATTGTAAACAGGTAGATAAGTGTGGAACATGTATACATGTAACATTATACTGACTGAGCATGTTGAATTTGTGTATTTAGGAACACATCTATATTTATCTATATACATGTGTATAGGCAACAAAAATTAATAAAAAGAGCATGTGAACATAAAAAGGAGAAAGAAGGGTATATGAGAAAGTTTGGAGAGAGGAAAAGGAGGAGAAATTTTGTGGTTATATTACAATCTCAGAAATAAAAGAAATGATTAAGGCACTAACATTGGTCAACATTTTCCACCATGAAACTTCTATTACAGTAAACATTAAAAATGTTTACTTGCCAGATCAACATAAAATGAGTGACCTACTCATTTCTGTTTTTAAGCAATTATATCATGTCTGCCTTTCAAAAAGTTTTAAGACACATTAAGAAGCAAAAGTGAAACTTCTATCATATAAACCTAGTATCAGAACCAGATTCATGCAACAGCTGAAACTATAATTATCTGACTGGGAGTTTAAGATATTTCTATTACTTGCCACGCTTTCTCCACAAAACTAGTCAATTAAAATGTTGAGATTTAATACCTCAAGAGTGTTGTAATATTTGGAGACAGAGATTCTAACGAGGTAATCAAGTTAGGCAAACCATCTTTGTGTATTCTAAATGCCATGTAAGAAAGTGCCTTGGGGGACACATATATTTGAGGACCATGAGAGCATGAGGTGGAGAAGAAAGCCATCATGGAGAAAGACCTCAGAAAAACTGTCAATACATTCTTTCAGATATCAAACTTCCAGAAGTGGAAGAAGGTTTAGTCTCATTTGAGCTACTCTGTATAAGGTATTTTGTTGTGGTAGCCCCACAAAATAAATTCAATAATATATTGAGTTCCAATAAATTCACTAATTAATGGCTGAGTTGCAGTGGAGAGAGCAGTAACACTCAGAATCAACTGCTAATTAAGTAGAAAGGGATTTGAAGAATCAAGTGGAAATGCTAGTATTTGAGCTCACTTTTTGTGTGTGTGTGTGTTATAATGAAGCCATCTAAGTCTAGGTAATATATAATGAGAATCAGTTTATTTACCTCATAATTTAGAGAGTTCAGAAACATGAAAACAGTATCAACTTGGTTCTAGGTAGGTCCTCCAGTCTGGTGCCATTGCAATTACAGAAACACAGGTGAAAGGAGAAGATCACACCATGGTTGTCTCTTTTATTAACTTGCTGTCACAGGTGCAAGAAGTCCTAGGGAAAAAAATCTATATTAATTTCTACCAAAGACACTGACATCAGTATCCCAACATCTAAAGATTCTGCAAGTTTTAAGCATTGACATAGTGAAGATAATACTTTTAATAAATTAACTCTTAGGAAGATGCACTCAAACTATATTTAAGTCATGCAAATTAAAAGAAAAAAAAAACAGACTGGTGGGAAGGGGAGGAAATCTAGGAGAAGTTAATTAGGTGATAGATATGGTCAAAGACCATGCCATACTTCAATGAAACTCATTAATTTGTACAAAAATATGCAAAAATGAATTTAAAAATTAAGAATATATTTGGCCTGGAGAGATAGCTTAGCAGCTAAGAGCACTGACTGCTGTTCCAGAGGTCATGAGTTCAATTCCCAGTACCCACATGGTGGCTCACAACCATCTGTTATGGGATCCAATTCTCTCTTCTGATGTGTCTGAAGATAGCTACAGTCATATAATAACTAAATCTTTCAAAGAAGAATATATTTCATAAACTCACAAGAAGAAGGACACAGCTAAGAACAAAGATCATAAATACTGAAATAGAAGTACTTGAAAACAGAATTCTAGACTGCAAAATTATCACACAAAAGTAAAAATACACCTTTTCAAATGAACAAAAACTGAACATTTTATCAATATTCCGTATATATTTAGATAAGGTCTCACTATGTAGCCTTCTAGTCTTGGTTAGCTTGTAACTTTCTATGTCAATCGGGCTGCCTTCAAACTTATAGAGTGCTGCTTTCCTCTGCTTCCCACATACTGAAATTCAAAGTGTATGCAACTACACTTGGCTTCTGAATAGATGTTAAATTTTATAAAAAATAAACTTATTGAAGTTAGAACCTTAGGTTTCTACATCTGAGCATTAGAAAAGAAAAGTTGGGTTGGGGTATAGATCAATGGTAGAATATTTGCTCAGGATCCAAAAGTCCTTGGGTTTAACCTTCAACAGAAAGGTTGGGAATAAGTGAAGGTAAAATAATCTTACATTTTTCTTATGCCTAACTGATCCAATATTGACCAGTTTTTCATAATTATAACATTAGTGTCCTTGTTAATTATATTGTATGGATAAGTAAAACGGCCAACAGCAACATAATAAGGTATATGACAGAATATTTGGTTATATTCTGTTACAAATGTATCTATATAATCCAGTAAATGATATACTATTTTCTTGACAGTTTATTAGAGTACATATAAATACATGTTGTTAACCCTAAGACAAATTCTAAAAAGTTTTAAAGAAATATGGAGGAATGAAATTGTATGAAATACACAATTAAAACCTGAGTGCACAGGAAGTACTCAAAAAATCTCAGGGGAGAAGTCAGTGAACTGGCTGCCGTGGAAGCATGAAGACCAGAGTTCAGACGCCTTTCACCCATGGAAAAGCTGAGTGTACTGGGCCAGGTGAACCTCTAAATTTCACTGGCCAGCTTAGCCAGTCTGTGAGTTACAGGTTCAGGGAGTGCCCTTGTCTCTAAAAGTAAGATGGAGATAGAAATGAAACAAAGCCCAAAGATAAATTCTGACCTTCACAATGCGTGCCCAGCATGGGCAGTCATATGACCACACATGCACACACAGCTATACCCACAAGTCAGGCTGATGGCACATACCTATCAGCAAAATACTGAGTAAGTGGAGCCAAGAAAATGAGGAAATCAAGGCCAGCCTCATTACATAGTGAATTCCAGGCCAGCCTGAAACTCAAAAAAAAAAAAAAAAAAGCAAAAAAAAACCCAAACAACAACAAAAAACAAAAAACAGAAAGAGAGAGAGAGAGGAAGAGAGGGAGAGAGAGAGAGAGAGAGAGAGAGAGAGAGAGAGAGAGAGAGAGAGAGAGAGAGAGAAGGAAGGGAGAGAGAGAGAGAGAGAGAAAGAAAGGAAGAAAGAAAGAAAGAAAGAAAGAAAGAAAGAAAGAAAGAAAGAAAGAAAGAAAGAAAGAAAGAAAGAAAGAAAGAAAGGAAGGAAGGAAGAAAGGAAGGAAGAAAGGAAGAAAGGAAGAAAGAAAGAAAGATATTGGAAGACAGAATGACAGAATAAAGATCTCTGGCATATCAGTCATTTACTCATTTACATTTCCTAAATATTTACATTTCTAATTTTCAGGCTATAGTTCTTCACTGAGGGAAGAGTTGTGGTGGTTTGAATAAGAATGGCCCCATAGCCTCATGTGTTTGAATGCTTGGTCAACAGGGAGTGGTACTATTAATAGACATGGTCTTGTTGGAGTAGGTGTGACCTTATTAGAGGAACTGTGTTACTGGGGGTGAGCTTTGAGGTTTCAAATGCTCAAACCAGGTCCCATCTCTCTCTCTTGCTGCCAGCTGATCTAGCTATAGAACTCTCAGCTACTCTCCAGTGCCCTGACTGAACCTCTGAACTGTAGGCTAGCTCTAGCTAAATGTTTTCCTTTAAATGAGTTGCCATGTTCATGGTGTCTCTTCACAGCAATAGAACACTGACTACTCTAGAAGCCAAGACAGGAACTCAGGGAACCTGGAGTCAGAGGTAATGGAGGAATGCTTCTTATTGACTTGCTTTCTTTGGCTTGCTCAGCCTGCTTTTTTATGGAACCCAGGACCATCCACCCAGAAGTGGCTCCCTCCCTCACATCAATCAAGAAATTGCTTCAGAGACTTGCCCACAGGTCAATCTTATGGAAACAATTCCTCATTTGAGGTATCCTTTTTCACAGGACTGTAATTGATGTTAGATTGACAAAAACTAACCAGAACACAGACTTTACATTTCCTCAATTTTCTACTATTGTCCTTTGAGACTTTAAGTTTGATAGTGCCAATTGCTATCCCAGCAAGTCTTCGGCTTGTCTCTGTGTGAAAGTCACATGGAGACCTTTTTAAAATTCCTTAAAGGCCCTAGAGATATGGCTTATCAGTTAAGATCATTGACTGCTTTTCTATAAGTCCCAAGTTAAATTAACAGCACCCACAGCACAGCTCAAGGCTGTCTGCAACTCCAGTTTCAAGGGATCAGACCTCTTTTCTGACCTCATTAGATACAAAGTATACACATATATACATACAAACATAGGCAGAACACTCACACACATAAAAATGTCTATTTTTTAAATAATAAAAACAAATTTCATTTATTTTCAATTTTTTATCTGTTTTATGTAAATGAATGGTTGTCTGTATGTATCTTAAAGGGTGTAATTGTGGGACAAAGGAGAGGTTGGAGGGAAGAGAGGGAAGAAGAGAAATTATGTAAATACAGTACTCATGTATGAGATTCTCAAAAAGAAGAAAGAATGGATGGAGGGAGGGAGTAAATGAAGGAAGGAAAGAAGGTGCAGGCAAAACAGCCATACACATAAAAATAATAAATAAATACATATGTTAAAAAAGATGCTTAAAAAGAGATATAGGGGCTGGAGAGATGGCTCTGCAGTTGAGAGCACTGACTGCCCTTCCAGAGGTCCTGAATTCAATTCCCAGCAACAACGAGGTGTCTCACAACCATCAGTAATGGGATCCGATGTCCTCTTGTGGTGTGTCTGAAGACAGCTACAGTGTAACTCACATACCTTAAATAAATAAATCTTTTTTACTTAAGAATGAAAAGAAATAATCAAATGCAAGAGCAAAGAAACAAAGACCACAGAGGATCTGAAATAATTGAACCCATGGCATATGATCAATGACAATAGTATCAACCTGGATGGGGGAAGTCTCACATGGTCCCATGTCTACATGAAGTGCTATAGTCAATCACAGTTGAAAGAGGAACAATCATTTTGTTTCAGAGATAAGCACCCTGACAGGTTATCCAGTCTTAATGGACAACCCTAAACAATTCTACACACAAGCAACACTAGTCTCAGGATGTTACGTGTGTGTGTGTGTGTTTTGTGTAATTAAAGTCATGCTATAATTTAAAGGGTGTAATTGTGGGACAAAGGAGAGGTTGGAGGGAAGAGAGGGAAGAAGAGAAATTATGTAAATACAGTACTCATGTATGAGATTCTCAAAAAGAAGGAAGAATGGATGGAGTGAGGGAGTAAATGAAGGAAGGAAAGAAGGAAGGAAGGGAAGGAGGAAGGAAGGAAGGAAGGAAGGAAGGAAGGAAGGAAGGAAGGAAGGAAGGAAGGAAGGAAGAAAAGTAGCTGAGTAAAAGCCAGGGGAAACCCAATAATTAACATTTCTCCAAGGTTTCTGCTTCCAGCTGCCTGCCTTAAGGTCCTACCCTGAGGTTGCTGGGTAATCAGTTGTGACCTAGAAGTGTAAACCAACCAAACACTGTCCTCCTCACGTTGCTTTTTGTTAGAGTGTTTTATAATTCCAGCAGAAAAGCAAACTAACTAAAAAAGAGCAACAAAATACATAAAGCAAAAAAAAATGGGTAGATATAAAGTGATAGATATAAAGTGATAAACCTACAATTTGGTTGTTATGGTCGAAGACAGTATTCTTTTCAGTAATTGACGTATCCCATGGGTGGAAAATCAGTAGAGACATAACAGAACTGAACAGCCTTATCAATCAACTAGAAGCAACTAACATTTATTGACTATTTCATTCAAAAGCATATAATGTATTCTTCCCAAGTTGATGCGAAATAATCACTTAGGCTACATTTTACATCAAGACTGTGCTTTAACAAACATAGGAGAGTGGAATAGGCAAAAGTATGCTTTCAGAACACAATGGAATTAAAATAGAAATAAATAGCTAAAAGATAGCCTGAAACCCTTTTGGGGGTTGAACAACATACTTCTAAAAATAAACATTATATTATGTAAGAAGGGATAAAAGATATCTACATATACACACTCCTTTTTACTACTTGAAAATGAAACATACATTTTCTTGTTCCTTGCAAGAAATTCTTTCTCCTGCAGCAGAAATTTAAAAGTCATAATTTAAATTTCCCTAGATCTGAAAAATAAATGACTATTTTCAGCTTTCTATAATTTTATGGAAATTTCTTCTTTGAGATTTAACTATTTTCAACTGACCTTATATCATAGGGCATGCATAATTAGAAGAGTTCATATTACTAGGGAAATCACTTGTACATCTACTATATTCTATGAAAATTTGTAAATTGGTCTAGTAAGTCGACATTTAAATGCTTATGCTGTGTCTCTAGATAAATATGAGACATTATCTTTAATAGATTGAAGTTTCTCCTTTGTTTTGCTCATTTATGAAGATATTAACAGTTTATGAACATGAATCCTGCATATATATGTGTAGGCATATATATATATTTAAATGTGTATGTGTGTGTGTGTGTAGATACATGATCAGTATATGCTTTCCCAATACCCCAAGTTTATTTTAAAATATGATTGGGGGAACATTGCTTTTCATAATTTTATAAAACATTTATTTGCATATAATTGTTGTATAAAGTTTCATAAAGATATTTTCATGCAACTGCACAGCAAAGGAAACAATCAGCAGAGTGAAGATAGAGTCAACAGCACTGAAACTTATAGAGGAGAAAGTGGGGAAAAGCCTCGAAGATATGGGCACAGGGGAAAAATTCCTGAACAGAAGAGCAATGGCTTGTGCTGTAAGATAGAGAATAGACAAATGGGACCTCATAAAATTGCAAAGCTTCTGTAAGGCAAAAGACACTCTCAATAAGACAAAAAGGCCACCAGCAGATTAGGAAAGGATCTTTACCAATCCTAAATCAGATAGGGGACTAATATCCAATATATATAAAGAACTCAAAAAGATGGACTCCAGAAAATCAAATACCCCTATTAAAAATGGGGTACAGAGCTAAACAAAGAATTTTCAACTGAGGAATATCGGATGGCTGAGAATCACCTGAAAAAATGTTCAACATCCTTAATCATCAGGGAAATGCAAATCAAAACAACCCTGAAATTCCACCTCACATCAGTCAGAATGGCTAGGATCAAAAACTCAGGTGACAGCAGATGCTGGTGAGGATGTGGAGAAAGAGGGACAATCCATTGTTAGTGGGATTGCAAGCTGGTACAACCACTCTGGAAATCAGTCTGGCAGTTCCTCAGAAAATTAAGTCATAGTGCTACCGGAAGTTCCAGCAATTCTGCTCCTGGTCATATACCCAGAAGATGTTCCAACTTGTAATAAGGACACACGCCCCACTATGTTCATAGCAGCCTTGTTTATTTTTTTTTATTTTTTTTTCCATTTTTTATTAGGTATTTAGCTTATTTACATTTCCAATGCTATACCAAAAGTCCCCCATATCCACCCACCCCCACTCCCCTGCCCACCCACTCCCCCTTTTTGGCCCTGGTGTTCCCCTGTACAGGGGCATATAAAGTTTGCAAGTCCAATGGGCCTCTCTTTCCAGTGATGGCCGACTAGGCCATCTTTTGATATATATGCAGCTAGAGTCAAGAGCTCCAGGGTACTGGTTAGTTCATAATGTTGTTCCACCTATAGGGTTGCAGATCCCTTTAGCTCCTTAGCAGCCTTGTTTATAATAGCATGAAGCTGGAAAGAACCCAGATGTCCCTCAAAAGAGGAATAAATACAGAAAATGTGGTACATTTACACAATGGAGTACTACTCAGAAATTAAAAACAATGAATTTATGAAATTCTTAGGCAAATGAATGCATCTGGAGGATATCATCCTGAGTGAGGTAACTCAATCACAAAAGAACACACATGATATGCACTCACTGATAAGTGGATATTAGCCCAGAAACATAGAATATCCAAGATACAATTTGCAAAACACATGAAACTCAAGAAGAAGGAAGACCAACACATATATACTTCATCTCTCATTAGAATGGAGAACAAAATACCCATGAAAGGAGTTAAAGAGACAAAGATCAGAGCTGAGATGGAAGGAAAAACCATCCAGAGACTGCCCCACCTGGGGATCCATCCCATAATCAGCTCCCAAATGCAGACACTATTGCATATGCCAGCCAGATTTTTCTGAAAGGACCCTGATATAGCTTTCTCTTGTGAGGCTAAGCCAGTGCCTGGCCAAAACAGAAGTGGATACTCACAGTCAGCTATAAGATGAAACACAGGGCCCCCAATGGAGGAAATGGAGAAAGTATCCAAGGAGCTGAAGGGTCTGCAACCCTATAGGTGGAACAACATTATGAACTAACCATTAACCCCAGAGCTCGTGTCACTAGCTGCATATGTGTCAGAAGATGGCCTAGTCGGCCATCAGTGGAAAGAGAGGCCCCTTGGTATTGCAATTGCAAACTTTATATGCCCCAGTACAGGGCAATGCCAGGGCCAGGAAGCAGGAGTGGGTGGATTGGGGAGCAGTGCGGGGTGGGGGAGAGTACAGGGGGCTTTGGGGATAGCATTTGATATATAAATGAAGAAAATATCCAATAAAAATGCCTTAAAAAAAGAGTCAACAGAATGTGGAAAAAATTGCCAAGTATACAATGAGTGGAAGGTAAATATCTAGAATTCATAAAGAACTTTAAAATGATTCAATCAATAAATGAATAAATAAATTGAACAAAGTTGTCCAAAAAAGAACAAAAAGCTGTAAAAATGTGACAATCTATTGGTTCAAGTCAAAGGTATATTGAGATAACATCTCACTCAGAATGAGTATCGTTAATTAGAATTACCAGATTCTTTACGTTTAAAAAAATGAAAGAAACAAAACTTTTTTTCCTATTATTTGGAGAATAGAACCGAGAATATTATTTTGAATAGACCCAGCTTCTATAAAGATAACTCCAAGGCTGAGGGCATTAATAACCTCAGTTCTTGCTAGTGCAAAATATATAGCAGTTATGCCTGGCAAAGCTGTTCTCCTAGGCAATCCTCTTCTGAGTAGGAGCTCTGAGATTTAAGACATGTTCCTTCCCATGAATTAGCTTTGGGAATACTCCACTGGTTTTATGTATCTAGCCAGGGGAAAAGAGGTTTTTGGGGAGGAAGATTGGATTTGATCCATGCAAGTAGTATTGAAATATCACACCAAACCTCATGAATATCTACAACCAATACAAGCAAGTATGGAATGCTAAGAGTGGAAGAAATAGTTTTCTCCAGGGAAGGGCAGTCCAATTAGCTGTATAACATCAAATGAGCACTCCTGAAAATATATATACTAGTAATATACAGACTGAGCAAGTTATATTTAGTAATATGTATGTGTATGTATGAATATATATAAATTAGGACTATATATATGTAAACATAGAAATATGTGTGTAACAACATTAATGACAAAAGAGGCCATGGATTTAAATAAGAACACGGAGGCATATGTGGGACAGTTTAGAGGGAGAAAAAGAAAGGGAGAAATTATGGAATTATAACCTCAATAAATACTAGAAATAATTAAGAGTTTTCTCCCCTAAAAAAAGTAAGAAATATTTCAAACATATCAAGAAAACTTAGAAGAAATCACTGAAGTTTTTAACAACATGGTATCTATGTGCAAGTATGTAACTTGGGCTACCACTGAAAGATCCTGACAGAAAGTAAAAGGACACAGAAGCCCTGAAATTGGCAAGATAGATGTCAGTGTTAGCAGAACTAGCTTCACTGATTTAGAAAAATAGAGGTGCACAATGCTCTGGCCACTCCTTGAACCTGTGTGTCTGCCAATGTTTTGACCATTCCTTGACCCATGTGTGTGCCCACTGATGAAGCCCATTGCCAGGTGTTTGTGATATTGCTTGCTGAGAAAGAATCAGAAAATCTCCCAGCAACCACAGCCTGGGCCAATCCAGAGTTGCTACACCTGCACCAGACTATTTCCTTGTACCCCTCCCATACCCATTTCTTGAGAATAGACATTGTTTAGCTCTGGAAATCCCCTACTCCCCCCCTTCTCCTTTTCCCGCTGAGGGCCTATAAAAACTGGGACCTCTTTTCCCTCGAGGTCGACTCCTCTACCCCTGCGTGGGATATGAGTCGTCCCCAGAGCTCTGGCTTTCCCCAATAAAGCCTCATGTGGTTTGCAACAAGCTTGGTCTATCGTGAGTTCTTGGGTGTCTGCTATTGTCCTGACGCCTGAGCTAGGGGCTCCTTTTGGAGTCTTTCACCACTCAATGTACTGAATTAATCATCTGACCTCATCTATATACCCAAGTGCAAGAGTGATCAAGATTTAGTCTTTGTTCTAGGAAAAAAGTGAAATGGTCTCATGAAAACGTAGTGATTCTTTTGTCGAGGAGGAAATATATAGATCTGAAGTCCTGGCTGTTTGACTGCATTTCTTTTTTTTTTTTTCTTTCCATTTTTTATTAGGTATTTAGCTCATTTACATTTCCAATGCTATACCAAAAGTCCCCCATACCCACTCACCCCCACTCCCCTACCCACCCACTCCCCCTTTTTGGCCCTGGCGTTCCCCTGTTCTGGGGCATATAAAGTTTGTGTGTCCAATGGGCATCTCTTTCCAGTGATGGCCGACTAGGCCATCTTTTGATACATATGCAGCTAGAGTCAAGAGCTCCGGGGTACTGGTTAGTTCATAATGTTGATCCACCTATAGGGTTGCAGATCCCTTTAGCTCCTTGGGTACTTTCTCTAGCTCCTCCATTGGGAGCCCTGTGATCCATCCATTAGCTGACTGTGGGCATCCACTTCTGTGTTTGCTAGGCCCCGGCATAGTCTCACAAGAGACAGCTACATCTGGGTCCTTTCGATAAAATCTTGCTAGTGTATGAAATGGTGTCAGCGTTTGGATGCTGATTATGGGGTGGATCCCTGGATAAGGCAGTCTCTACATGGTCCATCCTTTCATCTCAGCTCCAAACTTTGTCTCTGTAACTCCTTCCAAGGGTGTTTTGTTCCCATTTCTAAGGAGGGGCATAGTGTCCACACTTCAGTCTTCATTTTTCTTGACTGCATTTCTATTGTGCTTAATTGAAGCATCTTGGAACAGGGTTGGTCATGTTTGATTTTATTTAAAATTGGAATGTCAGTAATCCATTAAAAGCTCAGATGCAAATTCCGGAGGGAACAAGGCATAACCTCTTGCCTGAAGATATCCAGAAGGTTACGCTATATGTATTTCAGTTAAAGACTAGTTTCACAGAGTGATTATAGAGCTCAACAAAGGCATATGCTGAAACACTGATAGATGTCTCAACTAGAGTGTATGTCTCATATCTTATAACCCTGTAGCTGTATTTTTACTGATTCAGCTTTCTCAAACCTTACAATGAAACTTCAATAGGCAATTTAGCTATTTAGGAGGAAAAAATTCTTCCTCATTATATTTCTAACAAGATCCAAATCAAAGTTACTATATTTTTCTCCATACTATTTTTACCGTATTTTAAGGTGCTAAAATTAACTGTAATTCTTAACTCAAGTATTTTAAATCAACTAGCCTTTAAAATACAAATAGAAAAATGAAAAAACTGTTTTAATCTAGCTCTGTAAATCCATAAGTATATTTGTTGATCTTATTGACACATTTTATGCTTGTGTTGTTTTATGTAACATGTAGAAACTTGAACATAAAATCATTAAATTATATACTTGTTAATGAAATGTTAACAGTTCTATGTTTATTACAGTTTTGTTCACTACAAAAATAATTCTATTGCTAGACTTATAATTTAATAATGACATAAACTTATTATTTGTTCTTTGCTCATTGTCTTTAATGCTTCTCTGGTTTAAAAGAATAATACACTTTCAAAAATTAAATATGGTATCGTCAATTGCTCTACCAGTAGCTTACTGCTTTGTTTTGTTGTTGTTGTTGATTTATTTTTGATACATGATATCTATGTCAGGATGGCCTCGAATTTACAGTGTTGCCAAGGATGACCTTGACCTTCTGATCTTCTTGGGTTTTTTTTTTTTTCTTTTCTTTTTACTTCTGGGTTGTTCAGATCACAGGCATGAATTGCTGCAGTCAGCATCTATGGTGGTGGAGTTTGAACCCAGGGATCTGTTAATGCTAGCACTCTAGCTGCACCCCAACCTTATTTTTGTCTGTTTTTGTGGGTTCTTGCTATAGAATCTAACATTTCCTTTAATTTCATATCCTTCTGTCTCAGGCTTCCAAGTGATGGGATTGCAGGCATATGCCACCATATCTGGCCATTTCTCTTTTAAGTAGTCAAAGAATGTCATGAATTTAATGTTAGCGTCATAAGTAATGTAGGACTAAGATGTTTACAAATAAGTTAAAATTGAAACAAAAAAGGCAGGGAGGAAAACAGGGACTCGAGGGTGACAAGGAATCTAATTGAGAAGAAGGGGCTGGTGTGAGTGTGACCAGGATGACAGAGATGAGAGTGACTATTTTCACAAATAAGATAGACAAGTATGATGTTGCTTATTTTTGAAAAAGTTATTTAAAATGGGTGAAGGACAGTGAGATGCCTCATTTGGCAAAGGTGCATGCTATCAAACCACAAGACCTTAGTTATATTTCTGGATCATTTACATGCAGAATATTCATTAATATTTTCATTCTGTCTGTTTCTGTCTCTGTCTCTGTCTCTCTCTCTCTCTGTGTGTGTGTGTGTGTGTGTGTGTGTGTGCATATGTGCATGCATGCATGCATATGTCTGTCTGTCTCTCCTACCGACATACAAACAAATAAATGTTATAAGAATTTTAATAATGTATTTGTCATAGACTTATGTGACTAGAAAAGACCAAATCTCTCTTACAGAAGTCTTTTAATTTGTAGTATTTTACATTTAATTGTTTTGCAAATTGTCCTATTTTTCACTTGTTGGACACTCCTCTAGAAGGGTAAGATAAAGTCAGGTACACAATTAGCGACCCTTTCTATGTATTTATATTTACACAGGGACAGATAAAATAGAATCAGAACAGAGAAATAAAATGCGCAGCATGGGTCTGAGAGGAGATCTCAGTGGGGAAAAGAGCCGGCTGCACAAGTTTGATGATTTGAGTTGGGAACCTAAAACCCATATAAAAAGCTCAAATTTGTGGAGGCTAAAAACAGAAAGACCACTGGATTTAAATGCTGGCACAACCAGCTAAGTTCCAGGTTAATGAAATTTCCTTTCTCGTAGACATACATACCTGTGCACATGTAATACACTTTTACACCATACACAAGATACATAAAAATTAAACAATGATAAGCATGCTATGTTATATATCATTCAATGGGCAGGGCTTAATGAACGTTAGCCTTGCTGAAGGTCTTCAGTGAAGATCTGAGGGGTATAAGCAAGTCAGATATGCACAATGAAGGAAAGGCATCTGAGGGAGGTGGCAAAAAACCTCAATGCTACAGAGATTACAACCTCATTGAAGCTCAAAGAATATTAGGGCTAGAACCTACATAGCCTAATTCTTAGTTTGATATTCTTTATATTATAACATGCTCTTGGTCTCAAATTAATTTTCATCAAATAATTAATCATAGGATGGCAGTCATTTTATTACTCAGCTCATGTTTATTTATCACCATCTGTAGGTGGACTATTGTACCAGATGCTCTGGCAGAGAAGGAGGTCATTTTCTGACTATGAATTTTCAGATATAGATTTTCATTTAATCCTTAAGGTGGCCCTTTGAGGCAGCCATTATTATCACTTACAGACAAGAAAATGGGCTCATTGAGGTTAACTGACCTCATAACTCACAGCAAATAGGTGACAATTAGAATACAAACTCAGTTGACCTTACTCTCAAACATTCTCTATCACATTGTACTGCTTACATTGGAGTTCAGCTGCTTCACACACACACACACACACACACACTCACACACACAAATATATATAGATAATATAGATATATAAATATAGATTTATAGATATAGATACTGGGTGTTATTTATTTTGTTTCACATAGGGAAAATACTAGAAACATAATTATAGCAGAGTAATTTTCAAATTACCATCACTTGGAAAGTCAAATAAAATCTATCAGTTATTTAGTGATTGATGAACATGGGTTAAAGTCAGACACAGAATCAGCCAACTCAGCTTTGAAAAACTGTGTGGAAAATTATAAAATGTGGCTCTGATTGATTCATTTTGAACCTGCCCTTCTTCCTAGGAAACTGTTAGTGCTTATTTAATTTTACTTACACTGTTAATTTATGAATGATGATACTTCATGTGACTCACAATTTAGACATTCCTAAGAGAATTGATTAACTATCTCCCTGCCACTCTACACTTCAGTTCTCTGCATTGAAAACCAGCAGGTTTTTTTTCTTTATTTTATTTTATTTTATTTTATTTTATTTTATTTTTGGTGGTGGTGGGAATAGAACTTTCACCTTGTGGACACTTGGCAAACAATTTCCCCTTAAGCTACATCTCCAGCCCTCCCTCTCCAATATCTTACGTTAACTTTACAAAGTATCCGTAGGCTTAACTTCTTGGATAATACTGAAATTTCCAGGATGAGATCAGTGTAGCACCAACAGAATAGAGTATAACATACACACATGAGTAACACTGAACAGAATCAGCAGGTTGTATTTATATATTACGTGTGTGTGTGTGTATGTGTGTGTGTGTGTGTGTGTGTGTGTGTGTGTGTGTGTTTGTGGGTAGTAACAAGAGTTCTTATTTCTTAGTTTGAAAATCATTATCCTGGGGTTTCTTATTTAATCTATAGTTTTCCTCATTTTACTTTACTCTCTAGCAGTTGTAGTAAATTTTGTTTACCATTGAAAGCGAATTTGTATGATGATATCTATAGGTTTTTAAATTCTTTTTAATGAAATCAATGGGCCTTTCTAACTTAGGGACCGTCTTAGTGGTGGAAATCATCTTCCAAGGTTAACAGTTCATCACCGGATAATGAAAAGTTACAAAAACTGGCATTCCTTCCTCGGAGTCAGAGAAACTAATTAATACCATAGATTTCCCTGTGAATAAGGCTTAAATGAGTATCCAGATGAGATCCCTTTTTTGCTTAGCTTTCTTATCCTACTCTTTATTTCTTTGGTCAACACCCCCCCCAAAAAAAAACCCCCAAAAACCCAAAGAACAAAAAAATTTTGCTCCTTTAAGCAGCCACCTAACAGATGTACAACTTGATCTTCATGTGGGTCTTCTAACTATTGGAGCTGGAAGTGTCTCTGACTCTGTTGCCTGACACTGGATCCCCTTATCCTAGTTGAATTGTCTGGTTGGGCCTCAATGGGAGAGGAACTTAGTCCTATTGCTACTTGATGTCACTGGGTAAAATGATACCCACGGGGGCCTTCTCCTTCTCTGAGAAGAAGGGGGAGGGGTAATGGGGAGATTTGTGAGGATGGTACTGGGAGAAGAGGAGGGAGGGGGTATAGTCTAATTGTAAAATGAATATATGAATAAATTAATGAAAAAAGAAGTCACTTAGAAGATGATCAAAAAGTTCCTGGCTCTTCTCAAAACTTTCCTGGATTTAGCATTGAAGTCCCCTCTAACCTACACAGGGGCAATTAGATATTCTACACCTGAGTAAAACGTTGGTGTTAGGCTTTACATCTATGGAACCTGGCCTATGAGATAATTTTATGTTATATATTGGCTGGGTGCTATAACCCAATAGATTGTGGGATTGGTGATTTAGTGTAAGGAATTAGCCAAGATCCTTCTAGTATATATATATATATATATATATATATATATATATATATATGTTTTTCTCCTGTGACTTACAGTGACACATCCTCTTTTTTTCTGAGGAAACACCATTTGTATCTGGGCAGAGTCAATTGTAGTTGGCTTGCTGTGGGAAGAAAAAAGGGGTACTGCTTCCTCTGGGGAAATGCAGCTGAGTGCCAGGTATATGGATTAACAAGTGAAGTATGGGAAGGATGTAGTGTCTCCCTTACAAGCTAAGGCTGGTGACTTTGTATAATGTTTACAAGGAAAAGCCATGCACAGCACCTTAGAGTGAAAGAGCAATGGCATCTTGAACTCATGCTTGATTTTCTCCATCTTTACTTATTCTTTCCCTGAAATATAAATTATATCAGGAATTGAAGATAGATTCAGCTTTGCACTACATAAAACATGACATAAAGAGAGGAAATTCAGCAAGACAGGAGAACAACCAGTCAAAGGAGAAAAGGTTATCACTTGTTTCTTATGAATAAAAGCACAGATTCTGTTTTGATTTTTGAAGACAAAACACAAAACACAATGTTTCTATGCTCCATCTTCTAGAAAATAATTGAGTTCTAAGCATTCACTTGACACATTTAGAATGTATATGATAACTGAGAAGGGAAACCTTTAAAAACCGTAAAAAGAGTTGAAGAGATGGCTCAGCAGTTAAAAACACTGACTGCTCCTCTGAAGGTCCTGAGTTCAAAGCCCAGCAACCACATAGTGGCTCACAGCCATCTGTAATGAGATCTGACACCCACTTCTGGTATGTCTGAAGACATCTAGAGTGTACTTACATGTAATAATAATAAATCTTTTTAAAACCATAAAATACCTAAAAATAGTTGACACTAAATTGATAACATGCAGCTATGAACAGTCTCAGACTGTTTTAATTACAAAGAAAAACAAGAGCCTGTGACTCTAGCTGCATATGTAGCAGAAGACGGCCTAGTCGGCCATCATTGAGTAGAGAGGCCCATTGGACTTGCAAACTTTATATGCCCCAGTACAGGGGAACGCCAGGGCCAAGAAGTGGGAGTGGGTTTGTAGGGGAGTAGGCGGGGGAGGGTATAGGGGACTTTTGGGATAGCATTTGAAATGTAAATGAGGTAAATACCTAATAAAAAATTGGAGGAAAAAAATAAAGCCTGTGCTGAAAAAAAAAGGAGAAAAACAAGATATGTTTTCAAGCTACCATCTCCAAAAAATCTCATTGTAAAATATCAAATTGTTTCAATAAGTGTTTATTTCTTCATGAACTCTAATATAGGGCTCTAAGTTATATAGACTGGTGATTTTTCTCTTACACTTTTTGGTATACTGCCCACGCAAATCAGGGGGGGAAAAGGCATCCTTTAAAGTAGAGAGAAGTTAATGACCCAGAGTGAACAAGACCACAAGAGGAGTGAACTTTGCTTTATTTCTGGTTTAGCTTTACAGAAAGACTAAGTCTTTGCCAAATGATGTTCAAAGCTTTTTGTTAAACTCGTGTCAAATAATGCTTTAACTGGGTCATTACCCACACACTGCCAGGCCAGTATTTCAAAAAGGACTGATACAATCTCATGGGCAGTTAGAGTCAGAACTCCTCCTCTGACATCTCCAAAATCCATACTAGTTGACATGAGTTATTTAACTTGTGAAGACAGCGAGCTTGGTCAGGAGAGGAGGATGGAAAACTGACTTAGTCAACCACTGTCCAGTGGTTCAGGGAACAGTAGCAGAATGAGCTGTGCTCAAGAAAGATAAGTACAAAAAGGAGTGTGTTCTTGGATTCTAAGCTTGAAAAATGCTAGCATAGAAATTCATAGATAGTAAAAATATTGCTCATGCAATGTCCAAGTAAGCCCTGTGAAGACACTGCCTTACAAACCTCGATACCTTAGTATTCCAAAGAAATTTTCCAAGAAAATTAACTCAAAAATGAAAACAAAAGGCAAAAGAGATTATTTGATTTTAGCTTTCCTATTTTACTCCCTTCTTGTAGAAGATGGTTGTTTAATCTCATTCTGTCTCATTTCCAGGAAGAGAATCTTGTTGCTTCTATAGAACATTTCCAATCAACAAATATTATCCAAAGTAATTTTGCTTGAGTTTCTTTCCCTACAAGGACTTAAAGGCTAAGGATGACTTAAGCATAATATCCCTCGTCAGACCATGAATGGAGAACAATCATTCAGATATTCCAGGTACTTGCTTCAATGAGTCTATGGTGCAAAAAGACAAATAATTAGATAATTTATAACTTAGAAGAAATCTAAGTTTCTAATATCAGGCTATAGCAGTCATTAACTAGATCTAAGTATTTAATACTTAGTGTATAATCTAGTGTACAGCTAGCACTAAAATTTGGGGGAATAAGTTTTACAAAAACTACTTATTTCTGTAAGCCACTCAATCCCAACTCATATATTAAAAATGTTTTCTTCTGGAAAAGACAAGATATTTTATTTTTAATATTCAAAACATCTTTTAGAAAAAATACCAAAAGTCTAAAAGTAAAGTGAAAGAGTAATCAAAAGTACTGTAAAGTTCTCAATTTTATTAAATAATGGACACAAGTTAATAACTCCAAAACATCAGGGAAGAAGAAATAACTTTCAATTGAGTCATTGCTTTTTATAATGCATTTCAGATCTACCTTTATTTTCTCAGATAATGGGAAGCTCAACAGAGGAACTTTTCTGCTATATACTACATTGAGTCCACGATACATAAGCAACAAATTAATAATATGCTGGATTATGGCTTTCATTGCCTAACAGAAAGCATGGCCAAGCAACCATCAGATTTGGAGGTCCGATGGCCTGATCTTACTTTTGAAACCTATACTACCTGTATTCATAGTCTGAAAGGCTAAAATGAGATAATAAAGTGAACCTATCAGTGCCCTGTCTGGTATGCAATAGTATATATTCCTGTTAGATAGCCCCTTTATCAGCTACATGAATCAAAAGAGAAGAAAAGAGGACTAATTCGACCACTGGAAGACTTTGTCTCTGACAATGAAGTGCAATCTTTTGTGTCTAATTGTGATTGGTACACATGTTATCTCCCTACAAGAAGACACAGCTTTGTAGTAATAAAATAATAAATTTTACATGAAGCAGGATCAAATAATTCATTATCTAAGCGATCACTTCTTCTCTTATGTCTTTTTATTTTCATTTTCTAAGTGCTGTTTGATTTTTCATCCAGGTATCTGCATAAACACTTAAATAAAAATAAATGAAACAAACTCTCAGGGCAATACCTATGGCGGTGATTAATGTAATATTGTGTTTGCCCTTTAACATAGGTGGCAATATCCATGAAATCCAGGATTGATGGCTGCAAGAAACAGAAGATGCACTTCAACTGTACACATTTCTTGACTGATCAGCTTTGCATGACCTTCGTATAAAGCCTGAAGATATTTATTGGCCTTGTGCATGAACACATCTCAAATGAAGGCAGCTGCCTTTCTTCACAGTACAAGTGAAAGGTTTTAGATTAGGAAGAAGATAAGGTTAAATTACTTCATTATTTACTCATAGAGGGAAAATCAATTTCTGGAATATAATACCATTGACATGACTGGCACCAACCAAAAGGATAAGTAATTACAACCCTAAAATAAATTTGTGTTCATACCTTGAAAAGACTCTTTTACTAACCTTTCTCTTTAATGCATTAAGTGTATCAAATAACCATGCAAACCAAACTCAAGGCTAATGGGCCTCTTTTTTGAATATGTCACTGAAATGGGATGGTGAAAATTCTGCTTATATTTTGCTGACCTTGTTGAATTCACACTCTATGATCAAGGCTATGTATCTCCTACCTTTAGCTAATACTAGGTTTTTGTTTTTTTTTTTTATGTTGCCAGATAACATTTCAAAAAGAAACAGCATGAAGCAAAAATATCCAGCTACAATAATGTTTTTAACATGTTCATATTCAATATGTACCAAATTATAGTGTCATTTAATAAGCACAGGAAAATTTAGCCCGGTCTAAACAGCTGAGATCTATCTAAAGTGAAACTATCCTACTTTCTAGCTCATGAAAATTTGAAATACTTTTCCTTCCAGGTTAATCCTTTCTCAAGGATGTCCTAAACTTCCATCATGTTGAGTTTAGCCTTGCGAGAATTTTTTAATTAACAGAGATGATCCACAAGTCCTGATTTATATGCAAGAAAGATGCCCTATTTTATCCTTCCCCCCCCTAGGCTATGATATATGGATGCTTCTAGTAAACCAAAGATAAAAGTAGTTAGGACCAAAAAAGACCCATTTTTCTAAAAAGAAAAAAAAGTACATTAAGACCACTACTGTCAACAGGGAATAATTTATAGCCCAAGTGACATATACAAAGAAATTAGAAACTGACCCAAGTTTAATTTATATATTTAGGATAATTATTTCCTTGAACCACATAATCTTTATTCTAAGGAAAGTACTACATTTGAAAATCTTTAGTTTGGTGAGGGTTTATGTGAGGTATGTGAGTATATCTCAAAGAAATATTATTTTATTTAAACTATCACACAAAGTGTGGTTTCAGGGAAGTTTATACTTTTGTTTATTCAGATTGTTCACTTACTGTAATGATGTAGTTTTAGTTGAAAATATGCTATCCTTTCTGATATAACTGTCAGAGATAATGCCATACTCTTTGTAAAAGACACTATTGAAAAAACTTTACTTTGTAAATAGAGTGAGACTCCATTTCTGTCTCTGGTACCAATTAGCTGGTTGACCTTTATTGTCACTTATGTTCTGTGGGCTATGGCTTACTTTTATATAGTGCCATACTTTTTTTTTTATTATGTATTTTCCTCATTTACATTTCCAATGCTATCCCAAAAGTCCCACATACCCTCCCCCCCCACTCTCTTACCCACCAATTCTCATTTTTTTTTGGCCCTGGCGTTCCCCTGTACTGGGGCATATAAAGTTTGTGTGTCCGATGGGCCTCTCTTTCCAGTGATGGCCGACTAGGCCATCTTTTGATACATATGTAGCTAGAGTCAAGAGCTCCGGGGTACTGGTTAGTTCATAATGTTGTTGCACCTACAGGGTAGTGCCATACTTTTATATCACTGCCAAGGGTCTTTTTCATTATAAAACCATACAGTTTTCATGTCTTCATATCAAAAACTGCTGGACAGCAGCATTAAAACTGGAGAATTACCTCCTCATAATTATAAAGAAAAATAGAGAAATCAGAGACAAACTCATAAAGAAAGTGAAACTTTTAAAAGAAAATAAAACTCATGCCAAGGCATAGAGACAATAGAGTTAACCAAATGATATGTGGTAGAAAACTGATGCAAACTGCCTACCTGAGGCCATGGCCCTGATATTGGGTTATGAGTGACTGTGAGTTGTTTGTGAAAGGGCAAAGACATCATTCCAGCTGGAGTTAATGGAGCTAGGATCTTTTGAGGGTAAGACATTTATCGCGCCGGTCATTGAGGACCTCCTGTGTAGCTAAAAAGACACTGAAGTGCATCCCACGTGAGATGAGACCCATGACCAGGCAAAGCATAGAGGAATGCTGTCATCTGCCTTTCATTTGTAGAGGGTCATCCTACCTGCTATGTTAAGAAGATTTATGAGAAAAACAGAGTAAAACAACAAGACCATAATATCTGTCCTTCTATGATCTGTAAACTGTCTGGGAAGCTGAAACACAGATGTCCCAGTGCTTTGTTTAAGGTGTGTCAGAAGTCATTTCACATATTTTTCAGGTCTGTAAGTTCTACTGAGTCATTAATAAACACAGTTGTAAACGTTCTGCCCTGTGTGTTTATGCTTTCTATATTCCCAAGATGTTATGTTCAGGTCAATGATAAAACTTTCAGAAGTGAATATAATGTCCACTGTTTAAAACACGTTTTGGTCACGTAGCCAAATCTTCCTATTGTGAGTAAATAGTACTCCATTGGGCAGGAGGCTATTTATTCACTGAAGAAACAGAACTGCTCTTTGTATTCTCACATTTTTGAACAGCCAGAGAGAACCCTTTTCATCTCTTCACATTGGTTTTCATTTTCTCACCCTGCTTTTTTAATATACCAAATCTCCTCCTTCCAGTTTTGATAGGCATTTAAACCCACTACCACATATATATTTGCACCAGGGGAAATTCATACGATCTCTTCATATTTTAATGAAGCCATTGCTCTGGTTTTCAAAACAACATGAAGTTTGTTTGTTTTTGTTTTGTTTTGGTTTTGGTTTTCTGCCTATCTGTAATTGTTAAGAACACAGCCTTGAATAGACAATAGCCTGGTGATTATTATGAGCTCAGTTGAGACAAAGTTTCTTGAAAGTAAAATTTTTGGTTTTTTCATCAAGATCAGCACCATCCAACAGAACACTGTGTAATGACAGAAACATTACTTATCTCTGCTACTCAGCACTGTTGACCCACAAACTAATAACAACAGATAAGTAGAACTTGAAATATGTCTACTGTGCCTGGGGAACTGAAGTTTTAATTGTAATTAAGCTTAATTGACTTAAATTTAACTATGAGTGGCTTCATGTGGTTGGTGGTTACTAAACTGAACAGCATGGCTCTAAATCCTTATTCTAGATTATAAAAAGCACACAAGCAGGGAGACATTCCTGTCTTAGTATTGTAATTTGTTCTGAGACAGAGTCTTTTTATGTAGCCCGGAGTTGCTTTAAACTTCTGGCTTCAGGCTTTTCAGTGGTCAATTATAGGTGTGTGTTCACATACCTGAGGGCAAGCTGGTGGGAGGGCAGGAGAGAGTGAGAGAGAGGAGAGGAAAGGGAGAGAGAGAGAGAGAGAGAGAGAGAGAGAGAGGGAGAGGGAGAGGGAGAGGGAGAGGGAGAGGGAGAGGGAGAGGGAGAGGGAGAGGGAGAGGGAGAGGGAGAGGGAGAGGGAGAGGGAGAGGGAGAGGGAGGAGGGAGGGCAAGGCTTCGTATCCTCAAGTGAAATAGTCTAGCATCCAGGTATGTTCCTAACAATATAACCAACAAGGTTATACTATTTAGCTCATACTGGTTTCATACTGGTAATCTTTCTGTTTCAGCCTCTTTACTGTAGGTATTATAAGTGTTTTCCACTATACTCTGCCTCAATGTTTAAATATCCCTAGAAACACTTCTCTTAAATAGCTTCAAATATAGCTGATACATGTTAGTCATGCTAATAGGTGTGTTTTATCCTGCCATTAAAGTGGATCATGAGATTTGTCTCCATGTGGCTCAACAAGACCTCTATAACTAGTTGTTTTTGTATGGATATACTGTATTTTATGCTTACTATTTATCACATTTATCATGTTTTCAATTCTCTGAAGATTTCATGCATACATACTTTGGTTGCTTTTCACCTTCACTCTGCCTCCTAGCTCTTCCAGCTCTACCCTCATACTGCTACCCCATTCCAATTTCATGTACCTTTTTTTTAACCCTATGGAGTCCAATTTGCATCTGACACACACTTAAGGGGTGTGGGAGCAGTTCTCCTGATGCATGGTTAATTCACCAGGTGCCATACATTAAAGGTGCTCCAGACCCTTTTGGTCCCTGTCTGCGTAAAGATAGGGTATGAGTATACAGGTTATGAGAATGTCAAGGTTCCAGGAGGTTGAGTTTCTCTGAAACTCTTTGCCTGGTGATTGCTTCCAGGCCTTTCGGCCTGTCAAGCAGACTACAGTGTGTGTAGCATAAAGGGAAACTGATTCTCTCTCTCCTTCTAAATCCATCAACTGTCAACATCTTTTCAGCTATGGGTGGTAGCTTGTAAGCCTCTTTTCTGCCTCCATGCTGGAAAGTTGACTGGACTGGTCTCCTAAAGGCAACCACAGTTACTGTGAGTTCATGAATGCACTGTTCTTGGCATGCCTGGAGTACACTGATTTGTTCTGGTCTTGTCTGACCTCTGATACTTACAATCTTTCTGCCCCCTCTTCCAAACAAGCCTCTGGATGAGGGTGTGATATAGATATCCATCCTGTGGCTGAGATCTGCACAGATACTTATTCTCTATACTTTGATGAATTGTAAGTTTCTGCATTAACTACCAACTATTAAGCAAATAAATTTCTCTAACAAAGTCTGAGTGTTGCATTAATCTATGGATATACAGAAATAAACATACCTTTTTATTGTGTGTGTTACTTTCAGGGAAGAGTTTGTGTTAGGAAAGGTACAAAAGTGGTTTAGAAATGTGTATTTTTAACATTTATGAGAGTGAGACTGAGTCATCATTAAATAAAAGTAGCTATTGTTCATCTGCCCCGAATTGAATTTCCTTTATGATTCTTCATTCTTCAATATTTCTATCTTTTACTTTGTTCTTATAGCCAAATTGCAAATATCTGATATAGGTCATGTTATTGTCCTTGTCATCAGAGTTTTGATGGTTTGTAAAAGTTGGAATCTTATTTCCTGGATTTATTGAGAAGTGGATTTCTCATCTAGGAAAAGATGTGCCCATTCTTTGTTATGCACACAGCTGACTGAAGGCTCCAGAGTCTCTGTTTCACTGGCTGTCCCAACATTAATTGAATGTTTTCATTCATCACTATGAAAGCAGCTCACAATGAAGAGCAGCAGCAATAGTCTCAAGATGTGTGCATGCTTTCCACAGAACTCTGACGGAAGAAATAAAGAAGTTGAAGATTTGAATCAGGCAAGGAATCATCTAGAGTTTGAGAGGCAGGGATAATACTCTGTATTCATCACACATTTTCATTTTTATCCTAAGCACAAAATCAAACCACATTTCAAATACTCTTGCAAATTGTTGATACACAATATGAAATAAAACGGTTTTACTGAAATTTTTTTTTTGCTTCATAGAATTTCTAAACAAAAGTAATTCTCTCTCCCTTGACATCTATCTCTGCTCATTCCCTCTAAGACTTAATTAATTTTAGCCACAATGTCATTTTTGTTCTCACCAAATGCCATGGTTCTTTTCATATTTTCCCAGATGGTTCGAGAAGGAGTGTGTGTGTGGTTTTTTTTTCAGTCTCTATTTTAATGAGGTTGTTGCACCATTTCGGAACTATACATTATCATTTTGTTATTGTAGCCTAGGCACACACCACCTTAGTACTATGCTGGAGTAAGAGTCCTCCTGGTAACTGACAGCTGACTATGTGACTCTCTACAGAGCTCTGTGTTTATTGGAATGATACTAGTAAATTAAACCACTCATGATGGAGGTGTTTACACCATGTAAATCATAAACAAAACAGTTATATTCCAGAAAGTTGTTAACCTACTAATTATCTCTACACAACTAATGATAGCCTAAGACACACTGTGTCAGTTAATGGCACAAGGAACAGTAATTGTATGTTATAAAACAGGGACTTGTTTTTATAAAACAGTGGACAGCAGTACCAACTTGCTAATCCCTAAGAGACCAAGACACTACTGACCAAAAGAAGACAGGATACATATTACTCTAATGAAATTCTTGTTATAGTCCCAGATTAGGAAATGTAGTTATTAGTCAGGAGGTTGGTCCTTTTGAGCAGCAGAAGAAATACATAAGGCTTTTAAACATAAAAGCAATAATATCTAATACCATCTAGAAACAGCTGGACAGGTGGTAAAGTCAAGTCTCTGTGACTGATGGAAAAGGTGATTCCTTTCATATCCCAACCACAAAAATATATTTATGGAGGGAAAGGCACACCAAGTTTTAAATTTTTCCATGTGTTTGTTAGCTGTACATTACTGCTTTAAAAGTTTGTTAGCAAATTTCCTAATATTTAAAATTGAAGAGCAATTGGTAATCATTGGGCAGTTAGATTTCTTCATATTGTAGACCCAATGTTTAAAGAGGCTGCAAATTTTTCATTTAGTTTTATATTTATTTCCATCAGATTACTTTGTTGTTCAAAATATAAAATTTTGACTTAACAGTTTCAACAAATTATTCTCCTGTTCTTCACATGGAAAGTACAAGATTAACATCTAATTTTTAAATAATTAAAGAGGAAAGTCAGTCAAGGCCATGCATAAAATGACTAGCTTTGGCGATAGCTATATCAGCTATTGTGGTTTTACAGATGCCTCTCAAAGATGTAAAGTCATTACACTTAATTCAAGGCTAGTCTTTTGCTTCATTTAAATGTATGGAATTGACCTCAAAGATTATCCTCATGTCGAATTAAATATTAACTTGGTTCTGCTTCTTCATTTAATATATGGCATTTATATTTCAAGATGGAAAATAACTTTTATTGATTTTTAAAATACTAATTACAATAGAGCTCCCTAGCAATGTGTCCTTGGAACATGGTCATTATTCAGACATTCTTATCAGTGGTACACTATATTTGGACACACTTAAATGTCATCCATTTGAAGTCATGCCCCTTTTAATACACCCCTTATGAGAGAATAAATGTGATAAGTCAGTCTTTCAGACTTCTAGTCTCTCTACTCAAAAAACGTTCATATCATGGCTGCCAGCAACCTACACAATACCCAGTTTTATTACCAGGTTTTGGCATCTGTATTCCTTGACCTTTTCATCAAGTGACATTATACATAGTCACTGATGATTTCCTTTTTTGGACAAAGTTTCTTCACCTTGGACTCCAGGTTTTTCTTTTTCTTAATTGGTTGGCCCTTCCCATTTTCCCTTAATAACCAATTGTCATCTCCCTTACTTCCAACGTAAGGGAAGAATGGCTGTCCTGGAATAGGTTTTCCCCATTTTGTTTGTAACCATACTCTATCCCTATGTAGCTAATGATAATGTGGGCTTCAGAATTTACAATGACTGTTTTCTCTCCTGAATACCACACTTGTATAAAACTGCCTACTAACTATTTCTATTTAGTGTAAAAAGGGTTAACTTTTAATTAATTATTGTGAGGAGCGGGTGTGGCGGCAGTCCCAAAGGCGCCAGGGACTGCAGCTAAGTCTTATGACTTGCACCTGACTTCCTCATACATCTGATTATAAGCCACAAACATCTTGAGAGCTGCGCAGGTGTGCCAGGATACTGGTGAATCCATTTTGGTGGAGATATGCCCCTGCTGCCCTGATTAGCTGAAGCTGTGTACCTGGTGAGGCGACATGGCCTGCTGTGCGTGGATGGGAACTGAGAGTATATAAGAGTGAGAGGCCCGGGGTTCAGGGGAGATATAAACAAGAAGAAAGATGAAGACTGAATAAACTGCTGTTAGAAGGACTGGTGGTCATGTCATTCTTGCTGGTCGAGAGCAGACGCGACAAATTATCCTCTCAAATGTTCTGTAAACTATTCAATGCATTACATATAGTAATTAAATAGACCCATTTGTTTGGAATGGAAACCTGATAGCCTTCATTAGTTTTTCTTTTTTTCATTTTACCTCATTTCAAACTATTACCAACCTCTGTTTTCTTCTTCCTTTTTAAAAATTGATTCTTTGTAAATTTCACACCATGCACCTCAATCTTACTTACCCCCCATCCTTTCCTCTGCCCTTGCAACCTCCCTTTCAAAAGAAAAAAAAATAAGCAAGCAAAACATCATGAAAGCTGTAATGTCTCACAGTGCATCCAATAGTACACCCTTTTGTCCACATATCTTTCTTTGCAAATATTTATTTCAAGGAGTAATTGGTCTGGTTCCAGGCTCTGGCTTCTGCTATATTATCAATATTAGATCCTTACAGGGACTTCTTTCTGATATCCCATTGTTGTCCTGTGCATTGGAAATCCTGATACTTTGAATCAGCAGGACCAACTCTTTGACGTTTTACAGCAGTTCATACATGAGGTAGATGTTGGGTGGATAAACTCAAAAAGCCCTAGATCTGGGCCTGGGTGTTAACTGAATTGGTCAGGCCACCAGCTCCCTCCCTCACATCACCAGGAAGAGCTCTCTAGCACTGTCCCAGGCTAGCTCATTCAGTGCCACAGCTAGCAACCAATCTGTTTTCTGTCTTCGAAATATACCCTTAGTCTGATCACTTCTGATTTGCTTCTGCACTAAGATGAGACTTTTACAGTTTTGAATACAGAATTTGAAAACACAGTTTTCTCCGATTCCATCATCCATTAAAAAAAAAATCCTGTTGACTACCTCAGAATATATTGTGAATACCTGCTTTCAATAACTCCTACATCACTACAGCTCCAACCCAGAAAATAGCCATAACTTTCTGTTTATCCTTTCTTTCATAACTGCCTTTCTACAGCATAGAGCGACATTTCCAAAACATGAACAAGACAAATTGCTTCTATACTTTACCTGTGTACACTGGTCCTAGTTCCATATACTTAAAACAAAATCTGAACTCCTTACTATCAATTGAAAATGTCTACCTGATCCAGGAGTTGTGTACTTTTCTACTCTCCTGCATCTCATTCTCTCTGCCATATCTTCACTAGACTTTTTAAAAAAAATGATTGTACTTATCCAATCTTGCCTCAAGGAAATGTCTTCTTGTATTTGGGAGGCATCCCTCATCACTGAAGTTTCACTAGGTCATATCTTTCTGCCATGCAGATGCCAACAAGTTAACCACCCTGAAAGTTCTTCCCAGGCTATGTTATCTCCGAACTCATCAATGAACATCTAGTCATAGAAAACTGAATAGGTGCACCCATAATGCTCAGATAACATACATCCAATCATCAGCTCAGACATCCAATAGTAAGATAAGTACAGGATTTGATTACTTCACATAAAAATGGGAAATAAAATGTAAAGGTATGTGTTGTTACTGAAAAAAGAGTTCATAAATGGAAAAGGCAAGTGATTAAATGGCACGTTTAAATTCATTGTTTCATTTCTAATGTAGAATTAAGCTTTTCTCATTGGTAGACAAGCCTCTGAATTTTAATGTCTGAAAAGGACTATGAATTATAACATATTTGTAAAATCACTGACAATTATCATTGAAACTTCTATGGGCACTTTGTAGAGCTTGGTGGCAAGGATCAACAAACTGCATATAGTAACCAGGCCAAATCTGGCCAATTACCTCTTTTATAAATAACTGCACTACAATCACACCCATAGATTTACATAGTGTATGACTACTTTTGTTCTATAAAGATTGAATTGTAGGGTTGTGATATGTGTCCTGCAAAAATATTGGCTCCGTACCTCCTCACAGGAATAGAAGGCTATTAACTAGTATTCTGGCATAATAACCAGAAGTGGAATATCTGGGTCATGTAATTATATATTTTTAATTTTTATAGAAGAGAAAATACATTTGAAATACATTAAAATGTATGTGTATATCTGATTATTAGAATACTTGCCACAAATTAATATCATCAGTACCTTTATTTTAGTCATTGTTTTATTTCCGAATGACTGAGCTTCGATATGTCACTGTTCATGTAACCCTCAATTTTTTCCCATTTTAATTAATTATTTTAATTATTTACATTTTAAATATTATCCCCTCCCCCCTGCTAATTCCCTATCTCCCCACCTTCCCCTGCTTCTATGTGGGTGCTCCCTCCTCCACCCATACACTCCAGTCTCACTGGCCAACAATGGGGCATTGAGTCTTCACAGGGCCAAGGGCCTCTCCTCCCATTGATGCCAGATAAGATCATCCTCTGCTACATATGTAATTGGAACCATGGGTCCTTCCATGTGTACTCTTTAAAGGTTGGTGGTTTAGTCCCTGGCAGCTCTGAGGGGTCTGGTCAGTTGATATAGCTGTCTTCCTATGGGGTTGCAAACCTCTTCAGCTCCTTCAGTCCTTTCTATAACTCCTTTATTGGGGACCTCGTGCTCAGTCCAATGATTGGCTGTGAGCTTCTGCATCTATATTTTTCAGGCTGTGGCAGAGCTTCACAGGAGCTGTCTCCTGAGAGGAGACAAGCACTTCTTAGCACCAGCAATAGTGATTAGGTTTGGTGGCTGCATATGGGATGGATCCCTAGGTGAGGTAGTCTCTGGATGGCCCTTCCTTCAGTCTCTGCTCTTCGTTCCCGTATTTCTTTTAGACAGGAGAAATTCTGGGTTAAAATTTTGGAGATGGGTGGCTGGCCCCATCCCTCAACCAGGGGCCATGTGTAACCTCTTGGTATAGTCTCTATAGGTTCTCTCTTCTCTTTGATAGATATTTCAGCTACTGTCATCCCTGTTGGGACCTGGGAGGCTCTTACTGCCCTGGCACCTGGGACTTTATGTTGGCTACATCCAGTTCCCCACCCCCAAGTGCTACACACCTTTGTTCAATTTCTTGACCCTCTGTACATCTCCCCTGTCTCCTCCCATACCTCATCCTGTCCCCTTTCCCTTCCCCCTCCTCTCTTTCTCCAAAGTTCCTCCCACAAGACTGAAACATCCATATTTTGGTCTTCCTTCATATGGTCTGTGAATTGTATCCTGGGTATTCCAAGCTTTTTTTCCTAATATCCACTTATCAGTAAGTACATACCATGTGTGTTCTTTTGTGACTGGGTTACTTCACTTAGGATGGTATTTTTTAGTTCTGTCCATTTGCCTAAGAGTTTCATGAATTCGTTATTTTAATAGCTGAGTAGTACTCCACTGTGTAAGTGTACCACACTTTCTGTATCCATTCCTCTGTTGAAGGACATATGGGTTCTTTCCAGCTACTGGCTATTATAAATAAGGCTTCTATGAACATGCGTTCTTATTACATGTTGGAGCATCTTTTGGATATATGCCCAGGAGTGGTATAGCTGGGTCCTCAGGTAATACTATTCCAATTTTCTGAGGAACAGCCAGACTGATTTCCAGAGCTTGCAATCCCACCAGCAATGGATGACTGTTCCTTAAAAGTTAATGTTACTGCATCTTGTTTCTCAAGCTTTGCCAATGTTTGACTTCTTTTGTGAAGCACCTCCTCAACTTCTTTTCCTATGTCTTAATATTTTCCATTTTATGATAAAATAAAAATATACATTTAAATTTTTCATTTTAATTTTTTAAAAGATGGAAGAGTATAAATCATATAAATACATTACTCAGGTATAAAATTCTCCAAAAAAATTGAAAAGAAAAAAAATCTACTCTTTTTTGGTTCTCATAGTTTCTGATGAGAAATATATTGATATTTTGAAATCATTTTTCCTTTGGCCAATTTTGCATTTTTCTCTTTAAATTTTAACAGTGCTATTGTAAATGTGCACGAGTTTGAATTTTTATGGATGTTTTGTGTTTATTAAATCTCTTAAATTCAAAGAATTTTAGTGGCACTTTGGAAGTTACCAGGCTATGCTACTTCACACATTTCTCAGTCCTATACCCTTTCGATTTTCCTTTTAGAACTTTAAAACCACATGGTTGGGTGTTTTATTAATAGTCTTCTGGGTACTTTTTACTAAGTTCTTTGCTTTTTCAGTCTTTCCTTCTTGTCTATTTTTCAGTCTTAATACTTCCTGGTCATCTATCTCAGCTCTCTGTAGTCTCCACTTGCCTATTCAGTATATCTTATGATGTTGGGACTTTTTTATGTTTGTATTTCATTTCTGTCACTTTTTATTTCTAAACGACGCAGTAGTTTTTCTTTCTATATTTTCTGTTTTTCTTGATAACACTTGATTTGAGCTCATGCTTTAAGAGTCCTGCAACTTCTTCCTAGCATTCTTTTCCCTTACAGGTGCTAGAGATTCTGTTTTGGAAAACTGCACTGCCTGTGTCATTGTGTGGCAGTTCTCCCATCTTGTTTGAAATCTTGGTGAATGTAATAAGCTGAGTTACTTATGATTGTGATTTGGTTATCACACTGTGAGGCTCTAATTCTAGTTTCAATTTTCCAAAGTGTCTTAGTTTCAGTGGCATTTTTAGTGTAATGAGCACTGGAGTGTGGTGGGGTCATGTCTTGGTGAGCCTGAGGGATGGATGCTTCTGTAAATAAACATGTTTCTAGAAAATATCAGAGTTTAAAGGAAGGAAATAACTAGGCCACCCGAGATTGTGCTGCATTCCCACACTTCATTTCCAGTAGTGGATATATGCTTGACAATGTAACGGAATTCCAGGGCAGTGCAGGGGCCCATGTGACTGACTGCATGTGGAGATCAGAAGAAAATCTAGAATATCGTCCTCAGAAAAATTACCCACCTTCTTTGTGACAGACACACCCCTTGCCCTGCTTTTCACCAATGAAACTAGACAAATGCAAGATATCTGTGGACAAACATGGCATCATCACCTGTGTATTCTTGACAATATGACGAGGAATTTAAGGTTTATTGCTTCCCTGGAAGCTGTTAAGAAAAGACTGACTTCTTTAAAACCAGAGCTAGGGCTGGCTCAGTGGCTGCATGCCTGTCGAAAAAAAGACTGCTTCTCCCCGATCAATTTAATGCTAAGAATACTAAAGGCCTTTCTTTGAGTATATATGTTTCCAAATGCATTTTATTTTAGAACGAGTCTAACTAGGTAGCCCTTGATGTCCTGAACCTCAAAGAGGCCTACCAGTCTCTGCCTCCTGATGGCTGGGTTTTAAGATATGTGACCCTACACCTGGCCTCCGAAGGCCATTTTTACATGCCTAGCTATTAAATAATAATCTGAAGTTCAGCACTTAAAAACCTGTTAGAAATGTATGTTAAGACTAGAGACCTCTATGAAATTCTGTTATACCATCAGCATATTTTCTCCACTGGAAATTAAGTGTGGGAATGCAGCACAATATCAGATGGCCCAGTTATTTCTTTCTCTGTGCTAGGGGGACATTTAGTACTTTGCTCCTGGTAGACAAACACACCACCATTAAACTATACACCTAGCTCTCAGGGGCTTCTAAACTAATTTGTGGACAGTAAAGTGACTTCAAACAATCATGTTCTTGAATTTTGCAAGAAAGGAAATTGAATCATTACTTGGGTGGTCTTCAAATAGAGTATTGTTTCATATTAGCCAAATTTAACTAAAATATGAAATTCTTATCAAATATTTTTGATATGAAATATACCAACAATGAGCCTTGTGTGAAGTCAATGAATTGAATTAACTAAAGAGGTGATTGCATCCTGCTCTGAGAAATTATTTGGTCACTGTTTTGATATAGAAAAAAATTAGTATAATGTATTTTTCATAAAAGCTTTTTACTGAAAAAATAAAATAAGCAAGTGAAAGTAGTTTATGACAATATATTTATTATATAATGATATTATAAAATATATAATTAGCTTATAAAATTAATAAGTTTAATAGTATGTTCTATTTAAAGCTCAATCAAAGTACTCCAACTCCAAGAAGTAACCAATTAAATATTAACAAATAATTTCATGTTTTTCGCATGTTAAGTATTATTTACAATTGAATTTTTATCTTATATTTACAGTACATCTGTAAGTAGTTTGAAATAAAAACATGCCAAGTGCTCTATACCATATAGTTTGTTGGTAGTGAATATATTAGGCAGCAAAGGCTAAATGACTAACAAACATTTCTTTTTAGACTGTACAAATAAATTCAAAATTTGTTTTTTTATAATAAATGCTCAGTCTCCTAAACACCATCTCTGATTTTGTGAGGGTATGTGCTTGTGTACATGTATGTGTGTGTGTGTGTATATGTGTGTGTGTGTGTGTGTGAGAGAGAGAGAGAGAGAGACAGAGACAGAGACAGAGACAGAGAGACAGAGCAGAGAGGGAAAGAGACGGAGGAAGAAGGACATGGATATGGATCAAGGCAAACATCCTCTCTTGCTTGTGTGTACAAGCACTACTGGTCTTGAGCCATTTGGTAAAATAACATCTATAGCGTATCATGAAGCTATGGCTGTTAAGAAGCATGCCTCTTGTCTTAGGTTTCCATCTTTGCCTCACCACTCCTTTATCTGCCTCTTAATTCCTGAGATTACATGACTCAGTAAAGTATCAGTAGTAAGAGTTTAGCTATGCATCTATTTTGTATAGAACACAAGCTGAATTAAGTTGGTCCTCGAAGATTACTAGGAACAGTCTCATGATCACATTGATAGATACCTCCCCAGAGATAGAGATACATTTATTTGGATCCACTAAATAAAGTGAATTTAAACACCCAATCTTATAGTTCATTCTTAAAAAAGTCAAACTAACTCTCATATTGTTACTGGTTAGTTCTACTATTTAGTGCATATATATTTTTAGTTAACATTTACTTCAGTCTTGCTAAAACCTATCATATGCTAAGAATTCTGGTTACATCATTTGATTTAATCACAAGAGCAAAGTTCTGAGGTACACAATAATATATTTGTATAGCAGATGATAATATTAAGGTTTGGCTAGGGTTAGCGATTTGTTCACTAGTGAACACTCTGCAACATTACTTACTGTGCTGCACTACACTCACTTTCTTTAGCACTTGAATCACAGCAATCAGCTTCGTTTTCATCACTCAGTATCAATTCCACTAACTGTCATTCATTTTTTGCTCTTCTTTGTCTTCCAATGCCTTTGACTCTGAAGTAGTCACAGCTAGAGCATTATCTACTACAAATGTCCTCTTCCACAATCAGGAACTCTGAAGTATCCCCTCTGACATTCCTACCTATAGCTAAGTTTTCCCTTCACTGCAACCCATTCTTAGTTTAAATGCTTCTATTAGTTCATTTATTTGTTTTCAAAACATTGCTCTGAGAATAATCGGGTAGCCTGATATATTTTGGAAGTTTGGAAAGAACAAATTATATTTGCTTGCTATTCAAGTCTTCTTAATGACTTATGACTTGGTTATGACTCAGAACATTTGGAGGATTTAAGACAGTGTTATTGTTACCACACTTTGTTGAAAAAACATTATAATTAAGTTTGAGGTGAGATTCTATATCCATTTTACTATGTGTCATGCCACTACTATTATGATATAGCTTCTTTTAAAATGTATGTAGTTTTATTAGTATTATCTTCTCTTTTGTATGCACTTTACATCCCAGTAGCTGGCCCCTCCTGGTCACCTCTTTCCACTACACTTCCTTTCTCCTCTGAGCAAGTGAGCCCCCACCATAACACATCAAGTCTCTGAAAGGCTAGGCACATCCCCTCCCACTGATGCCAGAAAAAGCAACCCAACTAGAAGAACATATCTCAAGCACAAACAACAGCTTTTGTGATAACACCCTCTTTAGTTGTTTGGGACCCAAATGAAGACAGAGATGCATGTCTGCTACATATGTGTGTTTGTTATATGTTTTTTGATTATGTACATATACACATGCGTAAGTTTATGTGCATCACATGCCTACAGATGACAGAGGCAAGAAGCTGTTGGATCTCCTGAAACTGATATTACATGTGGTTGTGAATCACCTGGAATAGGTGCTAATCTTCTTAGTTTAATATGAATATAGAATCATAATTTTCTCCTCAGTACATAATTCTTGTCTATCATATCAGCATAAAGTTTCCTTCAATAGACAGTATCTCCAAACTACTGCAGGACAGAATATAGAGGAATGAGCATGCCCACAGAGAAAGTGAGGAAAAAGAACTGGATAGAGGAGGAAATATTGGAAGAAGGGATATTATATAGGAGAATACAAAAATCTTTGAAGTAGAAATATTTAAAAGGTGGGAATGTAAATTGATTGCATTAATTTTATATCCAGCCACATTGCTGAAGTTGTTTATCAGCTATAAGAATTCTCTGGTGGAATTTTTGGGGTCACTTATATATATTATCATATCATCTACAAATAGTGATACCTTGACTTCTTCTTTTCCAATTTGTATACCCTTGATCTCCTTTTGTTGTCTTATTGCTCTGCCTAGAACTTCAAGTACCATATTGAATAGATATGGGGAGACTGGGCAGCCTTGTCTAGTTCCTGATTTTAGTGGGATTACTTCAAGTTTCTTTCCATTTAGTTTGATGTTGGCTATTGGTTTGCTGTTTACTGCTTTTATCATCCCTTTGTATGTGCCATGAATTCTTGACAGGACTACAGTAGCACAGGCATTAAAATCAACAGTAATAAAGGCATCTTCTTGAAATTTAAAATATTCTGTACAGTAAAGGACAACAGTGGGTGGGACCTTTCCACATCAATCACTAATCAAGACAATGGCCTACAGACTTACCTACAGACCAATCTTATGGAGACATTTTCTCAATTAAGATACCCTTTTCCCATACATGTCTAAATGAAATATACAAAAGCTATAAGAACATAAATATATCAAGAAAACAATCTAATTAAAAACAGGGCATGAAACTAAACAGAGAGTTCTGAAAATATGAAATCCAAATGGCTGAGAAACATATTTGAGAGGCCCTTGGTCCTGTGAAGGTTTTATGGCCCAGTGTAGGGGAATGCCAGGGCCAGGGAGCAGGAGTTGGTAGGTTGGTAAGCAAGGGTACGGGGGATAGGATAGGGGGTTTTCAAAGGGGAAACCAGGAAATGGGATAACATTTGAAATGTAAATAAAGAAAATATCTAAAAAAAAAAATAAAAGGGGGCTGTGATAGGTGTATGTGGGGGGAGTTGGAGGAAAGGATGGGAAATGTACATGAACAATTATATACATGTACTCAATTCTCAAAGAATAAAATAAATATTTAACCTAAATTTTACTTTAAAAAAGAAAGTCTTCAACATTCTTAGCTATCAGAGAAATGGAAATTCATACTACTTTGATGTCGTCTTACCCCAGTCGGAATGGCTAAGAGCAAAAAGACAAAGTCAAATTCTGTCATTGATATGAGAAACCGAGAATGCTTATTTCTGCTCATACAAGTGCAACCTAGTGTAGCCAGAATGGAAACCAGTTTAAGTTGCTTCAAACAAATTAGAAATCAAAATAGTATATTATTCAGTCTTCCTACTCTTGGGCTTAGACCCTAAAGACGCTATATTTACTGGAGAGTTACCTGCCCATCTTCCTTAATTCCTTCTCTATTCACATCCTGGTACTTGTTTCAGGATTGACATTATATACATTACCCAGATGAAAATTGCCTGTCACCACTTTGGACCCTAATTAACCTGAAATCCCCTTCTTTGCTAAGTTGAATATTTCAAATTCCCAGGGGAATTTGTCTTCTTCATTCCTCATTCACATAATCTCCTCTTTTAGAAAATCCTTCCTGCCCTTTAAAAGAGGATCACCTTTCTCAGTATGCATCTTCTGTTAAATTATGTCCCATGTTCTGAGCTATGGGTTTCTTTTTCTTTTCTTTCTTTCTTTCTTTCTTTCTTTCTTTCTTTCTTTCTTTCTTTCTTTCTTTCTTTCTTCCTTCCTTCCTTCCTTCCTTCTCTCTCTCTCTCTCTCTCTCTCTCTCTCTCTCTCTCTCTCTCTCTCCAAACACTTAACATGTTATTTTATTTAATTCATCATGAAGTAGTTATTATAATTTCCACCTAATAGTGGAAACTATTAACAGTTTTTTTGGGGGGAGGAAAGGGTTTATTTAACTTATATTTCTAATTCATAATCCATCATTGAAGAAAGTTGGAGCAGGAATCTGAAGCAGAATTCTGGAAAAATGTTGCTTACTCTCTTGCTCAATGGAACATTCCCAGCTATCTTTCTTATACAGACCAGGCTGTAGACTTGTTGACTTATCTGTGAGAGAGAGTCTTGATTGAGCTATCGGTTGCTTGAACATTTTTTACTGAGTATACCATTGAGAACTTACACATCTACAATACATCACACACACAAAAACAAGTGTATGTGCAAATTAAAATATGTATGTTTTTGAAACAAAACGTACAAAGATTTACCAGCTTTTATAGAAACAGGTTTAAAGATGATAGAATGTCTCTGTAACTCCTTCCATGGGTGTTTTGTTTCCATTTCTAAGAAGGGGCAAAGTGTCCACACTTTGATCTTCCTTCTTCTTGAGTTTCATGTGTTTAGCAAATTGTATCTTATATCTTGGGTATCCTAAGTTTCTGGGCTAATATCCACTTATCAGTGAGTACATATTGTGTGAGTTCCTTTGTGATTGGGTTACCTCACTCAGGATGATGCCCTCCAGGTCCATCCATTTGGCTAGGAATTTCATAAATTCATTCTTTTTAATAGCTGAGTAGTACTCCATTGTGTACATGTACCACATTTTCCGTATCCATTCCTCTGTTGAGGGGCATCTGGGTTCTTTCCAGCTTCTGTCTATTATAAATAAGGCTGCTATGAACATAGTGGAGCATGTGTCCTTCTTACCGGTTGAGACATCTTCTGGATATATGCCCAGGAGAAGTATTGCAGGATCCTCTGGTAGTACTATGTCCAATTTTCTGAGGAACCACCAGACTGATTTCCAGAGTGGTTGTACAAGCTTGCAATCCCACCAACAATGGAAGAGTGGAGCTGTAATGAAAGGATGAACCATCTAGAGACTGCCATATCTGGGGATCCATCTCATAATCAGCTTCCAAATGCTGACACCGTTGCACATACTAGCAAGATTTTGCTGAAAGGACCCAGATAGAGCTCTCTCTTGTGAGACTATGCCGGGGCCTAGCAAACACATAAGTGGATGCTCACAGTCAGCTATTGGATGGATCACAGGGCCCCCAATGGAGGAGCTAGAGAAAGTACCCAAAAACTAAAGGGATCTGCAACCCTATAGGTGGAACAACACTATGAACTAACCAGTACCCTGAAGCTCTTGTCTCTAGCTGCATATGTATCAAAAGATGGCCTAGCCGGCCATCAGTGGAAAGAGATGCCCACTGGACTTGCAAACTTTATATGCCCCAGTACAGGGGAATGCCAGGGCCAAAAAGTGGGAGTGGGTGGGTAGGGGAGTGGGGGGAGGGTATGGGGGACTTTTAGGATAGCATTGGAAATGTAGATGAGGAAAATACCTAATAAAAATATTTTTTAAAAAAAGATGATAGAATGCCAAATAGGAAAGAAAACAAATACAAACTCTTATCTTAATGTTCTTTAGATCAAAGATGTGTGTTTTGAACGATGAGGGAAGAAAACAAAGATTATAATTATTACCAAAAAACTTGTTTAGGCTCTATAGTAGGAATCTTTACATTTCTATAATAAATGCCAAATCTTACCTGCATATAAGTATGATCATTCAAAATAGAGTAACACTAAATGATACAGGTGATAATATGATTCCATAGCTTAGTAGACACATTTAATAAATTTCAAATTAGGAAAAATGAAAGATGACTAAGACATAATGATAAAGCACTCATTAGAATAGGATATTATTTTACTCAATCTATGTGAGAAGTTATGTCTCCTTTGAAGTAAAGAGTATGTTTTTGTCTCTTGAGATTGATTATCCCTTAGCTCTCAGAACACATTAAAGTGACATACATGCTTCCAGGTACAGTTAAGATCAACATTTCTCTCTCTCTCTTGTCTTATGATATACTCAATCTTTTATATAGGGTTTCCAAAGTTCTTTTTAAAATAGGATTCGATCTAACCAATATTTATTGAAAGCTTAGCTTATGCTAAGCTGTGAAGGATACAATGTGAGTGAAATAAGATTTTTACACTGAAGTAGATTATAGGTACCTTATTTCAATTAATTTATGGCAACCCTTTCCATGAAACTATCTCTTTAGTGGAGAGAAAAGTATTAAAGAAATATATGGCATTGCTGTTAGAGGCAAAGCCTGAGAAACCTTAATATTTTTTTTGCCCCTTTAAGAATCAGTGATCAACCCGCATATGATAGGCTTCATTATGTAATTCTCAAATCAATCTAATATGATAAGTATTGCTGTCCACACTGTAGGTGAAGGCTTGGAGGATTAGCACGATAATCATTCACTCAGCACATACATACAGAATGAAATTAGAAACAAGGGTGTGAGCTGAGAATTATTCACTGAATGAGAACTTGTCTGTGTGTTTTATTTTAAAAGAAAATTTTATTTGATGATTGGCCACATGTAGCTATATCATGAAGCATATGTCCTCTTATACAAAGACACACACACAGAGACACAGACACAGACACAGACACAGACACACACACATACACACACACACACACACACACACACACACACACACACACACACACACACACATATGAATCAGTGATCAAGACTGAGCAAAAATTCTAGACACATCCATATTCAAATCAATTATTTTAATAAAGTTTAAATTTCACCAAAAATTTGAAATTACTGGGTCATGTTATAATGAGTACCTTTAAAGATGTAATTTCATTTTAAAACATTTCTAATTATGAATGGCATTCAACAGATTACTGAAATACATACAATGTAGTAGTAAAAACTTGGCTTAGATTTAAAAGTAGGTATCTTGGACACAGCCAGAAAAGGCAGCTGTGTCATTAATCAAGACTGGGAGGACAAACATTCAGTACTAATTGCCAAATTACCAGGAAACATTGGGTCTCCCAAGGATATATAGCATTTTAAAGTGTTATGACAATATCCTTCTCACATGCTGCCTCAACTTGATTGTTTCCTGACTTCTCACTAATAGTGTATCTATGTCTATTTTGTTACACTAACCAATCATCAGAACTAACTGATTGCAAAAGCCCTTGACACACTTTCTCCCAGTGACCTCTTCTGATTTCCCTCAGATATATCAACCAGTAGATAATAGATCTTCACTTATGTGAGACTCAGAGACCCTCACAAAATTTCTTTGCTAGAAGTCCAAACTCCACCAGTGATGATTCTGTTTTTCTTTAGGATGGAAGCAGCAATCCAGAGGCCCTCTGGAATGTGGCCCCATTAGTTCATTGAGACATTAAAACTGAAACCGTCAGACTTGCGCTTCTTTCTAGCAATAATAGAAGTAGGCTTTAGTGGCTCATATGTCCTGGTAGGATAACACATACTTACTGAATATATCTGAATTTATATATAAAAATAAAAAAATACCAGGAACATACCACAATGTAGTTTACAGAGTCAATTAGAATAGTGACACACTTTGTTCTTGAGACAAAGTCTCACTATATAGTTTATACTTGCCTTGAACTCGTTATATAACCCAACTCGTACTCAAAAGTGCATTGTCCCTACCTCCATCTCACAAGCCACTGGTATGACAGCCATGTGTGGCCACACCTGACTCAAAACCTTCATGTAATTTGAGTCTTATAATTGTCCTCAAAAGCTTCTTCTTTGATATTTTTAATTTATTTATTCTTTTAAATTTTGTAAATTTATACATTGTATTTTGATACTATCCATCTACCACTGTTCTCCTCTCTAGTTCTCCCTCCCAACCTTCCTAAAACTTCACATTCTCCCTTCTTATTTTTGTTACCAATAATCACTTGCGTCCAATTATGTCTTCCTCTATGTGCATAAGTGTGGGGCCATTCACTGGGCCATGGGCAACCTACCAAGAGTCATGACCTGACATGAGAGTGACTCTCCTTTCAGTAGCAATTCAGTGCCCAACAGCTTCTCTACCAATGGTAGAGAAGATCCTTCCAGTGTCTGGACCCACAAATAAATGGATAGGTGATAAATAGCAAATAAGAAAATTCAACACAGAAGCTTCTTTTTGCAGTGGATGGAGGTTAATACTGAGAACCTCAATTGATGCAAGTGCAGAGACTCATGAACTATGGAGTGCTCAGATCCCCTGCCTCAAAGGCTCAAGATCAATGTAGTAAATATTTTATTGAAGATGTGGGTGAGATCATGGGGTCCTTCTCTTAGTAGAGAAGTTACAGATACTAGGCAGTCGCTAAGAGGGAGAAAAATCAGTTTCCTTCAGGGGTGGCAGCCCTGATGGTTTGTCCATGATAAAGTGGACAGCCCTATACTCACACGCATTTGGACAACAGTAATTGGACTCAGTAAACTATAAATAAATATATAAGAGGATATTAATACTAGAGGGAGATGTGGTAGAGGAAGGTCATAGGAGAATTTGAAGAAGTGATGAAAGAAAAGTGCATTTGATCAAAATAAAATGCATTCGGGAAAGAACGGGGAAAAGATGGTGCCCTCTTCTCTCCCCGTTCACTCCTTTCCTCACCCTTTTCTGTTTTATCCTTCTCTCTTTTTCTCTCTTTTCTGGTGTTTTTATAGCAAACATATGGATATTACATATAAAATTCCTAAACAAATAGGTATTATTTGGAATAATTTCTACTACATAACTCATATTCCATCTTTGTAGATGTTGTAACTCGTGAATTTCTGTTTAAAAGAAAAAAAAAAAACTTGGCTGGGGATTGAATACTGGCCCACATGCTCTCTATCCTTGATGCCCCCCTGAGTGAAAATTCTTGAAGTACAGCTTTAAATATAATGCATATATTAACCCTTGGGGCATTATAATTAGCACTGCTTTGACATAAACATACAACATCACGATGATTTTCCTCCATTGCAAAATAAGATTTGTGTTTTTGTCTGTACTCAAAGATACATTTCAGGCCAGAAGTTTTGTTTTGTTTTGTTTTTCCTTTTTTTCCTTTTTTTGCAGTGGACAGAGGTTAATATAAATAATGTCAAATGATTACAGAACAAAGAATCAGTGACTATGGAAAAAAGTTATTTCCTATTTACTTATCCACAAATATTTCTAGTAATAGAATATTAGAGAAAATATAGAAAATTACAACTGCTAAATGTTTAGTTACTTATTGCACACAAATCTTTTGAAAAATCAACAAAGTTTTCATGACTACTAAGAGCATAAAACATCTGCCTTTCTGGTTAGCCATGACTGAGATAAAGTTCACACATGACATGGTAGCACATGCACTCCTGTGCCTAAGCCAAGAGGATCGACAGTTTGAAATCAAGGCCAGTTTCGGCTCTATAATGAGTCTTAGGCCATCCTGAGATATATAGCAAAACCCTGTCAAAAACAAAAAACAAACAAACAAAAAAAAAAAACCCAAAAACTAAAAACCCCATTCTTTTTTTTTCCATTTTTATTAGGTATTTAGCTCATTTACATTTCCAATGCTATACCAAAAGTCCCCCATACCCACCCACCCCCACTCCCCTACCCACCCACTCCCCCTTTTTGGCCCTGGCGTTCCGCTGTACTGGGGCATATAAAGTTTGCAAGTCCAGTGGGCCTCTCTTTGCAGTGATGGCCGACTAGGCCATCTTTTGATATATATGCAGCTAGAGACAAGAGCTCCGGGGTACTGCTTAGTTCATATTGTTGTTCCACCTATAGGGTTGCATTTCCCTTTAGTTCCTTGGGTGCTTTCTCTAGTTCCTCCATTGGGGGCCCTGTGGTCCATTCAATAGCTGACTGTGAGCATCCACTTCTGTGTTTGCTAGGCCCTTTGTAAGCTTATAGTATTACATTACAGAATTCCATGTGTTCCCTTCAAATCACCCTTCTCTGAATTTTCATGTCATTTAGAGTCAGGAAAGTCAAAAGTTGACTTTTTTAAAGATTATCACACTTTTTTCTATGCATACATAGACTGATCAAGAACAATAAGTAGAAATTTCACATTATTAACAGCGGAAATATGAGGGCATTGCTACCAACATTAGAGAAACTAAAATAATTCCAAGCAAATGCTACAGAGAAGTGTACATGAACACATTATATATCTTAGAAAAAAATGAAAAAGTTCTTAGAAACTTACAAACAACCATACCTAACTAAATAATATATAGAATACCTAAGCAAACATGGTAAGTAAAGAATTTGAATTGTTTATCAAAGACCTTCCAAGAAAGAATCTGTGATTAGGTAGCTTTCCTAATAAAATCTCCTTTATGTTTCACTCCCAGTTAACACCACCCTTTCTTACAGTACTTCAAAAAATTGAAGGGTAAAAAATAACTTCAACGTGAATCTTTATTTCTATCCAAAATATTTTGGATATATTTGACAAATACAATTGTATATAGTTATGCTATATAGTGTGATTTGATATATATACATTTATAGTATACCACAATTTCTACAATAAAGTTAATCCATTTATCACCTTACATAGTACTTCCTTGTAGAAAGAATATGTAAAATCTACTTTCTTTCCAAACTCCAAATATATAATAAAATACTAACTATAGCAATCATATTAAATATTTGCTTAAAACACTTATTCTCACTGAGAAGTTTAGGACAAATCTCACTTTCTCTCAGTCCAAGCCTCTGGAAAATACCAATGCCCACTCACCTTTTCTTTCCTTTCTTCTTTCTTCCTCTTTCTTTAAACAGGTGTCATTATGTACCCAGATTAGCGCAGAATTAGCCTCATTATGTAGCTCATTCTTCCCTCAAACTTTTGATTTTCCTGGCTCCATTTCCTGGGTGTTTGGATCACCAACGTGTATTACCTTACCCTAGCTACTTTTCATTTTTGTTAGCAATTTCTAATTCTCAATTATGAGTAATGTCATACAGTATTTCTCCTCATGTGCCTGGTTTACTTCACTTAATATAATATAAAGTCCTCTTTATTTATTTCACAAATGTCAGGAATTTTCTTGTTTTCATTTAACACACACACACACAGAGAGAGAGAGAGAGAGCAAGCGAGAGAGAGAGAGAGAGAGAGAGAGAGAGAGAGAGAGAGAGAGAGAGAGAAAGAGAGAGAGAGAGAAAGAGAGAGAGAGAGAGTCTTTTCTGGTTGAGCCATAAAGTAAAAGTTCAAAGGAAATCTTGATTATTTGGAGCTACCGAATAGGTGGAAGGGAGAGGAATATAGCTAAGACTTTAAAACTAGCACATGTCACTTTATGAATAAAATAACACTTCCTTTAAAATTTTAGAACATATTCTACCTCAGAGATGTCTATCTATTCTAAAATCCATTTTCTTTTCTTCTCCTTTCATAATATAGCAGCCAAACTTCTCAGAACACATAGCTGAAATGGAGTAAGAATAAGCTGTAATGAATACTTTTTCCCTCTTACTACTATCATTCTGTTAAAGGAACATAGCAATAAAGTGAGTTTTAATGCCATATTGCTATACACATACCTAGGTCATCAGTCCTCATCAGAGAAGCTTCTTCTTGAAATAAATGGGAATAAACACAGAGACCAACAACTGAAACAATGTCCAGAGAATGAAACTTTGGAGCACTAAATCCTAAATGGGATGTCTTTATCAAATCCCTCCTTTCAGGGTCATGGAACTATGAGGAAAAAGAAGGAGCCAAAAAGACTGTAAGCATCAGCAGTGGAAACAATGTTATCCAGACACAACAGACTGATGCACGTAGGAGACTATGGCAGTATGCAGAGGACCTGCACTGCTTTAATCCAGATGGGGTCCCAGCACTGAGAGAGGGAAGTGAACATGGTTCTTACTCCTAACCAAGAATTTCCTTGCAATTGATACATATTGGGAAAGTGAAAATCACTTTTCCCCAAAGAAGTCTCATAGGGTACATAAGCCACACTCCAGTCTTTGCGACTAGGCTCCCAGTTCAGTGAGAGGTAGAGGAAACCTAATTAGTGTGTCACCCATCTTCTGCTTCTACAAAAGGAAATTTGAAGGCTGGAGCTCAAGCTGTCATTTTCACTGAAAGGCCAGTAACAGTAGCATTGAGAAACAATAGAATGATGCCCATGCTAAATCTTAACAAATATTGAAATTCCTTAAGAGCCATGTAATTTGCACATGGATCAATTGTAAGTAAAACAGAAGTGAGATCCTGTTCTTTTAAAGGCATAAATGTTTTGAAATTAGTGAAGACTGACTGTCCAAAACGTATTTATCCATACCCAATTAAGTTTGTAAAAAGAAGTGGTGGGTACATGTCTTCATTTAGTAACAATTAGTGAAAAAAAAATAGCCATGGGTTTGAAGGAGAGCAGGAAGAGATATGGCAAAAGGTTTGGAGCGAGGAAAGGAAAGGGAGAAATGTTGCACTTATATTAATTTCAAAAATAAACAAAAATATTTGAGAGGAAGAAAAAAAATAAACATTTGGATACACCCAAGAAGAACTAGTATACAGTGTCTTGAGAGATATTCAATAAATATCATTGGAAGAAAGGAAAGGGTATAAATTCCTGCATTTAAACTATTTACCTCTTTTGCTAAGTACACATTTTTATGAAACTTACTCAGAATTCAAAACTGTGTCAAACAATATGACTTTCTGCCTGTCAGGGTGTCTGTGGTATGGTTATGAACATGTAGAAACTGTGGAGTTACCATGGTAGCATTTGAAGCATTGTGTTACTACAACCAAAGAAAACGCATATGCTTTAAAAAGTGAGCTCTTTAGTATGGAAGAAACATGAAAGTCATGGCTGACTCCATAATTCTTCTTCTGTCAAATTATTTATGGCAGAATACTCGACAAATATTTCTTCTATGTCTACAAATGTAAGAAAAAGAGAGTCCGATTTCATTTTAAATAGTGTTGGATATGCTCAATTTGAACTCTCAGCAGCCCTGGTGTCTCTGAAAACTTGGCCAGTTGTACCTGCTATCCAAAATATTCTTCTTTCTCCCATGTAAATCCCATTGACCCTCCAGGGATTAATTTACAAATGATTGTAACAAAATCCTGAAACATTTTTGAGATTATGCAATTTAATTACAAGCCTTTTACGTTGAAACAAGCAATCTATACAAAATACTTATCAGGAATACTTAATGTACTCATATAAATCCCTTGGATAGATAGAATGCCATTATTCAGTAGTACACCAAAAGACACATTGGAAGGTACACTTGGTGAATTAATTGGAGGTTTTTTTTGGACATCTGTAAGTGTAATGTGTTACTTTCACCAGTAAAGATTTACATAATCTATTTACATCTAAAACAATTTCAATGATACTTACTTGCTCATATTCTACACTAATAACTAATTTTAATTATCAACTTGATTGTACTAAGAAACATCTAGAACATTAGTGAACCAAACTATTCTGTATGTCTGTGAGGATATTCCCATAGAGAATTAGCTGAGGAGATAAAACTATGGGCAGCACCATCCTATAGGTATCATTACACACTGAGCTGAGTATTGACACACAAGTTCCCATTGCAGAGCTGTGGGCCTCTCTTACTCTCCTCCCTTTCTCACTGTGATAGACTCTGCAGGAAATGTGACCTACATTCAAACTTTTCTTCTTTAAATTGCTTCTAGTCATGTATGTAATCTTAGCAAGAAGAAAACTAATACACAGTCAAAGCCTTTGCCTAGTTAATCATGAGAACACTGAAGCCCACTACAGTATTTGTAGGAGCAGCACCACATACGAAAGCATTCATGGAACATGTAAAGCAAAAGACATGGTGAGTTTAATGGGACACATCCTAAGAAATTAACATATGGTATATTTAATGTGGCCAAGATACAGCTATGTAATGTTTGGAAAATTAGTAGTAGTGTTAGTAGTAGTAGTAGTAGTAGTAGTAGTAGTAGTGTAGTAGTAGTAGTAGTAGTAGTAGTAGTAGTAGTAGTAGTAGTAGTAGTAGTAGTAGTTTATTTTCCTCCTTGTTTTTGTTAGCATTTATGAAACAGCATTGACCCTTCTTAGGTCAAATGTTATTTAGTTAATGATGGTAAAGAAACAGAAAAGTTAAGGCTCCTTAATCACTTGACTGAAAAACAGAACCAGGACTTCATTACTCTTTCATATTGAGCAAGGGAATGCTAGAGATCTTGATTTTCAATTTTTAACAATTTAATCCATTTAATCTGAAAAATTGACTCTGATCCCAACATTATACTTTTATACTTAGAGTAATAAGAAAATAATTAGTCATGCTCTATGGAAGTGATTTATTGGCCACAGGAGAGTTGAACATGAAGGCTATATTTTTAATGGCATTAGATTGTTGAATATAATTGAAACATGAATTGTTTGTGTATAATAGGGAGTATTTATATAAGAAATTTTCTCTGATATCTTGGATTACTAAAGACTAGTCCTGACAATGGATTATGATATTTCTCTGTGTCAGAGAATAGTGTCAGCTAGAATAGTGCTACCATGAGACTTGGACCTTGAAGTTAAAATTTAGGAATGAATTTTTTATATAAGAAAATGCCATTTCAAATTTTATGCTTATAGTATAATTTTATTAATATTTCAATACATTCATACATTTTTAATGAAGTGTACATTTTTATAAGATAGAACTTCATTTTATGAGGAAGAGGAATTGTCTGCAGTGTAGGTAGCACTGTGGTCAATAGCATGAGAATTATACTAAAGAAGAGATGAAAAACCCTATGTGAGGGAGTTGAAGAATTTTTGGGTATGAAATAATGATGAATTTAAATTTTAAATGATACACAAGAAATCTGTTTTTAAAACTTATTTTATGTGTAGGGGTGTTGTGCCTGTCTATAAAACTATATAGCATATGCACGTCTGGTATCCACGAGAAGCCAGAAAGGTCATCAGATGCCCTGAAAATAGAATTAGAGGGAGTTGTGAGCCACCATGTAGGTGCTGGGAATCAAGTCCAAGTCCTCTAGAAAGGCAGCATGTGTTCTTAACCAGAGAGTCACCTCTCTGGCACCTAAGATGGACTCCACCCCACCACCTCTCTCTGAAGAAAGGCACTTGGGAAAAAAAATCACCATTTTCAAAGTCTAGAGGCATTAAGAAAATGAAACCTAAAGGAACAGCAAATAATGAAGGCACATTCAGTGACTTTTAAATGTCTGTAAGGGAGCTCCAATATAGGGAAGGAGTTGGGAGACTAATCCAGAAGGACTGGAAATTTATGAGAGTCCCACTACTTTCCTAGAGAGGTAGTGAACATAGGAACAAATATGGATTGTAACTTTCTCTCAGACAAAAGCATTCTCCTTTCCTGAAATAATTCTGAATCTTTTTAAATCAGTGATATCAGCAGTATACGTGCCACGTTGATAGAATGTTGAGGATCCAAACAAAGGCAGTCATAGGACCTGGCCTTTGCTTTTTTTTTTTTTTTTTTTTTTACTCTCTTAGGTGGTATTTATGTATATGGATGGTCTCAACAAGTAGGTGAGCACAAGGGATCCACTTTTAACTTCCTGGAATCTGTATTTTTCCAAAGGAGATTTTAATACTGTCCTCTTTCTAAGTATACTACTAGTTTGTATAGTGCACGTTTGGTATGAAAGTCCTATGTTCTATACTTCCTGGTGTCTAGTTTAACTGCCCATCATCTCATATTTCGAGTGTTACTTGTCAGTACGACCATCTTTGTCTCCTCTCCTCATCATTTTGCTAATATGATAAGCTGAACTATATAGATGTAGACATGGGATAGATGATTCCCATTAATTATAAGTCTTATTTTAAGATTCATTTGTGTTTTATGAAAACTTCAGTATCCCAAATGTAAAGATTTCTTCATATTATTATACAAAAAAAGACAATGTGTTTTATTTTACTCCTGTTATTCTGCAATCTAGCACTTTATTGGGGTTACCTGTCCTGTCTGCTTCTCATCACATATTCTGTTTTCATGTAGTAAAAACTTTTTCAGTAAAATTTTAAGCTCTCTGGGTAATGACAAAATTCAGCCATATTTGAGAAACAGAGATTTACAAAGAGATTGGCACACTTTATTGTGAATATGAAACATTTGGGCATCTTATTCAAGCACTCCATTGGTATGGGTTGAGTGCAGAGATACTATATTCCTAATAAGTTCTCAGGTGATACTTTCTAAAGATTACTGGTTATATAGCCAGGGCATGGTGTACTATGGATATCTCTATTATATAATCAATTGAGAATTTAATTATCCTAATAGTTAAATGTATTTATGGAACAGAATGTGATATTTCTGTACATGCATACGAAATGTACTGATCAAACCAAGTAATTAACATTTCCTTTTCCAACTCTGCACTCTTCATGTTAGTAACCTTATATATCTGGTTTTTCAGAGCTTTCTAAAATCTATTATAAATTGTTTCAGATTATAATTCTCACATTATGATGGGAAATATTCAAACTTATTCTTTTGTATAGTGGTGTTTTTGGTACCTGTTATGTATTCTCTATTTTTCCCCCTACCCTTTATAAACTTCAGTGACCATTCTTCTACTCTCTATTTCTATAAGATAAACATTTATATTTCCACATATGAGTAAAAACATACAAGTTTTGTCTCTGGTTCCACACATATTGCCACAAATAGCATTTCATTATTTATTATGAATAAATAAATGCCCAAGTAGAGTGTGCACTCCACTGCTTCCATTTGCTTGTTTGTAGATGACCATCTTCACTAAATTTCATGCATTGTATACAGGGAATAATTCTTCAAGAAATATAGGATTATAGACATCTCTTTAATAGGTTCCATTTCCTATACATACATACAGTACTAGAATTTTGAGATCATATGGTAGTTCTTTATTATGTTTTTGAGGAGCATTGATAATTCCATAGTACCTGAACTAATTTATATTTCCACTAAGAGTATGAAAGAATATCAGTTTTTCTGCATTAGGTATTTTATTTTTTAAAAAAACATATTTTAATTAATTACTTGAGAATTTCATATAATGTATTTCAAATAAAATTAGATAATTTGTGGATATCACAGAATATTTTACTTCTCCTGGCTCTAAAGGATGTGTTAAGAGTTTTACTTAAGTATGCATTTGCCACGCACACTCCGGTGAAGTCTGCTTGACAGGCTGAGAAGCCTGGGAGCACTCACGAGGCAAAGAGTTTCAAAGAAACTCACCTCCTGGACTTTTGGCGTTCTCATTAACCCATATACTCATACCCTATCCCCACATTAGTCTGGTGTATGGATCCATGTGCTCTCTTTTAGTATAAGTGCCTTTTAAGATTGAATTCTGACATAGCTAAGCCTTCGCCAGTGTTCCAAAGTCCTAGAAAGTCCTTGAGCTGACCATGGGCTTGGAATTCAATGTTGCCTATTCAGTGACATTCAGAATTGCCTCTGGTATTACACTATCACTTAGAATAAAAGCCAAGTCGCTCCCATATACAGGAATTTACAATTGTTTAGGAAGTAGATTGGGCTGTGGTTTTAGAGTATTGCATTATTCATGAGATGGATAGCTAGAGCGGAACTCCCTAATTAGAACCATGACTTGGGTGTGAAAGCCCTTGCCCTAGGAGTGTAAAGACCTCACACCTGGCTTCTAAGACTATAGCTGACCTTAGATAGGGCTGACTTTGTCTCAGTTGTTTTATTGCCCAGTTCCTGCCAGTCTTTGTATTTACATTCCTCTGTTTTGTGTAAGAGTCATTAAGCATCCGGTAACCTCATTTGCACCTTGCGGATGTGTCACCTAACTTCCCTATTTTCTTCTGTATAAAACATTTGAGAAAGTATTCAAGGAGCTAAAGGGATCTGCAACCCTGTAGGTGCAACAACATTATGAACTAACCAGTACCCCGGAGCTATTGACTCTAGCTGCATATGTATCAAAAGATGGCCTAGTAGGCCATCACTGGAAAGAGAGGCCTATTGGACACGCAAACTTTATATGCCCCAGTACAGGGCAACGCCAGGGCCAAAAAGTGGGAATGGGTGGGTAGGGAAGTGGGGGGGGGGGAGGGTATGGAGGACTTTTGGGATAGCATTGGAAATGTAATTGAGGAAAATACATAATAAAAATATATAAAAAAAGTTTGATGCTCAATTTGACAAATTGCACTCAGATTCTACACAATCTCGCGTGTTGGTCTGTCACTTGCCAACTCCTTGCCCATCTGCATCCAGAGACCTGTTCCACACAGACAAAGGGACCCAGAGGGTCTACAGCATGCATTCTTTGTTTAGACACCTCCTCTCATATTATATGTAACTGATTGAGTGCTAATGAAAAGCACTGCATTCTCCACTTTAATAAAATACAGCTGAGATTTGCACAGAGAGAAGCAATGCATTATGCAATTTACTCTTTTAATACGAGTTAATGGCCTTGAAGTGTGAAAGGTTATGCTCTACTGACCCTTAATCAAAGAACTTTAAAAGGATACATAGCAAATCAATACATAATCATAATAAAAGTGTTAAATGAACTTTTAACAGATGCTAAACAAGTTCAACCCATTTACCAAGTTAAGCCTATTTGTGATGACCTTTTCTGTTTTAAAAAAAAGGCATTTATTATGAAAGTAAAGCTTATTTTCAGAATTTAGATTCCAGTAACACTCAAGTCACTTTCTCCTTGCATAAATATCAAGAAAAACATCAGAATATATTTTAGCATTTGAAGGTTTGGGGATTTTTAGCTGACTTGTCATGAAGTGCTTCATATCTAGTTTTCATGCATCCTCTTCTACTTGTAGAATGTCAACATTAAACATTCATATTGCTGAATGAGTACTGAATCTGTCTTTAGGACCTAGCCTCTATGTTACTTCTTCCATCCATTACAACTTCGCCTATAAGAAGATGACAGAAGTATCATTTTTTGGCCTGAAAAACTTATTTCTAACTTTATGAATTTTGTGGACTTTAGCCTGCTTTAGGCTAAGTTCCTGTAATAGTATTTTATATTATGCAATCGTGTGTTTTTTAGTTTTAAGTTTGGGTTTGTTTGAGACAGCATCTTACTCTGTAGTTATGTGTCTATCCTCTTCTGGCTCCAAATCTGCCCAGGCTGATCTCAAACTTGTGATGCTCCAGCCACACACCCTCACCTCAACTAGGAGAATGAATTATAGGGGCATGTCACCATGTCCAGTACTATTTTATTAAACATTTTACACACACACACACACACACACACACTCTCTCTCTCTCTCTCTCTCTCTCTCTCACACACACACACACACACACACACAGAAAGAGAGACAGAGACAGAGACAGAGGGAGACAGAGACAGAGAGGGAGACAGAGAGGCAGAAAGACAGAAAGAGACAAAGTGACAGAGAATGAGATGAGGTAGAAGGAAAGACAGAGATATGAGCTTTATGTTTGATGAACTGTTGTTCAGGATCTTGTGGCTCAAGGCAAAAAGTAGAACATTATACATACATGTCCTTCTTCTTACAAGATTCTATTGAGGTGAAAAATGGGTAAATCCATTATAACTATAGGGCAGAGATTCGAATGTAGCTTTGAAGACGGAAGGGATATAGTTACACTGATAAAGTAGCAAAGAGGAAAACATGATACAGAAAACATACAATAAAAACGTACTTTCAAAACTGAAAAGCTTGTTGAGATAGATGAAAATTTACACCTGGCAGAGCACTGACCACTGCTCATAAAGCAGAGAAGGGCAGATATGGAGGAAGAGCAGGAGTGTTGATAGTTGTTCAGGTGAGTAATTATGGAATTATCCATAGAATAATAATGATTTACTCAGTCAACAAGAGAATAGAAAGAACTTGAAGAAATTCAGCCATGCACAAAAGACAGGGGAGGAGAATCAGGCCACACTAGTCATCATGGTCCATACTCTAGGAACAGTTTTTAGTCCTAGAAATATAACTAAATGTTTCAGTCTCTATTCTCATAGAGCATATATTCCCACAGTTCAGTCCAGGAATCAACAAATAATTCAAGAAACATGTGTTCTCAGTAATAACATCCAAGAAAATGAGGAATAAATCAGGCAGCAAGGATAAAGAACCTTAAGAAACTGAGTATCTCAGGGCATAATGGTAACTTGGTTTTTCAAAGATGAATAAGCTCAGCAGGGTCATGCCAAGGTGGTTATTGTATCAACTCAATCTACTGTGCCCTAACCTGCTTAGATTGATCTCCTGGTAGCTAGTCCTGGAATATAGACCACAAGTTTTTCCTGGGATGTCTGTCATACGCTCTCATTTCTTCCTAAACCTTAACCATTGTTCCTGAAATCATCTCTCAAGGAAGTTAACACAGTTCCCATTTCTGCAGAGGCAGTTTATTTGGGGGATATTTTTTGGCTCTTTTCTTTTCTTTTCTTTTCTTTCCTTTTCTTTTCTTTTTTATAACCCACTCATATCCATGATGAGAAAAACAAGTTTGGAGGTGAAAATTCAAATTTTCTTCAGTATCAACATTTTCATTTCCTGCAAAGAAGTTCATCTATCTACTGACTTCTCCTTCATGTATGTTGTTGCTGGCTCAAAGAAATCAATGACGTTATTGACACTATTCCTGTTGAATGCATGGAATGGCTTACCGTGGACTGCAGTGGTCCTCTAAAGTCAAGCACATTTCCATTCCATTTGTGTTGTATATGAATAGGACTTTGGAAGTACAAATTTGGTATAATTGGGAAATATCACTTCAGAAAATCTAATGCTGCTAATTGCAGCACAATCTAGCTCTAATAATTCATATTTCTGAAGTACTGTTAATATTTCTTAAGGATATAAACATCATTTTGTATGTTCAACAACTGTAAGACAAAGGACATAGTCAATAAGATTAATTGGCAACCTACTGATTGGGGGGAAAATCTTCACTAACCCAACACTTGATAGAGGGCTAATAATCCAAAATATATAAAGAACTCAAGAAGTTAATCACCAAAAATCTAAACAATACAATAAAAAATGGGGTGTAGAACTAAACAGAGAATTCACAACTGAAGAATCTCAAATGGCTGAGACGCACCTGAAGAAATGTTCAAAGTGATCAAAAGTCCTTAGTGATCAGAGAAATGCAAATCAAAATGACCCTGAGATTACATCTTACACCAGTCAGAATGGCTAAGATCAAAACCTCAGGTGACAACATATGTTGGAGATGATGTAAGGAAAGGAAAACACTCCTTCATTGTTGGTAAGATTGCAAATTGGTAAAACCACTCTGAAAATCAATCTGAATGTTCCTCAGAAAATTCGAAATAGTTCTACCTGAAGACCCAGCTATACCACTCTTTGGAATATACCCAAAAGATGCCCTACCATGCCAAAGGGGCACGTGTTCCACTATGTTCATAGTGGCCTTATTAGTGATAGACAGAAGCTGGAAACAACTCAGATGTCCCACGATCGAAGAATGGATACAGTAAATGTGGTTCATTTACACAATGGAATACTACTCAGCTATTAAAAACGAGGACATCCTGAGTTTTGAAGGCAAATGAATGGATCTAGAAAATATCATCCTGAGTGAGGTAACTCAGACCTAAAAGGACGTGTGCATGGTATGTACTCACTAATAAGTGAATATTAGCCAAAAAAAGTACAGAATACCCAATATACAACAGTCCACAGTATTCAAAAAGGTCAACAAGCTGAAATGCCCAAGTGAGGACACCTCACTCCCACTTGGTAAAGAGTAGAAAACAATCACAATTGTGGAAGGAAGGAGGAACCTGGGAGGGAAAGTAGGAAGAGGGGAGGGGGAGAGGAGAACCTGATCTGGTATTGGGTGAGGGAAAATTACTGAAGCCCTGAGGGCCAGCAGAAAGAATGGCAATTGGCAACCTCTGGAAATCGGAGGTTGGGGGGAAACCTTCAGAATGCACCAGAGACCTGGGAGGTGAGAGACTCTCAGGACTCAAAGGGAGGGACCTTAGATGAAAAGTCCCTACAGTGGGGAGAGGGAACTTACAGAGCCCATCTCCACCAGGAAGACAGGATATCAAGAGAGGGATTGCCCTATCACAGTCACATCTCTGACCCATAATTGTTCTTGTCTGAAAGAGTTCCCTGGATGGAAATGGAGAGGAGCCTGAAAAAAAGCAGGTCCAGAGACAGGCCCAAAGTGGGATTCAGCTCAAGGGGATGTCCCAAGGCCTGATGCTATTACCGAGGCTATGGAACGCTCACAAAAAGGGATCTATCATGACTGCCTTCTGAGAGACCCAGCAAGAATCTGAAACAGTCAGATGCAGATATTTGCACCCAACCAATGGACAGAAGCAGCTGACCCCTGTTGTTGAACTAGGGAAGACTGAAAGAAGCTGAGAAGGGTGATCCTGTAGGAGGACCAGCAGTCTCCATTAATCTGGACCCCCAAGATCTCTCAAACACTGGACCACCAAACAGACAGCATATACCACCTGATATGAGGCCCCCAACACACTTACAGTAGAAGACTGCTGGGTTTGTGTTCATTCAGAGATGATGCACCTAACCCTCAAGAGACTGGAGGCCCCAGGGTGTTCAGAGGTCAGGTGGGGTGGGGGCATCCACGTGGAGACAGGGGGTGTGAAGGAGGTGTGGGATGTGGAGGAGTTTGAGGGCGAATGGGGGAGAGGGAATGTATTATGGATTATAAAAATACATTAATTAAAAGATAGAAAATAATAATAAAAACATGACTACATTGAAACTTTTGTAAAGTGCAAGTGAAAAATATATTTAATCACTCATAAAAAGAAAACAAGACAGGTAACTGGTATTCACCACACCAAAGGATGAAATTGTATTCACTACACAATCAGGTGAAAGGCATAAAGACTGAGCAATTTAATGAAGTTAAAAGATAGGTAAATATGGAAGAAATTCTTCACTCACTGCTTCGTTCTGTGCGGTCTTGTGTGCTTCTAATAAGCCTTTTCATGAATAGTGTGGATGTGAGGAGTGTAAAAAGTAAGTTGCTAGCAAAAGCCAGAGGGGAAACCAAAGCAATTTCCTAGGAATTACAGCTTCAGTATAGGACAGGAGTCTGTCACTAAAATTACCATTTGAAACCCTGTAGGCCTATGGAGGAAACTTTCTTTAGTTCAGCCTTATCAGCCTGGATTGGTCTCCTGGCAATCAGCAAAATCAATGAGACAACAAGTTTCAAGACTGTGAGTTGGTCAAGTTTATCAAGTAGACAGTTTACTAGCATCTGATATGAGTGTGGATTCAAAATGAGAAGATTTAAATCAACTTGATGAACGTTATCTTTGAAGGTTGTTTGAGTAAGAAAGTTGCTTTTAGAACATTTCAGGATTACTATGATTATAACATTTGTAATTCCAGTTCACCAACTCTGTAACCCTTAAGATGGCCGATTACCTTCTCATCGGTAAGGCAATATGGGGTTGTATGAGCAACTCTTCATCCCTGGTACTGTTTAAACAGCGTTACCTTGGAGAAAAAGAAAAACACCACTGATATTCCTGATTATCTGCTTACTGGAAGGCTGAAGTCTATGGGATTCCAACTCTGGTAAGCCCAGATTGAAAATTCCTATCAAGTTTCAAATCATCCTTGTCTTTTAAGGTCACATAGCTCACTGGCAAAGGTCAGTTTTACAGTTTTATCCAATCTTATCCCCACCTGGACTTCCCTCCCACATCCTTTAGTTAAAACTGCATTACTTTGAAGTTGAAGGTTGTATGCAGGCAGGCAGAACAGTGTTCCTCCCACCTTGAGTTGGAACAGATAATGGATTCTACAAAGCAGGTGTCCAAGTGGCCAAGGTCACCAGACAATGAGTCAGTGTTAGGGTCTGTCCTCAGCACATGACAGGTAATTTGATAAGTGTCCTTTTGTTTTGCTATCACAGCGGTCTGAGATTATGGTCCAAATCAACTGAGAAAGTCTGTGACGGCCCTAGAAGGTTCTGTCTTTCCTAACCCTGCAGCACCCAGCAGGCTGGCAAACTCTGCTGTATTGGATGACTTTGCTTCCCAGGAGAAGACATGAAAAGTGGAAATATAAAGTCAGTTTTCTCGTAGCATTTTCAAGGATGAATATTTCTGAAGGACGAACAGGCAATCTCTCTTTAGAAACAGTCAATCCAGAGAGCTCACAAAGTCCTTCAGAGTTGCAAATAAAAGACCAGATCACAACTTCAAGGGAAAATGGAAGAAATTAGAAGAGTTGGCTCCTGTGAAGAAAAACAGGAACAAGGAGCACATTACAAACTCACATTTCTCTCGGCACAGCCCTCATGGGTCATTTGTAGATACTCCCTCCAAAGGCAAAGGAACCAAATACATGACAGTCATAAATGATTAAAGTAAAACAAAAGAGTTATGTTTCTATGATATTTAAAAACATACATGGAATAAAAGAATTTTAGGGAAATTCTTGAATGTTCAATTAAAGTGCACATATTTATTAAAATTAGTTTATAGCTAAGAATGTAACATAATTGTTAGAGAGCTGTTTTATCATTCCAGAGGCCCTGGGATATATAGGCCCCTGCTGTGGTCGGTCATGCATGCCTGTAATACAAATATTCAAAAGGTAGAACCAGGAAGATCAGAAGTTCAAGGTCATCCTTTAGTATGCAGCCATTTGAGGCCAGCCTTCGAGCCTTTATGAAAACAAAACAAATGAAAAGAATCTAGTTTGCAACACTGTATTTAATACGATGTTCTGCTAAATGCCAGGTCATCAGAAATAATAAAATGATTACCCATGAAGTTACCATACTTCCATTTGTAAGTAACAAAGAGTCCAGCAAACATTTCTATACATCCTTGTATGAGAGGAAGATATAACAATCCTTTAAAAGCTTATAAGAGGGAGTACATATTAATGTCTAGTTATAGAAATCAATCCCCATTTCACAACAGAAAAAGGAAGTCATATTGTTCTCAGGAGCAAAAGGACGGAAGTGACATCCTCAGGTTAGATGCAACAAGCCATGATGACTGCCCACACTTTCTCATATGGAATTGAGATGAGAGGATGGACTGTAATATGGGAATACATAGAGTAATATATATTAATTGCATTAATAAAATTGTTACAAGAAGATCATGACTCTAATCAATAATAATAATAATAATAATAATAATAATAATAATAATAATAAAACAATTTGGTACCTATTATATCTTTAGAACAAATGAGCTCAAATTTAAGGTCAAATCTTTTAACTGTTAACCCAGTTCTCCCGTTGCTTTGTTGTAGGGATTGTAACAATGTTTGTACACAGAGCCCTGACTCTAACAAAGCTTGCTAAGCTTGCCTCCCTCAAGAGTCAGCACCACAATAACTGTGTAGGAATGGTTGCCCTCTGTGTTCTCAGATGATGATCCTTTCCTTTCTTTTAAAAGGTATAGTTGCTCAATAAATATATTTTTTGAGGATCTACTGTATGTGGAACACTGAGCCAATGGGTAGGGACAATGTGATAGATTTCTTGAACCTAAGAGACTTTGATACAGGTTGGGGAAGATAATAACTATCATATAACTAGTTAAGTATCATCAGGGGCTGAGAAGAAGATAGAATTACAACTACCAATATGACCTTAAGGTGCAGGACTTGGGTAGGTTGTTTTTCAGCTAGATGGCTAGGTGGGTTAAGAAGAAAGATTGTTAAGCAACAATAGCAAACCTAATATATGTAGTAGATGAATATTTAAAAGAGCAAATAATGGAATGGACAATGAGATAACACTTTCAATATGAATTCTTGTTGTAGATCATACAAGCCATCGAGGAGTCTGAATCTAGAAACATACATACAGAATAAGTAGGACATATGCTTGAGCAGAGAATGGGGTATTACCTCTTGGTCCTCAATTGATCCCTTGTCCTAAAACCAAAACTAATTGTGTTTAATATTCTTCTATTTTAACAAATTAACTTGTGTTTAAGAACTATATCCCAGAAACCACTGTTCACTTCTTTTTCCATACCAAGAGAGAGGGGGGGGGAGAAAAGAAGAAGGAGGAGGAGGAGGAATAGACACATTAAATAACTTTCCTATGGTTGAAGAATGTGCCCTCACAGAAGTGCAGGTCCTAGTCATAAGAAGGTGTAGATTTATTTATGGAGCAAAAAGGTTTTGCAGATGTAATTAGAGTTGGAAATTTGAGATGTTGATATCATTCTGGACTATCTAGGACCTAACACATTCCCAAACCTGCGTTTAAAATTAGAGAAGGAGATGGAGACAAAAGTTAGACTGATGTGTCCAAGAGCCAAGGAATGCAGGTAGTTTCTAGAAGCCAGAACAGGCAAGGAAATAGATGCTTCCTTAGAACTACCTGACAGGAATGGTACTCTAATTTTAGTCTGATAGAATTCACGTTGGATTTCTGGCTTCTTAAACAGTCATATAATAAATTTACATTATTTGTGTTGTCATAAACCACTACATTTGTAATTTTTTTATAGCAACAATAAGAAACACGTTTCCCAAGGCCACGGAACTGTAGAATAACAGAACCAGGATTTAAATGGCATTCATCTGATGCCACGGTAAGGAATTAAACCTCTGTGCCATAGAGGCCAGCACAAGCAGAATACAAATTAACTGTTAAGTACTCTGACCTACAGGGGATATCTATATCAATCTTCCAAGACCTAGGGTGCATTATAGAAGAGATGGAAAAGGGGAAGTATGGTATGAAACTCTGTCTTCTGGACATGACACAACCATTTCAATCTTGAACACATAACAGCTATGGCTACCCAAACAAGACCTACATTAAACAAAATAAAAATAAACAAATAAATAATTTTAAAACCCCTATGGAAATAGGAGGGACACTATCAGGAATAAATGGTAAATAAAGGGTAAATATGAAATTGTGAAAATAAGAAAAAAAATTTAAAATTGAGGGTGTGCCCAATTTTCTTACATTTCAGTAGCTCCTACAGAATTGGAAAAGGGGAGATAGAGGAAGAGGGAGAAAGAGAGAGAGGGGCAAGGAGGAAGTAAGGGAAGGAGAGAGAAAGAGAGAGAGAGAGAGAGAGAGAGAGAGAGAGAGAGCATATCAATTCGTGTGTTCTGATTCCCCTTCCCTGTTCTGTAAGAGCAAAGGCTTGCACTCTTAAAGTTATGAGGCTAGTGGGTGTAAGAATTGTCTAGCTGTACAAAAGTCATATAGTTGACTAGAGAGAGCCCCCCCTGGTCTCTTGTCCAGGCGACGGTGACGAAGGCCAGCAATTAGGCTTTCTGATTCTTGGATTCGTTACTATCCTATGATGGTTGGGAACAGGGAGAGTTATCAGTGTCCTGCTTCTACACGAGTATGAGAAGTTCTCACGGTAACAATCTTGTGATTAGTCTGTTCCCAGAAGTCAGCTACAAGTACATGTTGTTTGCAGCCCCCAGCTCCTCGATCCAGCATCCAGGACACAGTAGGTGAATGATCAAATTAAAGATTTATTATGACCAGCTCCCACCAATGTTTTTTTTAAATATAAGGTGCATTTGTGCAGCCTGGGTGTGAATTCCGTTAAAACTCACACTCAGATAGCTTGGCTAGCACTGAAAAAAAGGCATTTATTTCTGCCTCCAGGTCTGGGATCTACACTTTACAAATCTTAGAAAATGAGAACTCACTCTTCTAACATTATACAAAACGCAACTTATAAACACTGTGATTATTCTACAAAAGTTTATAAAGCTGTCATAGAAATGGACTTTTTGCCATTTAAGCATTTCTTTCCCCAATAAAGGAAATAAGTTAGAGGTCAGAGTCTAAGTTAATGGCAAGAGTTGGAACAGAGCCCTAACTAGCTGCCTGGGGTTCACTGCTAGCTCTTCTCTTCCCCAGGTAGAGGCAGGAGGGGTGGAGTGAAGAAGGAAAGGTGGTATGTGGTATGCTAGTTCCAGTGCTGAGACTCTCCCTTGGATTTCCAGCTTCTAGGGAGTGTTTGCCCCTTTGAGCTTTCGAGGTCATGGCCACACACATTCAAGCACAAAGGCGCGTCCCCCTCTGCGCCCTTGTCCAAGAGGAGGAGGCGGACGCGCTTGCGTGCGCATTCAGTATAAATAAGTCCCAAGCGGCGGCCACTGGGCAGAACGAGCTACAGGAGCCTCAGGCCATGGCGGGTGAGGACCACCCGTGGCAGGGCAGCATCCTCTACAATCTACTGATGAGCGCGAAGCAGAAGCACGCGTCTCAGGAAGAGCGAGAGGTGCGCTTGGGGGCTCAGTGCTGGGGTTGCGCCTGCGGTGCTCAGCCCGTCCTGGGTGGGGAGAGACTGTCCGGCGGGCAAGCCAGGTCCCTCTTGTACCGCTGCTGCTTTTGTGGGGAGAATCACCCGCGCCAGGGTGGCATCCTCTACTCTATGCTCACCAACGCCAGGCAGCCAAGCGTGGCGACCCAGGCGCCGAGGGCACGATTCGGAGCACCTTGCTGGGGCTGCGCCTGCGGCAGCGCAGAGCCCCTGGTGGGCAGAGAGGGGCTGCCGGCTGGCCAGGCCCCCTCGCTCCTGTACCGCTGCTGCTTCTGCGGAGAAGAGCACCCGAGGCAGGGCAGCATCTTATACAGCTTGCTCACTAGCGCTCAGCAAACGCACGTGTCTCGGGAAGCACCCGAGGCACATCGCAGAGGCGAGTGGTGGCAGCTGTCCTACTGTACCCAGAGTGTGGGTGGCCCAGAGGGGCTGCAGAGCACACAGGCCATGGCGTTCCTGTACCGCAGCTATGTGTGCGGTGAAGAGCAGCCCCAGCAGATCAGCGTTGCCTCTGGCACGCCCGTGAGCGCAGACCAAACACCAGCGACCCCGCAAGAGCAGCCGAGGGCTCCCTGGTGGGACGCCTCACCTGGTGTGCAGCGTCTGATCACACTCAAGGATCCACAGGTGGTGTGCGAGGCAGCGTCCGCTGGCCTGTTGAAGACCCTGCGCTTTGTCAAGTACTTGCCCTGCTTCCAGATCCTGCCCCTAGATCAGCAGCTGGTGCTGGTGCGGAGCTGTTGGGCGCCCCTACTCATGCTTGAGTTGGCCCAAGATCACCTGCACTTCGAGATGATGGAGATCCCGGAGACCAACACGACGCAGGAAATGCTTACCACCAGGCGGCAGGAGACCGAAGGTCCAGAGCCTGCAGAGCCCCAGGCCACAGAGCAGCCACAGATGGTGTCCGCGGAGGCTGGGCACTTGCTCCCAGCTGCTGCGGTCCAGGCCATCAAGAGTTTCTTTTTCAAGTGCTGGAGTCTGAACATTGACACCAAAGAGTATGCCTATCTGAAAGGGACCGTGCTCTTTAACCCAGGTAAGCATTGTCAACCTTGTGCACTGTCTCTTCAGGTCAGAAAAGCACCACTACAGACATTTATGAGTTTTTAGTAGGGGTTTTGGAGCCCACTTGACTGTGACTGACTCTGCAAATCTGCTGCACACATCAGGAATACCCTGTCAAGTGGTCAAATGGGTGAGCTTCTGCCAGAAACTTGGCACTGGATTGGTGGTGATAGTGTGTGTGTGTGGGGGGGGGGGGGGCAGGGGTTGGGGGGAGGGTGGGGAACGAACCAGTAAGCTTTGTACCTGGCTCTCTATTATCTGCTGCTACAGAAGTTTCTGTCTTCATAGGACCTGGCTAACTCTTCCTTCTTTAGCTGTCCTTTCAATCCAGTAACATAACTTTTAAAAAGTTTTTGCTCATTTCACACAGCTCTTCTTACATCCCTATTTTCCAAGTTTTCCACTAAAAAGGAGATCCCGTTGGGTGCTGCGGGGGGTGGGGTGGGTGGGGTGTGTATTATGCTTTCCCAAGCTCCTCCCCTCGGGAGTCTTTAGCTCAACTCAGCCCAGATTCTGCAAGTCTGAATAGACAAGTGGCTCAGGTGATTTTTGAGGTCATCTGAGAAACAGTTTCTCTTTCAGCCGATGCTATTAATCCTGCTCTGTTGTGATTCAAAGTTGAGACCAAGGTCTCAGCCTTTATTAGTCTGTATTTTCAGTAATTTGCCACTTGCCTTGACCCTGTTTCACATCCTTTGCCCCCCCCCCACATCCCTCCCCCTTTGTCCACTCCCTCTCTATTGTTCCTCTATTCTTTTCCAGAGTTCTCTCTCAAAAGGAGTTTAATCCCACCAAATTGCATGTTTTTAAATAGTAATGCACCCACACGCATGTACAATGCAAGGTGTGTAAAACACGTGGCCTCTCTTTCCTGATTACCTTTTTGCATCCTTTTGTCTTTATATCTAAAGCCTTATACAGGACAAAGATACACAGAGTTTTAAATTATATATATACATGTAAATAGGTTTTTACCATAAAGGCATAAGGTAAGGGGATATGTAAACTGGAGCCCTTTTTTCTGCCTTTACATTGAAGGGACATTTTGTGAGGTTAGAAGGGTATAAGTAGGGGGAAGGGGCAGGGAGATGTGAGTAGGAGTTGGAAATGAGGGCCAATCAAAACAGTATGAATGAGAATACCATAAGGGTGCCTCTTAGTTTTGTATCTTAAAAATAATTTTTAATGGAGGGGGAACATAGGTACCTTAAGGAAAGGGCCAGGGGCTCTGGTATGAAAAATAATGCATACCTCCCAAAAGACAGCTTTCACAAAGCACCATCTATATGTAGACCTAGAGAGAGTGCCAATACATACAATGAAATAGATATCCAAACTTGACTACCAGGATATAAATAGAGTGGAGGATGCTGATGCTGTCTTAATCAGGATTATAATCAAGATAAGAAGTGTTGCTTTATTTTGTTCTTCCCTTTATAAGTTGAAATTTGTCTATAGTAGGAATGCTTATTTTCTATCACCATTATTTTTCACCACTATGACTTTTCAACATGATTTTAAAATACGCTCCTTAAATTTTGTAAAGGAAGTAAGAAAACGTATATCATCATTTAAGCAAATCTGCTTGAAAGTTGCTTTTGAGTCATCTTTCACTCTGTGATGGTTTTCTTTGTCTTTTAACCCTTGAATGCTATTAAGAGCTTTTTTTTTTTTTTTAAAGACAGACAGACGAACAGACAGGAAGGAAGGAAAAAAAAAGACTCTTCTGCCAGTATTTTTCTCCCAAAGAACCCTTTGGAACATTCATTAGAGTCATAATTTTTAGAACTTCCTACAATCTGGAAATTATGGTACAGACAATATCATAGTACTAAACCTTAGCACTGAAGTCATTGTGGACCTCTAGAATAATAGCACACGAGTCACAGTTTATGGCTATAAAGAGTACAATCTAATGACTGGACAGTCCGTGTAATTGTGGGAAAGAATGGCAATATAATTGTAATATGGCAAAACTTATTATCAAATGATATAATTCTCAAAGGTATATTTCCCTTGAAATAACATCAATATCTTTATATTTTCACAGAACATGACCTGGAGCTGTGATGCATCAATTATATTCTATTGACATGAAATTAAGTGTGCCAGTGTTTGTGCACACTTTAGTGTGTCCAGTGTATGTGCACACATCCTTTCATCCTTAGAAGTGTTGCTTCTGAAAACTTAGAACTTATTTCAGTCCATTATTTTAGGCCCCAGAAAACCCTTTTAATCAAGAAGCTAGGGTTCTTTTTAATCGGGATGGGACTAAAAAAAATGAGTTTGGCCTAAACCATAAAGATCCTGTGGTGAGCTGTTTTAAAATAAAGTTTTCTCCTTTCAGACCTGCCTGGCCTGCAGTGCGTGAAATACATTGAGGGTCTTCAGTGGAGAACCCAGCAGATCCTTACTGAGCACATCCGGATGATGCAGAGAGAGTACCAGATCAGATCCGCTGAACTGAACAGTGCCCTTTTCCTGCTGAGATTCATCAATAGCGATGTCGTCACTGAACTCTTTTTCAGGCCCATCATTGGTGCAGTCAGCATGGATGATATGATGCTGGAGATGCTCTGTGCAAAGCTGTGAAGGCATATGTCCACTCAAGTGCATTTTACTATAGATGGAGAAAGCGGTCGTAGCTGTAGGCAGAAGAGTGCTAAAATTTGTGAAACCAAACTTTCTTGTATTTTTACATGCATAGTATATTTGTATTCAATTGAAGAAATACTTTAGTTACAATGTAAAAATCCCTCTGCTCCATACTGGCTTCTTGTGAAGGAAAGCATTTGCAAACAAATCACTATTTCTGTATATCTCTAAGAGTGTGGTACTAGGCTAACAAGCTAATTTCATAAAAATAACATCTCTTTCCATTAACCCCGCCAAATAAAATTTATAATATTAACTTTTAATAAAATTTAAGGTACTAACCGTTAAACGGACTGGAGAGTTTTCTTGGGGTTTACAGCTTCAAATACTTTCAAATCTAGCTAAAATAACTGAAGATACAATCGTGAGTAACTTCATGGAATTTAATGCTACAGTATGTCACTGGTTAAAAAAAAAAAAAGGTTATTTTGCCTGGCTTCACTGCTTCCATTAACAGTATAAAAGATTGTCTTCATTCCTGCCTGGAACTCAAAAAACAATCTATGTCCTAAGAGTGAAAACTATTTCCAGAGTTTGAATTTAGAATTTTTCTGTATACAATTATGAATTTGAACTAAAGTTCCATCATAAATCCACATAATGCCAGGGGGCATTATCATTTCAGAAAGTTCAATATAACCATAAAACCCTCGCTATGTCTCACCTTTTAGGTACACTGTTTAGGTAACTGTCAAATTAAACAATCCTGACATGTGAGTTACTTTCTGCAGCCCCTTTAAATACAATTCAGAAAAAGATTTCCTCATTATTGTGAGATAAAATTCAAAGCTATTCAGGTCCATTCACTTAGAAGAAACACATTGCCTATTTAGTAGTAATCAGTTACTCTAGATCAATGTAATAATTAATTTCAAGGGGACTTTTTAGATTGAGCCAGGGTGTTACTCTGTAGCTAAGGCTTGCCCGAATTCAATATGTAGCCCAGGTTGATCTCCAAGTCATAAAATTATTCCTGCTAATCTTCCCATGAGCTGAAATAGGTCCATTCCACTGTGTCCAGCTCAACAGAGTTTTAAACATCTTTATGTGAAGATCTCCTTAGAAGCCTGGTGAATCTTATTTGCAACTTATCAGGGTCAGCCACTCAGAACAATGTGCCAAATGAATTACTTAGAATTTCAAAGAAATCAATTCTCCCCAGGAACAATATAAACATTTAAATACAATAGTAGTTTACATGTGGTATACAATACATGTACTTATTATCAGCACATTAGATAAGAAATTGGTAGTAGGTGGACTATCTGACTTAATTAAAGCAGCTGTTAGTGTAACTGTAATTTCAATATCTATACATTTCTAATGTGATAAGAAAATATCTCAGCACATAGTTATTTTCAGGGATAAAGATTATTAAAATGATAATAAGAACATACAGCTTGGTTATAAGGGAAGAGGGGCATATGCAGACTGTGGAAAAATTCACTTCTTCTTGACACCCCTTTGCTCTCTCCCTACCATGAAGCTTCACACAGGATACATTCTTTTCCCAGAAATAAAAACTCATCAGCATATCTGCAATATTTTAATGCTTCTTCCCAGAGAAGCCCTAAATGATTCAGAAAGGGAGTTATTTTAAATTTTTATTGTGGTTAGCTATATAGGCTTCCTCTACCTTGCATACATAAAAATTCCAAACATAGAGAAGGAAAAGTGGTCACTGTGAATCACCATATTTGCCAAAATTATTTAGGCACTGGGTCACCCTTAGTGAGAATCCTTCCTAAATCAAAGTTCTGAGCTGTTAGCTAAGAGCCCACCTTCTAAGCAGGCCCTTCAACGAACAGAATCCAAGTTTACTGGGTTCACTTTCTTTTGTGTATTCTACCCCTTTGACACAATGGGAACAACCTGTAACATTGATCCCACGCACCTTAAGAGGCACAGTTAGCAACTGAAGTGAGTCTCATCAACTTTTCCATCTAAGGTGGTCAATGCCTTATTTCCTTGTTTCTTTCTGAAACTTTTCTTTACCTAACCACTCTCATTTCTGGGCAATAAGTAGCAGGTGACCTGACCACCTTCCAAGGCTGAGAAAATGACACGAAACCTCACATAAAACCCACAATCTCTAAGGGTTCATTCATGTGGATCACAGCTTGCAAGAAAGGTAGCTTGGCACGTGTCCTCCTAGCAGAGGGGAAAACTTCCAGAATTAGTTTAAAAGTCATTATTGACCAACTCCTTCCCAACTCGGGGCTATCCTTTTCTCTTTTCTTGTTATGAAATCAATGACCTATTCAATACTCCCAACTTCACAGCTTTTCTTAAGTGTTTTAGGTTTTTTTTTTTCCCACCCTGTCTTTTCATTTGGAAGGACTGCATTGAAGAGTGACAGAAGAATTTTTCACCAAATAACATTTCAATGTAACTGTATTATATAGCACATCTAGTGGGCAGAGGTGTCACACTCCTTGTCTGAAACCGCAGCTTTCAGCAGGAATAGTAAGATAGGAAAGCAGTTGGTTTAAGTGAGAAATTCAGAGTCCACCAGACGTTCCAACATCTGTAACACTTTGTTAGTATGATGGCTTTAACTGGTAACAACAGTTAGACGATTCCATTATTCCCATGAAAACTGGACTTCCTTTTGATTTAGCATGGTTCTGTGGTAAAATTGAACTAGTCCATAGCAGACAATGTCAGGATTCAGATGAGTGTTCCAAACAACTAGGGGTTTTTATTCAGCATCAGTATACACTACACAATATAGGAAAAGACAGCCAAGTGGCCAGTCCTAAGCACCATCTACCCTATTAGTTTATATTGTCTAATTTAACTCATGTAAAACTATGCATATCAGGGCAGAAAACCCTTAGCTTGTGAGCATAAGATATCTGATTTCACAAAAGCATATTGCTAAAAAGAAACAAACAAGTCAAACCTTTTTGAATCATAGCACATACAAAAGCTTCAATAATGTACCTCTTCCTGATGTTGGTTCTAATTTTTTGAGTTGCTCCAACATACAAAATAATAAGTATAATTATAAAGCCTAGCTATGGATGGCACAAAGCAAGGGACCTCTGTTTAATAAGTGGATACAGTTTGGAAACACACACTAAAATGTTATTTAGTGTTATAAGTAAAGGAAAATCTATCTGGGGAGTGGTGACTTATAATCCTAAAACATGGGAGGCTGTGGGAAATGACAGATTTGAGGCCACTCTGGACAACAGAGTGACTTCCAGGTCAGTCTGAGCTACAGAATAAAGTCCAGTCTCAAAAATTAAGGAGATCAAAATGGAGAAGAGTCTTCCATTTGCACTACATAAATGAGCCTCTATAGTGTTAAGTGAAGTGAATCAGTACATGAATAAAATAACGTGCAAATTCTAAAGGCAGAACATATGCAAGCAATGAGTTGATGGTAGGTATTAAAAGTTATCTGGTTTGGGTTTTGTCCTTCTCAAAGACCATTAAAAAACTGATGAAACTATTGAACACAGACTTTCTCTGTACAACATATGAACTTCCAAAATTCAAAAACTTCCACATGAAGTCGATTCAGTGGCAAACCAGACACATGAAATTATCAAATATGAGGTATCTAGTATACTTGGCTCTGTGTTCCTTCAAGGTATGACTAGTCTCTATTTAGTGGAGTACTGGATATTAAAGGAGAGCAACATCATACTTTTTTCATGTATCTTTTTTGCAGCTTTCTCCACATGAAAAATCCCATGCAACTTTTAGGAAATTATAAGCATACATCATTTTATATCAACTATCCAGATGTTATAGTCAGAAATACAAAACTGTGAATGAAAATTCCCTTTCTTGAATAATATTGAGAGCACACAGAACTGCATAAGGAAATTGTACGTCTGGTCACAGGTAAGAGTTCTGCTGCTGTTTCATATTACTGCTCCCATCCTAGGCTTTCAGCATTCTCTACACCGTTGTCAGTCCCCAAATGACATGGGGGACTGTATTTCCGAGAAAACGGATCATTCTAGGAAGCCCCATTGCTGCCATCTGTATGGTCATCCCCATGATTACCTCCACATTAGGCTGTTTTCAGCACTCCGCGTGGGTTTGTACTCAGAGCTAAGATTTATTACAGAGATGTGACAATATGTGACAGGATCGTGTCAGGGCAAGATAGGCAGAATGTGGATGAATTCATCAGCAGGCATCTTGCTTTATTCTCCTGTGCATGCAGGGTCACACAGAATGAAATCTTCCCCTGGCAACAAAAATGAATCAACCTGCAAGTGATGGTTTTGTCCAGTGAAATCTTTTGAGATTCTGAGTTTAGATGTGTTTATTGAGGCTGATCACATTGGTACTCAACATCTATCATGTGTCTAAGTTCCAAATAGACAGAAAACAAACAGATGCTCAGTCTAAACCACCCTGTGTATAGTCTGGACATGGTGAATCACTTCTATGAGTTAGGAAAGAAGAAGAGAACATCTGAAGTAGAAGTTCCCAGATGTCAGCCAAGGTCATGTATTATCAGGACAAGTGTATTATATAACTTGCATTTATAATTGAAGGGGAAAGATCATAGTTCAATTGAAAAATAGTTAGAATTAATATTATTTTTCCCATTTCATTTCACTCAATCTCCAATTCTGTCTTCTATTTATCATTTTCTTACTAAGGAAGTGCACAGACTGTTGATTTAGAACCTATGAAAGTTAATAGCTATTTTTCTCAGTATGGCAGTTTATAAATCTAATTATTCTCGCCATATCCAGTTTGTGTGTGTGTTTGTTTATGTGTGTGTGTGTTATCACCCACACATGTGCAAGTAGTCACAGAAACAGGGAGACTGTCAGATCTCCTGAAGTTGGAGTTAAACAGGAGGTTTTAAATCATGGATGTGATTTCTGATACCCAAACTCCAGTACTCCAGAAGAAATGCAAATGTTTATAACGAAGGGGTTTTCTGTCATTCTATTCTTACTTTAACATCTTGCTTCTTCTTCTTTTTTTTTTATAGCCATGATGTTGCTGACATCAAGAAGAAAAGGGTAAAGGAGCAGAACAATTCTTATGTGATTCATGTCAAACTTGTAGGCACCAATCACTTTAAGGTTTTGTTGACAGATTAAGGATTCTGTAAACTGGAGACAACTGCTTTACCTCTGGTTCCAGGGCGGATGATTATCATGCCTCTTCTATGGTCACTGCACTCACATGCACAGACACACACACACGGACACGCACACACACACACACACAGGGGGGTGGGAGGGAAGGAGGGAGGGAAGAAGGGAGGGAGAGAAGGCAGAAGAGAGGGAGGACAAGGGAGAGGGAGAGAGAGAATATTTTTCTCTACATATTAGTGGCTTGGTGTTTTTATGAGACTCCTAACAGTGAGAGTGAGGGCTGTCACTAACTCTTTTGCCTGCTCCTGGAACTCTTTTCTTCCTATTGGTTTGCTGTGTACAGCCTGGATTCATATGCAGCAATGTGCCTAGTCTTACTGTGTCTTTTTTTGTAGTGTTTGTTTCTCGGAGGTCTGCTCTTTTTGGAAAGGAAATGGAAAAGTAGTGGATCTGGGGGAGGGGGAAGTGGGTGAGAGAGAAGAGGAGTTGGGGGAGACTGTTGTCAGGATGTATAAAAAAATCTATTTTCAATAATAAAACATTATGTAGACTTTATTAATTACTACATCATGACTTCCACCCTTAATTAGAGTATTATTTTCTCTGTGCCTCAGAAAGAACTTGCAGTCAAATCTTTTAATATTCAGTTACAAATGTGCTTTAATTAACATTTTGATAAATACTGAGCCTTTGATCATAGCTATAGTTTTTTTTTACTAACATGTGTGACAACTTCAATCTCCCTTCATCTATGTTAAATTTGACTCCTCTCTTCTCTTTCATATTTTTCCATTAATTTATTTATTCACTTTACATCAAGATCGAAGCCCCCCTTATCCTCCCAGTTCTTCATTCATATAGCCCTCCACTTCTCCTCTAATAAGGGGGTAACCCCCCAGGGTATTGCCCCACCTTGGTACATCAAGTCACTGCCCACCCGACCCCTGAAAGCCACAGATTTCTGTTCACTCTCTGGGCCCTCTTTTCCTGGATCTCCCTACACATTGATCCTCCCCCCCCATTCCCATCTCCACTCCCACCCAGGTCCCTCTCTCCTTCTTCCTTCTATGAGTATTTTATTCCCCCTTCTAAATGAGATTCAAGCATCCTCCCTTGTTAAGATTCAAGCCTTCCTTCTTGTTTTGCTTCTCTGAGTCTGTGGATTGTAGCATGAGTATCCTGTATTTTATGGCTAATATCCACTTATACATGAGTGCATACCATGCATGTCGTTTTGGGTCTGGGTTACCACACTCAGAATGATATTTTCTATTTCCACCCATTTGCCTGCAATTTTCATAATGTCCTTGATTTTAATAGCTGAGTACTATACCATTGTGGAAATGACCCATTCTTTATCCATTCTTTGGTTGGGAGACATCTGGGCTGTTTCCAGTTTCTGGCTATTATGAATAAGGCTGCTATGGAAATAGTTGAGCAAGTCTCCTTGTGGAATGGTTGAGCAACTTTTGAGTAAATGCCCAGGAAGTTTACTATGACAGTGTGTCTCCTAAGAATGTCAGAAGCTACACAAATAAAGTCTTACCAACAGGAGTAATGAAATATAACCTTGAAGAGGACATCTATGGACATGCTAATGTGGAAGAGAGAAAGCTCTAGAAGCCTCTACCCTACACAGAGAACTACAGCCAATTAAGAAACGCTGACAGTGGAGTGGAAGAAATAGTATTCAACAGGAAGAGCACACCAATTTCTTACCCAATACCAAATGGCTTGGCCTAAAAACATAGTCATACAAGTAACATTATATAGACTATATGTAAATGCCTCATAAATATTTCAGAAATGTTCAATATTCTTAGCTTTGTGAACCAAACAAATTAAAATTATCTTGAGATTCTATTTTACCATGGTCATAATTGCTATCATAAAACAAACCAAACCAAACCAACCAACCAAACAAACAAAAAACAAACCTGTCAACAAAGGCTCGCTTAGAAGTGGGAAAAGGAGGACCTTATGCACTCTGGGTGGCAGTGCATCCGATGCAGTCACTATGGAAATATGTGTAGTAAGTTTCTCAAGATACTAAATGTAGAAGCACCATATGACCCAGACATAACACACCTGATATGTTACCAAATGACTGTGCATCCTATCACTGAGATACGTGTACACCCATGTTTAGTTACTCATAATAGCAAGGAAAGGAATTGGCCTAAATGACTATTAACTGATGAAGGGGTAGAGAAAATGTAGTGTGTATACATAATGAAATGTTTATTCAGCTATAAAGAAAAATTAAAATTCATGGGAAAATAGAATTGAAAACTATTATGGTACATTACATAACCAGATTCAGAGAGAAAAATATGTTTTCCCCCTAGGGGATAATAAATTTTAATTTTATATGTGTGTATATAGGCTGGGGGTTTAGGTCATGAAACTATAAATGCAACTGTAAAAGATGAAAATGTGGTTTTATGAAGGAGGGGGTAAAAGGGAATACTATAGAATATATGTGACATAAAAAGAGACATATGGGTCTGTTAAAGAAATGACTCATCAGTAAAGAGCATTTGCTGTTTGTGGTGGTTTGAATATGCTTGCTTTAGGCAGTAGCATCATGAGTGACCTTGTTGAAGTGAGTATGGCCTTGTTGGAGGAACTGTGCCACTATGGGGGTGGGCTTTGAGACCCTCATACTAGCCGTGTGGTAGCCAAAATTCTCATGTTGGCTTTTGGAACAAGATGTAGAACACTCACCTCCTTCTCCAGAGCCATCCCTGCCTGGATACTGCCATGCTTCCTGCCTTGATGATAATAGACTGAAACTCAGAAACTGTAAGTGAACCCCAATGAAATTTCATCCTTATAAGAGTTGCCTTGGTCAAGGTGTCTGCTCACAGCAGTAGAAACCTCACTAAGGCACTGTTCTTCCACAGAATCAGAGTTCATTACTTAGTTCCCTTATCAGGCATTTCATAGTTGCCAATCTTAACTCCAGATTCAAAGGATTCTATGCAATTGTCTTCCTTTGACACCTGTCTGTATATCTGTACATACCTAAATACAAACTTACACACTTATAAAGAATTTTTTAAAATAATAATATAGTTTTTTTTTAATCTTAAAAAGTGGGGTGGGCACAGAGCAAAGTTTCCTGAACAGAACACCAATGGCTCAGGTTCTAAGATCAACAATTGACAAATGGGGCCTCATAAAATTGAAAAGCTTCTGCAAGGCAAAGGACACTGATAATAGGACCACAGGGCAACCCACAGAATTGGAAAAGATTTTCTACATCTGATAGAGGACTAATATCCAATATAAGCAAAGAACTCAAGAAGTTAGACTCCAGATAATCAAATAACCATATTAAAAATGGGGTACAGAGCTAAACAAAGAATTCTCAACTGAGAAATACAGAATAGCACAGAAGCACCCAAAGAAATGTTCAACATCCTTAGTCATCAGGGAAATGTAAATCAAAATGACCCTGAGACTCCACCTCACACCAGTCAGAATGGGTAAGATCAAAAACTCAGACAACAGCAGATTCTGGCAAGGATGTGGAGAAAGAGGAACACTCCTCCATTGCTGGTGGCATTGCAAGTTGGTACAACCACTCTGGAAATCAATCTCGCAGTTCCTGTGGAAACTAGAAATAGTTTTATCTGTCGACCCAGCTATACAATTCCTGGGCATATACCCAAAAGACTCTCCAACATAAAACAAGGACACATGCTCTACCATGTTCACAGCAGCCTTATTTATAAAATCCAGAAGCTGGAAACAACCCAGATGTTTCTCAATGGAAGAATGGATACCAAAAATGTGGTATATTTACATAATGGAATACTACTCAGCTATTAAAAATGATGAATTCATGAATTTTGCAGGGAAATGGATGGAACTAGAAAATATCATCCTGAGTAAGGTAATCTAGATACAACAAGACACACTTGGTATATACTCACTGATAAGTGTGTATTAGGCCCAAAGCTCAGAATACCCACAATACAACTCACAGACCCTATGAAGCACAAGAGGAAGGAAGACCAAAGTATGGATGCTTCAGTCCTACTTAAAAGGGGGATACAAAATAATCACATGAGCTAGAGCAAACTAGGGACACAGGAGAGACAGAGGAGGGGGAAAAGTGGGGCAGGATCAGGTGTGGGAGGAGAGAGCTGGGAAGAAATACAGAGGGTCAGGAAATTGAATGGAGGTAGCACTGGTGGCTGAGGAACTGGGGTAGCCACTAGAAGTCACAGATGCCAGGGAAGCAAGAGGTTCTCAGGACCCAATGTGGATGACATTAGCTGAAATACCCAACAAAGGTGAGGGAGAACCTGCAGAGACCATATCTAGTAGATAGGCATGACCCCCGTTTGAGAGATGCGGCCACCCACCCATCTCCAAAATTTTTAACCCAGAATTGTTTCTGACTCAAGAAAATGCAGGGTCAAAGAAATGGGGCAGAGACTGAAGGAGAGGCCATCCAGAGACTGTCCCACTTCAAGATCCATCCCATCTGCTGACACCAACCCCCAACACTAATGCTGATACCAAGAAGTGTTCACAGACAGGAGCCTGGTATGGCTGTCCTTTGAGAGGCTCTGCCAGCATTTAAGACAGATGCAAATACTCATAGCCAACTATCGGACTGAGCCCGGAAACCCCAATGGAACAGTTAAGGGAAGGACTGAAGGAGTTGAAGGGGATTGTAACTTCATAGGATGAAGAGCAATATTAACTAACCAGACATCTCCGAGCTCCCAGGGACTAAACCACAATCCAAAGAGTATACATGAGTCAGCCCATGGCTCTGGCTACATCTGTAGAAGAGGACTGTCTGATTTGGCATCAATGAGAAGAAAGGCAGGCCCTTGGTCCTGTGGAGGCTTGATGCCCCAGAGTAGGGGAATGCTAGGACAGTGAGGAGAGAATGGATGGATGGGTTGGGGAGCACCCTCATAGAGGCAAAGGGAAAGGGGAATGGGATAGGGGCTTTGCAGAGGGGAAACTGGGAAGGGGGCAACATTTGAAATGTAAATAAAATAACCAATTAATAATAAATAAATAAGATTTAAAAATAAAAGAAATAATTTTTAAAAATATTTTTATTACGTATTTTCCTCAATTATATTTCCAATTCTATCCCAAAAGTCTCACATACCCTCCCCCCCACTCCCCTACCCACCAATTCCCACTTTTTGGCCCTGGCATTCCCCTGTACTGGGGCATATAAAGTTTGCATGTCCAATGGGCCTCTAAAAGAAATCATTTGGTTTTCTTTTTCCTTATAGTCTAGCAGTTTCTACTTCACTATTTTTCATTTTTAAAAGAAATAAATAGTGAAGTAGAAGCTGCTAGACTATAAGGAAAAAGAAACCATGGCAGGGGTGGGAGAAAGCATCAGGGAAGGGAATGCAACAAGAAAGGAGAGCCAACAAAAGCAGGTGCAAACATGCCATAAAGATAAAACCAGAAGGGGTTTGAGAGATGGCTCAGCGGCTCAGAGCACTTACTGATCTTGCAGAGGACCCTAGTTTGATTCCCAGCACCCACATCAAGCAGCACTTAAGCACCTGTATCTCTAGTTACATAGGATTTATGTTATCTGGCGTCTGAAGGTTTTTATCTACATGTGGTAGATATGAACTTATGATCACACACACACACACACACACACACACACACACACACACACACACTGGTATAGTGATACATGATTTTAATCCTAACATTCAGGAGATAAAGACAGAAAGGTCTCTGTGAATTCAAGATTCAAAGCCAGGCTGGTCTAAGCAAGTGAGTTTCAGTACAGCCAGAGCTGCACAGAGATACCCTGTCTCAGAAACAACAACACATCAATAAATAAGTCTTTAAAAAGAAAACAAAGAGCTCAAGCAAAAAAGCCAATACTCATTTGAACTGTGTATTATTTTGAGTGCTGTTCATAGAGTATACCTTTCAATGCCTACACTATGTTACAAGTTAAAAATTCTCTTCCTGGGTAAGAAAATGAAGATGCAGTGTCAAGGCACTGTCTAAGACTCCTTCAATAGCATGGAGCTTGGCTAGAATTTCAAGGTATGCTTAAATGACAAAAGCCTCTGCATCCTTTGCAAAATACACTGTTGTCCAGTTGCATTACAGAAGCTAAATGGGAATAATGTGACATTCATTTTAAAATAGAAATAACAAAGACTTCTAGGCACACATGATGTCGCTTTGCATAATTACAGTGAACACAGTTTCTAAAACAGAAATGGTGATATATGACTTATCTGAACTTCAGTATTTGTGCTCACATTTATACCAGTAAGCCCGAGGAAGCATAAAATATAATATGCATCTAATTCTATTTGATTTTTACCAAATCATCTTAATTTTAAAAAAATGAAGTCACATGAAATAAATGATACCCAGTTTGAAAAGAACAAATATGTTCTGGAAACCCTACTTCTGTCGTTTCAAGCCAGTTAGTCTTGTCTCCTTCAGGTTTTCATCTTTTACCTGTACTAATTTTGTCAGAAGTCTAGTTTACCTAAGGACTCTGAAACTATTTCATGCTTCAGTTTATAAAGGTAACTAATGCTAGGATTTAGACATTTAAAAATACATGTGGATGATTTAATAACATTGATGCAATTACAGTGTTTTAAGTGGTTTTCCCCTACCTCCATAAAATAATTGTATTACCGTCTAATGCTACTATTGTCATTGCTGTCTAAATTATAAACAAAAGAATTGCCAAAATAGAAACCGTCTGCCAGCTCAAATTAGGCATGGTATACAGAATATTAAAACATACAAAGAACCTTACTGCTCATATTTCCAATACAAAGCAAAAATGATTGCTTTCAATTAGCCCAAAAGTCACTCAAACAAATATCTTGTTAAATATCACGAGTCATTTATTTGGGAGTCTTTCTGGAGGCAACATTTAAACAGCAGATAAACCCCTTCTATTCTGTTGGAATGATTTCATCTGTGTTCCCACAACTAACATGAGAGTGGAAGTTTTCACTGATTGCACAAAACAAAGAAACAAAGTAGAAAACAAACCCCAATAAAATGAAATTATCCTTTGTAGATAGCTCCATTATGCAGTTTTACAACTTTAACAAAATGTTTTGTTATCTCTGAACTGGTCAACATCAGCCTGCTTCCTTGTGCAGACTCTAGATATATTATATATGAATTAATTCAGTTTTGGAAGATGAAGCATGTTGCTTTGTTTCTTTGCCCTGTTTTTTGCTCATATCACTCTTTATTGCCTTATACATCTCTATGCTACTCATTTGATTAATCTGGACTTTCATTACTATGTTAGTTTTTTAAGATAGAAGGTAGTTTATTAAAATGTTGATAATTATGTAAAAAATGTGGGAACTGTATTAGCTATCCTTGTGACAGAGTACCCTGCCCGACAGAAGCAATTTGCGGGAGGGAAGATTTATTTTGCTTCGTGAATTCAGTACAGAATAGGTGGGAAGGCATGGCTGAGCAGCATCATTCCTAAAAGAGAAAGAGTAGAGTAGAAACTCCTCATATAGCTGAGGACAGTATGCACCAAAAGCAGAGTGAAACCAGGGGTGGGTATGACCTTTCAAGACCCAGTCTCCCAAAGGCTCAAGAGCCTTCCAATTAGTACAGCAGGCCGGTTGGGAATTGGAAGTCTAAAACAGAAGCCTGTTGAGAACATTTCCCATCCAAACTACAATGGGATGAGAAGTTAGATTCACCATATATGTGAAGATGCCAGTTATGACTTTCCTCTCCATCTTTTCATTTTCTTGTCATCTGAGAAGTGTAATTGCCACAATGCTGATTGCAACCAGAGAAATCTCTTAAGTGAGCACTACAGAACCTAGTCCTTTTTTTTTTTTTTATTTACTTTTATTTTGTGTATGGGAGTTTTGACTCCGTGCCTGTGTATCACATGCTTGCAATGCAGTGGGAGGCCAAAAGAGAGGGACAGATGCCCTGTAACTGAAATTAGAGATGTCCTATAGGCATTATTTGGATGCTAGGAATTGAACAAAACTCCTCTGCAAGAGCAACAAGTGCTCTCAACAACTGAGCCGTCTCTCCAGCACACAATGAAACTGCAGGGATGCCTACAGCCTTTAATGGAATAGCTCTCCATAGTCAGACTCTCAGGTCATATACTACCTACTTACTGACCTATCAGATCTGGCCTGTGCTCTCCAGTAATTGTCTCTGCCCTTGGAGACTCCCTGTAACTGTTCTCTTTCAGGAGATGCCAGTCTTGATGGAATCAGCCATCAATTTATTGTTATATTTTTTTCTTTCCTTGCCTAGATACTACAACAGTTTCTTTTAAGACTTGCTATCCTCTTACACTTTAGAATCTTTTTTACCCTTTTGGTACTTAAGTACTGTCTAATTGATAGTCATTTTAGTTTAATCTTCTCTATTCAAAATACTGGTGGTGGAACTGGAGAGACAGCTCAGAGGTGAAGAGGGCTTGCTGCTCTTCCAGAGGACCTAAGTCCACTTCCCAGCACCCACACTGGGCAGCCCCCAATCTGTATGTAACTGCAGATCAAGGGCATTAGGAACCCTTTTCTGGCATAAATGAGTATTTTACATACACACATTCACATACCTAAATGAAAACCAACTACATTTTAAAAAATACTGGTGTTGTTTCTTTTCCTCAGAAGATACTGAGTAACAAAGGTATAGAGGATGGATAACATAACATGGATCAGATTTTCTTACTGAGGGTAAGAAATACAAAGCAAAACATGATCTGCATATATTCAGCTGTAATTTTATTTAAAGATATTAAGGTTCATTTTAAGAGACACTATGTAAGTGGTAAGTTTGGGTGGTGTAAGCCTGTGATCCTTGCACTTGTGAGGTAGAAGCAAAGGGGTCAAAAGTTAAATACCAGTCTTTTCTACAGGAGATGCCATTTCAAAAATAAAATTGTAACCTAATATCACTTAGCTTTAGTGAACAATAAAAGCAATGACTTTTCTTACCAGGAGACCAAAAGCCAGAGATAAAGATTTTTTTCAGTGTGAAACATGTAAGGTTATGTCGAGTAGTAATTTGAATTAATGGTGATGTTAAAAGGTACACAGAAAAGTAAGTAGGTGGGAGATACTCCTTACCTACCACTTCATCCACACACCTGGATAATGCCTGGAAGTTCCAATTGAGTGAACTTGGCATTCTTTGTTCTCATTTTTCCTCGTTTGGAAAGATTTGTAGGCCAATAATCATTTTGATTTTAGCATGCAATTTCATCTTCTTTGCTTGAGCTCCTGCGCATTATGTAGAAAGCATCCTGTTCTCAAGCAACTGCGGGTTGTTTGTTTGTTTGTTTGTTTTTCTGTGCTTTCACTGTTCCTTGATGGTGAGTGAGGAGAGTTCTGGAAAAACAGTTGTTAATACTGTCAAGGTATTAGTGCTAAAGAAAGGTAAGGAAACAAACTAGACAGCACCAAGAAAATGGATCCTGCCTCTACAGGAAACTGCTTCTATCATTGTTCTTTTAGGGGGAGAGGGAGGGATAAAAATAGTCACATGATACAAGAATACAAATAAGGTGGTCCAAGAAACTCATCTGCTGAAAGTTAATGAGGATGCTTTTAACCACAAGCTTTAGATTAATTTAATCAAAAGCATGAAGAAAGTTTAAACAATATTTTTCTTATTATTCAAAAGAGGTTCTTTTCTCACAATGGTTTCCTCTCCCTCTATCCCTTTCACCCCCTTATCTCCTCCTATCTCAATTCACTACCTTTCTGTTTCTCATTACAAAAGAACAGGCTTCTAGGGATAATCATAAAATAAAATAAAATAAAATAAAATAAAATAAAATAAAATAAAACAAAACAAAATAAAACTATCACATTAGAGTTGGGTAAGAAAAACAGAAAGAAAAAGCCCATGAGAAGGGACAACAATCGGAGAGCCACTTGTTTGCACACTCAGGAATGCCATAAAAACAGTAAACTGGAAGCCATATGACTCCTAATAATATTCTGCTATACTCATTGGTCCAAACTTGGGAAAGTGGCCAAATAATGTCTGATTCAACTTAAGGCCTACTCCAGGAACTTAAACCCGTACCTGATACTGTTTGGGTGACTCTAAGACTAGATAGCACAGAGATATAGGATAGAACCAAGTACTACTGGGTTAAAAAATTATCAACAAAATAATAATCTGTTATGTTCATAGATAAATCCCTACTTTAGACATCCTCTGAGAAGATTCCTCCTCCAGCATATAGGAACAATACAGAGATCTACAACCAGACATTACACATAGAGTGACCTTGAGGCACTCAGCTCTCACTCAGCTCTAAATGGGATGTCTCCATCAAATCTCACACCTCAGGGTTCAGGGGATGCTGAGAAAAAGTGTAAGAGCCAGAGGGCTTAGGAATTCTAAAACAAGGCCCTCTCAATCCACATGATCTAAGTTCATGTAATCTAAGAGACTGAAACGGCAAGCACAGAACCTGGACCTGTCTGAACCAGGCCATCTGCATATATAATATAGCTCCAATTAAACAAGATTTTTATTTATTCTTTAGAAACCTCATGCTTTGTATAAATGCATTTTGTTCACATCCTTAAGTCACTTCCTATCTCTAACCCTCCCTGGGTGTTCCCTGCCCACCTATCTCTCCCAACTTCATTTCCTTTATGTGTTATTAAGCAATCCCTGAGTGTAATTAGCATTGCCCATGCATGCATAAGATGTAGGGAAATCCACTGAAGAATGAGACCTCCAATTTTTAAAAATTTTTTCCTGTACTCAGGGAAAATGTAAGGTGAAAGAGTGAAAAAAATTAACAGATATTATTCTTTTGAAATATTTTGGATACTTGTCTCAGGCTGGTATTGTTTGAGCATTAGATATCATTTGTTAGCAGAGGACTGCCAAATGAGTGAATGACAACATTATCGGTACTGAACCATTTTGATGAGATACTTTTGATGATGATGAGCTAGTGGCTATCATTACCATTTTTGTCACAGAGGATGTTTATTGTTTATTAAGAATAGTTTCCTTAGCATATGGGCACATACACCAATCCTCAAACAACTATATAAAACATGAATTTTCAAAAACTAAAAAATATTTAGAACTCTTTACAATTTTTCCATTGTATTAATCCAAATCTTGTGGTTAAAGGCCTCTGTATTAACTATCAGCAGGTGAGTTTACAAGATCATCTTACGTGTGTGTGTGTGTGTGTGTGTGTGTGTGTGTGTGTGTGTGTGTGTGTGTGTGAGAGAGAGAGAGAGAGAGAGAGAGAGAGAGAAAAGTAAAGAATCTAATCCACAGTATCCTCAACACTACTATCGCAGAATAAACCTGACCAAGGAGGAGAAAGTTCTCTTCAACAAAAAACTATAAAGCACTAAAGAAAGAAATCATGGAAGACTTTAGAAGATGGAAAGACTCCTATGCATACCAACTGACCTAAAGAGAGCTAAAATGGCTATATTATTGAAAACAATTACAAATCCAATACTATCCCCATCAAGACTCCTATGAAAATGTCATGAGGAAACTGCTGCTTTCTAAGCAAGTTAAAAATATAAAATTTTAAAAATAAGCCAATTAAAATATAATTTCATCAAGTCCAGCATGTACTGGGCCTTAAATAGAAACACGGACCAATTGATTATATCAGAGCACCCAGAAATAAACCAATGAAGCTATTATGCCTTTTGACTCAGTGAAAAAGTGTCAAAAATACACTGGAACAAAACCAGCCTTTTAATAGGTGGTGCTGGAAAAACTGGATATATAAATGAATGACATTAGATCCATATCTCTCACTGTATACGAAGATCAAGGCAAAAATGGATTAAAGATTCTAATGTAGGACCTGGGACTTAGAAAATATTCAAGTAAAAAATTCCATGAAACAGGCACAGGCAAAGACTTTCTGAATAGGATGCCAGCAACTCAAAATATAATAGGAAAATTAACAATTGGTGTGGGCAGTGAGCTGCACACCGACAGTATGGTCTCCAGTGGAGCATAGGTCTTGAATTCTGGCAGGTCCCAATGAGTGGTGATTTCCACCTACATGGGACAGAAGGTGTTCGATTCTGTTTTCTGGACCCCTGGCTCCTATCGAAGTTACAGCCCCCACAGGAGAGGTGTGTGACCATCCCAAAACAATGTTCCAAGCTCCTGGCATTCTGGCTAGGCTCCACCCCCATAGTTACCTGACTATAGCCAGGTATGCTCCTCCCCACAGTTACCTGATAGCCCAGCCCACTATAAAAGGGACTGCTTGGCCCCTCCTCACTCTCTTTAGCTCTCATCTTTCTTACTCTTCTCTCTAGCCCTCCCTTTTTCTCTTTCTCTCTCATCCCCTCTCTCTTTACGTGACCACGGCCAGCCTCTCTCTCTCTACCTTCTCTCTTTCTCCATGCCTTTCTATAATAAAGCTCATCAAGGGCCACCGTGCTTAAACGATGGGATAGGCTTTCCTCTAAAGGGCCTTTTCTAACCTCCCTACAGAAGGCCTTACAGTGGCTTCAGCCACAAACCAGACCAAGGACTCTCGCCCTTGTAGGAACCACCCAGTGCCCCCCTCTCCCCCTGCCATCTCCTCCCTTTGGCCCGGGGTTGACTGTGCCCCCCCCCAGGGCCCCCATTATGTTCTCAGCTCTTCCATGGTGCCCAGGGGTGTCTGGGATGCCTAAGACTGAAAACCAGTTACCGAGGACGGCCCCTTGTCCACCACCCGCTGAGCTGGGGTTCCTGGCTTCCCATAGCCAGACACCCACGGGGGGGGGGCACACGGAAAGAGTGCTTCACCTGCCCAGAGCACTGGAACTCTGGTGGGATGCAGATTTTCTGCCACTCCCTTTATTTCCCTGCTACCTCTGCCCTGCAAATTGGGATTGTTTGAAAATTAAAAAGCTTCTGCAGAGGTCAAGAAACAACTAGAGTGGCAGACAGCCCACAGAATGAAAGATCTAAGCCATGCATCTGACAGGTGATATCTAAAGAATATAACAAACAAACAAACAAACAAAACCTAACAATAACAACAACAAAAAACTCTGGTAAAAGAGCAAATAACTTGACAGTAACTATGTCTCAAGTCAAAACTACAAAAGACTATTACACATGTGATGAAATGTTCAATATCATTAGCTATCAGAGAAATGCAAACCGAAACTACATTGGAATTCCAGAGCATTTGGTAAATGCCTGAAATTCCAGTATGTTAGAGGTTGAAATAAGGGAATTGTGAGTTTGAAACTAGTGTAAATTGTATGGTGATACTCTGTCTCAAAAACTGAGCAAAATAAAACTAGAAAGAATAAAAGGAAATAAAGATGGATGTAGGGAGTCTAACAGTGCTGAAATTCTACATACTAAAATAAAACAACAACAACAGATGCTGGGGATGATCTATGGGAAAGGGAATTATTACATATTTTTGGTGGTAATGCAAATTAGTCCAGCTAGCATAGAATACAGCATAAAGATTAAAAATATAACTTAAAAAATAAGTGTACCTACCTTATGATTTATCTATATCACTCCTCTGAAAAGATCCTAAAGAATCTAAGTAAACATATAATAAAGATATGTGAATGTGAATATGAGTTGATTGATAGCTCCCTGGATTAAGTGCTTATCATGCAATCAAGAAGACCTGCATTTGGATCCTCAGCACCCATGAAAAACACCTGCCCACACCTCTAATTCCAGAGCTGGGAGACAGAGAGAGAAGAACCCTGGAGGCTTGTTTGTCAACCAGTTTAGCCTGAAGGGCAACCTTATGTACAGTGAGAAACATGACTCAAAAATCCAGTCAAGATTGACAGAAGAAGCCATTTAACTTCAATTTCTTGCCTTTTCTACCTGTACCACAGCTATTTTAACAGAGAATCATTTCTCACATATATTCTATGCATTTAAAAATGTCACAAACTCATTATTCTGTATAATCTATATGCATTGATAAAAATTGTTTTCTTAAGTTTGGTGTATTGAAACTAATTTGTAAAAAGCTCAAGTAAACACAAGTGAATATTATTGGTAGTCATATTTGTCACAATTGAGATATTTTTTTTTAAAAATTCTAACACTTTTGTGAAAATATTTACTGTTAGTTGTTTGTTCATTGGTTGGTATTTTTCTCTGGGTTTCTTGCTTTTCCTGAAACTTAATCAGGTAGTTAAAATTCTGTCTACTTTGAAGGTCATTTTAAATAATATTTTCCCCGAGAAACAGTTTTATATGTCAAAACAAGATAATTCCTTGTCCTCCTCCATCATTCTCCCTATACTTCATTATTAAAGTTTTATAACATCAAAGAATAGTCTTAGGGTAAATTAAATCACCTTTCCCTGTTTTCAGTGTTTGCTTTTTCACTAATGTAACAGGAAGATATCGAAGGGCTTTATTGCCGTTAATGAGAGGGTGAAAGGAGGTTTACTGGGATTATACTTCCTCAAGATAAGTGTAATTTGTCTTTTACATTACTTTGAGAATGAAGCCAAAACTAATGTTTTCATTACAAACTCATGAAACTGAAAAACCTCAGAGATTTACTCACAACACTATCTGTCTTCATGCTATGTTTAGAGCTCCCGAATAAAGGATGCTTCCCTCCTCTGTGGAGTTTTGATAGAAGTATAAAATACGAAGCCATTCCCATTGTGTCTATGTGTTCTGCCCATCTGTACAGTGGCAGGGCTCCAAGCCTCCTCTGTAAAGCAATTCCTAAGTCTGCTCAGAGGACAGTGAGCAGGCAGCAGCTGCAAATAGTCAGGCTGGCCAATCCTCGTTTTCCTTGACAGAAAGTGCAGGCTCTCTGGCTCCAGGGCCGGAATTTCTGTAATGTGTCAAGTTTCTCCTGATGTCTTTCTTCCTTCAATTCTGAGTAGACACCTTGGCAGCACGCACATGGAGGATTTCTTTCTAATACTGAAAACCCTGGGCCAATTGCTCCAGCTCTCAGGGACTGCGACAAGGAAGACTCACCTGTCATATCTAATACAAAGATCCAGGTTTCATAACTGAAATCTTCACATTAAAATTTTCCCACATTTCTGTTATTTTGGCAAGGAAATTTCCTAAAAAGTTGAGGATTTGGTTCACACGATTCCTTGTAGGCTATTTAAATATCCGTTAGGCAGTGTCAATTTGATGGAAGCTGCCTTAGTTGTTGTATCTGCCTTTGACTTAAAATTTCATTGCAGGTTTGTCTTATCAGCTGAAGACAGTCATCCCATCAGTTAACTGAATAGGAATAGTCACTAGAATGAGCATAATGCAAAGCAGCTAACAAGCTTTGAGTCCTGAAAGTATATTGTATCATGTCCATTACTGACTTTTTTTTCCTCAAAGGACTGTTCAGAGAAGTTTTATAACCTGTGTAAGATAGCAACTTCAGTAAAACATTAAGATCTTACACAAAACCACACCCTAAGTCTTGGGTTCTGTATCCTTTACCACATCACCTACATAAAAACAATGATTCCACTGAAGGGGGAGTGGGTGGGTAGGGGAGTGGGGGTGGGTGGGTATGGGGGACTTTTGGTATAGCATTGGAAATGTAAATGAGCTAAATACCTAATAAAAATGGGAAAAAAACAATGATTAATAATTTCATGGTAGAATTTTAAGTCCATTGAGACTCAGTAAATTGTGGTAGAAAGTGGAATTATATTCAGAGACTATGAACTCCATTCCTCCTATAGCTTCTCTCTCCAGAAACGCTGGAAAAAATATTCTTGACTCTCTATGACTAGGTGTCCTCATTTGTAAAATGGTTATAACAGAATCTACCTCACAGGGATGTTGTAAGCATTAAGTGTGCAAAAGCCTGGAAAGTTTTGGGTACAGAGGACATCATTTGGGTATCATGCCAATCCAAATATTAGCTGTTAGAATGCCAGCATAGCTGCAGGTTATTTGACTCCCTTTGACCATTTTGATTAAGATAAAGCTTCCGGGGCATGAGACTTTTAGCTACTTAGTAGGTTTCCTTGATAATTCTCACTGATGAACTTAGTGTTAATTACATAGTTGCTAAAGATGCTCAGTATTTAGATTGGCAGGTATGGGATAATAAGCAATGAAAGGTAGTTTAATGGTCCATAAGGAAGATCTAGCTGGGACTGAGCTTCAAATTAGAAAGTCCCAGCGACATGGCAGAGGCTAACTGACTTACCACCAAGAATCATTTCACTAAGGAAATGATTTGGTAGTTTCCTCACTGCTCAAATTCTGCACCTCTTCATTCCAGACTCAGAAGTCTAAACTCCTTGGTACATTTTCTACGGATATTTCCATTCCTAACAAATCAACTCACAACTTAATACCTTCCACAAATAACCAGTGTGTATTGTTCATCTCTGCATCAGGAATCAAAAGATTCAGTGGGATGGCTACAGGAGCAAGAGTATTTCTCTCTCTTCAATAACTCCGGGCCCTCAAGCCTCCCTCCCTTTCTTGACTACATCATGGTAATCTAACTTCTTTTGTAGTGCATAGCACTACAAAGGTGAATGCCTCAGAAGAAAGATACTTTCATCAAGGCCATGGCCACCACTTCAGGAGAAAAAAAGTCATGGACTTTCTGCCGATATTTTAAGCTCCCAGTTTCCACAAAGCTGTTTATAACCAAGATGCATCTGAGCTCACAGAAGTAGCGAGTAAAATTAGAAATCTAATCTGCAATGAGAAAAAAACTTGTCAATAATATCATAAACAAAAAACCAATTATATATGCTTATTTCCCCCCACTATATTCACTATAGTGGATATCAAAATATCATAATGTCAGTGGCTACATCCACAAGAGAGTAAAAATTAAAAATGTAGGAAATGTTTTAATATGTCAGAAATTCATATCCTATTGTCTGCAGAGATGGTGCAGCTGTTATTTCGGCTTTTACTTTCCCATTAATGATGTACTCACAGCAGCCTGATTTTTCTTTCTTTACCCATAATATTTTTGTTGCTAATTATATTTCCTCCAAATTAAAAATTTTAAATATATGCAAGTATCATACCTTCCCTGTTCTGATGACCTAAGAAATATCAAACTTTTCTAAATATTATTCACAGAAGACAAGCTTACTTTTGTTTTTTTTTTTTCCATTTTTTATTAGGTATTTAACTCATTTACATTTCCAATGCTATACCAAAAGTCCCCCATATCCACCCACCCCCACTCCCCTGCCCACCCACTCCCCCTTTTTGGCCCTGGTGTTCCCCTGTACTGGGGCATATAGAGTTTGCAAGTCCAATGGGCCTCTCTTCCCAGTGATGGCCGACTAGGCCATCTTTTGATATATATGCAGCTAGAGTCAAGAGCTCCGGGGTACTGGTTAGTTCATATTGTTGTTCCACCTATAGGGTTGCAGATCCCTTTAGCTCCTTGGCTACTTTCTCTAGCTCCTCCATTGGGAGCCCTATGATCCATCCATTAGCTGACTGTGAGAATCCACTACTGTGTTTGCTAGGCCCCGGCATAGTCTCACAAGAGACAGCTACATCTGGGTCCTTTCAATAAAATCTTGCTAGTGTATTCAATGGTGTCAGCGTTTGGATGCTGATTATGGGGTGGATCCCTGGATATGGCAGTCTCTACATGGTCCATCCTTTCATCTCAGCTCCAAACTTTGTCTCTGTAACTCCTTCCATGGGTGTTTTGTTCCCACTTCTAAGGAGGGGCATAGTGTCCACACTTCAGTCTTCATTCTTCTTGAGTTTCATGTGTTTAGCAAATTATATCTTATATCTTGGGTATCCTAGGTTTGGGGCTAATATCCACTTATCAGAGAATACATATTGTGTGAGTTTCTTTGTGAATGTGTTACCTCACTCAGGATGATGCCCTCCAGGTCCATCCATTTGGCTAGGAATTTCATAAATTCATTCTTTTTAATAGCTGAGTAGTACTCCATTGTGTAGATGTACCACATTTTCTGTATCCATTCCTCTGTTGAGGGGCATCTAGGTTCTTTCCAGCTTCTGGCTATTATAAATAAGGCTGCTATGAACATAGTGGAGCATGTGTCCTTCTTACCTGTTGTGGCATCTTCTGGATATATGCCCAGGAGAGGTATTGCTGGATCCTCCGGTAGTACTATGTCCAGTTTTCTGAGGAACCGCCAGACTGATTTCCAGAGTGGTTGTACAAGCCTGCATTCCCACCAACAATGGAGGAGTGTTCCTCTTTCTCCACATCCACGCCAGCATCTGCTGTCACCTGAATTTTTGATCTTAGCCATTCTGACTGGTGTGAGGTGGAATCTCAGGGTTGTTTTGATTTGCATTTCCCTGATGATTAAGGATGTTGAACATTTTTTCAAGTGCTTCTCTGCCATTCGGTATTCCTCAGGTGAGAATTCTTTGTTCAGTTCTGAGCCCCATTTTTTAATGGGGTTATTTGATTTTCTGAAGTCCACCTTCTTGAGTTCTTTATATATGTTGGATATTAGTCCCCTATCTGATTTAGGATAGGTAAAGATCCTTTCCCAATCTGTTGGTGGTCTTTTTGTCTTATTGACGGTGTCTTTTGCCTTGCAGAAACTTTGGAGTTTCATTAGGTCCCATTTGTCAATTCTCGATCTTACAGCACAAGCCATTGCTGTTCTGTTCAGGAATTTTTCCCCTGTGCCCATATCTTCAAGGCTTTTCCCCACTTTCTCCTCTATAAGTTTCAGTGTCTCTGGTTTTATGTGAAGTTCCTTGATCCACTTAGATTTGACCTTAGTACAAGGAGATAAGTATGGATCGATTCGCATTCTTCTACATGATAACAACCAGTTGTGCCAGCACCAATTGTTGAAAATGCTGTCTTTCTTCCACTGGATGGTTTTAGCTCCCTTGTCGAAGATCAACTGATCATAGGTGTGTGGGTTCATTTCTGGGTCTTCAATTCTATTCCATTGGTCTACTTGTCTGTCTCTATACCAGTACCATGCAGTTTTTATCACAATTGCTCTGTAGTAAAGCTTTAGGTCAGGCATGGTGATTCCGCCAGAAGTTCTTTTATCCTTGAGAAGACTTTTTGCTATCCTAGGTTTTTTGTTATTCCAGACAAATTTGCAAATTGCTCCTTCCAATTCGTTGAAGAATTGAGTTGGAATTTTGATGGGGATTGCATTGAATCTGTAGATTGCTTTTGGCAAGATAGCCATTTTTACAATGTTGATCCTGCCAATCCATGAGCATGGGAGATCTTTCCACCTTCTGAGATCTTCCTTAATTTCTTTCTTCAGAGATTTGAAGTTTTTATCATACAGATCTTTCACTTCCTTAGTTAGAGTCACGCCAAGATATTTTATATTATTTGTGACTATTGAGAAGGGTGTTGTTTCCCTAATTTCTTTCTCAGCCTGTTTATTCTTTGTATAGAGAAAGGCCATTGACTTGTTTGAGTTTATTTTATATCCAGTTACTTCACCGAAGCTGTTTATCAGGTTTAGGAGTTCTCTGGTAGAATTTTTAGGGTCACTTATATATACTATCATATCATCTGCAAAAAGTGATATTTTGACTTCCTCTTTTCCAATTTGTATCCCCTTGATCTCCTTTTGTTGTCGAATTGCTCTGGCTAATACTTCAAGTACTATGTTGAAAAAGTAGGGAGAAAGTGGGCAGCCTTGTCTAGTCCCTGATTTTAGTGGGATTGCTTCCAGTTTCTCTCCATTTACTTTGATGTTGGCTACTGGTTTGCTGTAGATTGCTTTTATCATGTTTAGGTATGGGCCTTGAATTCCTGATCTTTCCAAAACTTTTATCATGAATGGGTGTTGGATCTTGTCAAATGCTTTTTCTGCATCTATCGAGATGATCATGTGGTTTTTGTCTTTGAGTTTGTTTATATAATGGATTACATTGATGGATTTTCGTTTATTAAACCATCCCTGCATCCCTGGAATAAAACCTACTTGGTCAGGATGGATGATTGCTTTAATGTGTTCTTGGATTCGGTTAGCGAGAATTTTATTGAGGATTTTTGCATCGATATTCATAAGAGAAATTGGTCTGAAGTTCTCTATCTTTGTTGGATCTTTCTGTGGTTTAGGTATCAGAGTAATAGTGGCTTCATAAAATGAGTTGGGTAGAGTACCTTCTACTTCTATTTTGTAAAATAGTTTGTGCAGAATTGGAATTAGATCTTCTTTGAAGGTCTGATAGAACTCTGCACTAAACCCATCTGGTCCTGGGCTTTTTTTGGTTGGGAGACTATTAATAACTGCTTCTATTTCTTTTGGTGATATGGGACTGTTTAGATGGTCAACTTGATCCTGATTCAACTTTGGTACCTGGTATCTGTCCAGAAATTTGTCCATTTCGTCCAGGTTTTCCAGTTTTATTGAGTATAGCCTTTTGTAGAAGGATCTGATGGTGTTTTGGATTTCTTCAGGATCTGTTGTTATGTCTCCCTTTTCATTTCTGATTTTGTTAATTAGGATTTTGTCCCTGTGCCCTTTAGTGAGTCTAGCTAAGGGTTTATCTATCTTGTTGATTTTCTCAAAGAACCAACTCCTCGTTTGGTTAATTCTTTGAATAGTTCTTCTTGTTTCCACTTGGTTGATTTCACCCCTGAGTTTGATTATTTCCTGCCGTCTACTCCTCTTGGGTGAATTTGCTTCCTTTTTTTCTAGGGCTTTTAGATGTGTTGTCAAGCTGCTAGTATGTGCTGTCTCCCGTTTCTTCTTGGAGGCACTCAGAGCTATGAGTTTCCCTCTTAGAAATGCTTTCATTGTGTCCCATAGGTTTGGGTACGTTGTGGCTTCATTTTCATTAAACTCTAAAAAGTCTTTAATTTCTTTCTTTATTCCTTCCTTGACCAAGGTATCATTGAGAAGAGTGTTATTCAGTTTCCACGTGAATGTTGGCTTTCCATTATTTATGTTGTTATTGAAGATCAGTCTTAGGCCATGGTGGTCTGATAGGATACATGGGACAATTTCAATATTTTTGTATCTATTGAGGCCTGTTTTGTGACCAATTATATGGTCAATTTTGGAGAAGGTCCCGTGAGGTGCTGAGAAGAAGGTATATCCTTTTGTTTTAGGATAAAATGTTCTGTAGATATCTGTCAGGTCCATTTGTTTCATAACTTCTGTTAGTTTCACTGTGTCCCTGTTTAGTTTCTGTTTCCACGATCTGTCCTTTGAAGAAAGTGGTGTGTTGAAGTCTCCCACTATTATTGTGTGAGGTGCAATGTATGCTTTGAGCTTTACTAAAGTGTCTCTAATGAATGTGGCTGCCCTTGCATTTGGTGCGTAGATATTCAGAATTGAGAGTTCCTCTTGGAGGATTTTACCTTTGATGAGTATGAAGTGTCCCTCCTTGTCTTTTTTGATAACTTTGGGTTGGAAGTCGATTTTATCCGATATTAAAATGGCTACTCCAGCTTGTTTCTTCAGTCCATTTGCTTGGAAAATTGTTTTCCAGCCTTTCACTCTGAGGTAGTGTCTGTCTTTTTCCCTGAGATGGGTTTCCTGTAAGCAGCAGAATGTTGGGTCCTGTTTGTGTAGCCAGTCTGTTAGTCTATGTCTTTTTATTGGGGAATTGAGTCCATTGATATTAAGAGATATTAAGGAGAAGTAATTGTTGCTCCCTTTTATTTTTGTTGTTAGAGTTGGCATTCTGTTCTTGTGGCTGTCTTCTTTTTGGTTTGTTGAATGATTACTTTCTTGGTTGTTCTAGGGCGTGATTTCCGTCCTTGTATTGCTTCTTTTCTGTTATTATCCTTTGAAGGGCTGGATTCGTGGAAAGATATTGTGTGAATTTGTTTTTGTCGTGGAATACTTTGGTTTCTCCATCTATGGTAATTGAGAGTTTGGCCGGGTATAGTAGCCTGGGCTGGCATTTGTGTTCTCTTAGTGTCTGTATAACATCTGTCCAGGCTCTTCTGGCTTTCATAGTCTCTGGTGAAAAGTCTGGTGTAATTCTGATAGGCCTTCCTTTATATGTTACTTGACCTTTCTCCCTTACTGCTTTTAATATTCTATCTTTATTTAGTGCATTTGTTGTTCTGATTATTATGTGTCGGGAGGAATTTCTTTTCTGGTCCAGTCTATTTGGAGTTCTGTAGGCTTCTTGTATGATCATGGGCATCTCTTTTTTTATGTTTGGGAAGTTTTCTTCTATTATTTTGTTGAAGATATTAGCTGGCCCTTTAAGTTGAAAATCTTCATTCTCATCAATTCCTATTATCCGTAGGTTTGGTCTTCTCATTGTGTCCTGGATTACCTGGATGTTTTGAGTTAGGATCCTTTTGCATTTTGTATTTTCTTTGACTGTTGTGTCGATGTTCTCTATGGAATCTTCTGCACCTGAGATTCTCTCTTCCATTTCTTGTATTCTGTTGCTGATGCTCGCATCTATGGTTCCAGATCTCTTTCCTAGGGTTTCTATCTCCAGCGTTGCCTCGCTTTGGGTTTTCTTTATTGTGTCTACTTCCCCTTTTAGTTCTAGTATGGTTTTGTTCATTTCCATCACCTGTTTGGATGTGTTTTCCTGTTTTTCTTTAATGATTTCTACCTGTTTGGCTGTGTTTTCCTGCTTTTCTTTAAGGGCCTGTAACTCTTTAGCAGTGCTCTCCTGTAATTCTTTAAGTGACTTATGAAAGTCCTTCTTGATGTCCTCTATCATCATCATGAGAAATGTTTTTAAATCTGGGTCTAGATTTTCGGTTGTGTTGGGGTGCCCAGGACTAGGTGGGGTGGGAGTGCTGCGTTCTGATGATGGTGAGTGGTCTTGATTTCTGTTAGTAGGATTCTTACGTTTGCCTTTCGCCATCTGGTAATCTCTGAGCTAGCTGTTTTAGTTGTCACTGTTAAGAGCTTGTTCTTCAGGTGACTCTGTTAGCCTCTATGAGCAGACCTGGAGGGTAGCACTCTCCTTAGTTTCAGTGGGCAGAGTATTCTCTGCAGGCAAGCTCTCTTCTTGCAAGGCAGGTACCCAGATATCTGGTGTTCGAACCAGACTCCTGGCAGAAGTTGTGTTCCACTCACTAGAGGTCTTAGGATCACGTGTGGAATCCTGTGTGGGCCCTTGCGGGTGTCAGGCGATTCAGCTGGCAAGGTAGCCCGGGGCTTGAGTGGAGTGGAAGGGGTTTGTGCCCCAGATCAAGCCCGGGTAGCCTGCTTCCCTATGTACCGCAGTCTCAAGTTCCGCGCGATTGGATTGGGGCAGGCGCTGTGTTCCACTCACCAGAGGTCTTAGGGTCCCGTGGGGAGTCCCGTGTGGGCCCTTGCGGGTGTTGGGCAAGACTCTGCTGGCAAGGTAGCCCGGGGCTCGAGTCTCGAGTCGAGCGGAAGGGACTTGTGCCCCAGATCAGGCCCGGGTAGCCTGCTTCCCTATGTACAGCAGTCTCAAGTTCCGCGCGATTGGATTGGGGCAGGCGCTGTGTTCCACTCACCAGAGGTCTTAGGGTCCCGTGGGGAGTCCCGTGTGGGCCCTTGCGGGTGTTGGGCAAGACTCTGCTGGCAAGGTAGCCCGGGGCTCGAGTCAAGCTTACTTTTGTAATAGTGTGAATATCAGTCTAAACTTTAGTTGCTTAAGAAACAAAAATAATACAATGGAAAAAAAAAGAAAGCATCTTCAACAAATGATGTTGGTCTACCTGGATGTCTGCCTGCCAAAGGATGCAAATAAATCCATATTTATCACCCTGCACAAAGCTTAAGTCTGAATGGATCAAAATCCCCAACACAAAACTGGATACACTAAATCTTATAGACTAGAAAGTGGGAAATAGCCTTGAACACATTGAGACAACCTCTTAAACACCAATGGCTCAGGCTCTAAGACCAACAATTGATAAATGGGACCTCATGAAACTGAAACACTTCTGTAAGGCAAAGGACACCGTTAAGACAAACCAGCAGGCTACAGATTGCCAAAGTACCTTCACCACCTCTACATCTAGCAGAGAGCTAATATCTAAAATCTATAGCGAACTCAAGAAGTTAGATAGCAACAACCCAAATAGCCCAATTTAAAGATGGGGTACAGCACTAAACAGAGAATTCTTTTATTTTTTCTTCAAGAAAAGTCTGTATGTATTTAGAAAAACTAAACAACGGTGAATATTTTTATGTCATGGATAGGGGCTGTGATTGCTTTTTATGTGGTCATTTTTAAAAATTAACCATTCCTGTTGTTTATATCTCAAATGATATCCCCCTTCCCAGTTACCCATCCATAACCTTCCCATCCCATTTGCCCTCTGCCCCTCCCCTTTGCCTCTATGAGGGTGCTCCCCCACCCACCCACCTACTCCAGTATCCCTCTTTGCTGGGACATCAAACCTCCTCATGACCAAATGCCTGCCCTCCCATTAATTTCAATAAGGCTCTGCTACATATGTATCCAGAGTCATGGATCCCTCCCTGTACACTCATTGGTTGGTGGTCTAGTCCCTGGGAGAGCTGGGTGGTCCAGCCAGACAACATTGTTCTTCCTATGGGGTTGCAATGCCCCTCAGCTCCTAAAGTTCTTCTGCCAGCTCCCCAACTGGTGTCCTTGAGCTCAGTCTGATGGTTGGCTTCTAGCATCCACATCTGCATTGCTCAGGTGCTGGCAGAAGGGAACAGCCATTTGAGATTCCTCTGTCACAATGTGATGCCCATGATACAACCCACAGACCACGTGGAGCTAAGGAGAAAGGGAGACCAGAGTGTGGATGCTTCAGTCCTTCATAGAGGGTGGAACAAGTAGATCAAGTGAGGTGGAGGGAGGGGGACCTGGAAGGGAAGGAGAAGAGAACAGCCACACCAGTTTCCTGTCAGCAAGCACCTCTTGGCAACACCAACAGTGTTGGGATTTGGTGTCTGTAGACAGGATGAATCCCCAAGTGGGGGAGGTTCCAGGATGGCCCTTCCTTCAGTCTCTGCTCCATTTTTGTCCCTTTCTTTCCTTTGGACGGGAACATTCCTGGGTTAAAAGTTTTGAGATGGGTGCGTGGTCCCATCCCTCAACTGGGGACTGTGCCTATCTATTGGAGGAGGTCTCTACAGGTTCTGTCTCCCCTTCACTGTTCATTTCGGCTAAAGTCATGGAGCCTCTCACTTTCCTGGTGTCTGGGACACTTCAGTGGCTATCCCCAGTTCCTCATCTCCCACTGCTACATAATTTTATTCAATTTCCTAACCCTCTGTACCCCTCCCCTGTCCTCTCCAGTACCTGATCCTGCGCCCCCTTTTCCCCTCCCTCTCCTTTCTACTCCCAGGTCTCCCTCCCTCCACCTCCCCTGATCTACCTGTCCCCCCCCCTCTATGAAGGACTGAAGCATCCACACCCCAGTCTTCCTTCCTCCTAAGCTCCTTATGGTCTGTGGGTTGTATTGTGGGCATCCTGACAGAGGAATCTCAAATGGCTGAGAAGCACTTTAAGAAATTTCCAAAGTCCTTAGTCGTCAGGGAAATACAAATCAAAACAATTCTGAGATTCCATCTTACATAGGTCAAAATGGCTAACATAAAAAAATTCAATCGACAGCATATGCTGGTGATGATGTGTAGCAAGGGGAATACTCCTCCATTGCTGGTAGGAATATGAACTTATACAACCACTCTGAAAATCAGTTTGGCAGTTTCTCAGAAAAAGGGAATATTTCTACCTCAAGACCTAGGTATTCCACTCCTGGGCATATATCCAAAGGATGCTCTACCATTCCACAAAGACACTTGCTCCACTATGTTCATAGCAACTTTATTTGTATTAGTCAGAAACTGGAAACAACAAAGATGTTTCTTAATTAAAGAATGGATAGCCGGGCAGTGTGGCACATGCCTTTAATCCCAGCACTTGGGAGGCAGAGGCAGGCAGATTTCTGAGTTCGAGGTCAGCCTGGTCTACAGGGTGATTTCCAGGGCAGCCAGGGCTACACAGAGAAACCCTGACTCGGAAAAACAGAAAACAACAACAACAACAACAACAAAAACAAGAATGGATAAAGAAGATGTGGTAATCTCCACACTACTCAGCTAAGGAAAACAAGGGCATCATGAAATTTACAGGCAAATGGGTGGAACTTGGCAAGATTATCCTGAGTGAGGTAACCTTACCAAAAAAGACAAACATAGTATTAAGTACTTGTAAGAGTATTTGCCATAAAATAGAGGATGCTAGTGTTACAATCCACAGAACCAAAGAAGCTAAATAACAAGGGGGCAGGGCAAGGGAGAATGCTTGGATCTCCCTCAGAAGGGTAAATAACTTGGTCATTCAAGATGGATGCTTGCAGACTCACATAACTCACATAACTCCTCTGATAGGCTCCTCCCAGCAGGCAATGGAAACAGGTGCAGAGACCCACAGCCAAGAAGATGGAGCTCGGGACGCCTTGTAGAAGAGTTGGGGGAAAGACAAAGGAACACAAAGGAGATAGGAACTCCATAGGAAGAAGACCAAGGGAGTCAACTAACCTGGAGTCTTGGAGGCTCTTAGAGACTGAAGCACCAAGTAAAGAGCTTAAAAGGGCCAACATATATAAAGAACTCAAGAAGGTGGACTTCAGAAAATCAAATAACCCCATTTAAAAATGGGGCTCAGAACTGAACAAAGAATTCTCACCTGAGGAATACCGAATGGCAGAGAAGCACCTGAAAAAAATGTTCAACATCCTTAATCATCAGGGAAATGCAAATCAAAACAACCCTGAGATTCCACCTCACACCAGTCAGAATGGCTAAGATCAAAAATTCAGGTGACAGCAGATGCTGGCGTGGATGTGGAGAAAGAGGAACACTCCTTCATTGTTGGTGGGATTGCAGGCTTGTACAACCACTCTGGAAATCAGTCTGGCGGTTCCTCAGAAAATTGGACATAGTACTACCGGAGGATCCAGCAATACCTCTCCTGGGCATATATCCAGAAGATGCCCCAACTGGTAAGAAGGACACATGCTCCACTATGTTCATAGCAGCCTTATTTATAATAGCCTGAAGCTGGAAAGTACCCAGATGCCCCTCAACAGAGGAATGGATACAGAAAATGTGGTACATCTACACAATGGAGTACTACTCAGCTATTAAAAAGAATGAATTTATGAAATTCCTAGCCAAATGGATGGACCTGGAGGGCATCATCCTGAGTGAGGTAACACATTCACATAGGAACTCACACAATATGTACTCACTGATAAGTGGATATTAGGCCCAAACCTAGGATACCCAAGATATAAGATACAATTTGCTAAACACATAAAACTCAAGAAGAATGAAGACTGAAGTGTGGACACTATGCCCCTCCTTAGAAGTGGGAACAAAACACCCATGGAAGGAGTTACAGAGACAAAGTTTGGAGCTGAGATGAAAGGATGGACCATGTAGAGACTGCCATATCCAGGGATCCACCCCATAATCAGCATTCAAACGCTGACACCATTGCATACACTAGCAAGATTTTATCGAAAGGACCCAGATGTAGCTGTCTCTTGTGAGACTATGCCGGGGCCTAGCAAACACAGAAGTGGATGCTCACAGTCACCTAATGGATGGATCACAGGGCTCCCAATGGAGGAGCTAGAGAAAGTACCCAAGGAGCTAAAGGGATCTGCAACCCTATAGGTGCAACAACATTATGAACTAACCAGTACCCCGGAGCTCTTGACTCTAGCTGCATATATATCAAAAGATGGCCTAGTCGGCCATCACTGGAAAGAGAGGCCCATTGGACACGCAAACTTTATATGCCCCAGTACAGGGGAACGCCAGGGCCAAAAAGGGGGACTGGGTGGGTAGGGGAGTGGGGGTGGGTGGGTATGGGGGACTTTTGGTATAGTATTGGAAATGTAAATGAGCTAAATACCTAATAAAAAATGGAAAAAAAAGGGCTGGACCCAGGCCCTCCTCACTCACATATGTAGGAAACACACAGACTGGTCTTCATGAGGTCCCCCAACAACTGAGAGGCTTAACTCTGACTCTGCTGTCTGCCTGTGGATCCTGTACCCCTAACTGGGCTGTCTTGTCTGGCTTCAGTAGGAGAGGATATACCTAGTCCTGAAGTGATGTGAGGTGCCAGGATAAATTGATACCCAGAGGTGACCTCTCCATTGTCAGAAAGGAAGGGGAAGAGGCTGGGGGAAGGGGCCCTGTAAAGGAGGAACTGAGAGGAGAGGAGGGGCTGCAATTAGGATGGAAAGTGAATGAAAAAATTAATTACTAGGAAAAAAGAAACAGTGCAGTAGGCTGGAGCTATGGCTCAAATGGTAAAGCTATTGCTTAGCAGGCAGGAAGCCCAAACTCCAACTCCCTGCCTATAAACTCATACAAACGGTGCAGTGGGAGGCAGTAGCAGGAGATTTGGAAGTTCAATAACAGTTCAAGGACAGCCTGGAATATTAGGAGACACTATCACAAAAGGGAAAGAAAGAAACATTATCCCCCTGTTTACTTCTTCAAATCAAATCGAAACTGACTCTGACTGCTAAATATACAAGGCTAGTGAGATACTTAGCATTAATCATTCCTCAGCCATCTCCTCCACCAATTTGGACCTGAACATCTATAATAGTGACTTATGTTTGGTCACCTTAGGGTCATGAAGTTCCTCTTTGTTCCACTTTCACTGTGCTTGAAACAGAAATCTCTGGCAAGGCTGGAAGCGGCAGAGTTCAAGTTCAGCTTTTCCCAACTGCTCTCCAAATCCCTGGGAAATTGTTGCCAAACACTGGGTCGCTCCTTGTGTCTAGCACTACAGTGCTGCTGTCTTCACTGTCTCAGCTCTGTGAGAGCTCCTTTTTCACTCTGCTGGGGGCCACCCTGCACTATCTCTTTACTGCACTGGACTATCTCAAAACCTAGACAAAATAATGAGCAAAAAAAGGCTGCAGGTAAGCTCTTCAAAATCTTGAAAAAAAAAATACAAATTCAAGGGAAAAAAATCTCTTAATTAAGCTCTCCATATCAAATACCTTCCTGACTAAGTGAAGCTACATCCTGTCTGTTAGGTACTTGGACTGACTCCCAGCAGAAATTGAACATGTCTGTCTAGACTGCATTTCTAGAATGCTCTGCCTTTCCTGGTATAGGTTACTTAAGTTTTGTGTTTACCAAAAATCTAATGCACTGAATAGCAAATCTATTTCAGCCTATTATTTGTTATTGTATCTTTAAGTAAATATTGGTATTTTTAAATAATGATTAACAGCAAGTGTTGCTCTACTAAAAATAAATATTTTTAAAATTACTATGATGACTTGCTAAAATATAAACTGCTGTTAACAATGTAAGCAGAAGAATTGTGAACCCTCAAAAGGTCACTAATTTGAGAAATACAGATTAAAATGACACAGACATTCTACCTTACACCAATCAGAATGGCTAAGATCAAAAACTCAGGTTTTTAATGGAGAAAGAAGGAACACTCCTTCATTGCTGCTGGGACTGCGAACTGGTACAACCACTCTGGAAATCAATCTGGAGGTTCCTCAGAAAATTGGAAATAGATCTACCTTCAGACCCAGCTATACCACTCTTGGGCATATACCCAAAAGATACCTTACCACAGGGGCACATGTTCCACTATGTTCATAGCAGCTTTATCTGTGACAGCCAGAAGCTGGAAACAACCCAGATGTCCCTCAACAGAAGAATGGATATAGGAAATGTGGTTCATTTACAAAATGGAACACTACTCAGCTATTAAAAACGAGGACATCCTGAGTTTTGAAGGCAAATGGATAAAACTAGAAAATATCATCCTGAATGAGGTAACTCAGGCCCAAAAGAACATGCATGATATGTACTCACTAAGTGTATATTAGCCAAAAATGTACAGAATACCCAGGATACAATCCACAGAACTCAATAAGCTCATGGGCCCAAGTGAGGATGCCTCAGTTCCACTTGGGAGGGAGAAGAAAGCAATCATGAGCAGCAGAGGGAGGAAGGGACCTGTGTGGGAGAGGGAACAGGGAGGGGGAAGGGGGAACCTGATTGGGTATTGGAGGAAAAACAGGAGAGAAGCCCTGACAGCCAGCAGAAAGAATGGAAACAAGCAATCTCGGGAGGTAGGAGGTGAGGAAACCCTCTAGAAAGTACCAGAGACCTAGGAGGTGAGAGACTCTCACGACTCAAAGGAAGAGACCTTTCATGAAATGCCTGACAGTAAGGAGAGGAAACTTGTAGAGCACATCTCCAGCAGAAAGACAGGGCATCAAGTGAGGGAGGTGTTTGCCATCCCATGGTCAAAACTCTGGACCATAATTGTTCCTGTCTGAAAGAACTGCAGGGATGGAAATGGAGAGGAGCCTGAGGAAAAGAAAGTCCAGTGACAGGCCCAAATGGATCCATCTCAAGGGGAGGCGCCAAGGCCTGACACTGTGGCTGGTGCTATGGTGTGCTTACAGACAGAAGACTAGCATGGCTGCCCTCTGAGAGGCCCAGCATGCAGCTGAAAAAGTCAGATACAGATATTTACACCTAAATGGACAGAAGCTGGAGACCCCTGTGGTTGAATTTGGGAAAAACTGGAAGAAGCTGAGGAGGAGGGCAATCCCATAGAAAGTCAGCAGTCTCAAATAACCTAGGCCCCTGAAATCTTTCAGACACCGAGTCACCAACCAGGCAGCATATGCTAGCTGGTCCGAGGCCCTGGACACATATAAAGAAGAGGTCTGGCCTCAGTGAGAGAAGATGCACCTAACCCTTGAGAGACTTGAGGCCCCAGGAAGGGGGGAGATCTAGTGGGGTAGGGTTTGGGGGTGGGGGCATCCTCTTGGAGACAGAGGAGGAGAAATAGGATGAGGAACAGGCAAAAGGTAGACCAAGAGGGGGATAATGACTGGATTGTTAAAAAGATATAATAATGATAATAATAATAATAATAATAATAATAATAATAATAATAATAGACACCAAGTTAATTATTTATATACTTTATGTTGATCAGTCTTTAATACTTGTCTCAAATCAGAAAACTTTTGTAAAGATATTTTTAAATGTCAAAACAATCATACAGATAATATAAATATTCTTTAACTGCTCTCCAGATCACTGTACTTTATGCCTCCTTTTTCTACATACAAAACTAGTTATTGGTTAGTTAAGCATGACAAATATGAATTTCTTACCAGAAAAAAATTGATAAAGAAATTCAATTAGTAGACAATAGCCAGGAAAATCTATGCTTACCAGGAAAACTTTGCTAGACAGTGATTCAGGGTCTAATCAATTCATGCCATACAGACAGATTTAACTATTGCTTTAGATCATTGTTTGTTGTGTGCTTTCCATTCTTCTCTGTTTCTAATACAAATCCTACAGATCTCTCAGTCTATGGAGAAAAATACAGATCAGCTAGTGATCATGTATGTTCAATTGGATACAGTAACATAAGTAAATTTGAATTGTTCTGCCTGAGGAAAGAGGGGATGCATTGCCTATGTGGGAAAAAGCACAAAACTAACATTTAGCAGTAAGAAGGACAAACACCAGAAGAGTTTGGCTGTCTGCTCACAAATCAAAGCCTTTGGCATACAAGTTGGATATATCATGGAGGATAGCTTCTTGCCTTGCAGTTGGGGTGGACACAAAATGAAGTTCTAAAGACAGAGAGGTGAACAGATGTGATATGCGCCTTTTCACTCTAATACATAAAATGGTACATGGCATGTCCAATTCCTTTTTTAGGATGTATTTTTCTTTATTCTTGTATATGTGTGTCTTTGCATCTTCAGTCTGTGTGCAAGTTCTCTCACGGGCCAGAAGAGGGCACCAGGGTCCCTGTATGTGGCATGACAGAAGCTGTGAAACACCTGCCTTGGGTGCTGGGAAGTGAGGTTAGGTCCTCAGGAAGAGCAGCAGGCCTCTGAGCCATCTTTCCAGTTCAAGTTTGTTCAATTCTTGATTCAGATGAGCACAACTGACTTGGTCATGAATACAGTTACTTCCAATAATAGGATCCTCAGCACATTGCCTTCACATATAGCAGGAAGGACTCTAGCTCATTAAGTTCAGATATGCCAGAAATATTCACTACTTGTTATCTTATTTAAGTAAAATTAAACCTGAATCCAAATTGAAATTCCACTTGACCAGGCTAGTAGGAAATATAATTTCAGCTCTTATTAAGGTTTTATGACTTTATCTTGAGTTTTGGTAGTTTTGTGGCTTCCTAGTCATCATTTGTGACACACAAAGTGAGTGTAGCATCCCTTGCCCACTTGACCCAGAAAAGCAGAGACAATCATTAGTCTTCCCCCTGAGTATTATCACCTCCTTGGAGGGCAGCCTCGGAATGGCTCCTTGCTCACAACAGGACCCTTAGCTATTGGACTTCTAAACAACCTCAGCACAGCATCTTAAATCACTCCTTTTCTCTTCCTTCCAAACCTCCTTCCCACTTCCACACTTCCTTATATGGACTGTGAGGCAGATTTTTTTTCCAGATTTTACAAAGGGTAGAAAAAGAAAAGAAAAACTTGCTAGAACACACAGTAGATACCTCTAATCTCTAATCCTTTAAAACACATTTAATAGCACTATTTTAGGCTTCTATAGCTTTTAGGAGGAATTGCTTCAAATGTCTTGTCACCATACATTTAGATTTATCCAATACCAGCTGCCTTCATTATGTTGCCTCAATTTGACTACTATGACATGAAAGGAATGCATCCGAGTTCCATTTGAGGGAGGTTTAGTTTCAAGTCTAGTGTGGTTTCCATGACTGGTCTCTGGGTCTGCCTGAAAACCAGGACTGATGAGGACATGCCAAGGTAATCAGTAGTAGAACTTGTCTAATAATTACAGCAAAATTGACCTGTGAGGATAAAGAGGTCTAAACTGAGGCACTGTCTTTACTTCTGCCTTAACCATCAAAGCCCTCAAAGAATGAGCTGTCTCTTGTGAGGCCATGCCAGTGCCTGGCAAATACAGAAGTGGATGCTCACAATCATGTATTGGATGGAACACAGGGCCCCTAATGGAGGAGCTAGATAAAGTACCCAAGGAGCTGAAGGGGTCTGTAACCCTATAGGAGTAACAACAATATGAACTAACCACTACAACCCCGGAGCTTGTGCCTCTAGTTGCATATGTAGCAGAGGGTGACCTAGTTGGCCATCAATGGGAGGAGAATCCATTGGTTTTGCAAAGATTATATTCCCCAATACAGGGGAATACCAGGGCCAGGAAGTAGGAGAGGGTGGGTTGGGAGAAGGGCAGGGAGAGGGTATAGGGGACTTTCTAGATAGCATTTGAAATGTAAATGAAGAAAATATCTATATCTACATCTACATCTCTCTCTCTCTCTCTCTCTCCATATATATATATATATATATATATATATATATATATATATATATATATAAAGATTGAGACAAAAAGTAGGAAAACTAACATTTTAAACTATAGACAAGCCACGTTTGATGACAATGTTAAAATTACCAAGCAGATGTAGCACCAATCTTTTGCTAGAGAACTTTCTGAAAATACTAGAATCTTGGCCTTGTCCAGAGTATAGGTTTCAAGGATAATGGCTTCACAGATGAAAACAACAGCAATGCATTGTGATACATTGTGATGCCTACATTCTCATGAAATGTGAAGGAAAAGTTGGGCATGGTTTCATAATCCTATAATCATAGCACTTGGGACATGGAGACAAGAGAATCAGTAGTTCGGGACAGTCTTGGCTATATATGAACTCTGAGGCTGCAAGACTGGACTACTTCAGTAAAATAGCACTTGAAATTAAAATCCCTCTTACCAAAGACTCATGCACTTCAAACACTGGTTCTAGAATCTCTTGAGCTGGAGCTGGCATGGATCCTTCCTCCCTGAGTAATATTACCTCCTATTATTATGAATGTTGACAAAGGAGGCAAGCAACCAATAATCCTGCCTAGTTATGATTACTATGTATCACAACAGGCAGCATGGCAAACTACGTCCAAGGGTGCAGTATTGGCACTCATACCTTACCAGTCATCAACAGCTCTCTAGTTATACTTATGACCTGACCAATAAGAGGGAAACCTAGCCAGCTACCCAGGGCTAGCCAAGTCATGAATCTTGGAGGAGAACCTGCCACTGGCAGCTTACTAAATCAGCATAATACCTAATCACATGCTAAATATTTGTCCTTATACCCACAAATAGGTCTACTCCTCACCTTTCACCTTTTCTTTGTAATGGACAGTAGCCACTAGAGAAAGCTGCACCTAGTCCAAAAGGAGAGTTGAAGAACACAGTCCCATCTATGACACAGCCCCGCATCTAAGGCTCAAGGGTCATTACAGAAGAGGGAGCAGAAAGAGTATAAGAACCAGGGAGTTTTCTATGAGAATCTGTCAGGAATGTCAGAAGCTACACTCACAAAGTCTCATTAACTTGACTACTGAAACACAAGTTGAACAAGGACAACAAAAGGAAAAAGAGCATGAGGCCTCATTTCTACACAAAAGTACTATGGGCAACTAAAGAATGTTGACAACGGGGTAAATAGTATTCCCTGGGGAAGAGCATGTCAGTTGGATATCCAATACCTGCAAAGAAATATGCAAGTAACATTGTATGGGTTGAGTGGGTTAGGCAGAATTACACACACATAAACACACACACACACACACAGTAACACTGAAAAAAGAGGCATGAACTTGAAAGAAATAAAGCATATATAGGAGGGTTTCCTGGTGGAAAAGGGAAGGGAGATGTGATTTATTAATAATCTCTATAACCATCACATATATATGTATATGTATATATGTATTTATATGCATATATACATATATATATATATACACACATATATATATACACACATTATATATATATATGTATATATATAATCTGCTTTGGGACAAAAGTTTAAAAAGAATTTATATGAATTTTAATGTATTAATTGTTCAAAGTAAAACAGAATTTTTATTCCTGATCTTTGAATTAAAGGATAATACACTAAATATATAAATTCCAGCAATGAAAGTGTTTGAAGGGGTTGCAGGAGGGAAAGCGCTAAGATTGCTGTGGGTTTCAGGGAGTCTCAACAAAGCCCAGCAAGACATTTGCAAAAGGCTCATTGCATTATGTGCCCAATTCCTTAATGTCTAAGAAATAAAGTAATTTATAACACGAAGGTGAATTAAATTGGCCTTGTAATTCACTTTCACCAATGGAATGGCACATGGTCATTGGAGGGTTTGAAGCTTAACCTTCCACATACTGCATGCTGCTGGCTAGGGCTGCTTCCACTTCCTCTTCATCTCTTTCTGTCCCTCTTTTCCTTCTCCTCCTCCCAGCCTGAAGTTGAAGTTTAAAAGAATCATAAATTGGGGATGGTTTCAGATTTTAAGTTAGGTTGGAATGGACTTGCAAGGCCTAGATTTGACACTGTTCTCAATGAAAGGTGGATGAAAGCAAACTTGAAATGCACTCAGATGGATTCATCCAAGCAAGAATATCTAAATCTAAGCAAGAATCAGATACAGAACACTTGAGAGGAATTGATAGGAAAACGAAATTATATCCAATAAAATTCCCACATGCATTTTATTATCAACATCTATCTATGGTAGTGTATTTATTTCACTTATTTTCATCACTCATTTTCCTTTTCCATTAATTCAATTTTAACTAGAATTTAGATGTGAACATTGTATACACCATTGTGATATTTTAATATGTGTGTCTACTGTGTAATGTTTAAATAAGGATAAACACACCAATGTCTTTAAAGATTCCACTATGGTGAAATATTCTATAGTACATGATCATTATCACTATTCTATACATCAAAGCACCAGGTTGTCTTTTTCCTAGCTAAATGTAATTCTAGACTCATTAACCAACCTCTTCTTGTCCTTTCCTCTCTCTTCCTCCTCTTCTCTTCCTCCTCATCCTTGAAATAAGCTTTGTTGAAGTAGAATGATGCACACTTATGAATATACTCTAGTGATGCTGTTTTCCTACTTACTAATGTCAATGTTATTTTAAAATGAGGCTCAAGTAAGTGCTATGTGACAATACCGTAAAATAAAGCATTATGCATCATTCATCTCTTATTGACAGGTATCAAACTGGAAGGTCTCCTAAAATATCCCCTTCTCTAATTATGGTCTTCACTCCTTGACCTACAGGGGCAAGAAACACAATTGGTTCAGAAAGATACATTTCCAATTTTAAAGATCTCTTGTCCACAAGACAAGGCATTTGTCTAAATAATGGACCTCAGTACAATCTCCGGAGCAAATGTGTACATTATAGTTGGCTCCACTTCATTAGCCAGTTATTTTGTATCTTCCTAGACTGTTAGTGAAATTGCCCTGCTGTTAGCATGTTTCTGATTAATCTAGATTTCACTAATTATCCTGCACTCACATGGATTAGATGGAATTACTTTTTGTATTCTTCTGCAATAGGTTTTAAATTAGTTTCCAAGTACTGTCCTGCAGAGACACTGCCATTGTTTTGCAGATGATGAGTCTTTCTACCAAAAAGAAAGTGAGGAGCTTTGTTTTAATTCTTGTTCATATGGTTTTTCTTTCTGGCAATTCTTTTTCCTCCAGAGCACTAGAAGTGTGCTTTACAAATAAATAAAAACCAATAATTTTTAAAGGATCAGCTTTTTGTTGTTTTGTTTTGTTGTTCCAGTGACATGACTAGGGAACACTCCATGCAGATAGATTGGCTCCAGTAGAATAAAATAGAAGTGAAAGGTCAAGCCCTAAGCCTAACTGTAAACTTACAAACCTCCAATGACTATTTTTCAAGAAGCAATACTGCCACCTGGCTGTGTGAGACAGAGAAGACAACTATAGCCTTCTTTTTCTAACCAAATCCTTCTGATGGTCAACCTACCCCTTGATTTCCACCAATCTAGACAGAGGCCTAGAATTGTGGAAGATTCCTGTTGAATACCAGGGATATAAAATATTAGAGGCAATAAATCAGAATGAGACGATTGAAACCTTCCCAAGGGCTGTGCATCACACTGTTTGAAGTTTGTGAACAGGAAATCTAAAATGGAATTACAGCAGCATTGTGGTAATACAATGCAGTTCTGATATCTCAATCCATTTCATTTGCAGTGCTCTGGGAAATATTAGCAGAATCCAAACTTCACTGTGGCTACAAGTCAACTGGTACATAAACCTTGAGGAACAAATAGGGGACTATGAATACATTGATAAAATTTTGAACTATCAGAATTTGTCATATTCAGAATAGCTGTTAGTTTCTACTGCCTGGATATGTTTCAACCTCCAAAATGCCATTTTCCATAAAAATATGCCTGACATTTCCCCACTGGCAATTTTGCTAAGCACCTCTTCATAGTCTAAATTTTTATGCTGGATTTTTGCAAGTCTTTTCTCTGAAATTTTTATGGTTCCCAACAGGTGAAAGGAATACATATGTGCAGAGATAGACAGGCAGACAGGAAAATATACAGACAGACAGACAGGCAGACAGACAGACGAACAGTCAGAGAGACAGAAACAAACAAACAAACAAACAAACAAACAAACACAGTCCCTTTGTGGTATTTGACCAAAAGCTAGTATATTGATTTTTTAAATGCTCATCCAACTTGGAAAATCTGAATTACATTATGCAGAATACCCTGTCCTTTTACTTTGCAGTGAATATTGGCTACACGTGTGACTTAACAAATAATTTATATGATAACAACTTAAAATACATGTGTTTTGTTAACCCAATACCTGCCAGTATTTTGAATGGTGTTCATAAAAGATTTCCAAACCATTAAATAAATAAATGTGGTAAACTCAGCATACATAACCCAGATGATCAAAACTCATATTCGTCCACTTTTAACATGTGAATACAGTATATTGCTTTGTTTCCATTCCTAAGGGCTTGTCCTAATGCATACTTGGCTCTTAGTAAAGACTTTTGGGGAGAAATGAGCATTTTATTCCAAATTGTACCTATGTTCTTTATTATGTAACACCAATGGCTTTCCTTTCCATTTTCTTTCATTGTTTCAATTTAACAGCACATCTGGGAGGGGATTTTCAAGATAGCAACTTGAATCTAAGTTACACAAGAATTTTTAATGATATAAAAATATAAAAAAGTTATACTATACAATAAAAGCTAAATATGGAAAATATAATGTCAGAGTTCCAGAATGCAGAAGCTATGTTCTCCAAATAGTTTCATATTTAAATTATTTAGACTACTGAAGTATAGTAGACTAGTAACTAATATTGTCCATTTCAATTCATTTTGCTATTATTTTACTAAAAACAAATTTGTAAATTTAGCCATGCTGTCATTTTTAGATGCTAGCATCATTTTTATCATGATCAGATGAGATGCAAGTTAAGAACTGTTGGAAAACAAGTGTAGGACCAGCTGCTGCCTTTTTTCTAACTGGCCATGTCATATTGCCTTCTGTACACCTAATGTTTATATCCGTAGATGAGTGCTGCTCTCAATCTTAGTTAGATTTCCTTCACACTGAAGCACATAGTAATTAATGCAGAGCTACATAACCACTCAGTGTGCCGAGAATAAGTGGCTTAGCACATGTGTCCTTCCCCAACCCCAAGGCATAGGGAAAATCCTAGAAGAAGGAACAGAAAGTATGTGAAAGCCAGAGAATGGGGAGGAGCACTGTGAAATACCGCATTCAGAACAGGGCATGCCTGTTACCTGTACAAAATCAAGCCAGTTAAGACTTTCAGCATAGATGTGTGAAAGGCTACTCATGCCCCCCCCCCCCCACGACCCCATAGCTTAGGCGCTATTGACAAGTGATGGCTGCTAGTGGAAGTGGAGGCAGAGCCACTTTTCTTTGGGAGAGGTGGCCAGTGGAAGGCTGCTCATGCCTCACTGGGTGACCCCATGATCGTGTGTATGTACAGCACTAATTGGATTCAGTGGATTGAAAAGGTAAATCAATGAAAAAAAATTAAAAGAGGACATGAAATTGGTGGAGAGATGTGTTAGGGTTCCTCATTACCTCTATGAGACAACTAAGCAAAGAATTTGCACTTCCAAGTTGTCTATGTTAAAGGATTTAATTCATATACCACCTTCTTAAACTGTGGGTATTGACCTCACATGGCATAATTGAATCTGAGTGTCATGAAAAAATTAGCAAGAGCAAAATGTTCCTCAACATGCAACAAGCAAAATAAACTCAAAATGAAACCATTAAGTAGTCAAAATCCTAAGTGTTTCTGGCAATACTGCTCTATGTGGTAATATATGACTTTACTACAACCTTGATTCTGATCACACAAAATGGATACTTTGCACCGTGTATGATATTGTGCTATGCAATGCTAACTAACACTACTGGAACATTTTGGTTCATATTTGAACTGTATGCTGTGAATTGCAAGGATTTTAATGTAAACACAAGATGTCTGATCTTATAGAAACATAAATTTTAACTATGCAAAAGCATTTAATATATTCTTACTATCATTCTTTAGCATGTAACTATCAAATTACTGAGAGAAGGCTCAGGGGGAAAGTGCCAGACACACAAGTGTGAGCACATGAGTACAGATCCTTGGAATCAATGTGAAGAGAAGCACTGTGGTCCCAGCATTCCTATGGCAGGACAGGACATACAGACAGAAGAATCCCTAAGAAGCTCCAGGGACAGCTAGCCTGGCCTATGCAGCATAAACACATAACCCTGCCTCAAACAAGAAAGGAAGTGAAAACGGACACCCAAGGTTGTTCTATCACCACCACAGACACATAGGACTTGCACATGTCCACACTCACACTTACAAACACTCCCTTCAATGTAACACACACACATACACCTACCCTCTATTCTCTTTTTCTCTCTCTCTCACACAACACAGAGATTTTTAATTTTTATAATATCTTTACATTATCATGTATTACAATATTTGATATTAGCATTTCCTATTTGAGTTGTTGACTTGAGTCTTATATTAGATCATTAAATAGTACAGACCTGCAATCTTAGCACTCAGGAAGCAGAGCGTGGGTGATTGGTGCAGGTTCAAGTTCAGAACACTCTAGATAGGAATTCCAGGCCAGCTACACAATGAGACCCTATCTCAAAAAAAATCCATTAAATGAGTTTGGAGTTATGATTGTGGCAGAATTTCTGACAAATTCTGAAATGGCCCTGAACATATTTCTGATGTTTTATAATTTGTAATTATGCAAATCTATGTTAACAATTAAAACTGAAAATCTTGATCAACTCTGAAAAACATTTAAGATTATACACTGCAGTATCACTCAGCTAAGGGTTAATAAAAATAATATATGTTACACTTTATGTATGTATTTTGTGCACGGTCACAGCAAGGCACGTACATGGAGGTCAGAGGACATCATGGGGGTGGGTTCTCTCCTTTTACCATGTGTTTCTTGACAATCAAACTCAGGTCATTGTGTTTAGTGGCATGTGCTTTCATTCAGTGAGCCATCTTGCAGGCACCACGATTTACTGTTTTACATAGAATAAACAAGTAGCAGGGCAGTGGTGGCGCATGCCTTTAATCCCAGCACTTGGGAGGCAGAGGCAGGTGGATTTCGGAGTTCAAGGCTAGCCTGGTCTACAGAGTGAGTTCCAGGACAGTCAGCCAGGGCTATACAGAGAAACCCTGTCTCGAAATATTAAAGGGAAAAAACCACGAAGATATCATGAATTTTGTAGGGAAATAAATAGAATTTGAGAATATCATCCTGAGTGAGGTAACCCAGTCCCAAAAGGATATGCATGGTATATAATCACTGATAAGTGGATATTAATTATGTAATACAGAATACCTGTGCTATACTCTACAGATGAATAGAATCTAAAAAGAAGGAAGGCACTAGCGAGAATGCTTGAATCTCAATTAGAAAGGGGAATAAAAAATCATGAGAGGCAGATGGAGGGAGCAAACTGGATGGCAGAGGGTTTGCAGAGAGGGCTAGGGTGGTTCAGGATCAATGTGTGGGCTGGGACAGAAGAGATGTCCAGATGGCCATGTAAATGAGTGGAAATACGCAATTGATAGGGTGGGGAAGTGGATGACATCTCCAGGACAAGATAGAGACCTAGGATTAGGGAGACATCCATGAATCAATGGAGATGACACTAGCTGTGACTCACCACATTGGGGACATGGCGCCTGAAGTGGGCAGGAAACCCAGTGGAGCAATAAGTATACCAATTCACCCACAAAACTTACAACTCAAACTTTATCTGGTCTACAAGAAATGCAGACACAGGGGATGGAACAGAGCCTAAGGGAATGGTCAACCAATAACCGGTACCAATACCTGATACTATTAATAAGACACTGCTTTGCTTGCAGACAGAAGTCTAGCATAGGTGTCTCTGAGAGGCTCGACTCAAGCAGTTGACTCAGACAGATGAAGACACCCACAGTCAAAAACTGTAGATGGAGCTTGGGGACTCTTGTGGAAGAATAGGGGCCAGGATTGCAGGCCCCAGTGGGGATAGGATCTCCACAGGAAGACCAATAGCATCAACTAACCTCTCAGATTCTGAACCACCAACCAAAGAACATACAGGGGTTGGACCAAGGCCTCCCTGTACACATGTAGCAGATGTGCAGCTTGCTCTTCACGTGGGTCCTCAACAACTGGAGCAGGACTATCCCAAAATCTGTTTCCTGTCTGTGGGGTATGTTCTTCTAGATCAGCTATCTTGTCTGTCCTCAGTGGGAGAGGATGTCCCTAGCCTCGCAAAGACTTGATAAGCCAGGGTTAGGGGATATCCAAGGGGGCCATACCTGCTAAGAGGAGAAGGGGTACAAAGGGGAATGGGGAAGATTATGAGAGGGGGAGACCTAGAGGCAGGCAGTAAGCAGGATGTAAAGTGAATATGTAAAAAATTGGCTATCTTGATACAGAAATCTTGATGGCATCTTGATTTTTTATTGTCTATATTTGTTAGTGAAGTAAGCATATATATTTTAACTTTTATTTTAAATCACTGTTTATTTTTCAAATTTTATTTCCCTAATGGTTATAACTGGAATCCTCCACTTCTTATTTTTTGTCATGGTTTGTTTGATATACCATGTCATGTACCCCTTATTAACATCAAACTTGCTATGTAGGTAAGATTTAGCATGAACGCATGTTCCTTCCTACACGTTCCAAGTGCCAGAATTAGAAGTCTGTGGCACCATTCTCTACTTCCGTGTATCTTTTAATTTTTATTTTTTCTAACACTTAAGAATATTTTTGATCTAATCCTAATTTTCCGAATAAACACCAAACAGATTTCCAGAGTGATTGTACCAGCTTGCAATCCCACCAGCAGTGGAGGAGTGTTCCTCTTTCTCCATATCCTCGTCAGCATCTGCTGTCACCTGAATTTTTCATATTAGCCATTCTGACTGGTGTGAGGTGGAATCTCAGGGTTGTTTTGATTTGCATTTCTCAGATCACTAAGGACTTTGAACATTTCTTTAAGTGTTTCTAGGTCATTCGATATTCCTCTGTTGTGAATTCTCGGTTTAATTCTATAACACATTTTTAAATTATTTATTTATTTATTTATTTATTTATTTATTGGTGATTTACTTCTTGAGTTCTTTATATATACTGGATATTAGCCCTCTGTTTAATTCTATAACACATTTTAAAAATATTTATTTATTTATTTATTTATTTATTTATTGGTGATTAACTTCTTGAGTTCTTTATATATACTGGATATTAGCCTTCTATCAGATATGGGATTAGCGAAGATTTCTTTTCTGAATATATCTGTTTCTATAGAAAAAATTAAAGAAGACCAAAGCCATAAATAACATACAAATTTCTTGTACTGCTATTAGCCCTTAATGTACTTGTCTGTTAGATTTAGTGGTCTAATGAAAACTTAGCATGTTAACACAACCATTTGTCCTCATAATACACGGTTTGGCTGGGATGGCTATGCTTCATAGTGTAGGTTGACTGGCACCAAAAAGATGCCTGATTATTTTTAACGAATATAGTGGCAAGAGCTTAACACTTTAATCTGCAAACCTACTACACGCTCCATTTAAAGGCAAAGTTGGTCAAATCACAACTCTAAGCCCAAAGAAAATAATAAGGTAATTACAGTCTTCCAATTGTGTGCTCATGACAAGTACAGGCATGCAAAGGGGGGTAAAGAATTTGAGCCATTAATTGAGTCTATTCATTCATTAATATGTATATGTTCATGTATATGTATATATATATATATATATATATGTATATGTATATACATATATATAACTGTGTGTGTGTGTGTGTGTGTGTGTGTGTGTGTGTGTGTGTGTGTGTATTTGAGTTTGGTTCCCCAGCACCCATGAAAAAGTTATGCATGACACTCATCTGAATACCAGCCTGGAAAGGCACCTCATAGACCAGATTAGCTTGGATTCTATCTCAAAAATTATGGTGCAACATGATTAAGGAAGATACTCCACATCAACATCTAACGGACAATCACACATGCATATGTAACAGCAAGTATCTATGCTTACACATAAGCTTGCACACACATACACACACAGACTATCTCTCACACAAAATTCTAAGAAGAAACAATTTCTGGGGAAAAAGTAAGGCTATTTTTTCAAAGCTCCTTATACACGGAAACAATCTCATTTTTTGACTAGTGTTAAATAATAGATTAAATATTTTATAGTTTATATACATTAATAGATAAACATTTAATTAATTAATTGGGTTGAAATTTATTGTCCTTTAAGAATGTCATTAAATCCTTTCTTATTCATTTACATGGAATAAGAAAGTAATGAATTTTCTATTTCTTGGACCCTTATAACTTATGAGTTTATTTAAATAGATCATACATAGTTAAGACTATAAAGGGGTATAACAGGGTATAACAGTTACCCTGTCTCCTCTCCTTCCATGCTGGTGAGTCACTCTTAGATATCCCTTACCTACTAGCTTAGTTACTGATTATTCATCTTAGAAATTTAGATGTTAGTTCTACCTTTCCGGGTCTGGAAAAAGCAAGCTTCTGTGGTCAGGCTTGGTGTCGAGCATCTTCACCCACTGAAATACCTCACTGGGCTGCAAACAAAATTTTCTAGTAGAGAGATGGAAAATTAATTCCTTTCTTACTAACATTTCTTATAAGATTGAAAAGCTAATCAAATGCAGAAGGAAATGCAACTCATACTGATTTGCTCAAGAAATCTGAATGCTATTTTTGAATACAGTTGTTTATAAAGTTGGGAAACAATGCATCTCATACTGTAATATAAATGGAAGTATATATTATACATAACACACATTTTACAAGACAGGGAATTACACTGTAGCCGAAGCTGAATTGGAACTAACTGTGTGGCCTCCAACTGTTGGCCATCTGCCTACCTTAACTTCCTAAGAACAGAGTGGCATGTGCCACAGTATCTTAATTTATGAAAAATATCATTCTGAACTTCTGACCTTCCTCATGACCAACACACACTACATTTCATTTATGAAGTTTTGGCACTGTACTTTGTCACTTAAAATTGTTGGAAGAACATCTGCTTCCAAATATGATTGGAAATGATGAACCATCCTTACCTTCACATCAGAAACAATAGCATCAGAACTAGGCAAAATATATGAAAGGAGATACTAATGGCTCTGAGCATGAAGGATGAAAAATCACTGTACCCTTTGGGAGCTCAAAGACAAAATGAAGACAGCTCTATGCTTATTACTCTGAATGATTACTGAAACTCAGGCCCAAGTTATTTAAAAGAGTTCTCAACACACACACATACACACACACACATACACACACACACACACACACACACACACACACCAAAACAAAACAGAAAGGAGACTGACAAAACTGTATGCTAAGTTGTTTAGAGATGGTGGTAAAGAGAAAATCTTAAAAATAAATTGGGGTTTCTGGGGAAAAATGATGGATTTAAATTTCTTCTGTATAATTCTGAATAAGAAGGTAGGCGTGACTGTGAATCTTATTGTCATCCTGACTGGATTTATAGTCACCTAGGAGATATACTTTTAGGCATTTTTGAGGGTTGTTTCAGAAAGGTTTAAATGAAGTAGGAAGACCTACACTGAAAGTGGACAGCATTAGTCCCAAGAACAGGGATCTTATACTGATTAAAAGATGGCTACAAAAGAGAGAATGTGGGCTAAGCACCAGAATTTGTCTTTGTATTTCCTGAATGCATACATATTCTGACAACTACTCTTCATTTTTCCTCCACAGTGGTGTTTGTATAGTCCCAAAGTGAGACTGATCAGTCCTTGAAAGACTGCCAAGCATAAAGACAGCAAGGAGACATCCCCATCAGTTTCCCTGCAGTCTGAAATCTTGCCTGAGATTCTGCTTCCTTATTGATTTCAATTGCCAGTGCCAAAGCAATGCCAAGACCACCTGATCCCATCCCTCTAAAGTCATCTGCCTCACATTCTGCTCACCAGCCTCTTCCAGCTGGCCAGTTCTGCTACACTCAGTAACTACCTGGGGACGTTCACCATACCCTGATCAGCTATGTTTGGCTGTGTTCCAGGGAAAAGCCCATTTCAATGTGTCCATTAAAGGGAGGCCTAGATCCTCCTCTCATCCAAGAATATGTCAGCTATGCAACTTAGCCACATACTTGCCTGAAGAGGAAGGCAAGCCCCTCCATGATTGAAGAGAAATTAATTATAAGACATTTTCTCTTCACAGCCAGACTGCTGCCCAATTCAGATACAGCAACTGATGGGTGCTGAAGGCTACAAGAGGAATAGCTCCTGACATCAACAGACTCAATGTAGCAATATATTGAGGGAAAGGACTGCTTATATCATGGGGCAAATAAACTAAAACATAGAGTAAATCTTCTAGCTCCTAGAAGCTGGTTGCTCCCTCCAAGACCCCCAGTAGGGAGGAGGAGGCACTGTGGCAATGGTTCGATGCCAGGCTCACACACATGTTCAAGTACAGAGTAAGTCAGGGAAAACCAACTGGCAGTCCAGGCAGACCAATGAGTTGCCCTCCCATTACCCCTCCCCTCAAAATATGTTTTATACTCCCACAGCTTTTAGAGCTCTGCTCATATAAGCCAAAGAAAGAAAAGAGCAACTCATAAAACAACTATTGAGAGTCAGGAGGGCAGGTTGTTTCCCATGGGTAGGGAAATAATAATTCCAGAGATGACAGCTCCTGACAGCTCGGACAAGCTCATGAAATAACCCAATTGAAAAAAATGCTCTAACAGAATTGCTACCAAGATATTTGGTGGACCTGAACCAGGAGCGGACCATGAAACCCAGCACAGATGAGCTTAGGACTTCAGAATGGGAAATGACAGCTCAGCTTCTGCTCTAATGTCCATCCCTGTCTCATAGATGTGTATCAGAGCCAGTGTCCACTCAGCCTCTCTAACTCTGTTACATAAATTAGTCTGGAGAGCAACCTTGGCCTAGGGCAACTCCAATTCTTGGATCCTCATCAATATAGCTAGCTTTCCATCAGAGGGGTTGTGCCCTTCAGGTGGTGCCAGGAATTAGCCATCAATAGGCCTTACCATGTTGTGACAGAACTGCCCATGCCAGAGAAGCAGACTATGGTTCCTTTTGGTGGGGGACCCAGCGAGTGACAATCTATAAAGAATGGCCAGGAGACACAAGAATGATTGTTGGGAACCTGGAAGAAATAATACGGGAACTAACTATAGAAAAACTCTTCATGTAAAAACAAAACAAAACAAAACAAACAAACAAAAACAAACAAAAACCATGTTTCAAAATTCTGGCTTTAGTAAATGCTCATCATGTGCTCCTTAACCTAGGTGAGGACTGCTGGATATGCTTGCAAAAAACCTGTGCAAGTAAGTTACTTATACCGCAGTAAATCAGGCAGTCACTTATACTTACAGCACACTAGTTATACGAACAATAGCTCCTAAGAGAACACATTTCACTGGCCTCCTTGAGACCTGCTCCCCAAGAGATAATTGCATTATGGTGTTCTTTGACCCCAACTTAGGTATGCTCCTAGGAATGAGGGTCAAACAATATTTATGTTCCCCTAAAACCAATAAGATCTCCTATATGTTTTTCAGTTTTTCCAGTAATGGCCCTGAACAGACTTCATGATCACTGGTGCCTCTATATTAGGCATCTTAAAAGCTGAATACAGCCAGCTCTCTACTCAGATAAAGAAAGCCTTAATTGTTGACCAGGAAAGCACAGTCACTCTTCAGAAACAGATAGATTCACTGGCAGCGATGGTCGTCTGTCTAGAAGTATAGAGGCTAAATTGATTCCTACTGAAATCTGATTACTACTGAGGAAGGCATATGCGTGGGTTTAAATGTAGGACACCCTGTTTATGTTCATCAGTCATAATAATATAAGAAAATGCTGAACAGCTATTAGACTACTACAAACAGATAGTAAAGGGAGAGACTACTCGAATAGTTGGAAATTTAGGGGGTGATGTGGTAATCATTTTCATTGCAAGTGGAAAATTACTGAAATGAGAACTAGTAATGGATGATATGGATCCGGAACTGGCCATCTTCTGTAACCAAGGTAGGCTCCCAGTGGTGGGACTGTGACACCAACTCAGCCACAAAACCTAGGACCCACAACCTGTCCTGCTTGTGAGATGTGGTGGGAAAATGGCTCTGGCTCAGAGCTTGTGGGAGTAGCTAATCAATGATTGGTCTAACTTGAAACCTAAGTGGAGAGGGAACACAGGCATGGCACTCTCTGAATAACCAGGAACCAGAAGCTAAGAGACCTAGGGTAGAACCAAACACAACTGAAAAAAAAGTCAACGAAACGTCTTCTAATGATAATCTGCTATACACAGCCTGGAGCCTAGCATAATCATCTGAGATGTTTCCTTTGGCAGCTGATAAAAACAGATGCGAAGATCCACAGGCAAACATTGGGTGGAGCCCGGGGAACCCAGAGGAACAAGGAGGTGGTTTGTAGGAGCCAGGGGTCAAGGACGCCAGGAAAAAATGGTCCACAGAATCAACTAAGCAGGGCTCACAGGGGCTGTGAGACTAAAGGAGCAACCCTGGGGCCTGTATGAGTCTGTGATAGGTCCTATGAATACACACAAGTTAAAATCCTCATGTTTAGCTTAGAGATTTTGTTGGATCCTTAACAGTGGGTATGTGGGTATCTCTGACTCATTTGCTTGCTTGTAAGACTTTTTATCTCCTACTGATTTTGCCTTGTCAAGCCTTGGTAAAAGGATTTGTGCCTAGTCTTTGACATCTAGGTGGTTACATTCCTCATTGGGTTGTTATCTCTGGGACGCCTGCTCTTTTCTGAAGGGAAATGAAAGAGCAGTGGATGTGAGGCAGAGGGAAGGTGAGAGGGGGTTGGGAAGAAGGGATGGAGCAGAGTCTGCAGTCAGGATGTAGTATATGAGAATAAAGAAAAATCAGAATAAATAAATAAAATGACCTCCAAACAAATAACTTACGTTCTAAACCCCAAAGTACATTACTTGGGAATTTATATTTGACCAACTCTCATCTAGACCTTCCTTGCCACTGTCCTGACTTTGTTCTATGTGAGTGTACCACACCATTTTATATAATAATTCCTCTTAGACTCTAGAACCTATGGATAGGAGAAAGCATCTCTTAAAATTGTCACTATTAGCAGAGTCTTCCAAGAGCAGATAAGCAGTTAATGAGAACTGTGGGGCAATGGACTATGCACAATGAGGCTGGTCTCCAGTTGAGCTGAGGTCTTAAACCCCCGATGGGTGGTAGGTGGTAATTACCAGCTACATGGGATGGTAGGTTTTCAATCATGTCTCCTCCACCCCTGGCTCTTTTCAAAGTTACCACCCCTACAGCCCCCACAAGAGAAGCATGTGGCTAGCAAGCAAGTAGACATTGTCCCAAGATTCTGGCCTTCTGACTAGACTCCTCCTCATAGTTACCTAACAACAACAAGATAGCAGCCCTCCTCATAGTTACCTAACAACAGCAAGATAGCAGCCCATCATAAGAGTGTCTGCTTGGCCCCTCATTGCTCTCTAAGTTCTCTAAGCTTTTACCTCTCTGCAAGCCTTCACCATTCTTTCTCTCTCTACCTTCCCCCTTCTCTTCTCTTGGCCTTGGCCAGGCTCTCTGTCTCTTTTCATCTTCTTTCATCCTGCCTTCCTACAATAAAGCTCTAAAATCATAGACTGTCTTTGTTCATCAAGGACCAGACTAAAGACACTCCCCTGTGTGGGAACCACCCAGCACCCCATTCTCCCTCTGCCCTCTCTTCCTTTCCCCTCAGAGCCTAGTGTCACCACAGGGCCCCCTATTCTGTTCTCAGCCCCTCTGCTATATCCAGCTTGGGATGTTGGAGACTGAGTACCTGGTACCGGGAGCTGCCCTTTGTCCACCCCTCGACATGTGGGCTCAGTGGCTTCACACAGTCAGATGCCCACCCAGGGCTGCGTGGAAAGCATCCGGGGGTCCTCCCATGTCTACCCACCCAGAGCACCGGAACTCTGGCCAGATGTGCGCTCTCTCCTACCCGTTCCCCTACAATCATGGCCCAGCAGAGAACCAATGATCTATTGAGCAAAGAATAAAATCTCTTTTTCTGTTTGCAATTTTATTCAGTTAACAACAACTGAGTACATGTCTTCAAACTTTACCAAAAAGTGAAATAAAAACACAGTGAATAAGGGAAAATGACGGTTTACACATTTCTCTTTGTTTTCGTCTATCTTAAGAAACAAATTACTCTCTCACATGTTTCAAAGAAATGCTCCTTTCGTTACAAAGTAATGGGTGCTTGCTCATCAACTTAAAGATTCCAGGGTTTTAACAGTGTAATACAGAATACCAAAATTCTTATACTTAAAATCTTACAGCAATAACTGATATAGGTAATTTATACCTGTGAGTCCTGAACCTATATAAGGATTCTAAGAAAAGAGAAACACTTAAAAAGACTAAGGTATAAACTAAAGCACAATAAGATGTGTATTATGAACTATCAACCTCTCACTACTTTTAAGGTGAAAAACCCTGTTCTAAACCTAAAGACATATCTGCCTCTCATCTCTGCAGGAGCAAGAGGAGTCAGGTACGACTTTAGACTGCCTTATCTTTTCCAGAGGAGTCAACCAGTGGGACTTTAGACTTGGCCTTGTATTTGCGAGAGGAGCCAAGTGTGACCTTAGACTTGGCATTATCTTTGCAAGAGGGGTCAACAAGTGTGACTTTAGACTCAGCCTGATCTTTACAAGAAGAGTCCACTAGTGTGACTTTAGACTCAGCCTGATCTTTGCAAGAGGAGTCAACCAGTGTGACTTTAGACTTGGCCTTGTATTTGTGAGAGGAGCCAAGTGTGACCTTAGACTTGGCCTTATCTTTGCAAGAGGGGTCAACAAGTGTGACTTTAGACTCAGCCTGATCTTTACAAGAAGAGTCCACTAGTGTGACTTTAGACTCAGCCTGATCTTTACAAGAAGAGTCCACTAGTGTGACTTTAGACTCAGCCTGATCTTTGCAAGAGTCCACAAGTGTGACTTTAGACTCAGCCTGATCTTTGCAAGAGGAGTCAACCAGTGGGACTTTAGACTTGGCCTTGTATTTGCGAGAGGAGCCAAGTGTGACCTTAGACTTGGCATTATCTTTGCAAGAGGGGTCAACAAGTGTGACTTTAGACTCAGCCTGATCTTTACAAGAAGAGTCCACTAGTGTGACTTTAGACTCAGCCTGATATTTGCAAGAGGAGTCAACCAGTGTGACTTTAGCCTCTGCCTTATCTTTGGCACTAGTGCCAGGACTGCCTACAGCTTCGGCTTGGGCTCTCTCTTCCTGATCTCTCAAAGCCTCCTCATAATGGGTTGGGAAGGCCTGAGGAACGGTCTCATTGACCTCGGCTAAAAACTCCAGGATTTTCATCTTGGTAGTTTCAGCATAGGCTCGGGGACCCCAAAGGAACTCAAAGGATGGGGGATCACTGTTGGCCTCCTTTTGGTATACCAGGTACTTTTCCTTAACCAGATCTCTGGTGATGAGCTTCCGGGGCTCCCCAAAGATTATGTGCACCTTCCCATCATAAATTCCCAAGACATTAAGGAATTCCCAGATCTCTGCCTCAGAGGCACGGTTGCCATTTAAGAAGATCACACCCAGAAGAGGCATCAAAAGCCCGTTCTGGGGAAATGGCAGGCTAGTGGTCAGAGCATTACCGACACTGGGATCTAACTTGCTAACAAGGGTGTAGTAGCCACCATTGGGCTTAATTTCTTTCACCTCAAGACCAAAAACTAGCTGAATGCGCTCAGAGGCTTTCTTGAGGATCTCAGGCAACTGCTCCTTGAACCTTCTGTTGATCACTTTGAGCATTTCTCCCTTAGATGCTGGCTGTTTCATTTTGTACTTGCAGAGCAGGTACTGCATCAGCATTCCTGTCTTCCTTGTTAGAAGATCATTCTGTGGATTCTCACTGAAGCGGGGGACCCTAGTGCAACTGGTACTTTCCTCCCTTGGACCTCTGGTACTTTTACGAGATCTTCTGCAGGCACCACCTTTCCTAGCAGTGGTGGTGGGTGCCTCACCTTGAGATTTAGACTTTTGAGGGAAGCCAGCAGTAGAGGTGCTTGCAACAGCATCTCCAGAATCCTGATTAGAGCAGGAGGGGGACTTTCCTTTCTCTCCTGCCTTGGCTTGAGCATCCTGGAGCTCCTGGGCCTCATCCTGGACCAGGCGACGCTTCTCACGAGCACGGGCCTTACTCTTTTGTCCCCTGGGCATGATGGCTGTGGCAAGAGACAGCAGATAGGAGTGTGGTCTGGAAATCAAGTACTTTTGGGACCTGGAGGAAGGATAATGAGATCCTGTAAGTACTTTTCGTCAGGAGGATCATAGCACCGTGGCTTTTAACAACCTGCCTATATTCTATAGGTTCCTGTACAAACATAGTATCACTATTCTAGGAATCCACATGGCCTGTCATAGCCTAAGAAAACAGTGAAGGAAGTTATAATGTGTCCAGGTTGCAGCCAGTCAGGCTTTAGTAATAGCAATGGCTGGTAGGGTCCTCTTAGTGCAAAATGGTACTTTTGGCAGGTTCTAGAACCTCTTTCCTTATATTTTTGGTTGTGAGCCTAGCCTTTAACGGCTGAGCCATCTCTCCAGCCCTAGAACCTCTTTCCTATGCTGCTCAGCAGCTAAATGTCAACTCCAAGCCCTAGTAGCCATGAATAGAAAATGCAGGATGTTTTTTTTCCCACTGCTCCTAGAAGGAGATATTGCTAACAGTTGCATGGGGGACCTCTTATTCTTATTTCCAGGCCCCTTACTTCTCACTTAAGAATTCTCATTTTGTCTCCACCTAGGGGAGAAAAACAACCCTCCTTCCTCCTGTACCATTACACACAGTATCTCATTTCACTTAAACAGGATACAAAGAAATGAGAGACATCTCAGTTGACCAACTGTGCTCTGAGTCTCCAAGGGCCGAGTGCCAAAAAGACAGCCCCATACTACTGTTTCCTTGTACCGGGATTGAGGAAAAAAACACCTTCAGTCCTCACCTACTGTTTATACCTTGAATCCTGAAGTGCCTAGGGCTGGTTATCCACTCTATATTTAAACCTCACTGATACCTAACTGAAGATGTGAGGGTGCCTCTTGGTAGCCATACTTTCACCCTATTTTCCACAGGCCCAAAGCTTTAGCAAGGTATGTTAAGGCCCAATCACGTGTGGTTTCACTCACAATCTTCTTTCCAGGTCTTCAATTTGACTCTTAAGAATACCTAAATTTTTCCCCTTGCTGATTGTCAGACCAAGCTGCTCCCCCGCATTTTTCTGTTAGTCTTGGGGAAAACCAAAGGGAACTACTATGTCGGAAGCCTTGTGGAGATGCAGTAAGGAGAGACTCTGGGATCTCTTGCAATGTGGGGTGTGAGTACTCTGAATTCCTCATTAGTATCTGGAAATCTCCCCTACTGACCTGATGCCTTTCAAATCAGATTAGTATTTTTACCTCCTTCAGAACCCTGTTACAAAAGATAATATGAACTTCATACAGCCATATGTACCCTCTATGGGACCCTACTGTTAGGAGGTCTTGAGTGTCTTTAGCTCTCATTCAGGCAAGGTTTAAGCTCACTCCTCAGCCCATCTGATTCCTCCAGCCTTATTGCAAAGCCTTCCTTTTTCTGACTCCCCAGGGATAGATGTAAGAGGGCAATATATCTCATGAGTTCTACTTGGCATTTCCTAATATAGAGAGGAAAAGGACTGTGGATTTTACTTTCTTATTAGATTGATACTTCTCTAAGTCCTTCCCTAATCTCCTCCTTGTCTTTACTTACCGCTTATCTGCTCAAACTAAAGGTGCTCACGTTTCTGAGACACTCTAAAATATTTCTATGCTAGCCTGCAGTCTCATCAGCTTGCTGTAGTCTCCCAAGGCTGACTGGTTGACCAGGAAAACGAATGTGTGCTATTTTATTATGCGGTAAGAGGATGCTAAGAGTTGTCAGACTCCTTTCCTTGGCTCCTGGAACTAAATGGGAATTTTCTACCTGTAAAACTGAGGTTGCCCAATCACTGTCTTTACATGCTTTAGACAAGAAAATGAGACTTGTGTTACCATATCCATACCTTGAATGACTCACAGGTAGACATAAGGACTTATGTGGCAGAAAGACCTCTTCACACCTCTACCAAATTAATTCTTGTTAGCAACCATTTCCCCTAATAATGCTGAATGGGTGCTCTCCAATTAAATCAGCTATTAATGTCTCTGAGCCCCTCCCTCAATAAAATTAGGTGTTATCTAAACCTGATCATGCTAACCCTGGATTCTCAAGGCTGATCCTGCAAAATGTGACCCTAAGACTCTAGCTGGCAGCTGAGTCACTGCAACTCTCTCTGTTATATACTGAGAAGAGAAGAGGCAGGCCTGTGAGATGGCTCACTGGTTAAGCCTAATAACCCAAATTTGTTTCCTAGAAAAAGAAGACTGTCTCCTGAAAGTTGTCCTGTCATCTGCACACTCAGATACCAACACATAAGCTGAACACACACACAAACAAATGCAAAAACATTTTGAAACTAAATATTGAACAGATTCCCATTTCTACACTGAGGCACTTTCACCTTTTGGGAATTCTGCTCTGCTGTCCAACATGTGCTGGGAGCAGGAATGGAAATCTTAGGTCTAACTCTTGGAATCCAGCTCTCAAGCTCTACACAGAACTAGTAAGATTTAGAATCCCCCCCCCCCACTGACCTGAGTCTCCAATTTTAAAACCCAAGCCATCATCTTGCTGAGTCATTAGAAGGGAAGTATGCACCATGTCTGACTACCTTGCTGAAGATTCCCAAAGCTAACATCAGGGGCCATTGCTTCCTCCCCTGTTTTGACTCCTGATTGCTTCTGCCTGGCCCTGGCAGCTCATGCCTTTAATCTCAGCCCTCTGGAGGCAGAGGCAGGGAGATCTCTATGGGCTCAAACTCATCCTGGTACACACATTTGAGCTCCAGGCCAGCCAGAGCGACAAACTAAACTAAAAACTAAACAAAACCAAAAAGCAAACATTTTAAACTCCCAAACAAACAAAAATATTCAAGAAACAGAACAAAGACCTAGCCTATTCAGCAGCCCCCCCCCCCCCTCTGGTATCAGGGCTTTTCTTTAAAAAAAAAAAAAGTATTTACCTTGGGGGACTCAAGCCGCGTGGGCGTAAGTTGGCAACCACAGTTGGTTTTCTCCTTCTACCAGGGAGATGGGTCCTCGAGCCTACACAGAAAAAGTCGGAAAAGCCTCTGAGCTGTTTGACCTTTCTAGTCTTTCCTGGGCGTGCATGGGCAAGGGTGGGAACGAAGGAGGGTGTGGGGAGTGAAACACAGGGGTGTGGAGGGGCGTAGGGGATTCACAGGGGAGGAATAGGAGAGGGATGCGGGTGTGTGGTGGCAGGGGGGCCATGGGGTGGGCGAACCGAGGGCCTTGGGGAAATGTGAGGCTGTGGGGAATTGTGGGGGTCAGAACACAGGGATATGGAGGGGCGTGGGGCTAAGGACAAGGGTGGTGTGTGGTGGCATGGGGGCGGGGGAACATGGGGGTGTTCGGGGGCTAGGGAATGTGGGGGCGTGGGGGTCCTGCGGGGCTGGAACACAAGTGTGTGGAAGGGCATGGGGGCTGGGGACGCGGGTGGTGTGTGGTGGTATGGGTGCTCGGGGGCAGGGAGTGCGTGGGGGAACGCGGAGGTGTGAGGTACTGGGAACCTCTCTACTCTCTGAGACTTTCCAACTGGAAATAATGCTCCAGTTCAGTTCAGCTCTGGCCCAGGCCATCTCCAGAGCCTGCTGTGATGAGGGCTATGGAGTAAGCATTCTAGAAGAAGGTTAAAGACGAGGGATAAAGGAGGACGACGAGAGTCGGGAAAGACCATTTTCTGGGGTCTCCTCTCTCGGGGGTGATGGGTCAGTCGCTTCGGGGACCTTACCTTGATTGCTAAGCGAAATTCCCCCTCAGCAGAGCAGGCGGACACAGCAGCAGTGGCGGCAGCAGCTTCTCCTCCACCTCCTCCTTCTCCTCGTGGAGACTGCCCGAGATCCTCGCCCTTGCCTCCCCAAACGGAAATGAGGAAGAACTATATCCGGCGCTGTTGGCCCAGGGTCTCCTGAGCTAAGCGCAGGGGTGCGTTGCCTAGGGACCACACTGCTTCAGAATCAGAGTCCCTCAGCATGCATTGATAGACAGAAGAGCTGGAAAAGCCTCACCTTATTCACCCAAGTCTCTCAAGTCTCTTCACCAAGCCCAAATAAACCTCCGCAGCCCCCGCATAGGCAATGGAGGCAACCCTCAGAGAATGCCTTCTGCAGGAACCCTGGAGAAAGACTCGAAACTCCGTTTGTGGAGCCGACCCTGAGGATGGCCTATACGGATCTTCTCTCATATTCAGATTTTCTCCAAAATTCTTCCTTGGTTGAACTAGGGCTCTACCAACTAGAAATCAAAACTTTTCATTTGGAGATATTTCAGGCCACACATAGGATTACCTGAGATTTCCTGAGTAGTTTTGTATGGAAAATCGAAAATCAGGTGGGATATTGTTATGTGACCCGCCGCCCCGCCCACACACAATTTTTTTTAGCACAACCTCATAACATTAAAAGTATTTACATTCTTTTTTAAAAATTTTTTAGATACTGCTTCTAATTGAACATGTATAAGATCCACGTTTATATTATTATAAACATTTTACAAACAAAATTTCATTTTGTTAAAAAACATTTCCTGGATTTTATCACTGACTGGTTTAGACATAAGACATAGAATCTATAAATAAAGTCTTTACATTCTTATCAGGCACTAGAATTCCTCCTCTAGCAAAATTTAAGGCTGCTCCCATTCCTTTGTGACCTCACTTCCCTGAAATTTTCCAGGAAGAAATCAAGCTTAACATATTGTTCTAAATTGGAATTCCTAGGGAATACAGAGCTGAATATTTTGTAGTAGCTACACAAGGGAGCCTTTCTAGGATGCACACTACATGGAGTTCACAGTCACATGCTGACCCGGACAAATGGCCTGTTTTGGGACTTCTCTGGCTTTCCTATTAAACGTTGTTTCTCCCTAAGAGTTCTAAGTTAAAAGTGGGAAAGTCCTTTTGTTCATGTCAAGAATGGATAACAAGGATCACTTGTATCCCATGTATCTTTCTACTAGTCCTGATTTATGCTCATTACATTTTAAAATATTTATTTACAGGACAGTTTCTTTTTAAATTATTTTATTTATTTACATCCTGAATGTTGCTCCCCCTCCCAGAGTTCTTAACCCCATTTCCCCTCCTTCACCTCTGAGAGGGCACTCCTCACACTTCAGACATCCCCCTTCCCTGAGCCATCAACTCTTTACAGGATTGGGTGCATCCTCTCCCACTGAGGCCAAACAAGGCAGGCCTCTGCTACATATGTGCCAGAGGCCTCAGACCAGACCATATATGCCCATTGGTTGGTGACTAATTCTCTGAGAGCACCCAGGGGTCCAGGTTCGTTAACATTGTTGGTCTTCCTATGGGGTTGCAATCCCCTCTATCTCTTTCTATCCTTCCCCTAGCTCTTCCATAGGGGTCCCCGATCCCAGTACAGTGGTTGGCTGTGGGTATCTGCATATTTCAGTCAGCTGCTGGTAGAGCCACTCGAAAAACAGCTATGCTTAGGCTCCTATCTACAAGCACAGCATAGCATCAGTAATAGTATCGGGGTTTGATGCCCAACCATCAGATGGAGATCAAGTTGGTGGTCAGTCCTTCCTTCAGTATCTGCTCCATTTTGTTGTCCCTGCATTTCTTTTAGACGGGAACAATTCTGAGTCAAAATATTTGAAAGTGGGTTGTTGTCCCCATCCCTCCACTGGGGCCAAAATGATACAGTAGAAAAAAAGAAAGCATCTTCAATTAATGGTGCTGGTCTAACTGGCAGTCTGCATGTAGAAGAATGCAAATTGATCCATATTTATCACCCTATACAAAACTCAAGCCCAAGTGGATCAAGAACCTCAATTTAAAATCAGACACACTGACTATAATTGGCACAGGGGAATATTTCCTGAACAGAACACCTATGGCTCAGGTGCTAAGATCAATAATTAATAAATGGGACCTCTTGAAACTGAAAAGCTTCTTTAAGGCAAAGAACAGTGTCAATAGGGCAAAAACACAAGCCACACATAGGGAAAAGATCTTCACTTACTCTATATCCCAATAGAGAACGAATATCCAAAATATATAAAGAATTCAAGACAACAAGACTTCAAAATAATCAAATAACCCCTTTAAAAGTTGGGGTACAGAGCTAAACAGGGAATTTTCAACAGAGGAATCTCAAATGTCCAAGAAGCACTTTAAAAGTCATCATCCTTAGTCATCAAGGAAATGCAAATAAAAACAACCCAGAGATTCCACCTTACACCAATGAGAATGGCTAAGATAAAAACAAGACAAAACAAACAAAACCAAAAAAACAAAACAAAATAAAACAAAACCAAACAAAATAAAAAACCCTCAGGTCCAGTGAGGTAACTCAGTCAAAAAAAAAAAAAAAACCATGGAACGTACTCACTGAGAAGTGGATACTAGTCCAAATTTTCAGAATACCCAGGATTCAATTATTCAATTCACAGACCATATGAAACCTAAGAAGAAGGAAAAGCAAAGTGTGGATATTTCAGTGCTTCAAGAAGGGTGAACAAAATACTCACAGGAGGAAATATGGAGAGAAATTATGGAGCAGAGACTGAAGGAAAGGCCATCCAGAGAGTGCTCCACCTGAGAATCCAACCCATATACAGTCACCAAAGCCAGAAACTATTGAAGATGCCAAGAAGTGCTTGCTGATGGAAGTCTGATATAACTGTCTCCTGAGAGGCTCTGCCAGAGCCTGACAAACACAGAGGCAGATGCTCACAGCCATCCATTTTACTGAGCGTGGAGTCCTTGATGGAAGAGTTGAAGAAGGGACTGAAGGAGCTGAGGTGGTTTGCAGTCCCAAGGAGGGAACAACCCTGTCAACAGGCCAGAAACCCAAACTCCCGGGGACTGGACCACCAATCAAAGGACACACATAGAGGGACCCATGGCTCTGGTTGCATATGTGGCAGAGGATGGCCTTGTCAGCCATCAATAGGAGGAGAGGCCCTTGTTCCTGAGTGTGTTTGATGCCCAAGTGTAGGAGAATGCCAGGGAAGGAAAACGGAAGTGGATGGGTGGGTGGGGGAGCACCCTCATAGAGGCAGGAGAAGGGGAATGGGACATGAGGTTTCTGAAGGGGAGACCTGGAAAGGGGAAAATATTTGAAATGTAAATAAAGAAAATATCAAAAAAATGAACAAAAAAGAGGAGAGAATGAAAAAGAAGAGGAAATTCTTGAAGAGGATGCTGCATGTTTCCCCTGAATCTATAGTATAATTAATATAGTAGGGCTATATTAAATTTAAATACTAAATTTATCATTTTCTTCCACTTACAATTTTATATCTAGCTGAATATTTATGCAAGTTTGAAAGCTGGAATATATGAGTTTTAAGAAAATAATGGGTAAATGTGATATTCTACTCTATCTCATGACATATTATTGCTATTTCACATTATAATTTTTTCTGTTGTAACAATTCTTTTAAAAAGAGAAAAAAAAACCTCATGTGACAGCACATGCTGGCAAGGATGTGGAGAAAATGTAACACTCCTCCACTGCTGGTGGGATTGCATATTGGTACAACCACTCTGGAAATCAATGTGGTGGTTCCTCAGAAAATTGGAAATTATTCTACCCGAAGACCCAGTAAGTCTGGTAAATCCTGGACCGATACCTAAAAGGTGCTCCATCATATCACAGGGTACTTGCTCCACTATGTTCATAGTAGGCTTATCCTTAACAGGAAACAACCCAGCCAGCCAGTGATGGTGCGTGCCTTTAATCCCAGCACTTGGGAGGAAAAGGCAGGCAGATCTGAGTTTGAGGTCAGCCTGGTCTACAGAGTGAGTTCCAGGACAGCCAGGGCTACACAGAGAAACCCTGTCTCAAAAAAAAAAAAAAAAAAAAAAAAAAAAAAAAAAAAAGGAAGAAACTCAGATGCTCAGATGTCCTTCAACTGATGAATGGATGCAAAAAATGTGTTTCATTTACACAATGAAATACTAGCTATTAAACCAATGACAGCATGAAATTTGCAGGCAAATGGATGGGACATGAAAATATCCTCCTGAGTGAGACAATCCAGATCCAAGAGGATATGCATGGAGTGTACTCACTGACAAGTAGATATTAGCCAAAAAGTACTGAATATCCATGATAAATACCGCAGACCCTAAGAAGTTAAACAGGAAGGAAGGTTCAATTGAGGCTGCTTTAGTCCCACATAGAAGGTGGAAGAAAATAATCACGGGAGGCAGAGGGAGGGAGAGACCTGGATAGGAGAGGGGATGGGAGAAGAAAAGGAGCAGGATCAGATATGGGGAAGGGAATAGGGAGAATCCCAGAGGATCAGGAGAATGACTAGAAATGTGCAGGTGCTGGGGAGGGGAGACCTCTAGAAAGTCCCAAAGACCTGGGATATGAGAGGCTCCCAGTACTCAATGGAATGACCTTAGCCAAAATGCCCAACAGTTGGAGAGATGGAATTTACAGAGACCCCCAGTAGTTATCTTATCACATTTTATACACTCTCATCTTTCTTAAATATCCAAATGATTGTGGAATGACTGTCTCCTCACTCCTTGTTAATCTTGACCTTTATCTATTATTTAAAGGCTTTGAGGGGCTGGGCTTGGTGGAGCATGCCTTTAATCCCAACACTAGAGAGGCAGAGGCAGGCGGATTTCTGAGTTCAAGGCCAGCCTGGTCTACAAAGTGAGTTCCAGGACAGCCAGGGCTACACACAGAAACCCTGTTAAAAAAATGCTTTGAGGGAAAACCAAAAAAAAAAAAAAAATGCTTTGAGGGAAATTACATATCCCTGAAGAAACATAACCAATTTGCTGATTGCAAATCTTGAGAAGTCCTTTTCCCAGGAATGTGAAGTTGAGAGATTTCAATGAAAGACAAGACACAAACAGTAACTTAATTGATAAATTCACACTTTTCTTCCCAAGTAACTTCTAAGTGATAGCACCAAATGACATTAAAAACACCTTTAGCTTCTAGAGAGATGGTTCAATGGTTAAGACCACTTGTTCTTCCATCAGATCTGAGGTTTTCTTTTCTTTTTTTCCAGCACCTACAGAGTGGCTCAGGACAACCTGAAACTCCATTTCAAGTGAGTCTAATGCCCCCTTCTAGTACCCAGAGTCACAAGGCATACACAAAGTGCACAAATATACATGCAGACAAAACACCCATACACATAAAATAAAACCAAGTGAAAAATCTCTGAAAATTAATAAACACAGTCTTAAAGCTGATGTGATAACAATCTGATAACTGATAGAAACTGAATTGAAATGGAAGAAAAACAGTGTTAAAATATATTAACCTAATGATCTTGGCCAGCTACCAGTTAATCTTTTTAACAATATGATGAACTGTTTGTTCTTAACAGTATATTCTATTGGTTTTATTTTTATTTTGGCAATAACTAATATTTTACAATATACTAAGATGTCCTCAACTTTGCCTGTGTTCTTGGGCTCTACTAAAACATTTTTATGACAAGAATCTCAAGATAATTATTGTCATATCAGAGAACACACTGATAATTTTAATATTTTTTTTGCCTTCTAAGACACTTGCTTTCCTCACAGAAGAATATAGCCAGATGATTTTCTGAGCCTTAGATCTTTAGAGTCCATATTATCTCCTTTTCTCTTTCATTCACTCTTCTCAGTTCCTTTTACATTTTTATTGATTAGATTTTGTGTTCTAATTCAGGATTTTTGTTAAGGTCCATCTTTTCAGTCATATGAACTCTATTTTGGAATAGTAGGGGATAGCAAATTATGGTTAAGTTCAAGCTCAGCATCAATTTTGGGAAAGTTGGATAAAGTGGGCTCTTAGAGTACTTGATACTCAGAATTTAGGCACAAGTTATTCATTTAACAGATGGGTGAGTTTGGATACATTACCACACACTATGAGCCTCAGGCAATACATCTACAAGATCAAGTCACAGGATCTATCTTATAATGTTAGTAGTGTGCAGTTAGTGTATGCAAACCACCTGGCACCATGCCTGCAGTGCACTGAGACTTTAAGAGATGTCTACCATTACTACCATTATTACAGTTGTTTTAGCCACAGAGGATACCACTCCACACTGATAATTTTTTAATCCAAAACATTAAAAAAAATTAACACTCTAGGATATGAAGGAACAAATAAGCTCAAAATGCTACTTACGAAGAAAATGTAAGAGCCAGGTCCCCCATTAAATCATATTTTCAGTAGAGGTGTCTTTCCAAGATACATCTTCTGGGATTCTATTTAAAGACTGAATCTGACTTTCTACCCCAGTGGACCAACCTTTTGATATTGCACTATGGTGTTGTAATCTGTAAGTGTTCTGGGCCACATTCAGAGATATCCTGGGGTCCATGCAACCCTCTGGCTACCGTTTGAGTATACCTAAATGTGTTCCTATGATCATTTATTTAACCATTACTCAAAAAATCCACATCTGATTTGCTTGTACACACACACACACACACACACACACACACACACAGACACACACGCATGCACACAAATGCATGCGTGAAAACAAAAATTTAAATATCTCAAAGAGCACAGGACATTCTTTCTGTGTACCCCATAAGGAAATTCTCTCTGATCTACATGAAGAATCTCAGCCCTGAACATCTATCTATATTCTCATCAAGCTGCCATGCAGTCAACATAAATGTACCTGCCACTGAGGGATATGCAAGTGTCCAATGTTAATATTACCTTATAGAGGAAAGTTATACTAGGCATCCTCATTTGGAGCCCCTCATATTTTCTCCTCTTATTTAGCTTCTCTTAGAAAGTATCTGATCACCTTCCTTCTACTATAGATTCTCCGGGTGTCTCTGTTTTTGTGTATCTCTGTCTCTGTCTGTCTCTCTTTGTGTGTCTCTGTTTCTGTGTATCTCTGTCTCCGTGTGTCTTTCTCTGTGTGTCTCTGACTGTCTGTCTGTTCCTCTCCCTCTACCTCTCCCTCTGTGTGTGTGTGTGCTCAGATGTGAGTCTGTATGAAGGCCATTTCACATATGTAGATGCCAGTGGTCAGCCTCAAGTGTCAATCCTTATGCACTGTCAAGCGACTTTTTTTGAGACAGGGCCTGGAGTTCCCTGGCCTGGCGTTCACTGTGTAAGTGACTGGCTGGTGGGTGCCAGAGATCAGTCTTTACTTCTCCAGTGCTAAAATTACACCCACCTGTATGATGGACACTCTTTAGACTCTAACATTTGATATACAATGGTTGAGTCTTTTTGCTCTGCTTCTTTTGTGCTTACTAATATCCTTTCACAGAATAGCTGCTCAGTTAATATTCAGGTAACCAAAATGCAAATATGCACGAAGTCAAATTTGTTACTATTTTTCTAACATTCCTATAACAGCCAACACAATCTGCATACATGTACTTAGTTTCATAGAAAAAAGAAGAAACATAAGAAAACAAAAAGCCACGATTAGTACCTTTATTTTAATATTTTTTACTGCCTCCTGTTATCCTTAATTTTATTGAAGAACGGGTTTTCTTTTTTCTCACAAAATCATTATTCTGATGCCACATTCTGTTTTTGTATCACATATATGTAAATATGTTTGAATTGTTTTATACAATATCAAATTTCTTACTCTTCAACCTGATAGATTCCAATAAATGTGTTATCAGTGCCATCCATAAACTTAAATTGTAAAAATAAACTTTCAACTAAAATAAAGAGCTCTTAATACTATAAAAACCCCTAAATATCCAATTCACTTATATTTTACAAAAACACAAACCCTTTATATCCTTTGTTTTCAACAGCTTCACTTGGACCTTCCACTAGTTAGTAGCTTACCTGCTTTCATTATCAAAAACAGAATAACTTGCTTCATACTTCACTGGGACTGGAAGGATCCCACAGCCAGTATAGCGGCCTAAACTCCAGTTCTGGTTTCTCTACATCATCTTGTGAAGTCTCCTCATGATGAGATGGATAGACTAACATGTTGCCAGACTAAAAGGAATCTTGGCTCTTTGGATTCCTTAGTTCTATCTATTCTTCTACCCTAGATTGACTAATGTGTAATGTAGGGATGGTCTCTTTGATATACATAAAGTATCCGATTCAAAGTGGGGAAAGAAAGGTTTGCTTTAGGGAACAGCCCTTATCTCTCTGCATTCTCACTACTGACATTACAAGTACCTGTCACTATACCTGTATTAAAAACAAAAACAAAAACAAACAAAACATGTGTTCTTGGAAAAAAATCAAAGATCACCATGCTTGTTTAACAAGTATGTTAATGACTTTGCTACCTGCCTTACCCAACACACACACACACACACATACACACACACACACACACACACACACACACACTCACACACACACATACACAGGCCTCCCTGAGTAATCCCAAGCCAGTGATAAGTCTCTCATAACTGATAAAGTCTAGCTTAGCAACAAGTATGCAGGAAGGAGCTGACTTCCTTAAATTAAAGATCAAATACTAGTCCAATGTTTTCAAATGCTCTACTATGAATCTCAAAGTCACTATGGCTTGTATATGGATGAAAAATATTCACCAAAGGTTCACATAATGAAAGTTTGTCCCCATTATGGAATCATTAATGTGGTGGAACCTTTAAGAAATTAGATCTAGCACCAAATAATTCAGTCATTAGTGAATTGCCTTTACAAGGGACAAATGATGCTCATGGTTTGAATTAGCTTTTGTGTAAGTGGACTATAAAATAAGGCAATCCTCTCACCCACAGTCTTGGCTTTTTTTTACTTTGATAATTCCTTTTCCATTTCTTCTACTGTAATTTAGCCATGGTACCCTTCCAAGGTGCTGGAGAAAATGCTATATTTACCCCCTATCTTTTATTTATAATATACATAGGTAAGGGTACTTTACTATAACAGAAAAGAGACTAATATGATGCTGCTTGCATTTTTTGTTGTTGTTGAAAATCTGTATCACTGATGTTATAATCAGCAATTTCATTTTATACTTTTATGGCAGACCCTTCATAAATATTTTTGCTTTCCCACCTAGAAAGACAGTTGTGTGAGCGCTCGGTGAAAGTCGGGACCTTAAAGGAGCTCACACTTTCACCACGGTGGCTGTTCATACAGTCATCAAATCCTGGACATGAAGCATCTGCAGCTATCCTGATAGCGAGTGGAGCTTTAAGAGGACCCTTGAAATGCAATCACTAGATATACTCTGGAAACATCACCTGAAATAGGAGAGGGGAAGAAGTGTAATGTGGCAGCTGTGTTCCCCAGGGCCTGTGTCAGGACCAATCTGGCTATGGTGCAGCCTGCCTCACCAAGCAGGAAAGTGGAATATTTGCGAGATGACAGCACCTAGATGCAGTTTGACAGTGAAGCTTAACTCTGCACCAGCAATCCCAATGCAGTGGCCATAATCCAGACTAACTCTTGTTTTTCTTCAGTTTCTTGAGGTTCATTTTCCCCCAACTTCATTTTTTATTACTAATCGATTATTGTATGTCCACTCCAAATGTTGCTCCCTCCCAGCCCCCTCCAATCTTGCTGTTCAGATGTATTAGGGTATCCAGAGCTTGCTCTGGTAGGAGAGCTGGGTTCTGATGGTGCCAAATTGCATTGGTGTCTGTTGATTAAGTTCTTGCACTTGCCTTACTGGGCTGGGTGCCCAAGTTTGGAGCAGACCTCCTTTGAGGCAGGTTGAACTGTGTGTTCAGGTTACAGCAGGCCTCCTATGAGGCAGGCAGAGCTGGGTTTCTGATTTGAGCTGGCTTCCTGTGCTCTTGGTTAGAGCTGGTGTCCTGTGTCCCTGGTTAAGGTAGACGTCCTGGGAGACAGGTAGTCCTTTGATGTCAGGAATCAGTCATGTTGATCTGCCCGAGGTATAGACTGAGGTGCTAACCAGAAGGGTGATGGAGCTCTGGCAGGGCAGGACATATCCCATGCTTGCTGAGCTCTGTGGGGTTTCCAGTTGGTGTGGATATTGGGGAAGCGGTCTTACCTGTGTCTCTGGTTAGAGCAGACTTCCTGGGAGACTGGCAGGGCTGTGGGTACAGGTAGCAAGCATGCTGCTCTGCCACAGGTACAGGTAGAGGTGCAGACTGGCAGAGTCACTCTTTTGATTAATGTAGTAGGACCAGTGATGGCCTGGGTGGGAATTGTCCCTCCTACCTGATATCACCAAAACCTACTGGATTGAAAATCCCTAGATACCTGGTGAGAAGGACATTCCTGAACCTGCATTCTGATTCCCATTGTTGACCCAGCCTTGGCAGCCCCAGAGAATGTCTTTATTGATGCCATCAATTTTTGGAGGCTGTAGATCCCAAATGCTATGCTTAGTGTACAAAGCCTTCAGCTAGGCTCATGGGATGTCTGTCTATAGCTCCATGCCATCAAGTCCACTGCAGCTGCTGAACAGTAGTAAAACATCATTTTGCCATGTGGTGTTTTCCTGGTTAAACTTGGACACTACCTGGAACATTTACTGAGCATAGAGAGACCTAAAGGAACCTAGATTTTTAATTTCTTCCCTTTCACCTGGTTTCTGCAAGATGAAGCAGGCATATTCCTGTGACCAGACATTGGGAAGAATGCTCTTAAGCTAGAGTGTATCTGTCAATGATTAGAGGGAAAAGACAGTGCCTAAGAGATATCTATTTGGCTAGTACTGTGGGAAGCCACATGTGCTACTGCAGGGTGGCGCTGGCTTCCGCTGGCCACCACGCATACATAGGCAGTAAAGATTTTTTGCCAAGATGAGGCTTTGAAAATTAACCAAAATTAACCAATCAGATGAGAGACAAGTTAACCAATCAGATGAGAGACAAGTTAACCAATCAGATGTGAGACAAGTTAACCAATCAGATGTAGGCATGTAAATGAGGTGGTAAGCATAACCCAAGCACAACCAATCCGGGTGTGAGACACGCCTCTCCTAGGCCTATATAAGCATCACCAGTTCTGGGCTGGGGGTCTCTTCGCCTCTGCAATCAAGCTCTCCCAATAAACTTGTGCAGAAGTATCCTGTTGCAGCGTCATTCTTGCTGGCGTGTCAGGGTGTGCTCAAGATAGTACCCAAGGAAAAAGACCAGGATCTCAGTGCCCTGAGAGTCATAGACACGATTCAACTATTCTCTATCCCAAGGCCTTCTAGGTAAAGGAGATTTTTGATATCCAAAGCTACTTGACAGAGCATGTCAACCAGGATCTGCCTAAGGAACTGTTGGCTGAGCCTAAAAGGACAGGTTCATGGGATGTGAACCAAGGCTCTAGACTCTAGAACACAACACCCTCAACTGGAGTTATTAAACCTGCAGGCTTGTAGAAAATATGAGCAATTTGACTTTAACTAATAGGTGAGTGCCAGAAGTCTAGGCCGCAGACTTTATGCTCTATGATAAGTGATGCGTGTATAGTTTATACATCTATGCTGTTTTTACTTCCCATTTGTCTTCATAGGCTTTCTTCTAATGCAAGTCTCAACACTGGTCCACATATTAGGAACATCTGCAAGAAGTCATTACTCTTATCTTTAAAAATATAAGCCAGTTTGGAGATTCCTTAGAAAATTGGCACAGTACTACCCGAGGACCCAGCAATACCACCTCTGGGCATATACCAAGAAGATGCTCCATCTTGTAAAAAGGGCACACACTCCACTATGTTCATAGCAGCCTTATTTATAATAGCCAGAAGTTGGAAAGAGCCCAGATGTCCCTCAACAGAAGAATGGGTACAGAAAATGTGGTACATTTACACAGTGGATTACTACTCAGCTATTAAAAAGAATGAATTTATGAAATTCCTAGACAAATGGATGGATATGGAAACTATTGTCCTAAGTGAGGTAACCCAGTCACAAAAGAACACACATGATATGCACTCACTAATAATTGGGTATTAGCCCAGAAGCTTAGATTACCCAAGATACAATTCACTCATTAAGAAGGAAGACCAAAGTGTGGATACTTTGATCCTTCTTAGAAGGGGGAACAAAACACCCATGGAAGGAGTTACAGAGACAAAGTATGGAGTAGAGACTGAAGAAATGACCATCCAGAGACTGCCCCACCTGGGGATCCACCCCATATACAATCACCAAAACCATACACTTTTGTGGATGCCAACAAGATATTGCTGATAGGAGCCTGATACAGTTGCCTCCTGAGAGGCTCTGCCAGTGCCTGACACATACAGAGGTGGATACTCTCAGCCACCCATGAGACTGAGCATAGGGTTCCCAATGAAGTAGGTAGCGAAAAGACCCAAGGAACTGAAGGGATTAGCAGCCCAAAGGAGGAACAACAATATGAACTAACCAGTAACCCCAGAGCTCCCAGGGATTTAATCACCAACCAAAGAGTAAACATGGTGGTACTCATGGCTGCAGCTGCATATGTAGCAAAGGATGTCCTAGTTGGATACAAATGGGAGAAGATGACCTTGGTCCTGTGAAGGCCCTATGCCACAGTGTGGGGGAATGCCAGGGCCAGGAAACAGGAGTGTATGGATTGGCAAACAGTGCGAGGGAGGAGGGGAGGGAGGAGGGCATTTTTATTTTTTTATTTTTATTTTGGAGAGAAAACCGGGAATGAGGATAACATTTGAAATGTAAATAAATAAAATATCTAATAAAAATTTAAAATGGGGAAATAAAAACATAACCCAGTGTGGTAATGCACACCTTTAATCCCAGAACTCTAGAGGTAGAGGCTGGCTAATCTCTGGACGGTATCAAGTGGCCTACCCTGGTCTACATAGCAAATGTTAGGTCAAACCTGACCATATAATGGGACTCTATATCAAAAAACAAAAACAAAACCAAAACAAACAAACAAACAAACAAAAAACCAGGGCACAGCAAACTGCTCAGTATAGAGGGTTAGGACTATTTGTCCCACACACACATGCAGGAGCTTCATACTCCACTGAATTTGACTCCATGTTGATTCCCCTGTTAGTGCCTTTACCCTCCCACCTGACTGGAACCAGGAGTTATAAAGCACTTATGAAAGCACATTCAGTTTAAAACAGCTGAAATTTTTCCTTCTCTTCCTCTTCCTTCTCCTCCCCTTCCCCTTCCCCTCCTCCTCCTCCTCCTCCTCCTCTTCCTCCTCCTCCTCCTCCTCCTCCTCCTCCTCCTCCTCCTTCTCCTTTCTCCTTTTGTTTGTCTACCTTCAAACTCACACTGTATGGTAAAAATAAACTAGAACTTCAGATCTTCCTCTGTCTCTACACTGTGAAAACCATGTGGCATGAAAGCCAGCTGGACAAGGACCACTTCTACAGCATGACTTGTGTTGTAGGCACTGTTCTAAGCATATGAAGGAAAGCCCTTTTATGAAAGTGCTATTTTACAGAACAAGAAACAAAGTTGGATTAAGCATAATGGCATATGTCTTGACACCCTAGCACTAGAAATTTCTGGGCAAGGAAACTGCATACATAGTGAGGCACTGTCTATAAAGAAAGCAAACCACAAAGATTTGAACTTCAGAGGGGAACAAGTTGGGAAGGGTCTGGGGAAATTGCAGAGTGAAAGTGGATTTGATCAAAAGAATGTGTATACCCATATGAAATTCTCAAAGAGTAAATAGAACTATAAAATGTTTTAAGTTAAGAAAAGAAGACAGCAGGTGATTCAGCTATGTTTGATAGAAAAATGAGGTCATATGAGCCACTGCATCAGGAGATATTGTTTTTCTTTTAAGCAAATTCTCCTAAATTTTCAGGTTTCAGGGTAAGCATTGTTCTGGCATCCAACTGATCTGTTTGTCTTATTCAGTTTGTACACTGATAATGCAGTAAAGTAAGGTATTTTTCCCTCAGGCTACAAACTAATACTGTACCTATATTTAACTTGATAGACAACAGGACATAGCCTCTGTTGAAGAATACAGATGTTTCTTTAAGTTTGACTTCAGTATTTTCATGTTAACTCTTGGCAGGACCTGGCCTTCCTTTCCATCACAGCTCTGAGATTTCCATTGTATTTTTGTGAGTTGTTTATTTAGTTGAGATGACTCTCATTAGGTAGCCCAATTTGGCATCAAATTTGCAGATATCCTACACTACATTACAGGTATGCACTACTGTTCCTGGCTCTGAAGTTCATACTTGAAAGTACCTTAGAGAACTTCTGAGCTCAGTGGTAGATTGTTTACTCAGTGTATGGGATTCTAGGTTGATTCCTGACTGTTGCAAACAACAACAACAGCAACAGCAGCAGCAGCAACAACAACAACAACAACAACAACAAAACCCTTCGAACTTCACTGATAGATGAAAATCTTAAAAGGTATGTCAAAGTCAGAAAACAAACACGAAATATTTCCTTTCATCCAAAATATCTAGACTATTCGTAACTGCCGCCATGATGCCGAAGGGTCCCAAGCAGCAGCTGCCTGAGTGGATCAGGGACAGCAAGGACACAAGCCCACGGACAAAGTAGTGAAGAAAGGCAAAACGGACAAGAAGACCAAAAAGACATTCTTTGAGGAGCTGGCAGTAGAGGACAAACAAGCTGGGGAAGAGGAAAAATTGCAGGAGAGGGAGCAGCAACAGCAGCAACAAAAGAAAAAGCGAGACACCAGGAAAGGCTGTCAGAATAAGGATGTGGACTATGATAGTGTTGAGAGAGTGCTCATGGAGCAACTTAAGCATCTGTCTATGTCAGCCAGTGATGAGCAAGATGAGGTACCTGCCCCCATACCCCGAGGATGGAAGAGGGCCAAGGGTGAAAATGTTTTGGAAGCCCTGATTCAGGATGAGAGTGAGGAGGAAGAGGAAGAAGACAATCGTGTTCTCAAGCCGCCAAGCCAGAGAAGATTCACATCAATAAAGTCATGGCTGAAGAGCCACGGCTCAGGAGTAAAAGGGGAAATGAGGAGAAATCAAAAGGGAAAGCCGAGAGTAAACCTGCTGCTGCAGACCGTGAAGGGGAAGATGTGGAAGACACAGCTAAAGAAAAGGAGCCTCCTCAGCAAGTGAAGGACAAAGACAAAAAGGAGGCAGAGCAGGGTTCACGGGAAGAGAAAGAAGAGAAAGGAGAGTTGAAGCAAATGATCCCTATGCCAACGTTAGCAAAAAGGAAAAAGAAAAAGCTAAAGAAACAGATGGATTATGATCGACACGTGGAGTCATTAAAAGCAGCTAATGCTGCAGAAAACGACTTCTCTGTGTCCCAGGCAGAGGTGTCTTCCCGACAGGATCCATCCCATAACCAGCCACCAAACTCAGACACTATTGCATATGCCAGCAAGATTTTGCTGAAGGGGCCCTGATATAGCTGTCTCGTATGAGGCTATGCCAGGGCCTGCAAACACAGAAGGGGATGCTCACAGTCACCTATAAGATGGAACACAGGGCCCCCAATGGAGAAGCTAGAGAAAGTACCCAAGGAGCTGAAAGGGTCTGCAAACCTATAGGTAGAAAAACAACATGAACTACTCAGTACTCCCCAGATCTCCTGTCTGTAGCTGCATATGTATCAGAAGATCGCCTAGTCGGCCATCACTGGGAAGAGAGGCCCCTTAGTATTGCAAACTTAATTGCCCCAGTACAGGGGAACGCCATGTCCAAGAAGCGGGAGTGGGTAGGTAGGGGAGCTGGGTGGGGGAAGGGTATAGGGAATTTTCAGGATAGAATTTGAAATTTGAAATGTATATAAAGAAAATATCTAATAAAATATATGAAAAAAATAAAAGAAAGTACATCTGACATCAAGTTGGAAAAGTTCAACATCTCTGCCCAGGGCAATGAGCTGTTCACCAATGCTGATCTGTATATATTGGCTGGCCACTGCTATGGGCTGGTGGGACCCAATGGCAAAGGTAAATCCACGCTTCTGAAGCACATTGTCAACCATTCACTGAGGATCCCCCTAATATTGATGTGCTTCTGTGCTAGCAGGAGTTAGTGGCTGATTAAACACCAGCTGTGCAAGCTGTCCTTTGTGCAGACACCAAGCGAATGAGGTTGCTAAAGCAGGCGAGAAGGCTTCAGGGACAGCCATCAGTTGGAGGAGAGGCTGTTGGTCTTACGAAGAGTATATGCCCCAGTACAGGGGAATGCCAGGGCCAGGAAGCAGGAGTGGGTGGGTTGGTGAGCAGGGCGGGGGGAGAGTATAGGGAACTTTTAAGATAGCATTTGAAATGTAAATGAAGAAATATCTATATCTATATCTATATCTATATCTATATCTAAATCTATATCTATATCTATATCTATATCTATCTATACATAAAGAATGAGATAAAAAGTAGGAAAACTAACATTTTAAACTATAGACTAGCAATGTTTGATGACAATCTTAAAATTACACAGCAGATGTAGCACCAATCTTTTGTTAGAGAACTTTCTAAAAATACTAGAATCTTGAACTTGTCCAGAGTATAGGTTTCAAGGATAGTTGTGTCACAGATGAAAACAACAGCAATGCATTGTGATGCCTACATACTCATGAAATGTGAAGGAAAAGTTGGCATGGTTTCATAATCCTATAGTCATAGCACTTGGGAGATGGAGGCAAGAGAATCAGTAGTTCAGGAGAGTCTTGTCTATATATGAAGTATGAGGCTGCAAGCCTGGGCTACTTCAGTAAAATAGCACTTGAAATTAAAATCCCTCTTACCAAAGACTCAAGCACTTCAAACACTGGTTCTAGAATCTCTTGAGCTGGAGCTGGCATGGATCCTTCCTCCCTGAGTAATATTACCTCCTATTATTATGAATGTTGACAAAGGAGGCAAGCAACCAATAATCCTGCCTAGTTATGATTACTATGTATCACAACAGGCAGCATGGCAAACTACGTCCAAGGGTGCAGTATTGGCACTCATACCTTACCAGTCATCAACAGCTCTCTAGTTATACTTATGACCTGACCAACAAGAGGGAAACCTAGCCAGCTACCCAGGGCTAGCCAAGTCATGAATCTTGGAGGAGAACCTGCCACTGGCAGCTTACTAAATCAGCATAATATCTAATCACATGCTAAATAGTTGTCCTTATACCCACAAATAGGTCTACTCCTCACCTTTCACCTTTTCTTTGTAATGGACAGTAGCCACTAGAGAAAGCTGCAGCTAGTCCAAATGGAGAGTTGAAGAACACAGTCCCATCTATGACACAGCCCCGCATCTAAGGCTCAAGGGTCATTACAGAAGAGGGAGCAGAAAGAGTATAAGAACCAGGGAGTTTTCTATGAGAATCTGTCAGGAATGTCAGAAGCTACACTCACAAAGTCTCATTAACTTGACTACTGAAACACAAGTTGAACAAGGACAACAACAGGTAAAAGACCATGAGGCCTCAATTCTACACAAAAATACTATGGGCAACTAAAGAATGTTGACAATGGGGTAAATAGTATTCCCTGGGGAAGAGCATGCCAGTTGGATATCCAATACCTGCAAAGAAATATGCAAGTAACATTGTATGGGTTGAGTGGGTTAGGCTGAATCACACACACATAAACACACACACACACACACACACACACACACACACACACACACACACACAGTAACACTGAAAAGAGAGGCATGAACTTGAAAGAAATAAAGCATACATAGGAGGGTTTCCTGGTGGAAAAGGGAAGGGAGATGTGATTTATTAATAATCTCTATAACCATCACATATATATGTATATGTATATATGTATGTATATGCATATATATACATATATATAATGTATATATATATATACATATATATATACATATATATATATATATATATATATATATATATATATATATAATCTGCTTTGGGACAAAAGTAGAGTTAAAGTTTAAAAAGAATTTATATGAATTTTAATGTATTAATTGTTCAAAGTAAAACAGAATTTTTATTCCTGATCTTTGAATTAAATGATAATACACTAAATATATAAATTCCAGCAATGAAAGTGTTTGAAGGTTGCAGGAGGGAAAGCGCTAAGATTGCTGTGGGTTTCAGGGAGTCTCAACAAAGCCCAGCAAGACATTTGCAAAAGGCTCATTGCATTATGTGCCCAATTCCTTAATGTCTAAGAAATAAAGTAATTTATAACACGAAGGTGAATTAAATTGGCCTTGTAATTCACTTTCACCAATGGAATGGCACATGGTCATTGGAGGGTTTGAAGCTTAACCTTCCACGTACTGCATGCTGCTGGCTAGGGCTGCTTCCACTTCCTCTTCATCTCTTTCTGTCCCTCTTTTCCTTCTCCTCCTCCCAGCCTGAAGTTGAAGTTTAAAAGAATCATAAATTGGGGATGGTTTCAGATTTTAAGTTAGGTTGGAATGGACTTGCAAGGCCTAGATTTGACACTGTTCTCACTAAAAAGTGGATGGAAGCAAACTTGAAAATGCACTCAGATGGATTCATCCAAGCAAGAATATCTAGATCTAAGCAAAAATCAGATACAGAACATATGTGAGGAATTGATAGGAAAACGAAATTATATCCAATAAAATTCCCACATGCATTTTATTATCAACATCTATCTATGGTAGTGTATTTATTTCACTTATTTTCATCACTCATTTTCCTTTTCCATTAATTCAATTTTAACTAGAATTTAGATGTGAACGTTGTATACACAATTGTGATATTTTAATATGTGTGTCTACTGTGTAATGTTTAAATAAGGATAAACACACCAATGTCTTTAAAGATTCCACTATGGTGAAATATTCTATAGTACATGATCATTATCACTATTCTATACATCAAAGCACCAGGTTGTCTTTTTCCTAGCTAAATGTAATTCTAGACTCATTAACCAACCTCTTCTTGTCCTTTCCTCTCTCTTCCTCCTCTTCTCTTCCTCCTCATCCTTGAAATAAGCTTTGTTGAAGTAGCATGATGCACACTTATGAATGTACTCTAGTGATGCTGTTTTCCTAATTACTAATGACAATGTTATTTTTAAATGAGGCTCAACTAAGGGCTATGTGACAATACCGTAAAATAAAGCATTATGCATCCTTCACCTCTTATTGACAGGTATCAAACTGGAAGGTCTCCTAAAATATCCCCTTCTCTAATTATGGTCTTCAATCCTCGACCTACAGGGGCAAGAAACACAATTGGTTCAGAAAGATACCTTTCCAGTTTTAGAGATCTCTAGGCCACAAGACAAGGCATTTGTCTAAATAATGGACCTCAGTACAATCTCTGGAGCAAATGTGTACAATATAGTTGGCTCCACTTCATTAGCCAGTTATTTTGTATCTTCCCAGACTGTTAGTGAAATTGCCCTGATGTTAGCATGTTTCTGATTAATCTAGATTTCACTAATTATCCTGCACTCACATGGATTAGATGGAATTACTTTTTGTATTCTTCTGCAATAGGTTTTAAATTAGTTTCCAAGTACTGTCCTGCAGAGACACTGCCATTGTTTTGCAGATGATGAGTCTTTCTACCAAAAAGAAAGTGAGGAGCTATGTTTTAATTCTTGTTCATATGGTTTTTCTTTCTGGCAATTCTTTTTCCTGCAGAGCACTAGAAGTGTGCTTTACAAATAAATACAAACCAATAATTTTTAAGGGATCAGCTTTTTTTTGTTTTGTTTTTTGTTTTGTTGTTCCAGTGGCATGACTAGGGAAAACTCCATGCAGATAGGTTGGCTCCAGTAGAATAAAATAGACCTGAAAGGTCAAGCCCTAAGCCTAACTGTAAGCTTACAAACCTCCAATGACTATTTTTCAAGATGCAATACTGCCACCTGGCTGTGTGAGACAGAGAAGACAACTATATCCTTCCTTTTCTAACCAAATCCTTCTGATAGTCAACCTTGCCTTGATTTCCACCAATCTAGACAGAGGCCTAGAATTGTGGAAGATTCCTGTTGAATACCAGGGATATAAAATATTAGAGGCAATAAATCAGAATGAGACGATTGAAACCTTCCCAAGGGCTGTGCATCACACTGTTTGAAGTTTGTGAACAGGAAATCTAAAATGGAATTACAGCAGCATTGTGGTAATACAATGCAGTTCTGATATCTCAATCCATTTCATTTGCAGTGCTCTGGGAAATATTAGCAGAATCCAAACTTCACTGTGGCTACAAGTCAACTGGTACATAAACCTTGAGGAACAGACAAATAGGGGACTATGAATACATTGATAAAATTTTGAACTATCAGAATTTGTCATATTCAGAATAGCTGTTAGTTTCTACTGCCTGGATATGTTTCAACCTCCAAAATGCCATTTTCCATAAAAATATGCCTGACATTTCCCCACTGGCAATTTTGCTAAGCACCTCTTCATAGTCTAAATTTTTATGCTGGATTTTTGCAAGTCTTTTCTCTGAAATTTTTATGGTTCCCAACAGGTGAAAGGAATACATATGTGCAGAGATAGACAGGCAGACAGGAAAATATACAGACAGACAGACAGGCAGACAGACAGACGAACAGTCAGAGAGACAGAAACAAACAAACAAACAAACAAACAAACAAACAAACAAACACAGTCCCTTTGTGGTATTTGACCAAAAGCTAGTATATTGATTTTTTAAATGCTCATCCAACTTGGAAAATCTGAATTACATTATGCAGAATACCCTGTCCTTCTACTTTGCAGTGAATATTGGCTACACGTGTGACTTAACAAATAATTTATATGATAACAACTTAAAATACATGTGTTTTGTTAACCCAATACCTGCCAGTATTTTGAATGGTGTTCATAAAAGATCTCCAAACCATTAAATAAATAAATGTGGTAAAGTCAGCATACATAACCCAGATGATCAAAACTCATGTTCGTCCACTTTTAACATGTGAATACAGTATATTGCTTTGTTTCCATTCCTAAGGGCTTGTCCTAATGCATACTTGGCTCTTAGTAAAGACTTTTGGGGAGAAATGAGCATTTTATTCCAAATTGTACCTATGTTCTTTATTATGTAACACCAATGGCTTTCCTTTCCATTTTCTTTCATTGTTTCAATTTAACAGCACATCTGGGAGGGGATTTTCAAGATAGCAACTTGAATCTAAGTTACACAAGAATTTTTAATGATATAAAAATATAAAAAAGCTATACTATACAATAAAAGCTAAATATGGAAAATATAATGTCAGAGTTCCAGAATGCAGAAGCTATGTTCTCCAAATAGTTTCATATTTAAATTATTTAGACTACTGAAGTATAGTAGACTAGTAACTAATATTGTCCATTTCAATTCATTTTGCTATTATTTTACTAAAAACAAATTTGTAAATTTAGCCATGCTGTCATTTTTAGATGCTAGCATCATTTTTATCATGATCAGATGAGATGCAAGTTAAGAACTGTTGGAAAACAAGTGTAGGACCAGCTGCTGCCTTTTTTCTAACTGGCCATGTCATATTGCCTTCTGTACACCTAATGTTTATATCCGTAGATGAGTGCTGCTCTCAATCTTAGTTAGATTTCCTTCACACTGTAGCACATAGTAATTAATGCAGAGCTACATAACCACTCAGTGTGCCGAGAATAAGTGGCTTAGCACATGTGTCTTCCCCAACCCCAAGGCATAGTGAACATCACAGAAGAAGGAACAGAAAGTATGTGAAAGCCAGAGAATGGGGAGGAGCACTCTGAAATACCGCATTCAGAACAGGGCATGCCTGTTACCTGTACAAAATCAAGCCAGTTAAGACTTTCAGCATAGATGTGTGAAAGGCTACTCATGCCCCCCCCTCCCCCCCACGACCCCATAGCTTAGGCACTATTAACAAGTGATGGCTGCTAGTGGAAGTGGAGGGAGAGTCACTATTCTTTGGGAGAGGTGGCCAGTGGGAGGCTGCTCATGCCTCACTGGGTGACCCCATGATCGTGTGTATGTACAGCACTAATTGGATTCAGTGGATTGAAAAGGTAAATCAATAAAAAAAATTAAAAAGAGGACATGAAATTGGTGGAGAAATGTGTTAGGGTTCCTCATCACCTCTATGAGACAACTAAGCAAAGAATTTGCACTTCCAAGGTGTCTATGTTAAAGGATTTAATTCATATACCACCTTCTTAAACTGTGGGTATTGACCTCACATGGCATAATTGAATCTGAGTGTCATGAAAAAAAATTAGCAAGAGCAAAATGTTCCTCAACATGCAACAAGCAAAATAAACTCAAAATGAAACTATTAATTAGTCAAAATCCTAAGTGTTTCTGGCAATACTGCTCTATGTGGTAATATATGACTTTACTACAACCTTGATTCTGATCACACAAAATGGATACTTTGCACCGTGTATGATATTGTGCTATGCAATGCTAACTAACACTACTGGAACATTTTGGTTCATATTTGAACTGTATGCTGTGAATTGCAAGGATTTTAATGTAAACACAAGATGTCTGATCTTATAGAAACATAAATTTTAACTATGCAAAAGCATTTAATATATTCTTACTATCATTCTTTAGCACTTAACTATCAATTTACTGAGAGAAGGCTCAGGGGGAAAGTGCCAGACACACAAGTGGGAGCACATGAGTACAGATCAATGAGTACATTGGAATCAATGTGAAGAGAAGCACTGTGGTCCCAACATTCCTATGGCAGGACAGGACACACAGACAGAAGAATCCCTAAGAAGCTCCAGGGACAGCTAGCCTGGCCTATGCAGCATAAACACATAACCCTGCCTCAAACAAGAAAGGAAGTGAAAACGGACACCCAAGGTTGTTCTTTCACCACCACAGACACATAGGACTTGCACATGTCCACACTCACACTTACAAACACTCCCTTCAATGTAACACACACACATACACCTACCCTCTATTCTCTTTTTCTCTCTCTCTCACACACACAGAGATTTTTAATTTTTATAATATCTTTACATTATCATGTATTACAATATTTGATATTAGCATTTCCTATTTGAGTTGTTGACTTGATTCTTATACTAGATCATTAAATAGTACAGACATGTAATCTTAGCACTCAGGAAGCAGAGCGTGGGTGATTGGTGCAGGTTCAAGTTCAGAACCCTCTAGATAAGGAATTCCAGGCCAGCTACACAATGAGACCCTATCTCAAAAATAAATAAATAAATAAATAAATAAATAAATAAATAAATAAATAAATCCATTAAATGAATTAGGGGTTACAATTGGGGCAGAATTTCTGACAAATTCTGAAATGGCCCTGAACATATTTCTGTTGTTTTATAATTTGTATTTATGCAAATCAATGTTAACAATTAAAACTGAAAATATTGATCAACTCTGAAAAACTTTTAAGGTTATACACTGCAGTATCACTCAGCTAAGGGTTAATAAAAATAATATATGTTACACTTTATGTATGTATTTTGTGCACAGTCACAGCAAGGCACATGTGTGGAGGTCAGAGGACATCATGGGGGTGGGTTCTCTCCTTTTACCATGTGTTTCTTGACAATCAAACTCAGGTCATTGTGTTTAGTGGCATGTGCTTTCATTCAGTGAGCCATCTTGCAGGCACCATGATTTACTGTTTTACATAGAATAAACAAGTAGCAGGGCAGTGGTGGCACATGCCTTTAATCCCAGCACTTGGGAGGCAGAGGCAGGCGAATTTCAGAGTTCAAGGCTTGCCTGGTCTACAGAGTGAGTTCCAGGACAGCCAGCCAGGGCTATACAGAGAAGCCCTATCTCAAAAGAGCAAAGGGAAAAATCCCCGACGATATCATGAATTTTGCAGGCAAATGGATAGAATTTGAGAATATCATCCTGAGTGAGGTAACCCAGTCCCAAAAGGACACACATTATATATAATCATTGATAAGTGGATGTTATTCATATAATACAGAATACCTGTGCTATAGTCCACAGATAAATAGAATCTATAAAGAAGGAAGGCACTAGCGAGAATGCTTGAATCTCAATTAGAAAGGGGAATAAAAAATCATGAGAGGCAGATGGAGGGAGCAAACTGGATGGCAGAGGGTTTGCAGAGAGGGCTAGGGTGGTTCAGGATCAATGTGTGGGCTGGGACAGAAGAGATGTCCAGATGGCCATATAAATGAGTGGAAATATGCAATTGTTACGGTGGGGAAGTGGATGACATCTCCAGGACAAGATAGAGACCTAGGATTACGGAGGCATCCATGAATCAATGGAGATGACATTAGCTGTGACTCACCACATTGGGGACATGGCGCCTGAAGTGGGCACCTCTTGTAGCCAGGCAGGAAGCCCAGTGGAGCAATAAGTATACCAATTCACCCACAAAACTTACAACTCAAACTTTATCCGGTCTACAAGAAATGCAGACACAGGGGATGGAACAGAGCCTAAGGGAATGGTCAACCAATAACCGGTACCAATACCTGATACTATTAATAAGACACTGCTTTGCTTGCAGACAGAAGTCTAGCATAGGTGTCTCTGAGAGGCTGGACTCAGCAGTTGACTCAGACAGATGAAGACACCCACAGTCAAAAACTGTAGATGGAGCTTGGGGACTCTTGTGGAAGAATAGGGGCCAGGATTGCAGGCCCCAGTGGGGATAGGATCTCCACAGGAAGACCAATAGCATCAACTAACCTCTCAGATTTTGAACCACCAACCAAAGAACATACATGGGATGGACCAAGGCCTCCCTGTACACATGTAGCAGATGTGCAGCTTGCTCTTCACGTGGGTCCTCAACAACTGGAGCAGGACTATCCCAAAATCTGTTTCCTGTCTGTGGGGTATGTTCTTCTAGATCAGCTATCTTGTCTGTCCTCAGTGGGAGAGGATGTCCCTAGCCTCGCAAAGACTTGATAAGCCAGGGTTAGGGGATATCCAAGGGAGCCATACCTGCTAAGAGGAGAAGGGGTACAAAGGGGAATGGGGAAGATTATGGGAGGGGGAGACCTAGAGGCAAGCAGTAAGCAAGATGTAAAGTGAATAAGTAAAAAATTGGCTATTTTGATACAGAAATCTTGATGGCATCTTGATTTTTTATTGTCTATATTTGTTAGTGAAGTAAGCATATATATTTTAGCTTTTATTTTAAATCACTGTTTATTTTTCAAATTTTATTTCCTTAATGGTTATAACTGGAATCCTCCACTTCTTATTTTTTGTCATGGTTTGTTTGATATACCATGTCATGTACCCCTTATTAACATCAAACTTGCTATGTAGGTAAGATTTAGCATGAACGCATGTTCCTTCCTACACGTTCTAAGTGGCAGAATTAGAAGTCTGTGGCACCATTCTCTACTTCCGTGTATCTTTTAATTTTTATTGTTCCTAACACTTAAGAATATTTTTGATCTAATCCTAATTTTCCGAAGAAACGCCAAACTGATTTCCAGAGTGATTGTACCAGCTTGCGATCCCACCAGCAATGGAGGAGTGTTCTTCTTTCTCCACATCCTCGCCAGCATCTGCTGTCACCTGAATTTTTCATATTAGCCATTCTGACTGGTGTGAGGTGGAGTCTCAGGGTTGTTTTGATTTGCATTTCTCAGATCACTAAGGACTTTGAACATTTCTTTAAGTGTTTCTAGGCCATTCAATATTCCTCTGTTGTGAATTCTCAGTTTAATTCTATACCCCATTTTAAAAATATTTTATTTATTTATTTATTTATTTATTTATTTATTGGCGATTAACTTCTTGAGTTCTTATATATACTGGATATTAGCCCTCTATCGGATGTGGGGTTAGAGAAGATTTCTTTTCTGAATATATCTGTTCCTATAGAAAAAAATTAAAGAAAACCAAAGCCATAAATAACATGCAAATTTCTTGTACTGCTATTAGCCCTTAATGCACTTGTCTGTTAGTTTCAGTGGTCTAATGAAAACTTAGCATGTTAACACAACCATTTGTCCTCATAATAAACGGTTTGGCTGGAATGGCTATGCTTCATAGTGTAGGTTGACTGGCAACAAAAAAGATGCCTGGATTATTTTTAACGAATATAGTGGCAAGAGCTTAACACTTTAATATGCAAACCTACTACAAGCTCCATTTAAAAGCAAAGTTTGTCAAATCACAACGCTAAGCCCAAAGAAAATAATAAGGTAATTACAGTCTTCCAATTGTGTGCTCATGACAAGTACAGGCATGCACAGAGGGGTAAAGAATTTAAGCCATTAATTGAGTCTATTTATTCATTAATATGTATATGTTCATGTATATGTGTGTGTGTGTGTGTATATATATATACATATATATATATATATATATATATATACATATATATAACTGTGTGTATGTGTGTGTGTATATATATATATATTTGAGTTTGGTTCCCCAGCATCCATGAAAAAGTTATGCATGACACTCATCTGAATACCAGCCTGGAAAGGCACCTCATAGACCAGATTAGCTTGGATTCTGTCTCAAAAATTATGGCGCAACATGATTAAGGAAGATACTCCACATCAACATCTAATGCAGAATCACACATGCATATGTAACAGCAAGTATCCATGCTTACACATAAGCTTGCACACACATACACACAGAGACCATCTCTCACACACAAAATTCTAAGAAGAAACAATTTCTGGGGAAAAAGTAAGGCTATTTTTTCAAAGCTCCTTATACACGGAAACAATCTCATTTTTTGACTAGTGTTAAATAATAGCTTAAATATTTTATAGTTTATATACATTAATTGATAATCATTTAATTAATTAATTAGGATGAAATTTATTGTCCTTTAAGAATGTCATTAAATCCTTTCTTATTCATTTACATGGAATAAGAAAGTAATGAATTTTCTATTTCTTGGACCCTTATAACTTATGAGTTTATTTAAATAGATCATACATATTTAAGACTATAAAGGGGTATAACAGGGTATAACAGTTACCCTGTCTCCTCTCCTTCCATGCTGGTGAGTCACTCTTAGAAATCCCTTACCTACTAGCTTAGTTACTGATTATTCATCTTAGAAATTTAGATGTTAGTTCTACCTTTCCGGGTCTGGAAATAGCAAGCTTCTGTGGTCAGGCTTGGTGTCGAGCATCTTCACCCACTGAAATACCTCACTGGGCTGCAAACAAATTTTTCTAGTAGAGAGATGGAAAATTAATTCCTTTCTTACTAACGTTTCTTATAAGATTGAAAAGCTAATCAAATGCAGAAGGAAATGCAACTCATACTGTTTTGCTCAAGAAATCTGAATGCTATTTTTGAATACAGTTGTTTATAAAGTTGGGAAACAATGCATCTCATACTGTAATATAAATGGAAGTATATATTATACATAACACACATTTTACAAGACAGGGAATCACACTGTAGCCGAAGCTGAATTGGAGCTAACTGTGTGGCCTCCAACTGTTGGCCATCTGCCTACCTTAACTTCCTAAGAACTGAGTGGCATGTGCCACAGTATCTTAATTTATGAAAAATATCATTCTGAACTTCTGACCTTCCTCATGACCAACACACACTACATTTCATTTATGAAGTTTTAGCACTGTACTTTGTCACTTAAAATTGTTGGAAGAACATCTGCTTCCAAATATGATTGGAAATGATGAACCATCCTTACCTTCACATCAGAAACAATAGCATCAGAACTAGGCAAAATATATGAAAGGAGATACTAATGGCTCTGAGCATGAAGGATGAAAAATCACTGTACCCTTTGGGAGCTCAAAGACAAAATGAAGACAGCTCTATGCTTATTACTCTGAATGATTACTGAAACTCAGGCCCAAGTTATTTAAAAGAGTTCTCAACACACACACACACACACACACACATACACACACACACACACACACACACACACACACACACACACACACACACACACACATACACACACACACACACACACCCCAAAACAAAACAGAAAGGAGACTCACAAAAGTGTATGCTAAGTTGTTTAGAGATGGTGGTAAAGAGAAAATCTTAAAAATAAATTGGGGTTTCTGGGGAAAAATGATGGATTTAAATTTCTTCTGTATAATTCTGAATAAGAAGGTAGGTGTGACTGTGAATCTTATTGTCATCCTGACTGGATTTATAGTCACCTAGGAGATATACTTTTAGGCATTTTTGAGGGTTGTTTCAGAAAGGTTTAAATGAAGTAGGAAGACCTACACTGAAAGTGGACAGCATTAGTCACAAGAACAGGGGTCTTATACTGATTTAAAGATGGCTACAAAAGAGAAAATGTGGGCTAAGCACCAGAATTTGTCTTTGTATTTCCTGAATGCATACATATTCTAACCAACTACAACTACTCTTCATTTTCCATCCACAGTGGTGTCTGTATAGTCCCAAAGTGAGACTGATCAGTCCTTGAAAGACTGCCAAGCATAAAGACAGCAAGGAGACGTCCCCATCAGTTTCCCTGGAGTCTCAAATCTTGCCTGAGATTCTGCTTCCTTATTGATTTCAATTGCCAGTGCCAAAGCAATGCCAAGACCACCTGATCCCATCCCTCTAAAGTCATCTGCCTCACATTCTGCTCACCAGCCTCTTCCAGCTGGCCAGTTCTGCTACACTCAGTAACTACCTGGGGACGTTCACCATACCCTGATCAGCTATGTTTGGCTGTGTTCCAGGGAAAAGCCCATTTCAATGTGTCCATTAAAGGGAGGCCTAGATCCTCCTCTCATCCAAGAATATGTCAGCTATGCAACTTAGCCACATACTTGCCTGAAGAGGAAGGCAAGCCCCTCCATGATTGAAGAGAAATTAATTATAAGACATTTTCTCTTCACAGCCAGACTGCTGCCCAATTCAGATACAGCAACTGATGGGTGCTGAAGGCTACAAGAGGAATAGCTCCTGACATCAACAGACTCAATGTAGCAATATATTGAGGGAAAGGACTGCTTATATCATGGGGCAAATAAACTAAAACATAGAGTAAATCTTCTAGCTCCTAGAAGCTGGTTGCTCCCTCCAAGACCCCCAGTAGGGAGGAGGAGGCACTGTGGCAATGGTTCGATGCCAGGCTCACACACATGTTCAAGTACAGAGTAAGTCAGGGAAAACCAACTGGCAGTCCAGGCAGACCAATGAGTTGCCCTCCCATTACCCCTCCCCTCAAAATATGTTTTATACTCCCACAGCTTTTAGAGCTCTGCTCATATAAGCCAAAGAAAGAAAAGAGCAACTCATAAAACAACTATTGAGAGTCAGGAGGGCAGGTTGTTTCCCATGGGTAGGGAAATAATAATTCCAGAGATGACAGCTCCTGACAGCTCGGACAAGCTCATGAAATAACCCAATTGAAAAAAATGCTCTAACAGAATTGCTACCAAGATATTTGGTGGACCTGAACCAGGAGCGGACCATGAAACCCAGCACAGATGAGCTTAGGACTTCAGAATGGGAAATGACAGCTCAGCTTCTGCTCTAATGTCCATCCCTGTCTCATAGATGTGTATCAGAGCCAGTGTCCACTCAGCCTCTCTAACTCTGTTACATAAATTAGTCTGGAGAGCAACCTTGGCCTAGGGCAACTCCAATTCTTGGATCCTCATCAATATAGCTAGCTTTCCATCAGAGGGGTTGTGCCCTTCAGGTGGTGCCAGGAATTAGCCATCAATAGGCCTTACCATGTTGTGACAGAACTGCCCATGCCAGAGAAGCAGACTATGGTTCCTTTTGGTGGGGGACCCAGCGAGTGACAATCTATAAAGAATGGCCAGGAGACACAAGAATGATTGTTGGGAACCTGGAAGGAATAATATGGGAACTAACTATAGAAAAACTCTTCATGTAAAACAAACAAACAAACAAACAAAAAACCAAAAAAGCAAGGTTTCAAAATTCTGGCTTTAGTAAATGCTCGTCATGTGCTCCTTAACCTAGGTGAGGACTGCTGGATATGCTTGCAAAAAACCTGTGCAAGTAAGTTACTTATACCGCAGTAATCAGGCAGTCACTTATACTTACAGCACACTAGTTATACGAACAATAGCTCCTAAGAGAACACATTTCACTGGCCTCCTTGAGACCTGCTCCCCAAGAGATAAATGCATTATGGTGCTCTTTGACCCCAACTTAGGTATTCTCCTAGGAATGAGGGTCAAACAATACTTATGTTCCTTTAAAACCAATAAGAACTCCTATATGTTTCTCAGTTTTCCCAGTAATGGCCCTGAACAGACTTCATGATCACTGGTGCCTCTATATTAGGCATCTTAAAAGCTGAGTACAGCTAGCTCTCTACTCAAATAAAGAAAGCCTTAAATGTTGACCAGGAAAGCACAGTCACTCTTCAGAAACAGAGATTCACTGGCAGCGATGGTCGTCTAGAAGTATAGAGGCTAAATTGATTCCTACTGAAATCTGATTACTACTGAGGAAGGCATATGTGTGGGTTTAAACGTAGGACACCCTGTTTATGTTCATCAGTCAGAATAATATAAGAAAATGCTGAACAGCTATTAGACTACTATCTTGTCTGCACTCAGTTTGAGAAGATCCACCTAATCTTGTAGAGACTTGATATCCCAGGGAAAGGGGATGCTGGGAGTGGTGGTAAAGCTGGAGTGGGGGGTGAATGAGAGGTAGTAGGTAGGTGGAGCACCCTCTCAGCATCAAAGGGGAGGTGGAGGGGAAGATGAACTCTGGGAGGGGGAACCAGGAAATGGGGCAACATTTGCAATGTAAATAAAATAATTTAATTTAAAAAGGATTAAAGCTATGAGCACAACTGAGAGCCAATAAAACACAATGCATATAACACACCAGGAATACCAACCTGTTTCTTCAAGATAGATTCATAAGGTGTTATGAAAGGAGATAATCAAGTAGAATAAGGTAGAAAAGACCAATTATTAGATATTAGTATGTTGACTGCTTTACCGGTTTGCCTAAAGCACTGCTTGTACTACCTTTTTGCCAAGCATGACTTCGCTTCCTATGTGAAAAAGAATGGGCTAGAGAAATCGCTGGGACAAAGGCCCATTACCCTGAAACTCCTGCTGACTGCCATGTGCATTTCTGTAAAAATCCCCCTGGCTTACCTTACCTTGTGGCTTTAAAGTATAAAATGAGAATGAAAACTAGATCCAGGACTGAGGCTTTTCATGAGCTACTCTGACTACCAGTGACATCTTCCTCTCTCCCACTTACTTTGGTGTCAGAATTCTTATCCCCACAACCCTTCCCCTCACTTCTTGTGGTTTCCTGCCAGGCAGGCCTGAGATCGCTAGTGAGGTCCAGCTGACCATTTCAGCTCTGTGTCTTTATCCTTCTTTCATGATGGTTTACTACAAAACAAGTTCAGAAAGCTGAGAGAAGAAGGTAGAATGCTATGTTTACTCTACTTTCCCACTCCAGTAGAGAACTCAGTATTATTTGCACTCCCTGTCTCTGATGAACTCAGGGTAGCTGTCTCATATGCCTCTGGCCCTTTCTTCTAATCAATCTGCCTACTCAGATTATCCTTCAACTTCCATCTGTAAACACCTTCTGAGGCATTTCCAAAACTGATTCACAAAAATTCTTTACGTGCACACTGGGGGTACCTGTACCCTATCCTTCTGGTGCATTATATAGTTCACACTGAATTGCAGATCCAGCATTTTAATTACTAGCTTCTTTGGGATCCTTGGATTTCAGCTAGTAGTGTGCTCATGGAGTCTAGAAATTGCTACCCACTCCCAAATCACCTAGATATTCACCACTAATTGAGATCTTTTTATGCAGAGCTAGTTGCTGGTACAAGGTAATTGTAACCATATCTCTGGACTTCAAAGTAAAAAAAATGTTTTGAGTATATTTTGGAATACGAAGGCATATATAGAAGAATTCTGTTATACAAACATCACTGCAGAAATCTCACATTATGTAGGTGATAGATATTTTAAGTTATTTTAATTCTCCCTACTTAGGAAACAATAAAATATTAATTATGATAATGGTGACAAAATATTCACTCTCAAATAAAACAGATTGAGAAAATAATGCTGCAAGACTACACTTTAATTTGTGGGAAATAGTTGGTACTTCAGGACTTGGGGTGTGGCTCAGTTAGTAGAATGCTTGCCAATTATGAATGCATAAAGCCCTAGGTTTGATTCCTCCAGCACAAAATAAACTGGAAACTGGCCCACACCTATAATTCCTGCACTGGGGAAATGGAAACAAGCAAAAGAATCATAAATTCAAAGTCATTCTTTGCTACCTACCAAGTTCAAGGCAAGTCTGGAACATTTGATCTAAGAAAAAAATCATAGAATTTTATGGAGAAAGTTTAACAGTACTTACAAGTGTAATTCCTATAAAATCTCACCAATATGACTGACCTAGTATGAGCTGAACAACAACAATAGCAATGGATATTCTAAAGTGGGTGGGGAAAACAGAAGGTTTCAAACCTACACGAAGAACTATTGTCAACTGGGGAAAGTTTGGGAGTGGAAGAGTGTAGTCTTCCCCAGGGAAAAGAATATCAGTTGACTTTCCACTGACAAATGGTCATCCCTGAAAACACACATACAGGTTATCACTTTATGGACTGATCAGGTTATACTTAGGAATATATATGTGTCTTCGTTAAGGTTTCTACTGCTGTGAATAGAAACCATGAACAATGGAAACGTTCATATTGGAAAGAATTTAATTAGATCTGGCTTAGAGTTTAGAGGTTTAGTCCATTCTGGCAGGAAGCATGGTGGCATGCAGGCAGATATGGTACTGGAAAAGAAGCTGAGAGTTCTACATCTGGATCCACAGGAGACAGAGAAAAAGAAGGTGGCAGACAGAGAAACAGAGCCACAGAGAAAGACAGAAAGGAGACAGAGTGAGCAAGACAGAAACAAACAACAGACTGGATCTGGCTTGAACATCTAAAACTTCAAAGCCCACACCCAATGAGACATTTCCTTCAACAAGACCACATCTACTCTACTCCCTATGAGCCTATGGGGTTCATTTTCATTCAAACTTCCACAATACATATGTGCATATGTGTGTGTGTGTGTGTGTGTATGAAATAACAATTAGTGCAGAAGAAGCCATTAATTTTTAGGAGAGAGTAGGAGGAGAGTTTGAAGAGAGGAAAGAAAAGAGAGAAATGTAATTATATTCTCTCCAAAAATTAAAAATTATAATCTCCACATCTTCCACTTTTCCCCAATTTCCTCTTTTCTATATCTTTCCAGTAAGAGACAATGCACATTTATTCATAAGTGCAAACCCCAAACTGTTAGTTTCAGTTCTCTTCATCATTGCAAGGATGGAGCTCAATGACAGAGCAATTGTCTAGCATCTACAGTGCCCTGATTGTACTACAATCACAATCATAACAATACAGTAACAACAAATGAGAAAAATTTTTATGTACAGCCAAAGAAAACTGCTGCAGAAGCACCTCTTAGAACTCTAAGTGACTTAAAAAGGGAAGATTCTGCATTCACTATCATTAAGAGACAATAGCACTTGGCACAACAATGTGTGTATCACTACACATGTATGTTGAAAACTCATTGTATTTGCATAACATGTATAAATGAATAAGCCTTGAATAAGCTTTATAATATCACATAATTGTGTACTTTTGAAAAAGGGGGTGAATTTTTGGAAGAATGTTGTAAAGAAAAGGGACTGTGATTAATTTGTGTTAATCTTTCTTTAACAAGGATAGAGACACTATTAGTTTTGTTGGTAAAATACTGAACGAGGCCTAACAAAATAACAACTGGATAATACTGAGAAAACTGATACAACAGGAATAACAGAAATGAAATACAGACATTTTTACTAACACAACAGCTTAGTTCTTGCCCACATTAAATCTGATGTGTTTTATCAAGGCTATCTAGTATTGTGGACCCAGGGTGGTCTATTGTGTGGCTTTAATATCCAACATGAGTCATCTGTATTTCCTACTGAGTAGACTAAATTATATGGGGATCACTGAATAACTCTTTAGCGCACTGTCATAGAAGTGACACGCTTGTTTCAGTGACAATGGATTGCCCCATGACATTTTATAACCATAGATAAGCAAAGAATATACTTTCTTGCTAGGCACAGGAATAACTTAATACAACACAAGTGATCAAATAACTGTTGCCTAGTAAGTGCTCAGAATTGTTTTTGAACCTTCACCCCAACTGATGAGTGTTCATGGTACTGAAAGGTACTCTGCATTGCTACTGGAGAAGAACAATAAATACCAAACCACCTACAAATGCATTGATCTCCAATGGTGGCCTAACTGCAAAATACACTGGTACAATAATGGCTCAAAAGTTGTGGTGAGGCAGGAGTGGGTGGGTGGGTGGGTGGGAGAGTACCTTCTTAGAGGGAAAGAGAAGAGGGGGTGGGATGGGATGGGATGGGAGGGTTTTGGAGAGGAAACCAGGAAAGGGAACAATATTTGAAATATAAGTAAATAAAATAGTCAATCAAAACCAAGTTGTGGGAGTAACTAACCACTATCTGATTAAATTTAAAGCTCATTCCATGGGATGGAACCCATGCCTAACACAAATAAGGTAGCCAAAGACCTGAGACTAGATAGGCCAGGGACCTAGAGGAAAACCAAAAACTACTACTTGCTAAAGGAACATAGCAATAAAATTACCACTACTGACATTCTGCTGAACACTTAGATCATTGTCTTCCTAAGCCATCATCAGAGGGGCTTCACAACCCCTGCAGCAGATGGGAACAAATACAGAGACCTACACCTAAACAATGTGCAGAGACTAAGAGACCTTGGAACACTCAGTGTAGGGTTGTGGGTCCAGCATCTGCTCCAACATGGAACACAGCCACTTGGGAGAATAGGATGAAGGGGGTGGGAGGAGTTTGACTGTGCTATCCTACACTGAGTCAGGTTGGTGCTGGGCTGTAGGGAAGCTCTGAGACATTGCTCTGGGTGGGACAATGAAGAGTGAGATATGGGAAAACCAAAGCTGGTTCAGTGGACGCCAGGCCTGTAACAAGAACAGGCTGGGGGTGGGGGGGGGTGTCTCAGATGCCTGGACATCCAGGCGCCTCTGGGAGTTGTGGAAGAGTTGAGAACAAAGTCCAGGCCCGCACGCTGGGTCTAGCCTGGCACTACAGGGGAAAAGGGGAACTCCAGCTAGTCCCATGGGGAGAGTCCTTGGCTTGGTGGGTGGCAGGCTTGGTGGCAGGGGTGGCTGGACATGCAGAGAGATCTTCTTTGGGAGACTAGATGTGGCTCTGTAGGTGAAGGCCTTCTCCATGGCTCTCCAAGATGGGTCTTGATGAAAAAAGGCAGTTCATGGTTTTAAGGCATATGATGTCATGGCAGATGGTGGCTGTTTAAAACCATATCTCACTTCTCAAGGTGGGTCTGATGTTAAATACCTTTTGCAGAGAGGAATGTCTGGGAAGGAAAGCTTATTGACTGTGCCCTCTGGGCCTCTATGTACCTCATTACCATGGAGACCTCTTTCTTGAGCCTACATGACCTGTGGACACATCTCTTTTATGTGAGAAGCATGGCACATGTGTTCTATGTCAGGATTCAGGCAGGGAGCTAGGAGTTGCCTAAACCTTAGGTGTGTGCCCATCAAGTCTCCAGGTTTCAACCTGCTGTACCTTACCAAACTTTCTACCATGGTTTTACGTCCCACAACTCAGTACTAAGTGGAATGTCCCCATCAAATTCCTTCTGCCCATATATACACACTGGGACTAGGGGAACTCTGCACAAAAGGAAGTAGAAAGTTTATAAGAGCCAGTGGGGATGGAATACATCAAGGAAACAAAAGCCTTCTAGACACAACAGGACTTACAGGCGAATGAGCTTATAGGAACAGCAGGAGCAGTCTGTCAGTACTGGGACCCTATACCAGATAGGGTCCCAGTACTGACAGAATTAGACACAAGTCCCTATCCCTAGCCCAGAAGCTATCTCCTATTGATAACTGCCCCCATAGGAAAAATGGGTTTTCTTGAAGGGAGTTCACACTGGGTATACGAACCACACTGAATTGCAGGATCTATGCCCAGCAATGTATGAACAAACAAAATGAATTTAATGTTATTTTTTAATTTTTCTTTCTCATCATACTTTGTCTGAAATCTCTTTAAAAATAGGACTTTTCCTTATATATTATTTTTCGTCTTTGTATTTTTATGGGATTTCTGTGTGTGAAAATTGACTTCTCCATACATCTATATATCTCCTGCCGTTTTTCTTTATTTTCTTTCTCTATTCATTTGTTTGTTTTGTCCTATTCAGTTTTGTTGTTCATTTTTAATTTTTCCTTTATTTCCTCTTAGATGCCCTTTTGTTTCCTATTGATTATAGGGCACATCAAAGGGTGTAAATTTCTGGGGGAAGAAGGTGGGGAGGATCTGGAGGGGTTGTGGGAGGGGCACCATAATCCGAATATATTGCACAAAAATTCAGTTTCAATTAGAAATAGTGACTATTTTAGTTATGACCAAAAAACCCCTAACTTTGGAAGTTCTACAAAAGCCAATTTCATCTTTTAATTTGCCATAATTTCTAGTTACTACTATGAGTCGTTTTTCAAATACAAATCCCTACTTGATTTTCAAAAAGTTTTTGTAATTTTTATAAGGATAGTTATTAGTATATATTAACATTTTATGTATTTATTTACTTATTTAATGGCTTCTCTTTACGAGTTTCCTTTTTCTTGGATAATTTATTTATTTACATTTCAAATGTTTTTCCCTTTTCAGTTCTCCCCTTTGGAAACCCCACATCCCATCCCCCCTATCATCATGGTAGAATCCACAGACCATACAAAGCTTAACAAGAAGGAAGGCCCAAAAAAGGATGCTTCGTTCCAACTTATAAAGCAGAATAAAGTAATTGTGGCAGGAAAAGGAGGAAGACTTGGGTGGGAGAGAGAAAGGGGAGGGGAAAAGGGGACAGGATCAGGTATGGGGGGATACAGGACAGAAGCTTAGAGGGCCAGGAGAATGAAGATATATGTATCTGCTGGGAGTGGAGGGCTGGGGAACTTTTAAGAAATCCCAGAGACCTGGGATGGGAGAGGCTCCCAGGACCCAATGTGGATGACTTAGCAGAAATGCCCAACAGTGGGAAAATGGAACCTGAAAAGACCACTCCCAGTAGTTAGACCAGGCCATCAGTGGAAGAATTGGGTTACCAACCCACGTTCAAAAATTTTGACCCAGAATCGTTCCTGTCTAAAAGAAATTCAGGGACAAAAATAGATCAGAGACTGAATGAAGGGCCACCCAGTGACCTGCCCAACTGGGGATCCATCTCAAGGGCGGGCAGCCAAACCCTGACACTATTACTGATGCTATGCTATGCTTGCAGACAGGAGTCTAGAATGGCTGCCTCTTTGAGAGTCTCTACCAGCAGCTGACTAAGACAGACGCAGATACTCACAGCCAATCACTAGACTGAGGTCAGGGATCACTATGGAAGAGTTACAGGAAGGACTTTGGAGCTGAAGGGTAACCCCATAGGAAGACTAACAATGTCAACTAACCTGGATCCCTGGGAGCTCCCATAGACTAACCAACTAAAGAGCATATACAGCCTGGTACTTGGCCCCTGGCACATACGTAGCAGAGGACTGCATTGTCTGGCTTCAATGTCAGAAGTTGAGCCTAATTCTGTAGAGAGACTTGATGCCCCAGAGAAGGGGAATGCCCAGGAAGGGAATGTGATGAAGAACTCTGGGGGTAGGGGGTGGGGGGGCAGAACTAGGAGGGGGCAACATTTGGCATGTCAATAAATAAAATAATTTTTAAAAAGATTCTTGCTTACACATTCGATTTTACTGCCTTTGTCAATTAGAAGGGAGATTTTGGTCATCAGTAACTTAGGTCCACTGGCATATATTTTCAGTGGCCACTCCCAATTTTTTGCAAAGATTGAACTGGTTAAAAAAAAAAAAAAGAACTCCTCTCTACTCAAGAACCAGTATATCCTGATCCATTATAAGGTCTACCTCACTAATGGATCCCAAATCACTTTGAGAGTGAGGTGGAGGCAATCAGATGGACAGAGAGAACTACAAATTGCCACTGTCTGAACACTTGCATGAAAGGAGCTCTTTCCATCACAGGAAATCCATAGGAAGGGTTAGCACCTGCAGTGACTTGGAGGCTTCTAAATAAAGGAGAAGGCAGGAGAATTAGGTCTGCTGCTCTTCTGGCAAGAGTGGAACTGGTACAGGAGCTGAAGGAGTTCAGGAAGAGCTGGCTTGGAGGGCAATTTCAGTGTGACTAAGGGGGCACACAAGAGAAGAATAGGGGGAAAGGTGTTGTAAGGTGTGAAAGGGCAAGGATTGGCAATAGATGCAGTGTCCAAGGTAAAATCATGTCTCAAGAGTCCCTGGGGTTGGGGTGAGAAGACAAATGAACCTCAGTTTCATTTTCATGTTCGCCTGCTTTGCTGAGGAATATTATTCGTATTTTGACCACAGGATTTTTTGTACACTTTCATTAATGATTTGAGAATTTCATACAAGATATGTTCTGATAATGTCTTCCCCCTATCTGCTTCCAAATCCACCCATGCTTCCTTACCCTCCCTAAATTCGTGTCCTCTTTTTAAAAGTAACCCACCAAGTCCAGTCTGTTTAGGAGTGAGGCCATCCACTGGAACATGGTCCATCCACAGGTGCCATACCCTCAAAAGAGTGACTGACTCTCCCTCCTCTAAAATCCATCAACTTTCCATAGTAACTCAGACAGGGGTAGAGGCTGGTGAACCTGTCCACTTCCATGATAGAACTTTAATTGATTGGCTTGGTTTCAAGCTGGCCAAGGTTTCTATTTAAAATGTGTATTTAGGATGGGAGAAATGATTAAGCCAATATATATGCTTACTGCAAAAGCTTGGTGATGCGAGTGTAATCCTCTGAATCCTGTAAACCTGGAAAGAGAAGGCGGGCATTGGTGTCACACGCCTTTAATCCCAGTACTTAGGAGGCAGAGGCAGACAGATTTCCGAGTTCGAGGTCAGGCAGAATGAGTTCCAGGACAGCCAGGGCTATACAGAGAAATCCTGTCTCAAAGCAAAAAAAAAAAAAAAAAAAAGGTGAAAAGAGAAAATGACTCCACAAAGCTGGTTTGTGACTTACACATGAACACACATCACAGCCATGTCTGCCACCTTAAAAAAATTTTTTTAAATACTGACTTTTACTGTCAAATAGACATTGTGTTCTGAAAATGAGTTAATACACAAGAGCTGTATGAAGTTGGGAAAAATGAAGCAGTATGACTCTTCAGAATCATGAACACAATTTTGATCTTAGCCCTCTCACTGATTGGTCACAAAATATGTTCACTTTGCATCTGACTAAAGACTCTGGTAAACTGCAACTTGTAGGATTGTTAGATCTTGTGTGTGTGTGTGTGTGTGTGTGTGTGTGTGTGTGTGTGTGCGTGCGTGTATAATCATATAATATATATGTATCTGTGTGTGTGTGTGTGTGTATGTGTGTGTGTATATATATATATGACACCTGGCAAAATGAGTTACAAACATTTGGCCTTCAGAAAAACAGCTCTTGCTAGATTACATTTCTATGTTAGAACAGGTTACTCTCATCTCTACAAAGGTTTTTATTTCATAGAGAAGTCAGACCAAAAACAAAAACAAGCAAAACCTTTAAATCAACTGAAATGCTGATAAACAATACTACAACTTTCTCAGTAAAACTACATTATTCAACATGAAGTCAGGAATTTTACCAGAATGTATCTCAAAATCTGTGTCTCTGCTTGAAAGAGCAGTATACCTATCTATCTCTAACCTCTCTATACCTAAAAAATAAAAAAAAAAATGTGTTTTTACCACTACAAAATTTAGTCAACTGTGGATATATGCTTAATTAATGGAATAGGGTATGGGTGGCTCTGCCAACTCAGGTCAAGGTCTACCAGCCCAGGAGCCACCCAGTATTTCTCCTCAGGAGTTTATCTTCAGTTGCTACTTCTCCAAACTCTGAAAGTATGCATAAAGTACTAACTTCTACATTATATTAAACTATGCTAACACAGAAAAGCAGAGCTTTTATTCCTTCTCCATGCAGAGAATCTCCCCTGCTTTATAATTATACCAATCAGGGACAGCTTGCAATTTCAGGTTTAGTGTTTCAACTGTGAGGCTCACCTCATGAGAATCTGGCACCTGATCATGATTATGCTAGCATTATGTAAACTAGAGTTTATTTAACATAAACTCTGTAAGTACCACACCTCAATTGGTTAGCACAGTCGGGCTGGCTATGGTGGTGTGGGTGTGGGTGAGCTGGCCTCTGGATGCAGAAGAGCTAGCCCAACCCCTGGCCAGCTGCAGTATTGAGTGAGGTGCAGGTGCAGGTGAAGGAGAGCTGACCAACTCATTTGCCACCCAGGCCGAGATCCAGGACTTTGACTTGGCCCACCCCAACATCTACCTCATCTAGGAATTACTGGAGTTGTGTGAAAGGCCCCATCCTGCAGTTCCAAAGATCATCCAATGCAAGGGGCAAGGTCAGCTCTCCTGCCCTCAGGCTCTTGGGGGCCAGCTCACCTTCACCCACACCACCAGATCAAAAGTATGTGAAAAGGCCCTTTCTGCAGGATATCCATTGGATAACTGAGAAGAGTCCTGGTGAAGATCCAGTACTGTTGGTGTAGCAGAAGCCAGAGGTCTCAAACCAGACCAATGAATCATTGCAAGGAATATTTGCAAGTAAGTATGTGTAGACAAAAGGGTATACTATGGGACACACTGTGGCACACTACAGTTTCCACAATGAGAAGTTTTCTATACTTTGCTTTGGTTTATTTCTTTTATTTTCTTCAAGGGCAGAAGACAGATACAAAGGTACATGGGGGAATTTGGATGGATGACATGAAACTCACAAAGAATCAATACTTTCTAAAACAATAAATTATAAAATAAAATGTGTTCTAGTGGGGGATACACTGATCTCCCCGGGAAGCAGGTACAAAATCTATACCTGGGCTTGAAGCTGATGGGATTAAATCAGGAGGGACCCATAACTGGAGTGAGGACAGACAAACAGATAGTAAAGGGAGAGACTATGAGGACAGACAAACAGACAGTAAAGGGAGAGACTACTCGAATAGTTGGAAATTTAGGGGGTGATGTGGTAATCATTTTCATTGCAAGTGGAAAATTACTGAAATGAGAACTAGTAATGGATGATATGGATCCGGAACTGGCCATCTTCTGTAACCAAGGTAGGCTCCCAGTGGTGGGACTGTGACACCAACTCAGCCACAAAACCTAGGACCCACAACTTGTCCTGCTTGTGAGATGTGGTGGGAAAATGGCTCTGGCTCAGAGCTTGTGGGAGTAGCTAATCAATGATTGGTCTAACTTGAAACCTAAGTGGAGAGGGAACACAGGCATGGCACTCTCTGAATAACCAGGAACCAGAAGCTAAGAGACCTAGGGTAGAACCAAACACAACTGAAAAAAAAGTCAACGAAACGTCTTCTAATGATAATCTGCTATACACAGCCTGGAGCCTAGCATAATCATCTGAGATGTTTCCTTTGGCAGCTGATAAAAACAGATGCGAAGATCCACAGGCAAACATTGGGTGGAGCCCGGGGAACCCAGAGGAACAAGGAGGTGGTTTGTAGGAGCCAGGGGTCAAGGACGCCAGGAAAAAATGGTCCACAGAATCAACTAAGCAGGGCTCACAGGGGCTGTGAGACTAAAGGAGCAACCCTGGGGCCTGTATGAGTCTGTGATAGGTCCTATGAATACACACAAGTTAAAATCCTCATGTTTAGCTTAGAGATTTTGTTGGATCCTTAACAGTGGGTATGTGGGTATCTCTGACTCATTTGCTTGCTTGTAAGACTTTTTATCTCCTACTGATTTTGCCTTGTCAAGCCTTGGTAAAAGGATTTGTGCCTAGTCTTTGACATCTAGGTGGTTACATTCCTCATTGGGTTGTTATCTCTGGGACGCCTGCTCTTTTCTGAAGGGAAATGAAAGAGCAGTGGATGTGAGGCAGAGGGAAGGTGAGAGGGGGTTGGGAGGAAGGGATGGAGCAGAGTCTGCAGTCAGGATGTAGTATATGAGAATAAAGAAAAATCAGAATAAATAAATAAAATGACCTCCAAACAAATAACTTATGTTCTAAACCCCAAAGTACATTACTTGGGAATTTATATTTGGCCAACTCTCATCTAGACCTTCCTTGCCATTGTCCTGACTTTGTTCTATGTGAGTGTACCACACCATTTTATATAATAATTCCTCTTAGACTCTAGAACCTATGGATAGGAGAAAGCGTCTCTTAAAATTGTCACTATTAGCAGAGTCTTCCAAGAGCAGATAAGCAATTAATGAGAACTGTGGGGCAATGGACTATGCACAATGAGGCTGGTCTCCAGTTGAACTGAGGTCTTAAACCCCCGATGGGTGGTAGGTGGTAATTACCAGCTACATGGGATGGTAGGTTTTCAATCATGTGTCCACGACCCCTGGCACCTTTCAAAGTTACCACCCCTACAACCCCCACAAGAGAAGTCATGTGGCTAGCAAGCAAGTAGACATTGTCCCAAGATTCTGACCTTCTGACTAGACTCCTCCTCATAGTTATCTAACAACAGCAAGATAGCAGCCCACCATAAGAGGGTCTGCTTGGCCCCTCCTTGCTCTCTAATTCTCTAAGCTTTTACCTCTCTGTAAACCTTCACCATTCTTTCTCTCTCTACCTTCCCCCTTCTCTCCTCTTGGCCTTGGCCAGGCTCTCTGTCTCTTTTCATCTTCTTTCATCCTGCCTTCCTACAATAAAGCTCTAAAATCATAGACTGTCTTTGTTCATCAAGGACCAGACTAAAGACACTCCCCTGTGTGGGAACCACCCCATTCTCCCTCTGCCCTCTCTTCCTTTCCCCTCAGAGCCTAGTGTCACCACAGGGCCCCCTATTCGGTTCTCAGCCCCTCTGCTATATCCAGCTTGGGATGTTGGAGACTGAGTATCTGGTACCGGGAGCTGCCCTTTGTCCACCCCTCGACATGTGGGCTCAGTGGCTTCACACAGTCAGATGCCCACCCAGGGCTGCGTGGAAAGCATCCGGGGGTCCTCCCATGTCTACCCACCCAGAGCACCGGAACTCTGGCCAGATGTGCGCTCTCTCCTACCCGTTCCCCTACAATCATGGCCCAGCAGAGAACCAATGATCTATTGAGCAAAGAATAAAATCTCTTTTTCTGTTTGCAATTTTATTCAGCTAACAACAACTGAGTACATTTCTTCAAACTTTACCAAAAAGTGAAATAAAAACAAAGTGAATAAGGGAAAATGACGGTTTACACATTTCTCTTTGTTTTCGTCTATTTTAAGAAACAAATTACTCTCTCACATGTTTCAAAGAAATGCTCCTTTCGTTACAAAGTAATGGGTGCTTGCTCATCAACTTAAAGATTCCAGGGTTTTAACAGTGTAATACAGAATACCAAAATTCTTATACTTAAAATCTTACAGCAATAACTGATATAGGTAATTTATACCTGTGAGTCCTGAACCAATATAAGGATTCTAAGAAAAGAGAAACATTTAAAAAGCTAAGGTATAAACTAAAGCACAATAAGATGTGTATTATGAACTATCAGCCTCTCACTACTTTTAAGGTGAAAAACCCTGTTCTAAACCTAAAGACATATCTGCCTCTCATCTCTGCAGGAGCAAGAGGAGTCAGGTACGACTCTAGACAGCCTTATCTTTTCCAGAGGAGTCAACAAGTGTGACTTTAGACTTGGCCTTGTATTTGCGAGAGGAGCCAAGTGTGACCTTAGACTTGGCATTATCTTTGCAAGAGGGGTCAACACGTGTGACTTTAGACTCAGCCTGATCTTTACAAGAAGAGTCCACTAGTGTGACTTTAGACTCAGCCTGATCTTTGCAAGAGGAGTCAACCAGTGGGACTTTAGACTTGGCCTTGTATTTGCGAGAGGAGCCAAGTGTGACCTTAGACTTGGCATTATCTTTGCAAGAGGGGTCAACAAGTGTGACTTTAGACTCAGCCTGATCTTTACAAGAAGAGTCCACTAGTGTGACTTTAGACTCAGCCTGATATTTGCAAGAGGAGTCAACCAGTGTGACTTTAGCCTCTGCCTTATCTTTGGCACTAGTGCCAGGACTGCCTACAGCTTCGGCTTGGGCTCTCTCTTCCTGATCTCTCAAAGCCTCCTCATAATGGGTTGGGAAGGCCTGAGGAACGGTCTCATTGACCTCGGCTAAAAACTCCAGGATTTTCATCTTGGTAGTTTCAGCATAGGCTCGGGGACCCCAAAGGAACTCAAAGGATGGGGGATCACTGTTGGCCTCCTTTTGGTATACCAGGTACTTTTCCTTAACCAGATCTCTGGTGATGAGCTTCCGGGGCTCCCCAAAGATTATGTGCACCTTCCCATCATAAATTCCCAAGACATTAAGGAATTCCCAGATCTCTGCCTCAGAGGCACGGTTGCCATTTAAGAAGATCACACCCAGAAGAGGCATCAAAAGCCCGTTCTGGGGAAATGGCAGGCTAGTGGTCAGAGCATTACCGACACTGGGATCTAACTTGCTAACAAGGGTGTAGTAGCCACCATTGGGCTTAATTTCTTTCACCTCAAGACCAAAAACTAGCTGAATGCGCTCAGAGGCTTTCTTGAGGATCTCAGGCAACTGCTCCTTGAACCTTCTGTTGATCACTTTGAGCATTTCTCCCTTAGATGCTGGCTGTTTCATTTTGTACTTGCAGAGCAGGTACTGCATCAGCATTCCTGTCTTCCTTGTCAGAAGATCATTCTGTGGATTCTCACTGAAGCGGGGGACCCTAGTGCAACTGGTACTTTCCTCCCTTGGACCTCTGGTACTTTTACGAGATCTTCTGCAGGTACCACCTTTCCTAGCAGTGGTGGTGGGTGCCTCACCCTGAGATTTAGACTTTTGAGGGAAGCCAGCAGTAGAGGTGCTTGCAACAGCATCTCCAGAATCCTGATTAGAGCAGGAGGGGGACTTTCCTTTCTCTCCTGCCTTGGCTTGAGCATCCTGGAGCTCCTGGGCCTCATCCTGGACCAGGCGACGCTTCTCACGAGCACGGGCCTTACTCTTTTGTCCCCTGGGCATGACGGCTGTGGCAAGAGACAGCAGATAGGAGTGTGGTCTGGAAATCAATTACTTTTGGGACCTGGAGGAAGGATAATGAGATCCTGTAAGTACTTTTCGTCAGGAGGATCATAGCACCGTGGCTTTTAACAACCTGCCTATATTCTATAGGTTCCTGTACAAACATAGTATCACTATTCTAGGAGACATGGCCTGTCATAGCCTAAGAAAACAGTGAAGGAAGGTATAATGTGTCTAGGATTCAGCCAGTCAGGCTCCGCTAGAGCTAGCTTAGTAATAGCAATAGCTGGTAGGGTCCTCTTAGTGCACAATGGTACTTTTGGCAGGTTCTAGAACCTCTTTCCAATGCTGCTCAGCAGCTAAATGTCAACTCCAAGCCCTAGTATCCATGAAAAGAAAATGCAGGAGGGTTTTTCCTCCCACTGCTCCTAGAAGGAGATATTGCTAACAGTTGCATGGGGGACCTCTTATTCTTATTTCCAGGCCCCTTACTTCTCACTTAAGAATTCTCATTTTGTCTCCACCTAGGGGAGAAAAACAACCCTCCTTCCTCCTGTACCATTACACACAGTATCTCATTTCACTTAAACAGGATACAAAGAAATGAGAGACATCTCAGTTGACCAACTGTGCTCTGAGGCTCCAAGGGCTGAGTGCCAAAAAGACAGCCCCATACTACTGTTTCCTTATACCGGGGATTGAGGAAAAAAACACCTTCAGTCCTCACCTACTGTTTATACCTTGAATCCTGAAGTGCCTAGGGCTGGTTATCCACTCTATATTTAAACCTCACTGAAACCTAACTGAAGATGTGAGGGTGCCTCTTGGTAGCCATACTTTCACCCTATTTTCCACAGGCCCAAAGCTTTAGCAGGTATGTTAAGGCCCAATCACGTGTGGTTTCACTCACAATGCTCTTTCCAGGTCTTCAATTTGAGTCTTAAGAATACCTAAATTTTTCCCCTTGCTGATTGTCAGACCAAGCCCTCCCCACCCCTTGCATTTTTCTGTTAGTCTTGGGGAAAACCGAAGGGAACTACTATGTCGGAAGCCTTGTGTAGATGCAGTAAGGAGGGACTCTGGGTTCTCTTGCAATGTGGGTTGTGAGTACTCTAAATTCCTCATTAGTATCTGGAAATCTCCCCTACTGACCTGATGCCTTTCAAATCAGATTAGTATTTTTACCTCCCTCAGAACCCTGTGACAAAAGATAATATGAACTTCATACAGCCATAGGTACCCTCTATGGGACCCTACTGTTAGGAGGTCATGAGTCTCTTTAGCTCTCATTCAGGCAAGGTTTAAGCTCACTCCTCAGCCCATCTGATTCCTCCAGCCTTATTGCAAAGCCTTCCTTTTTCTGACTCCCCAGGGATAGATGTAAGAGGGCAATATATCTCGTGAGTTCTACTTGGCGTTTCCTAATATAGAGAGGAAAAGGACTGTGGATATTACTTTCTTATTAGATTGATACTTCTCTAAGTCCTCCCCTAATCTCCTCCTTGTCTTTACTTACTGCTTATCTGCTCAAACTAAAGGTGCTCACGTTTCTGTGACACTCTAAAATATTTCTTTGCAGGCCTGCAGTCTCATCTGCTTGCTGTAGTCTCCCAAGGCTGACTGGTTGACCAGGAAAATGAATGTGTGCTATTTTATCATGCGGTAAGAGGATGCTAAGAGTTGTCAGACTCCTTTCCTTGGCTCCTGGAACTAAATGGGAATTTTCTACCTGTAAAACTGAGGTTGCCCAATCACTGTCTTTACATGCTTTAGACAAGATAATGAGACTTGTGTTACCATATCCATACCTTGAATGACTCACAGGTAGACATAAGGACTTATGTGGCAGAAAGACCTCTTCACACCTCTACCAAATTAATTCTTGTTAGCAACCATTTCCCCTAATAATGCTGAATGGGTGCTCTCCAATTAAATCAGCTATTAATGTCTCTGAGCCCCTCCCTCAATAAAATTAGGTGTTATCTAAACCTGATCATGCTAACCCTGGATTCTCAAGGCTGATCCTGCAAAATGTGACCCTAAGACTCTAGCTGGCAGCTGAGTCACTGCAACTCTCTCTGTTATATACTGAGAAGAGAAGAGGCAGGCCTGTGAGATGGCTCACTGGTTAAGCCTAATAACCCAAATTTGTTTCCTAGAAAAAGAAGACTGTCTCCTGAAAGTTGTCCTGTCATCTGCACACTCAGATACCAACACATAAGCTGAACACACACACACACACACACACACACACATGCAAAAACATTTTGAAACTAAATATTGAACAGATTCCCATTTCTACACTGAGGCACTTTCACCTTTTGGGAATTCTGCTCTGCTGTCCAACATGTGCTGGGAGCAGGGATGGGAATCTTAGGTCTAACTCTTGGAATCCAGCTCTCAAGCGCTACACAGAACTAGTAAGATTTAGAATCCCCCCCCCCCCCCCCACTGACCTGAGTCTCCAATTTTAAAACCCAAGCCATCATCTTGCTGAGTCATTAGAAGGGAAGTATGCACCATATCTGACTACCTTGCTGAAGATTCCCAAAGCTAACATCAGGGGCCGATGCTTCCTCCCCTATTTTGACTCCTGATTGCTTCTGCCTGGCCCTGGCAGCTCATGCCTTTAATCTCAGCCCTCTGGAGGCAGAGGCAGGGAGATCTCTATGGGCTCAAACTCATCCTGGTACACACATTTGAGCTCCAGGCCAGCCAGAGCGACAAACTAAACTAAAAACTAAACAAAACCAAAAAGCAAACATTTTAAACTCCCAAACAAACAAAAATATTCAAGAAACAGAACAAAGACCTCGCCTATTCAGCAGCCCCTCCCCCCTCTGGTATCAGGGCTTTTCTTTAAAAAAAAAAAAAAAAATATTTACCGTGGGGGACTCAAGCCGCGTGGGCGTAAGTTGGCAACCACAGTTGGTTTTCTCCTTCTACCAGGGAGATGGGTCCTCGAGCCTACACAGAAAAAGTCGGAAAAGCCTCTGAGCTGTTTGACCTTTCTAGTCTTTCCTGGGCGTGCATGGGCAAGGGTGGGAACGAAGGAGGGTGTGGGGAGTGAAACACAGGGGTGTGGAGGGGCGTAGGGGATTCACAGGGGAGGAATAGGAGAGGGATGCGGGTGTGTGGTGGCAGGGGGGCCATGGGGTGGGCGAACCGAGGGCCTTGGGGAAATGTGAGGCTGTGGGGAATTGTGGGGGACAGAACGCAGGGATATGGAGGGGCGTGGGGCTGAGGACAAGGGTGGTGTGTGGTGGCATGGGGGCTGGGGAACATGGGGGTGTTCGGGGGCTAGGGAATGTGGGGGCGTGGGGGTCCTGCGGGGCTGGAACACAAGTGTGTGGAAGGGCATGGGGGCTGGGGACGCGGGTGGTGTGTGGTGGTATGGGTGCTCGGGGGCAGGGAGTGCGTGGGGGAACGCGGAGGTGTGAGGTACTGGGAACCTCTCTACTCTCTGAGACTTTCCAACTGGAAATAATGCTCCAGTTCAGTTCAGCTCTGGCCCAGGCCATCTCCAGAGCCTGCTGTGATGAGGGCTATGGAGTAAGCGTTCTAGAAGAAGGTTAAAGACGAGGGATAAAGGAGGACGACGAGAGTCGGGAAAGACCATTTTCTGGGGTCTCCTCTCTCGGGGGTGATGGGTCAGTCGCTTCGGGGACCTTACCTTGATTGCTAAGCGAAATTCCCCCTCAGCAGAGCAGGCGGACACAGCAGCAGTGGCGGCAGCAGCTTCTCCTCCACCTCCTCCTTCTCCTCGTGGAGACTGCCCGAGATCCTCGCCCTTGCCTCCCCAAACGGAAATGAGGAAGAACTATATCCGGCGCTGTTGGCCCAGGGTCTCCTGAGCTAAGCGCAGGGGTGCGTTGCCTAGGGACCACACTGCTTCAGAATCAGAGTCCCTCAGCATGCATTGATAGACAGAAGAGCTGGAAAAGCCTCACCTTATTCACCCAAGTCTCTCAAGTCTCTTCACCAAGCCCAAATAAACCTCCGCAGCCCCCGCATAGGCAATGGAGGCAACCCTCAGAGAATGCCTTCTGCAGGAACCCTGGAGAAAGACTCGAAACTCCGTTTGTGGAGCCGACCCTGAGGATGGCCTATACGGATCTTCTCTCATATTCAGATTTTCTCCAAAATTCTTCCTTGGTTGAACTAGGGCTCTACCAACTAGAAATCAAAACTTTTCATTTGGAGATATTTCAGGCCACACATAGGATTACCTGAGATTACCTGAGTAGTTTTGTATGGAAAATCGAAAATCAGGTGGGATATTGTTATGTGACCCGCCGCCCCGCCCACACACAATTTTTTTTAGCACAACCTCATAACATTAAAAGTATTTACATTCTTTTTTTAAAATTTTTTTGAGATACTGCTTTTTATTGAACATGTATATGATCCACCTTTATATTATTATAAACATTTTACAAACAAAATTTCATTTTGTTAAAAAACATTTCCTGGATTTTATCACTGACTGGTTAAGACATAAGATATAGAATCTATAAATAAAGTCTTTACATTCTTATCAGGCACTAGAATTCCTCCTCTAGCAAAATTTAAGGCTGCTCCCATTCCTTTGTGACCTCACTTCCCTGAAATTTTCCAGGAAGAAATCAAGCTTAACATATTGTTCTAAACGGGACTTCCTAGGGAATACAGAGCTGAACATTTTGTAGTAGCTACACGAGGAAGTCTTTCTAGGATGCACACTACATGGAGTTCACAGTCACATGCTGACCCGGACAAATGGCCTGTTTTGGGACTTCTCTGGCTTTCCTATTAAACGTTGTTTCTCCCTAAGAGTTCTAAGTTAAAAGTGGGAAAGTCCTTTTGTTAACGTCAAGAATGGATAACAAGGATCACTTGTGTCCCATGTATCTTTCTACTAGTCCTGATTTATGCTCATTACATTTCAAAATATTTATTTACAGGTCAGTTTCTTTTTAAATTATTTTATTTATTTACATCACATTTTATACACTGTCATCTTTCTTAAATTTCCAAATGATTGTGGAATGACTGTCTCCTCACTCCTTGTTAATCTTGACCGTTATCTATTATTTAAAGGCTTTGAGGGGCTGGGCTTGGTGACGCATGCCTTTAATCCCAAGACTAGAGAGGCAGACACAGGTGGATTTCTGAGTTCAAGGCCAGCCTGGTCTACAAAGTGACAGCCAGGGCGATACAGAGAAACCCTGTTTTAAAAAATGCTTTGAGGGAAAACCAAAAAAAAAAAAAAATGCTTTGAGGGAAATTACATATCCCTGAAGAAACATAACCAATTTGCTGATTGCAAATCTTGAGAAGTCCTTTTCCCAGGAATGTGAAGTTGAGAGATTTCAATGAAAGACAAGACACAAACAGGAACTTAATTGATAAATTCACACTTTTCTTCCCACGTAACTTCTAAGTGATAGCACCAAATGACATTAAAAACACCTTTAGCTTCTAGAGAGATGGTTCAATGGTTAAGACCACTTGTTCTTCCATCAGATCTGAGGTTTTCTTTTCTTTTTTTCCAGCACCTACAGAGTGGCTCAGGACAACCTGAAACTCCATTTCAAGTGAGTCTAATGCCCCCTTCTAGTACCCAGAGTCACAAGGCATACACAAAGTGCACAAATATACATGCAGACAAAACACCCATACACATAAAATAAAACCAAGTAAAAAAATCTCTGAAAATTAATAAACACAGTCTTAAAGCCGATGTGATAACAATCTGATAACTGATAGAAACTGAATTGAAATGGAAGAAAAACAGTGTTAAAATATATTAACCTAATGATCTTGGCCAGCTACCAGTTAATCTTTTTAACAATATGATGAACTGTTTGTTCTTAACAGTATATTCTATTGGTTTTATTTTTATTTTGGCAATAACTAATATTTTACAATATACTAAGATGTCCTCAACTTTGCCTGTGTTCTTGGGCTCTACTAAAACATTTTTATGACAAGAATCTCAAGATAATTATTGTCATATCAGAGAACACACTGATAATTTTAATATTTTTTTTGCCTTCTAAGACACTTGCTTTCCTCACAGAAGAATATAGCCAGATGATTTTCTGAGCCTTAGATCTTTAGAGTCCATATTATCTCCTTTTCTCTTTCATTCACTCTTCTCAGTTCCTTTTACATTTTTATTGATTAGATTTTGTGTTCTAATTCAGGATTTTTGTTAAGGTCCATCTTTTCAGTCATATGAACTCTATTTTGGAATAGTAGGGGATAGCAAATTATGGTTAAGTTCAAGCTCAGCATCAATTTTGGGAAAGTTGGATAAAGTGGGCTCTTAGAGTACTTGATACTCAGAATTTAGGCACAAGTTATTCATTTAACAGATGGGTGAGTTTGGATACATTACCACACACTATGAGCCTCAGGCAATACATCTACAAGATCAAGTCACAGGATCTATCTTATAATGTTAGTAGTGTGCAGTTAGTGTATGCAAACCACCTGGCACCATGCCTGCAGTGCACCGAGACTTTAAGAGATGTCTACCATTAAAACCATTATTACAGTTGTTTTAGGCACAGAGGATACCACTCCACACTGATAATTTTTTAATCCAAAACATTAAAAAAAATTTAACACTCTAGGATATGAAGCAACAAATAAGCTCAAAATGCTACTTACAAAGAAAATATAAGAGCCAGGTCCCCCATTAAATCATATTTTCAGTAGAGGTGTCTTTCCAGGATACATCTTCTAGGATTCTATTTAAAGACTGAATCTGTCTTTCTGCCCCAGTGGACCAACCTTTTGATATTGCAATATGGTGTTGTAATCTGTAAGTGTTCTGGGCCACATTCAGAGATATCCTGGGGTCCATGCAACCCTCTGGCTACCGTTTGAGTATACCTAAATGTGTTCCTATGATCATTTATTTAACCATTACTCAAAAAATCCATATCTGATTTGCTTGTATACACACACACACACACACACACACACACACATGAACACAAATGCATGAGTGAAAACAAAAATTTAAATATCCTTTTAGTTGATATAACAAAAAGTGCTGTGTTCTGAGTTTCTAACCTCAAAGAGCACAGGACATTCTTTCTGTGTACCCCATAAGGAGATTCTCTCTGATCTACATGAAGAATCTCAGCCCTGAACATCTATCTACATTCTCATCAAGCTGCCATGCAGTCAACATAAATGCACCTGCCACTGAGGGATATGCAAGTGTCCAATGTTAATATTACCTTATAGTGGAAAGTTATACTAGGCGTCCTCATTTGGAGACCCACATATTTTCTCCTCTCATTTAGCTTTTCTTAGAAAGTATCTGATCACCTTCCTTCTATTACAGATTCTCCATGTGTCTCTGTTACTGTGTATCTGTCTCTGTCTGTCTCTCTTTGTGTGTCTCTGTTTCTTTGTATCTCTGTCTCGTGTGTCTTTCTCTATGTGTCTCTCCCTCTCCCTCTCCCTCTCCCTCTGTCTCTCTGTCTCTCTGTCTCTGTCTCTCTCTCTCTCTCTCTGTCTCTCTCTTTCTCTTTGTGTGTATGTGTGTGTTTATGTGTGTGTGTGTGTATGTGTGAGTGTGTTCAGATGTGAGTCTGTATGAAGGCCATTTCACATATGTAGATGCCAGTGGTCAGCCTCAAGTGTCAATCCTTATGCACTGTCAAGCGACTTTTTTTGAGACAGGGCCTGGAGTTTCCTGGCCTGGCGTTCACTGTGTAAGTGACTGGCTGGTAGGTGCCAGAGATCAGTCTTTACTTCTCCAGTGCTAACATTACACCCACCTGTATGATGGACACTCTTTAGTCTTTAACATTTGATATACAATGGTTGAGTCTTTTTGTTCTGCTTCTTTTGTGCTTACTAATATCCTTTCACAGAATAGCTGCTCAGTTAATATTCAGGTAACCAAATGCAAATATGCATGAAGTCAAATTTGTTACTATTTTTCTAACATTCCTATAACAGCCAACACAATCTGCATACATGTACTTAGTTTCATAGAAAAAAGAAGAAACATAATAAAACAAAAAGCCACGATTAGTACCTTTATTTTAATATTTTTTACTGCCTCCTGTTATCCTTAATTTTATTGAAGAACAGGTTTTCTTTTTTTTCTCACAATATCATTATTCTGATGCCACATTCTGTTTTTGAATCACATATATGTAAATATGTTTGAATTGTTTTATACAATATCAAATTTCTTACTCTTAAACCTGATAGATTCCAATAAATGTGTTATCAGTGCCATCCATAAACTTAAATTGTAAAAATAAACTTTCAACTAAAATAAAGAGCTCTTAATACTATAAAAACCCCTAAATATCCAATTCACTTATATTTTACAAAAACACAAACCCTTTATATCCTTTGTTTTCAACAGCTTCACTTGGACCTTCCACTAGTTAGTAGCTTACCTGCTTTCATTATCAAAAACAGAATAACTTGCTTTATACTTCACTGGGACTGGAAGGATCCCACAGCCAGTATAGCGGCCTAAACTCCAGTTCTGGTTTCTCTACATCATCTTGTGAAGTCTCCTCATGATGAGATGGATAGACTAACATGTTGCCAGACTAAAAGGAATCTTGGCTCTTTGGATTCCTTAGTTCTATCTATTCTTCTACTCTAGATTGAGTATTGTGTAATGTAGGGATGGTCTCTTTGATATACATAAAGTATCCGATTCAAAGTGGGGAAAGAAAGGTTTGCCTTAGGGAACAGCCCTTATCTCTCTGCATTCTCACTACTGACATTACAAGTACCTGTCACTATACCTGTATTAAAAACAAAAACAAAAACAAACAAAAACATGTGTGCTTGGAAAAAAATCAAAGACCACCATGCTTGTTTAACAAGTACGTTAATGACTTTGCTACCTGCCTTACCCAACACACACACACACACACACACACACACACACACACACACACACACACATACACAGGCCTCCCTGAGTAATCCCAAGCCAGTAATAAGTCTCTCATAACTGATAAAGTCTACCTTATCGACAAGTATGCAGGAAGGAGCTGACTTCCTTAAATTAAAGACCAAATACTAGTCCAATGTTTTCAAATGCTCTACTATGAATCTCAAAGTCACTATGGCTTGTATATGGCTGAAAAAAAATTCACCAAAGGTTCAAATAATGAAAGTTTGTCCCCAGTATGGAATCATTAATGTGGTGGAACCTTTAAGAAATTAGATCTAGCACCAAATAATTCAGTCATTAGTGAATTGCCTTTACAAGGGACAAATGATGCTCATGGTTTGAATTAGCTTTTGTGTAAGTGGACTATAAAATAAGGCAATCCTCTCACCCACAGTCTTGGCTTTTTTTTTACTTTGATAATTCCGTTTCCATTTCTTCTATTGTAATTTAGCCATGGTGCCCTTCCAAGGTGCTGGAGAAAATGCTATATTTACCACCTATCTTTTATTTATAACATACATAGGTAAGGGCACTTTACTATAACAGAAACGAGACTAATATGATGCTGCTTGCATTTTTTTGTTGTTGTTGTTGTTGAAAATCTGTATCACTGATGTTATAATCAGCAATTTTATTTTATACCTTTATGGCAGACCCTTAATAAATATTTTTGCTTTCCTACCTAGAAAGACCTTTGTGTGAGCGCTCGGTGAAAGTCGGGACCTTAAAGGAGCTCACACTTTCACCACGGTGGCTGTTCATACAGTCATCAAATCCTGGACATGAAGCATCTGCAGCTATCCTGATAGCGAGTGGAGCTTTAAGAGGACCCTTGAAATGCAATCCCTAGATATACTCTGGAAACATCACCTGAAATAGGAGAGGGGAAGAAGTGTAATGTGGCAGCTATGTTCCCCAGGGCCTGTGTCAGGACCAATCTGGCTATGGTGCAGCCTGCCTCACCAAGCAGGAAAGTGGAATATTTGCGAGATGACAGCACCTAGATGCAGTTTGACAGTGAAGCTTAACTCTGCACCAGCAATCCCAATGCAGTGGCCATAATCCAGACTAACTCTTGTTTTTCTTCAGTTTCTTGAGGCTCATTTTTTTCCCAACTTCATTTTTTATTACTAATCGATTTGTATGTCCACTCCAAATGTTGCTCCCTCCCAGCCCCCTCCAATCTTGCTGTTCAGATGTATTAGGGTATCCAGAGCTTGCTCTGATAGGAGAGCTGGGTTCTGATGGTGCCAAATTGCATTGGTGTCTGTTGATTACGTTCTTGCACTTGCCTTTTGCCCGTTGGTTACCTCTGGTGTTCACTGGGCTGGGTGCCCAAGTTTGGAGCAGACCTCCTTTGAGGCAGGTTGAACTGTGTGTTCAGGTTACAGCAGGCCTCCTATGAGGCAGGCAGAGCTGGGTTTCTGATTTGAGCTGGCTTCCTGTGCTCTTGGTTAGAGCTGGTGTCCTGTGTCCCTGGTTAAGGTAGACGTCCTGGGAGACAGGTAGTCCTTTGATGTCAGGAATCAGTCATGTTGATCTGCCCGAGGTATAGACTGAGGTGCTAACCAGAAGGGTGATGGAGCTCTGGCAGGGCAGGACATATCCCATGCCTGCTGAGCTCTGTGGGGTTTCTAGCTGGTGTGGATATTGGAGAAGGGGTCTTACCTGTGTCTTTGGATAGAGCAGCCTCCCTGGGAGACTGGCAGGGCTGTGGGTACAGGTAGCAAGCATGCTGCTCTGCCACAGGTACAGGTAGAGGTGCAGACTGGCAGAGTCACCCTTTTGATCAATGTAGTAGGACCAGTGATGGCCTGGGTGGGAATTGTCCCTCCTACCTGATATCACCAAAACCTACTGGATTGAAAATCCCTAGATACCTGGTGAGAAGGAGATCCCTGAACCTGCATTCTGATTCCCATTGTTGACCCAGCCTTGGCAGCCCCAGAGAATGTCTTTATTGATGCCATCATTTTTGGAGGCTGTTGATCCCAAATGCTCTGCTTAGTGTACAAAGCCTTCAGCTAAGTTCATGGGATGTCTGTGGATAGCTCCATGCCATCAAGTCCACTGCAGCTGCTGAACAGTAGTAATACATCATTTTGCCATTTGGCTTTTTCCTGGTTAAACTTGGACACTAACTGGAACATTAAGCATAGAGAGACCTAAAGGAATCTAGATGTTTCATATCTTCCCTATCAACTGGTTTCTGCAAGATGAAGCAGGCATATTCCTGTGACCAGACTTTGGGAAGAATGCTCTTAAGCTAGAGTATATCTGTCAATGATTAGAGGGAAATGACAGTGCCTAAGAGATATGTATTTGGCTAGTACCAAAGGAAGGAGAACAGGATCTCAGTGCCCTCAGAGTCATAGACACGATTCAACTATTCTCTATCCCAAGGCCTTCTAGGTAAAGGACATTTTTGATATCCAAAGCTACTTGACAGAGCATGTCAACCAGGATCTGCCTAAGGAACTGTTGGCTGAGCCTGAAAGGACAGGTTCATAGGATGTGACCCGAGGCTCTAGACTCTAGAACACAACACCCTCAACTGGAGTTATGAAACCTGCAGGCTTGTAGAAAATATGAGCAATTTGACTTTAACTAATAGGTGAGTGCCAGAAGTCTAGGCCGCAGACTTTATGCTCTATGATAAGTGATGCGTGTATAGTTTATACATCTATGCTGTTTTTACTTCCCATTTGTCTTCATAGGCTTTCTTCTAATGCAAGTCTCAACACTGGTCCACATATTAGGAACATCTGCAAGAAGTCATTACTCTTATCTTTAAAAATATAAGCCAGTTTGGAGGTTCCTTAGAAAATTGGACACAGTACCACCTGAGGACCCAGCAATACCACCTCTGGGCATATACCAAGAAGATGCTCCATCTTGGAAAAAGGGCACACGCTCCACTATGTTCATAGCAGCCTTTTTTTTTTATAATAGCCAGAAGTTGGAAAGAGCCTAGATGCCCCTTAACAGAAGAATGGGTACAGAAAATGTGGTACATTTACACAATGGAGTACTACTCAGCTATTAAAAACAATGTATTTATGAAATTCCTAGGCAAATGGATGGATATGGAGACTATTGTCCTAAGTGAGGTAACCCAGTCACAAAAGAACACACATGATATGCACTCACTAATAATTGGGTATTAGCCCAGAAGCTTAGATTACCCAAGATACAATTCACTCATTAAGAAGGAAGACCAAAGTGTGGATACTTTGATCCTTCTTAGAAGGGGGAACAAAACACCCATGGAAGGAGTTACAGAGACAAAGTATGGAGTAGAGACTGAAGAAATGACCATCCAGAGACTGCCCTACCTGGGGATCCACCACATATACAATCACCAAAACCATACACTGTTGTGGATGCCAATAAGATATTGCTGATAGGAGCCTGATACAGTTGTCTCCTGAGAGGCTCTGCCTGTGCCTGACACATACAGAGGTGGATACTCTCAGCCACCCATGAGACCTAGCATAGGGTTCCCAATGAAGTAGGTAGCGAAAAGACCCAAGGAACTGAAGGGATTAGCAGCCCAAAGGAGGAACAATAATATGAACTAACCAGTAACCCCAGAGCTCCCAGGGACTTAACCAGCAACCAAAGAGTACACATGGTAGGACTCATGGCTGCAGCTGCATATGTAGCAAAGGATGGCCTAGTTGTATACAAATGGGAGAAGATGACCTTGGTCCTGTGAAGGCCCTATGCCACAGTGTGGGGGAATGCCAGGGCCAGGAAACAGGAGTGTATGGATTGGCAAACAGTGGGAGGGAGGAGGGGAGGGAGGAGGGCATTTTTATTTTTCTATTTTTATTTTGGAGAGAAAACTGGGAATGAGGATAACATTTGAAATGTAAATAAATAAAATATCTAATAAAAATTTAAAATGGGGAAATAAAAACATAACCCAGTGTGGTAATGCACACCTTTAATCCCAGAACTCTGGACGTAGAGACTGGCTAATCTCTGGAAGGTATCCAGTGGCCTGCCCTGGTCTACATAGCAAATGTTAGGTCAAACATGATCATATAATGGGACCCTATAACAACAACAACAAAACAAAAACAAAAACAAAAACAAAAACAAAAAACAGGGCACAGCAAACTGCTCAGTACAGAGGGTTAGGACTATTTGTCTCACACACACATGCAGGAGCTTCATTCTCCACTGAAGTTGACTCCATGCTGATTCCCCTGTTAGTGCCTTTACCCTCCCACCTGACTGGAACCAGGAGTTATAAAGCACTTATGAAAGCACATTCAGTTTAAAACAGCTGAAATTTTTCCTCCTCCTCCTCTTCCTCCTCCTCCCCTTCCCCTCTCCCTCCCCCCTCCTCCTCCACCTTCTCCTCCTCCTCCTCTTTCTTCTTCTTCTTTTCTTCTTCTTCTTCTTCTTCTTCTTCTTCTTCTTCTTCTTCTTCTTCTTCTTCTTCTTCTTCTTCTTCTTCTTCTTCTTCTTCTTCTTCTCCTTCCTTTTTTGTTTGTCTACCTTCAAACTCACACTGTGTGGCAAAAATAAACTTGATCTTCAGATCTTTCTCTGTCTCTCCATTGTGAAAACCATGTGGCATGAAAGTCAGCTGGACAAGGACCACTTCTACATGATTTGTGTTGTAGGTACTGTTCTAATCACATGAAGGAAAGCCCTTTTAGGAAAGTCCTATTTTACAGATCAAGAAACAAAGTTGGATTAAGCATAATGGCACATGTCTTGACACCCTATCACTAGAAATCTCAGGGCAAGAAAACTGCATACATAGTGAGGCACTGTCTATAAAGAAAGCAAACCACAAAGATTTGAACTTCAGAGGGGAAGACGTTGGGAAGGGTCTGGGGAATTTGCAGAGTGAAAGTGGATTTGATCAAAAGAATGTGTATACCCATATGAAATTCTCAAAGATTAAATAGAACTATAAAATGTTTTTTTTTCCATTTTTTATTAGGTATTTCGCTCATTTACATTTGCAATGCTATACCAAAAGTCCCCCATAGCCACCCACCCCCTCTCCCCTACCCACCCACTCCCCTTATAAAATGTTTTAAGTTAAGAAAAGAAGACAGCAGGTGATTCAGCTACGTTTGATAGAACAATGAGGTCATATGAGCCACTGCATCAGGAGATATTATTTTGTCTTTTAGGTAAATTCTCCTAAATTTTCAGGTTTCAGGGTAAGCATTGTTCTGGCATCCAACTGATCTGTTTGTCTTATTCAGTTTGTACACTGATAATGCAGTAAAGTAAGGTATTTTCCCTCAGGCTACAAACCCATACTGTACCTATATTTAACTTGATAGACAACAGGACATAGCCTCTGTTGAAGAGTACAGATGTTTCTTTAAGTTTGACTTCAGTATTTTCATGTTAACTCTTGGCAGGACCTGGCCTTCCTTCTCATCACAGTTCTGAGATTTACATTGTATTTTTGTGAGTTGTTTTTTTAGTTGAGATGACTCTCATTAGGTAGCCCAATTTGGCATCAAATTTGCAGATATCCTACACTACATTACAGGTATGCACTACTGTTCCTGGCTCTGAAGTTCATACTTGAAAGTACCTTAGAGAACTTCTGAGCTCAGTGGTAGATTGTTTACTTAGTGTATGGGATTCTAGGGTGATTCCTCACTGTTGCAAACAACAACAACATTAGCAACAGCAACAACAGCAGCAGCAGCAGCAACAACAAAATCCTATGAAGTGCACTGATAGATGAAAATCTTAAAAGGTATGTCAAAGTCAGAAAGACAAACACGAAATATTTCCTTTCATCAAAAATATCTAGACTACTTGTAACTGCCGCCATGATGCCGAAGGGTCCCAAGCAGCAGCTGCCTGAGTGGATCAGAGACAGCGAGGACACAAGCCAGTGGACAAAGTAGTGAAGAAAGGCAAAAAGGACAAGAAGACATTCTTTGAGGAGCTGGCAGTAGAGGACAAACAAGCTGGGGAAGAGGAAAAATTGCAGGAGAGGGAGCAGCAACAGCAGCAACAAAAGAAAAAGGGAGACACCAGGAAAGGCTGTCAGAATAAGGATGTGGACTATGATAGTGTTGAGAGAGTGCTCATGGAGCAACTTAAGCATCTGTCTATGTCAGCCAGTGATGAGCAGGATGAGGTACCTGCCCCCATACCCCGAGGATGGAAGAGGGCCAAGGGTGAAAATGCTTTTGAAGCCCTGATTCAGGATGAGAGTGAGGAGGAAGAGGAAGAAGACAATCGTGTTCTCAAGCCGCCAAGCCAGAGAAGATTCACATCAATAAAGTCATGGCTGAAGAGCCACGGCTCAGGAGTAAAAGGGGAAATGAGGAGAAATCAAAAGGGAAAGCCGAGAGTAAACCTGCTGCTGCAGAAAGTGAAGGGGAAGATGCGGAAGACACAGCTAAAGAAAAGGAGCCTCCTCAGCAAGTGAAGGACAAAGACAAAAAGGAGGCAGAGCAGGGTTCACGGGAAGAGAAAGAAGAGAAAGGAGAGTTGAAGCAAATGATCCCTATGCCAACGTTAGCAAAAAGGAAAAAGAAAAAGCTAAAGAAACAGATGGATTATGATCGACACGTGGAGTCATTAAAAGCAGCTAATGCTGCAGAAAACGACTTCTCTCTGTTCCAGCCAGAGGTGTTTTCCAGCCAGGCAATGTTAGGCAGGTGGATTTTTGAGTTTGAGGCCAGCCTGGTCTACAAAGTGAGTTCTAGGACAACCAGGACTATACAGAGAAACCCTGTCCCGAAAAACCAAAAAAAAAAAGGGGGGGGGGGGAGAAGAAAATGCATCTGACATCAAGTTGGAAAAATTCAGCATGTCTGCCCAGGGCAAGGAGCTGTTCGTCAATGCTGACCTGTACATACTGACCGGTCGCTGCTATGGGCTGGTGGGACTCCATGGCAAAGGCAAAACCACGCTTCTGAAGCACACTGCCAACTGTTCCCTGAGCATCTCCCCCTAACATTGATGTGCTGCTGTGTGAGCAGGAGGTGCTGGCTGATGAAACACCAGCCTTGCAAGCTGTCCTTTGCGCAGACACCAAGAGACTGAGGTTGCTAGAGGAGGAGATGGCTTCAGGGACAGTTGGAGCAGGAGGATTCCACTGCTGCTGAGAAACTAGAAAAGGTGTATGAGGAACTGAGAGCTACTGGGGCAGCAGCTGTGGAGGCCAAGGCAAGGTGGATCCTGGCTAGCTTGGGCTTCGACCCTACGATGAAGAATCAGCCCATACAGACGTTTGTTCTCTGGGGGTTGGAGAATGCGTGTCTCCCCGGCCAGGGCACTGTTCATGGAACCAACACTGCTGATGCTGGATGAGCCCACTAACCACTTGGACCTCAATGCTGTCATCTGGCTCAATAACTATCTTCACGGCTGGAGGAAGACGTTGCTGATTGTCTCCCACGACCAGGGCTTTCTGGATGACGTTTGCACTGATATCATCCACCTGGACACCCAGCGGCTCCATTACTACAGGGGCAATTAATTACATGACCTTCAAGAAGATGTACCGGCAGAAGCAGAAAGAACGGCTAAAGCAGTACGAGAAGCAGGAGGAGAAGCTGAAGGCTGGGAGCAAGTCTATCAAGCACGTGGAAAAGCAAACAAAGGAAGTCCTGCCTTGAAAACAGTAGAAGTGCTGACAGAAAAACCAGGATGAAGAGTTTCAGGAGCCCCCTGAGCTCCTGAAGCGTCCCAAGGAGTACACTGTGCTTCACCTTCCCAGACCCCCCCCCCCATCCTCACCCCCTCCCCGCCACTCAGTCCACCTGTGCTGGGCCTGCACGGTGTGACATTTGGCTACGAGGGGCAGAAGCCACTCTTTAAGAATCTAGATTTCAGCATCAACAAGGACTCCCAATTTTTCATTGTGGGTCCTAATGGTGTTGGGAAGAGCATACTATTCCTCCTCCTGATGGGCAATCTGACACCAACCAATGGGGAAATGAGGAAGAACCATTGGCTGAAAATCGGCTTCTTTAACCAGCAGTATGCAGAGCAGCTGTACATGGAGGAGACGCCCACTGAGCACCTGCAGAGGAGCTTCAATCTGCCCTACCAAGATGCCCGGAAGTGCTTGGGCCGCTTTGGCCTGGAGAGCCACGCCCACATCGTCTAGATCTGCAAACTCTCTGGTAGGCAGAAAGCCCAAGTTGTGTTTGTAGAGCTGGCCGGTCGGTAGTTTGATGTCCTCATCTTGGATGAACCAACCAATAACTTGGACATAGAGTCCATCGACGCCCTGGGGGAGGCCATCAACGACTATAAGGGGGCTGTGATTGTTGTCAGCCACGATGTGTGCCTCATCACAGAAACCAACTGCCTGTTGTGGGTGGTGGAGGAGCAGGATGTCAGACAAATCGACGGTGACTTTGATGTCTACAAGCGAGAGGTATTGGAGGCCCTGGGTAAAGTCATGGTCAACGTCCTAGGGATTGAGCTCCCCTCCTGGAAGCCTGCTGCAATAAGCTCCTATGGCTGGAATCTAGGCCATCTCCCTTCATCCACCTAGAAGCCTGCTGTGTCTGCTGCCAGCTGCAGCCACATGGGCCATGAAGGGGGTGTGTTGCCTTGATGAGTGTGAGAGCATCCATCCATGTGGATTGTGTCCTTCTCAATGAAGGACTGTGTTCCCCTTGAGGTAACTGAGCTGGCTTGCCCACACTGACTTAGTCTCTCTTCAGACAAAGGTGATCTTTGCTGTGATGGGTTCCCCTCAGGCCAAGTTAAGGTGACCTCTTGTCTCAAGACATTTGCCACTCAGAACTGGCCCTGGTCCCTCCTTTGGAAGGGTACTACTGACTCATCTGACACAAAGAGCCAGAACCTCTGGGCTGGAGACAAGTGTCTGAGACCTGTACTCTCTCACCAAAGATCTGGTGCCTGTGGTCCCTTGTCTCATGGGGACTTGAGGGCAGGAAAGGAGAGCTCCTGAACTGAAGTCTCCTTTACAAGGGAGGAAATAAAGGAGTGGGGTGCTGAAAAAAACTAGACTACAAAGAAAAGACAAGAAAGTAGAAAGGGAAATATTGGGGACAAAGGAGATCATTAGGATGGTGAATAGAATAAGAGCCCATGAATGCAGGACACACATGATTGATGTATATTTAATACATGTATAAAAGATTATGTTGAAACTATTATTATGTACAATACTATGTATTACTAGTAAGAAGTAAATAAAGGGAGAATCATTCTCAACGTCTCTCTTCCAGAGAAAAGAAACTTTCTGGGACCCATACAAGGAAGTGTAAGGGTGACTCATTCAACCATCCCTGCCAAGGAACATGCAGTGATGATAGCTCAGTAGACCCTGCCTGTCTTGAGCTCCTCAGTCCCTAAGTCTTTACTCAGTGTCCTCATCTAAGAGCCCTGCAGGGCCATTGTCCTCCTTGTTCACTGATGACTGCACATTAAGAATAATGGTCTCATTTCCTCTAAACCTGAGGCAAAAAACAATGGGCATCCATGAACCAAATGATATATTTGCCTTCACAGAATTAAAACACATCCCTTCCCTAGAAAAAATATCAAAAAGAGAATAAGAAGAAACCTCACAAACTTGGAGAAATAAAATTTTTGTAAAGAACTACTTGATAAAGGTCTGTTTCATAATATTCAAGAGTATCTACAACTCAATGATAAATACAAAATTCAGTATAAAATGGAGAAAAGATCTGAAAAGATGCTTCCCCAAATGATACAGAATATAAGTATGTATGTCCTAACATTATATGCTCTAGACAAATGCAAACTAAAATAGAAATGTAATACTACTCCACATCTATTATAAGAGCCCAAATCCAAAACATTGATGACAGAACAGCTTGGTGGTTAGGCAGAAGTTTCTGAGGATGCTAGAAACTGCCAGGAACAGCTCTGCTCTGAAAATATCCCCCCCAAAACAGAAAGGTACAAAAGGGTAGGAGTTGGGGACAACTTGGAGACACTGGATTTCAGCTTGGGCTTAGTAGTGTTTCTCATAAGCGTGGACATGGTCCTTTTCATCTTGAGACATGATGACTAGTTTGAGACAAATGACGAGAGTGTGAAATGAAGTGCAGGTGATACAGGCACCTAAATATTGTGCAATAAAAGCCCTCATTCATCCCTGGTTAGGATGGAAAATAGTACAATTAGTTTGGAAAGCAATTTGGATGTTTCCTACAAAACCACACAGATTTTTACCATTGACTACAACCATTATGCTACTTGATACTTACCCAAATAAGTAAACAAACAAACAAACAAACGAAAAACACCTATGCAATAGTCTGCACAGAATGATTTATGACAAATTTTTAAAGATTTTATTTATTTATTTATTTCATGTATGTGAGTACACTTAGCTGTAAAGATGGTTGTGAACCATCGTGTGGTTGCTGGGAATTGAATTCAGGACCTCTGCTCGCTCTGGCCCAAAGATTTATTCATTATTATATCTAAGTACACTATAGCTGTCTTCAGACACACCAGAAGAGGGTGCCAGATCATACCCGTGGTTGTGAGCCACCATGCGGTTGCTGGGATTTGAACTCAGGACCTTTGGAAGAGCAGTCAGTGCCCTTAACCTCTGAGCCATCGCTCCAACCCAATTTATGACAATTTTATTTGTAGTTGCCCAAACTGGTAGCAATCACGATGTTCATCAGTTTGAGATCAGATAGACTGGTGGTACATTTGGACTATGTTATTAAAAAATAGAGACTTGTCCTCTAGTTGTGACTTGACTAGTTCAAATGGACACAACTTGAACAAATATTGTATGTTAAAGGCTCCACAACTAACTTTTCTTAAAAAAAAATGAGTTATAAATCCACGAAAAGATACAAAAGAAACTTATGCACATATTACTTAGTGAAAGAGATCAATATGGAGAAGATTCGCTGTGAGTATTCTATCCAAGATTCTTAGGGAAAGGCAAAACTGTGAAGACAGTAAAATGTCAGCGGTATCTAGCACTCAGAGGGAAGTGTGACATGACCATAGAGGGCGAGGCATGGTTTTCAGTAAAGTGATGCTTTAACAATGAATATAAATTATGAAATTTATCAAAACCCCACACAATATGCAACACCACAAGTGAAGTATAACAAACTATGGACTTTAGAATCTGATATAATGACATGTAATACAAATTTACTAGTGTGTAAGAAATGTACCACTATACTATGGGATGCTGTTAGCAGGGAGGTTGTATATGTTTAGGAACTCAAGTTGCATAGGCACCTTTACATTCTGTTCAGGATTTTGTAAACTTAAAACCGCTCTAAAATAAAGTCAGTTCTTTAAAACCATATGAAAGCTTCTGCCTCATTCTTTTCTCCTTAATATAAGGACTGAATACAAGGGACCAAAGGGCCAGGCCATTTGTTTTCCCATATATTCATTTGTAGGTTATGATCTCAGTTCTCCTTTACTGTACATTATTAGATGTTGAGCAGGGTCTGAGACTTCCTATTTCTTGACCTAATGTCTTCCCTATTAAAAAAAAAATATGTCTAAGTAACAAGGAGGGCCCAAAGTGGGGTGTGCTTGAATTTCAATGAGAAGGATAATTAGATTAGACATGGGGGGTATTGGGTGGAGGGGACATGGGAGGGGAGCAGTGGCGATGGTAACAGGAGGAACGAGATAGGGGAGGATAGAAAGAGAGAGAGTACTCAGAGAGACAACTGGATTGAGAAGTGGCATCTCTGTGATGAGCTAGAAACATAGGACAATGGAAAGTCCCAGGAATGTATAAGTGTGATCTGAGCTAAGACTCCAGTAATGGGGAGTATGGAGCTCAAACCTACCATCTCCTGTAACCAGGCAAGACTTCCAATAGCCGGACTGGGGCACCAATCTAGCCACAAAATCTCCCATCTACAGTTTCTTCTGTCTACAAGAACATAAAAACTGAGCTGCCAACCAGAGAGAATGCCTGGGATAGACCTAGGCCCTCTACCCATATGTAACAGTTGTGACGCTTTGTCTTCATGTGGGACTCCTAACAGCAGGAGCAGTGGCTGTCTCTGACTATATCGCCTGCCTTTGGATCCCTTTCCCCTAACTGGGCTGCTTTGTCTAGCCTCAGTAGAAGAGACACCTAGTCTTACTGAATCTTTATATGCCAAGGCTAATTGATATCTATGGGAGACCTCCCCTTTTCTGAGAAGGGGAGGAGGGATGGAGAGGTTGGAGGTGAGGTGAGAGGGAGGGACTTGGGGGGGCGGGGGGAGGGGGAGAGGATGGAAGGGGAAGCTTGGATTGGAATGTAAAGTAAATAAATAACAATTTTAAAAACAGTACCTTTTGTGTAGCTCTCGTTAATGGGATTTAAGGTGACTGACTTTATCTTTCCACAAATATCCTTCATTTCTAAGATGTGGCAGACAAGAGCTGAAAAGACATCTCAGTCAGCAAAGCACATACCTTAAAACTCTACCTGAGTTCAGTTCCCAGGAGCTGAGTGTGATGTGTAATCCCAGCGCTGGGCTGAGTGTGACGTGTAATCCCAGCGCTGGGCTGAGTGTGACGTGTAATCCCAGCGCTGGGCTGAGTGTGACGTGTAATCCCAGCGCTGGGCTGGCAGACAGAAGCAGATCCCAGGGCCTTGTTGGCCAAATACTAGACCAGGAAAAAATGCCTGAGGGGGAAAAAAAGTGGATAGCTCCTGACAACAAATAACTACCACACTTGACCTCTGACCTCATCACACACATGTCTCTACTCCAGAAGTGTCAGACAGATTGCTGTTTTATGTGGGATTTCTGATTGGGAGTCCAAACTCGGTTCAAAGTCTAAATCACTGTAGGACCTTCCTTCTGCTAAGCAGGGTGGGTATGAAAGTGGTTTTGTCTTACATTTATGCCTGAAATCTCGATAATGTTTGACAGAGAATAATACAAGGGTCTCACTGAGAGAGGCTTTGTAGTTTTAGCACTTTTCAGAGTGTTTACTTTGTACCTATCACACCTAGGAAAGCCTCTGTCTCAAGGCTGGAGTCAGCCAAGGCCTGAGACCAAGGTCTTCATTTCCAGAGATTTCCAAAGGAGAAATTAGCCTCACTCAGTGAAGGCTGTCTGTGAACTCTGTGACCTGACCACAGTGACGGGATACTATGCACAACTTGGCTCTGGGTGAGTGCTTCTGGGGTTCATCTTCCTCATCAGGGTTTTCAGTTTCTCATAGATTTCAGACTACCTCCACTCATGTGAGTCTCCTTCGGGTAAGGCAGACCCTGGGAATCTTTAGTAATTATTAGGGTAGTAGAAGCTCCAGTCGACATCTCTGCCTGACATGTTTTCTATCTTCTCCTCTTTTAGGAATCTCTTTCATTTCATTCACATTCCTGGGTCACAGAATCACTGGGAAACACTAAATTATATGACCAATTTCCCTGTACTATAGTGAAATCATGACATAAGGCAAAGACCTCGGACAGACATTTCTTTAGAAAAACACAAGATTGTTCTATTTTTTTTTCATTAAAAGTAAGATTTGGCCTCACATATTCACATTGAAAAGGCTATAATTTTCTAAAAGGAAATTGTCCTGAATGATGGAATATGAGGACATTATTATTTGAGTTAATCTGATTTTCAAACATAATCACCATTTAAGTAGTATTTTCTCTTTCCTCCATTCTTTTGTTCTAGTAATGTATTAGACACAAAATCTCTCCTTAAAAGAAGAATCATGATTGGGCTGGAGAGATGGCTCAGCACTTAAGAGCACCTACTGCTCTTCCAGAGGTCCTGAGTTCAATTCCTAACAACCACATGGTGCCTCACAACCATCTCTAATGGTGATCTGATGCCCTCTTCTGGTGTGTCTGAAGAAATCAACAGTGTACTCACATAAAACAAACAAACAAACAAATCCGTTTTAAAAAAAAAATCAGGATCTTCTGGCAGGGTCTAGCCAGGTGAGTTCATCTTATCCTCTCCCTAATGCCCAGGCTAGCCTGGGTCTCACACCAGTTTCTTGGCCTAGTCTGGTCACTATTGCCCTAGCTGACCCCAAAGTCCCCACTTCTGCTAAGATCTACTGTCCCAAGCCTACTGGGCCCTCCAGTACCACATCTAATCTCCATGGTAAACCAGATTCTGTATAGCTTTTTCCAGAGCCCAGGACCCAACCAACCTATACCTAATCTAGAGGCCCCATTTGAGTCATACCTTACCTGTTAAGACAGCCATATCCTGCACATCATTCAACAGGATCTTGTGGGACAAGTGGACCATGCCACAAGACAGAAGTTGAGTAGGCCCAAACCCCAGGAAAAATCAGAATTGAGAACAGCAGGCATGGGGCCAGCTCCCTGCCAAGACCTACTTATTCTGGAACACATGATCACGACACCCCACTGAGAGGGCCATGACAACCAGTTATGTAGGGACAACACCTGAAGTCCCTGCCCATACAAATAGAGCATCCTTAACATCTCAGACTGAGCCAATGGCAGCATCTACCCTTGGATCCCACACTACTCCCAAAATATTTATGAGGTCCCTGTATACGTGGAATAAAGTGCATGAGTTATTTCACCAAGAATCATCTGAGAGTGGTTGTTTTATTGAGCTATAACACTCTTGGGAAGGGTTTTCTTTCCCTAAGAATTCATTGCTGGACCTTGGATCTACCCCCTTAGGCCTAGCTCATGCCCCTGCTGCAACCGCTGTGGCTACAAGCTGTCCACAGCTGCCCATAGCCACTTGCTGTTGATTATAGCTACTTCCCACTGCCTGCTTGCCTAGCGGCTCCAGCTGTGGCTCCCAGCTGCTTGCTGCAGCTTAGCCTGCCATCACTGCTGCCCCTGGCACTGGCACTGCTATGGTAGCGGGAGAGAGCTCCCCCTAGTGGAGTGGATAAAGGACAGCTGGCAGTCTGACCAACTCAGATACCACCAAGGCCCAGATTCAAGGCTTTGACTTGACTTACCCCCAAATCTACATCCTTTGTGAACAGTTGCGGGGAGTCAAAGGGCCAGTCCAGCTGACCCAAAGCTGCAGGATCTCCACGACACAGGACAACAACAGGATAACCAGGAGGAGTCCTGATGTGGATTCAATATTGATGGTTTCACAGAAGCCAGAGACCTCAAACCAGAACAATGACTCATTGTAACAGACATTTGCAAATGAAGATGTGTGGACAGAAGGATATACTGTGGTACAAACTGTGACATACTGCATCTTCCACACTACATCTTCCACGACGATATATTTTCTATGCGTGTGTGTGTGTGTGTGTTAATTTTATTTTAGGGGAGAGGTTCAAGGATGGAGTGGGATACAAGGGGATAGGGAGGTGACACTGCAGTACATGATGTGAAACTCACAAAGAATCAATACCATGGAAAGCTGGACAAAATCATTTCAGTCACCACAGAAAAGTCAAGTTGAAGCACATACAAACTTGGATCCTTAAACTCACAGCAAACAGGAAAATGGGAAGAAGAACAATTTAGTTCACTCCATAGGATCTGCATGAATCCCAGCTTGAAGACGACACCATGTTCAGTGGGAAAACTGAGAAGTAGTGAATCTTTATATTGTTTGGGAAAGAGTTGGCATCACCAATATGGGAGATAATATGTCAAAAGCTTGTAAAGCTGAAGTTATTATTTGTTACTATTTGGCAAATATACACTTTGGTAAATGGTTTTAGAAAACTAAGAAAAAGTTAAATAATGTGTATTCTAGATCTCCTTGTAAAACAATATCAAACCACTATTAATTTGGAAAAATAAACCGTTTTATAAGGAAAAAAGTGGGGTGGCTGAATAGACTACAAGAAAACTCAGAATATTAAATATAAGGCCCAGCACTGTCATAAAGTGAAGGGGTAGACAAGAGTAGTCCAGTCCAACAGGCACAGGAGAGGTTGTTCTCCTAGTATCTCCTACTACATCAGACAATGGGTTCAAGCCTTGTAGTTTACCAGTTGTGTGAAACTGCACATTACCAAAATCTGTAAGCTTCAGGCCTTTCATATGTGAAATGATTAGGAAAAAAGCCTTGTCTTTCAAGAATGCCTAAGTATGTATTAAATATGTAAAATTATGGGACTAATTTTTTTAAATACAAAATCTTGTTATGACTCATTTTCTTTCCATATTGCAATAAAACACACTATTTTTTTAAAGCCAGGAACTATGTTGGAAATTAAAGAAAACCCTCTCGGATAAAGTCAAACTTACCAAGAGAAACCAAGTGCTATTTTTTTTTTCCTTATGAAAAATCAATTTCAGTGTGAGGTTGACTTTCTCAGTTGATACAACATATTTTTTTCTATTGTTCATTTGTTTTGTTGCTTTGTTTTGGAGAGTGTGTTTCAGTGTGGCCTTGGCTGTCTTTGAACTTTCTCTGTAGACAGGGCTGGCCTTGAACTCCGAGATGTGCCTGTCTCTGCCTTAACAGCGCTAGGATTAAAGGCATGTGCCACCACTGCCAAGAACAGCACAATTTTTTTTTAAAAACATACTTCAGGTACCTTGAAACTTCCCTTCTCTTGAGTTGGCATTCAACTAAAGCCACTTCAACTTTTATCCCTCTAACCTCTACTGGAAATATTTGAAAGTTGCCAAATCGCACACAGTGTAACCTGATGAGTGTCCTCTAAAGGAGCACCCTCTGGATGTCCCAGTCCATGACAAAGAGTGCCAGCACAGGATTTTCTAGGTGTCTCACTTTCCTTGAGCAATGGCTCCTTTTTCAGATTATGAGTATATACAACACCCAGGGTATTCAGTGATCTTTAACTCCTGGCAGAGCCTTACAGGATGCATTCTAGTCCTGCCAGTTCTCTCCCAATTCCCCCAAATTAATGCCCAGGGCATTTTCCCAGTGTTAAGAAATGAAGCTGTGAAAATATTTTCGCACATCCTACTCTAACCCTATCCAGTAGCCAATTTTAAATTCTTTCCCACTGAAATCCTCGAGGCTTCCTAAGACCCAACTTTGTATTAATCAAATAATCGCTAGTTGATTACATTCCTGTAAAATACTCTTTCTTTACTTCCTTTTTCTGGACAGTATAATTAATTGAATGGTTATTTACTACATCTTCGTTATCTTAGCCCTCCAGTATTAGCATAGAATCACTAAGAGTAGATGGTCAAATTATGTTTAGGGACCAATTAAGCCTATGAACATTTGGGCCTAACTGAATAGTACTTACGTGCACAATTTTTAATTGAAAATTTTCATACAATAAATTTTGATAACATTGTTTCCCCTATTCAACTCCACCTAGATAAATGAAACAAAGACATTTATATATTTTTATTTTTATTTTATCATATAAAGAGAAAAGTTTTAATGCAAATATTAACCAAATTACCATTTTTCTCGTTCTCTATGTCATCATATATTTAATGATGAATTGTTTAAAATTTCTTTTATAAAGAAACTTATTCTGCATACCGATGAATTTGTACGAACAACATAGTATATTGAGCTAATCATATTGATACAGAAAAAGAATATTTGAAAACTGAATTAAACAAAAAGGCAGATAACTTTCCAAATTGCCCATAGAGAACAAGAACAGAAAGCTATTCACTCCACTTTCTCTAGTTGCAAACTGTCCATCATCAGCCCTTTCTTTCGATGTCCTCTTGAACTACAAGGTCAAATAAAAAACTCTTAACTTCACTAGGTGTGAGAGGACCTGCTTGACATGGCTGTGGGACCTTTAATTGGCATCTGTTGTTGTTTCAATGACTGCAGCTGCAGCTCTTTCTTCCTCATCTTTCAAAGCCTCATCATACCGAGACTGGAAGACATTTGGAACTGTATGGTTGATCTTAGCCCAAAATTCCAGGATTTTCATCTTGCTTGTCTCAGCATGAGACCTGGGACCCCACAGAAATTCATAGCTTGCAGGATCGCTGTTAGGCACTGGCTGATACTCCAGGTATTTAAGCTTCACTAAATCTTGAGTGATAAGCTTCCTGGGTTCCCCAAAAATGAAATGTTTCTTTCCATCGTATATTTTCATTCTATTCAGGAATTCCCAGATCTTTTCCTCAGTAGCACGATTTCCTTTCAGGAAGATTACCCCTAGGAGATTCATGAGCAGGCCAGTCTTGGGAAATCCCCTTCCTTTGGTCACAACACCGTCGTTAGGGAGATTCATTTTGCTAACAAGGGTGTAGGAATTCTTCATAGAATCCACTTCCTTTATGTCTACACCAAGAACCACCTCTAAGTTGAATGAAGCTCTTGTGAAGATCTCATGGAAGTGTTCTCTATTTTTTTTATTGATCATCTTCAACACATCTGCTTTCAGAATGTCCCTTTTCATTCTACACATTTCCATCATGTAGCTCACCACCAGGCGGACTGCACCAATGAGAGACTTTATAGGGCGCTTCACAGTAGAAGGTGAGGCCTGGAAAGAGCTATGTTTTCTCTTAATTTTGCACTTAGCTCCTCTATATGATCTTGTGAGAGAATCACTCATAGACTCAGCGGTAGAAAGGGCTCTCTGAGGCACCTTGGAAGTGCTTTGTAACTTAGAAGCAGATTCTTTATGGGTAGTAACCCCCAAATGAGGAGAAGATGGAGGGAAATGGCTTTTCTCCTCTGCTGCAGGGGCCTGGGCACCCTGGAGATCCTGGGTCTCACCTCTAGCCTGGTGGCATTTTCCTCCAGCATTGAGCCTTTTTTTCTGACCCCGAGGCATATTGATCTTGTTCGGTGTGCACTAGCAAACCAGTGATTCTGCTACCTGGAGAGAGATTGAGATTGCATAAGTACGTTCAACAGAGAGATAACTTTTGGCTCTAAGGAGCCCACCTTTACAGGATTTGGTAAAAGTACTGCTCTAAGAACCCACTCTGCCCTTGTTCTGACCAGCCTATCCTCTGATAACCCTATGGAACTAATTAAAGTGTACTTTCGACTGCAGCCTGCCACCTCATTTGGTGTGCACTGAGAATGCAAGTGGTAGTGGAAGGCTTAATTCTGATGGATCCCCTTCTCTCTGAGATAGGAAGATCTCTCAGCTTCGAAGCCAGTGCCATTATCATAGCAAATTGTTAGTAAACCTGGGCCCCTTCCTTATGCAGCACTCATTTTGGATTAACTCCATCTAATGCTCTCATTCCCTCCCAGGGGTCCTTAGGATGAAAGGAAAGAATACCTGAGCCCTCAAAACTCTTCATGGTTTACTCAGTTCTAAGAGATGACATAGGCTCACTGAGAATTCACGTCCAGAAATATTCTGCCCACTGAATCTGCGCCTCTGTTAGATAATACCTCCCTCTCTGGGACTTTCTGTGCAAATACTTAGTGTAGTAGGTTTACTGGGGTCACACAAGGCTAAGGAAATCCCCTAGGGGATAGATTTAGTGGGACCCTGTAGATTGCGAGACTGCAAATGCTCTCCTTAATCCAAATTCAGGGTCTTAAACCCAGATGACTTTTAGAAATTCACATTCAATTGATTCGACAGATGCTGACTCAAGTCTTTCTTCCAAGGCTTTCTTCCCATCACAAGGGGAATGAGGATGACCTATATCCTGCTACTATTGCCTGGAGTCTCTCAATACTGGGGTGTGTTGCTAAGGAATGTCACTATTGCAGAATCCTTGCTTTTTAGGTCCTTAGCATATCAAGTGGCGTCAGGATCTCTGTGATGTTCTGACATAAGTAACACAAACTTTGAATGAAACCTAGACCTTCTTCACTCACCTTTGAAGTAATCATTTCAAGCTTCAATGGCTCCTATAGTTTCTCAGATGTTACAGGCGATAGAGAACTCTCTGAGACTACCTATTTGAGAGATATTTCCTTTAATCACCACTCAGAGTCTCTCAACTGATTTTGACCAGGACACTCCATTGCTGAACTGGTAGCCCATCCATTGAATCTACTTATGCTGCATTCTGTGACTTTCCAGGCACAAATGAGGGACATTCCAGTCATGGAATTCTGTCAATTGAGTGTTTTCTCTGAATCCTAGGGTCCCTTCTTCTCCCTACACAAGTTCACTAGCTACAAACATACTCCTTTCCTTCCTTGGTCCTTAGAGTGAAAATGTACATACACTATATGTAGGTACACTATAATGGATAATGGGTTTTCTTCAGGCCCTTACTGAACTGGAAATGGGGCTAAGTCTTTTGACATCACCTCTCTTAAGGAGTGGACTAGCAGACACAGAGGATTCCTCACTGTACTGACTGAAGTGCCCTCACTCACCAAAGGAAGTCACAGGCTTCCCAACAAGAAGTAATGTAGGCAGGATTTGTGGGTTTGGGTGGCAGTACAGGACAAGACAAGGGCAGGGGTGGGGAAACATGGGGACATAGGCAGAAATTTATGAAAATCATTGTTTAGGAAACAATTCTTATTCTTACACGCACCTGTCAGCTTTACCTTAGTTTTCAACAAGAACTCCTATACCAGAATTGGGGTCCCCACCCATTATGTTCTATTAGGCTGTTCGCTTTGACCTTCAAGGCAGAAGTGAGGAGCATCACCAATTCCTGTTCATGGGCAGGAGTGGATTCAGTGGAGCAAGAATCCTCCCTCTACTGACTCAAGGCTGCTGCCCTGAAATGTAACACCCACCTTGTTTAGTTCTAGACCAGAAGTCTGGACTGTACAAACTAAATGGTCAACACCCAAATGGAAACAAAGTTGAGTTTTTTGATAAGCCTCCACACCCCCACACCTCCACTTTTAGAGAGCATCCTCCCTCTTAGTACTCATCTGAATCACACACCTCCTAAACAAAATTTACATTTCCCTCAGTTGATAGGATCTGGGCAGACACACACCTCCCAGCAACAGTTGACAACCTCTAGGCAAAAAAGATTCCTCCCTCAAGCAACTGATAGGATCTGGGCAAGCCCAAACCTTTCTCGATCCACTGGGAGAGTCTCACTTTGCGCCCCCTTCTGGAGGTTCTTAGGTATGTCAGCAGGAGCTGAATGGCACACCCTGGTTTAGGGGCAAAAGATCTTTCATCAGCATTGGGTCCCCCAGCTTTACTATTTTTAACCAAAACCTCTCTCTTGCAGATAGAGGGCTCATAAAATCCTATTAGGCTGCTTTTTGTGACTTTCCAGACAGAATAGGGGTCGGGGAGTGTACTCCAGAAACATGTTTGCTGACTCAACAGAGTGGATTCTATGAATCCTGTGTTCTCTTGCTCTATGGAATCCAGCTCACCAATCTCTCACCAGTCTCAAACATAGTCCTCATCTTCCTTAGTCCAAACACAGCTCTCACCTTTCTTAGTCTTTTGAGTGAAAAATCAATGTAAATTACAAATGGTAACTACAAGACTATGGTACCAGCCTTTGGCCAGTCAACACTATCGCTGTCACTGAGTGCAAGAAATGCTACATGGCTATGCTATCTGAGGAATTCTAGAGTTGACTGATAGCAAGTTTGGGAAGATCTCCAAATGATGCCATTTATTTTATGGTGGTGTATATTTTGTCCCATTCATTGGGGGAAGTGCCACTATGATCCTGTGTCTTAAATGTTTCTTAGAAAACATGCCATTTCTACAAACATTTGAAGTATTCATACTTCATAGATTTATTTAAAGGTCCATGTCCCAGGTTTGGGATGGGATCAAGACACTGCTATATATACAAGGCAACAGGCCCAGAACAGGTGATCTTGAAAAGAGAGAAAAAAAAAAGATGTTGTTGATTCCTTGTATCCAAAAGTCAGAATGGGCCACTTACATTACTCCCATTTTCATATACTTACCTATTTTGTGGGAAGGACATTTAAAGGATGCTCAACTCACTATGCTGTTGAATAAGTTTCAGATTACTTGACTTTACATATGTAGTCATGCTGTCAACATGTATTTTCTTTTCATTTGAAGAAAGTTTTATTTGTATCAAGTTTTTTCTTTCTTTTTTGGTTTTTCAAGATAAGAATTCTCTGTGCGGCTCTGGCTGCTCTGAAACTCACTCTGTAGACCAGTCTGGTCTTGAACTCAGAGATCCACCTGCCTCTGCCTCCTGAGTTCTGAGACTAAAGTCATGCTCCACCACTACCTAGCTTATATTAATATTTTTAATTTAAAAATTATTTATGTCATGTGTATGAGTGTTTTGCCTGCAGGTTTGTACACCATGTACATGCGGAGTCCCCAATGAGGTCAGATGAGGGTGTTGGATCCCCTAGAACTGGAGTTATACATCCATGAGCCTCTATATGGGCATTGGAAAACAAACCTGGGTCTCTGAAAGAACAACAAATGCTCCTTTTTTCCCCATTGCTGCTCTACTTGGCCATAATCACAGGAAGACTCTGAGAATCACGAGACAAAGCAGGATACAGAGATGTCAGTTGGGGGATGGTCAATGCTGGCAAGAGGCTCACTAATAATTTTTTAATTCTTTTTTATTAGATATTTTCTTCATTTACATTTCGAATGATATCCCTAAGGTCCCTTATTACCCCCCCCCAGCCCTACTTCCCTCCCCACCCACTCCCACTTCTTGGTCCTGGTGTTCCCCTGTACTGGGGCATATAAAGTTTGCAAGACCAAGGGGCCTCTCTTCCCAATGATGGCCGACTAGGCCATCTTCTGGTACTCCATCCCATAATCAGCCTCCAAACGCAGACATTATTGCATATGCCAGCAAGATTTTGCTGTAAGGACCCTGATATAGCTGTCTTGTGTGAGGCTATGCCAGTGCCTGGCAAATACAGAAGTGGATGCTCACAGTCAGCTATTGGATGGAACACAGGGCCCCCAATGGAGGAGCTAGAGAAAGTACCCAAGCAGCTAAAGGGAACTGCAACCCTATAGTTGGATCAACATTATGAACTAACCAGTACCCCGGAGCTCGTGTCTCTAGCTGCATATGTAGCAACAAATGTTCTTAACTGATGAGTACTTAACTAGCTTTATATGGGAGTGTTCCTAATAGCTTCATTATTCTAGTTCAATTCCTTTAGACACAAACTTCTGTAATCCCTTAGGGAGTTCAGCTTAAGATTAGAGAATGTGCTGTGTTCTATTAATACTATTGGTAATATTGTGTTGCACAATGGAAACTTCCTAAGACCTTTGTGAGTATTTGAAAGAAAAGGGAATTAGTGGATACTCTCAGGCAGGTGATAGTTCAGTCTCTGCTTGGCTTCTGTTTGTTTGTTTGTTTGGTGTTGGCTTGGTTTGGTTTTCTTTCTTCTTTTTTTTTCTTTTTCTTTTTTTTAAGTTTTTTTTTGTTTTTTTGTTTTGTTTTGTTTTGTTTTGTTTTGTTTTGTTTTGTTTTGTGTTTCTGAGACAGGGTTTCTCTGTGTAGCCCTGGCTGCCCTGGAACTCACTCTGTAGACCAGGCTGGCCTTGAACTCAGAAATCTGCCTGCCTCTGCCTCCCAAGTGCTGGGATTAAAGGCATGCACTGCCCTGAATTTACTATGTAACAAAGGATGACCCTAAACTCTTAATTCTCCTGCCTTTCCCTCTCAAGTGCTAGGATTAAGGTGTTTGCCACCGTGTCCATAAGGCCTTATTTTTGTTTTTTTTTAAATTTATTTGTATTTTTTAGCATACATTAACTATAAAAAGGTTTTGCCGCATTTCACAGGTTCTTTTTTTTTATATTTTTAATTAGATATTTTCTTTATTTACATTTCAAATGTTGTCCCCTTTTCTAGTTTCCTCCTCCGAAAATTCCCTACCCCTCCCCCTCCTCCCCAAACCCACCCACTCCCATTTGCAGTCCTGGCATTCCCCTGTACTGGGACATATGATTTTCACAGGACCAAGGGCCTCTTTTCCCATTGATAACCTACTAGGCCATCCTCAGCTACATATGCAGCAAGAGCCATGATTCCCACCATGTGTTTTCTTTGATTGGTCATTTAGTCCCAGGGAGCTCTGGAGGTACTGGTTAGTTCATATTGATGTTCCTCCCATGGGGCTGCCAACCCCTTCAGCTCCTTGAGAAAGTACCACAGCTTCTATTTTAATACTTATGAATCCCTCATTCCCAGCTCTTATTCATTGCCCATATCCCCTTCTTTTTGTTTTACCAGCTACTCTTCCTCCTACTTTCAAGATATTTTTAAATATATACTTATAATGTGAGGGAAAAGTCATTATTTTGTTTTTGAAAAAGGTTACACTTAAAATCATAATCTCCACTTGCCATCTTCCTTCCTCCAAATTACTTGATCTATTATTGAAGTCTGCAGATATCACATATATATGTAAGCCTATCACTCCAAAATATGTTTTTTTTTCCTTTTCTTCATAGTTCACAGTGAAAGTGGAGTTCTGCTTCATGCTTTTAATCCTCGCACTCAGGACAGAGAGGTAGAGAGATTCTCTTGGCTTCACGGCCAGCTTGGTCTGGTATTATAATATTTACTTTTTTTCCAAAGTAAAACAAGCACATAAAAAAGAGTCCTGTTTATTTTGATGTGCTTACTGCTTTTACTGGATATTCTATCCAGTGGCTTGAGTAGAGAGAGTTTCTCGGTTTTGCTGTAGGACACAGCCCTAAAGGCAAGCCTTGTGTTCACATCATTACCAACAACAGGACCAAGAAGTAATTCAGCAACATCAGATAAGTCTCGAGTTGGAGGGATGAAATACTGTAGGCTTTGATTTGTCTTCTACCATGGAAGAGACTGTCACTTACCAGCTATGCAAGTTAAAGAATTCTCTGAGCTGCATGTTTCACATTTATACAATGGTTTTCTACTAGCCATAGAACAAGTGCAAGGAGTGGAAAGCATTTGATATAGTGACTAGCATGTATTGAGTCTCTCCCTTGTGTTGCCTTATGGCTGCAGATGCCAACTAAAAGACACCACCATCACCCTCACCATCCCCACCAACCCCTGGTACCCTTGAGATTTAACAAAAGACAAAGGCAGCTTCTATCTGATTGGTCTGCTTTAAAATTCTTCTCCGTGTGATTGTGAAGGACAAGGTGAGACACTTTCCTGTACCCTCTCTGAAGAGAGTTTGGACCCTGACCAAGTTCCCTGATTTGCCACCTGGAAGAAAAGGAGGCTTCCTTCCTTTTGGACAGATCATATCCACTATGTCAGCTCTGTGCCTCCATGAGCTCCAGGAGAGGACATCAAGGAGAACACTGCTAGCTAAACACTTGCCGATGGTCTCATCATAACAAAAGTGCTACCATACAGAGTTCAATGATTGGTAATTGAACACAGAGGAACACAGCCTCAGGCTTCTATGATAAAATAACCCAGAGTGGAAATTCAGAGGCATCTCTCAACTGTCATTATTTCCCAGGGTTCATGATGGCATCCCTAGAAAGACTATGTACCCACAGATATGGAGTGTATGGTCCACACATTTTCTCTGATCTGATACAACTTGGTAGTCTTCCATGACTTAACTTGAGACCCATGTCCCTTTTTTAAAGATTTACATATTTAATGTATATGAGTACACAGTAGCTGTCTTCAGACACACCAGAAGAGGGCATTGAATCTCACTACAGATGGTTGTGAGCCACCACATGGTTGCTGGGAATTGAACTTGAGACCTCTGGAAGAGCAGTCAGTGCTCTTAACCTCTGAGCTATATCTCCAACCCTGAGACCCATGTTCATATTCTTAGGGCCCTCAGTTATTGGGTACGTTTTAGGAAAAATTCAAATTGCTTGATTACCCTCAACTGCTCAAATTCTCTGTATATTAATAGTTATGGAAGGAATGTACTGTCAGCACAATTATGGGCTGGGCATTTTTGACGTGCTAATAGAAGCTAGAAAATAAATCTCTGCTGATTTAATACAATAGACCTTGTTGTCTCAACAAGGTATGGCCCTTTTCCCATTCCACAAAGGGCTGAGTTCATCCTAACTTTTGCTAGTGCCCTCCCAGATATAAGGAAGGGAGATTTTCTAAAGGTCTTTTCTGCCTTATTTTTCTTTAGGTTCTTAATGTTGCTTTTGCTCACTCAGTTTTTTTCTCAAGCACTTTTATTCTGCTTGGGTGTTACATATCATTCTCATTCGGGTTCATTACCCGATTCCAATCAAAGAATGAAAATCCTTTCTTGCTTACCATGACAGTGCTCCCGGGTACATTTCGATTCCCCAGAATCTTAAAAAAGTATTGTGGCAATATTGCTAGGTCTGGCAATTTTGCCAGAAATTTCTTGGCAGGGAGCATTTTGTTTTGTAACACACCTCATTCTGAGGTGTTGGTCTCTAAAGTTCTTCCATGCATAGTTCTGGGAAGTACCCAACCCTGCCTAAAGTGGAGTAAACACTGTGGTCAGCAAACCTTCTCAGTGTGATAATGAAAGGCACGAGTCTTTTTTGTCTCCTCTATTCAAAGGTAGGCATATTGTTAATTTACTAACACTTTAAAATTAGTAGCATAGTGATATGTGTGTATACATCAGACAGACAGATAAATAAGCTATATGCCACCTCATGAAAGCATTCTCAAGAAACAAATCTCTAGGTGATACAATTATCTTGTGTAAATTAATCACATACACCAGGCATATTTTTTCACATGCTCCTGACCTCAAGATTATAAGGACAGTGAGACTCTCAACTGTTACCTTTCCACTTCTGTAAACAATGCTTGTTTGCTTCCTGAGCATGTCTATAGCTGGATTTTTGTAAATGTCGCATAATTATGGGCTTTGCCTTTAAAAGCTCAAGCAAACTGTTGGGGCTGCTCCCTGATACTCTGTATAGGACATTCCAGCCAACAGAGACTAAAGGCTGGAATTTTACTTATTCAGGCCTCTCAGGTGGTCTCCAGTTACCCCATAATGTTTTGGAGATTCCACCAAGATCCCTGAAGTAAATCTCCAAGGTTTACTCGAAGGAGCTAGGGCTCCTTCTAGGCAAGAGTAATGTCTGTCAGTCCTAGGGAAGGTCACTGAGAGGCTCTTCCTTGGCCCCAGAAATCAGGTGCCCCTCACCAACTTTCCACCTGAAACTTTCCAAAGGAGTCTACCTGCATACCTGAATTCAAAACCCCTGAAGGTAACATAACCCTAGGTTTCCAGTGTCTGGTCAGTCTCGGGTGGGAATCCCAGTACTTGTGGAAAAGCTGTATGTAGAGTAAAAACTCCCAGGACTGTGTTGTAGCTGGGATACTGCCTCAGGGTCTAAATCACATAAGTATCCTTTGTCTGTAGTTTCATTTTCATTGTCTCTGTTCTTTGTATTGATGGACTTCCATTAATCCTTTCCAGTTAGAGAAAGATATGGGAAACCCAAACCTTGTTGATGTTCTCAACCTCCCCTAGGAATGCATTTTACAGGACTTTAAATTAGTTTTCAAAGCACAGGAATCAGTTTGGAGTCCACTTCTTCAAGGGAACTCTCAATTTGCTTTGTGAACTGGATTGGCTAGTTTTCTGTGTGGGTTGGCCCAATACCAGGTCATCAAAGTTGCTGTCAGGGTTCAGCCTTCTGTCCTAAGAAGACCGGGACACCTGGATCAGTATTCCTACGTTCAAACATGGCTGGATATGCTGGAAATACAACCTTCCTGGGAGCCAGAGTGGTTCCAGATCTTAGATATGCAGGAGGAAAAGCGTTGCACATTGCCAGAGGACTCAAATCCAATCTTGTGTTTCCACTGCCAGACTATCCCCTATCTGTGACTCCTCTAGAACCTACCACTTCTGACTCTTCTTAGTCCTTCCCATACCTGCAGTGGGTACTCCTAAGACCTATCTCCCTACTCTACGTTTTATGAGGGATTCCCCCCAGTGTTGCCCCCACAAGACCCAGGTGTTGACAACCTCCCGCCCAGAAGACACAGGTAATGATGATACTCCTCTGATGGCTCCATTCATGACTTGTTTCCTTTTCCACCATTGATCTTTATAACTGTGAAAATCAAAACCCCTCCTTCTTTGACAAACCTCAAGGTTTTGTCAAAATTTCTCTTTTTGAGACAGTGTTTTGCATTTATCAGACTATCTGGGATGCCTCAGAGGAAAGAGCATCCAGAGGGCAGCAAAGAAGTCCATAGCCTCTGTTTGGGAAACTTTACCTTCTACTAGACCTCAATAGGACTTTAACATTGAACAAGTCAAGGGGGCTCTTTATACCTAATGCCTGACTCTGATGAATGGTCTCTAGAATGCTGCATGGAAGCCCATAAATTTGTCTAAGTTTAATAAAGTTTTGCAAGGACCAGCTGTGACACCTGTCACACTTCTGGAGATGCTATTAGAAGCCTATTGGACCTATACACCCATTGGCCCAGAAGCAGCAGAAAATAAAAGTGCTATAAATGTAATCTTTGTCTTAGTTGACCCAGGATATTTAAAAGACCCTCCAGAGGCTAGGAGGATTTGAAGGAAAGATACAGTCAGACTTAGTGGAAGTAGCTCAGAGTCTTTAATAATAGAAACTTGCTAGAAGATACCGGGGCAAAAAGGTTAGGGAAGACAATGTGTTAGTACTGGGAGAAACAGGCAGATGGTCCACCAGAAGGTAGTGAACAAAGCTTCTGGAAGCAACCAGGACTGTACCAAGACCTCCTCTAGCCTGAAATCTATGTGGATATTGAAAAAAGAAAAAAAAAAGACATTGGAAAAATCAGTGACTGAACCAGTGAGCTGAAACGCCCAAAGCAAAAGTGTTCCAATTAGAAACTGAAGCTGCCTGATTGGGGCAGGGCTCAATTGCATCAGCTCCTTGAAAGCCTGCACTTACCTTGAAAGTGGGGAACAAGACAGTCAGTTGTCTGATAAACACTGGAGTAACTTTTTCAATCCTAAAGAAACCTTACAGACCCCTTGCAAAAGAGATAAAGGTGCAACAGGGGATTCTGCTGCCTATTTTTGGACAACTGATGGGGTTGTGGACTTAGGAAGATGCACATTCACCCATATGTCCCTGATAATGCTTGAATGGCCCTATCCTCCACTGAGCCAAGCAAGACCTGTTACAGAAACTACAAGCCACTTTCCCCTTCAAGGAAGACATGACAAGATTAGATTGCAAACTCCCCTGTAAAATCCAGGTACTTGTCCAGTTGCAGAACAACACTAGTTACTATCTGAGCCATCCCCAGTTCATCTGGAATCATCCCCACATCTGGCTCTGTTACAAGTGAAATTTTCTGAGTCAGGGCAAAAATAAATCTGAATAAAACAATACCCATGGCAACTGAAGAAAGGAAAAAAGGGGGGATTGCACTTTACATCCAGAGACTCAGGAAAGCTAGTATTTTAGTTCATTACCAACCACCTTGGAACATCCTTCTCCTTCCAGTCTCAAAATCCAGCATTAATGATTAGAGACTTGTTGAAGGTTTAAGGGAATGGGTAAAAACTATCCCACAGTTCTAAAACCATAGCTGTTGGTACCCCACCTCCCAAAAACAAGTTGTGTCCAAACAACCACTGGGCCACCATTCACTATACCCATGAGTCAGGACTTGAGCAAGATGCTTGGAAAACACTTGGAGGTGGACTTTACTCAGGGAAAACAACTCATAAATGGGTATAAAGCACTTCCTTTTATCTGTAGATACCTTCTTGTGTTGGGCAGAGGCATCTCCTACCAGATTGGAAATAGCACAGGTTATTCTAAAGAGGCTTATGCAGCAATTTGTCCCTAACAAAGGTTCGGTGAGCTTTCTTAATTTTGCCCTCTTATGACCCGATGTATTCCTGATTTTGTCCATTTGAAATTCTTTTCTGGCAGACCTCTTATTCCGCTACCTAGACTACAAGATGTACACTTAGCTGAAATTTCTAATCACTGTCTTCTTCACTCTCATCAGGCTCTGCAACAGGCTCTTCAACATGTCCACAAAACTGAGAGAGACCCAGCCAAGAGACTCTGGTTTGACTCCCCATACTTACCAGGTCAGTGACACTCACTGTCTAGATTAGGAGACATTATCTGGGGTCTGGCAAGATGGCTCAGCAGTTAAGAGCAACTACTGCTCTTCTGAAGGTTCTGAGCTCAAATCCCAGCAACCACATGGTGGCTCATAACCACCCGTAATGAGATCTGATGATCTCTTCTGGTCCGGTCTGTCTGGAGATAGCAACAGTGTACTTATGTATAATAATAAATAAATCTTTTAAAAAAGAGACATTATCCAAAGACACTTGAGCCTCATTGGAAGAGACCATTTCTGATGGTCTTCACTACACCTACCACTGTTAAGATCGCTGGGATTGTTCCCTGGATTCATCATTCCCAGTGTCAGCAGGCAACAGACACTTCTGAGCAATGGACCATCACTCATCTGGTGGATCCTTTAAAGGTTAAATTCACAAGACTGCCAGCAGTGGATCTGGGCCACAATTTCCAGATAAATCATAAAAATGCCCTAGTACTATCACATCTTTCTACTGAGTCTTCCCTGCCTGGACTGCCCAATTCTAGAACAAACAAACAAAAAAAGGCAAAAGGAAAAAGAAAGAAAGAAAGAAAGAAAGAAAGAAAGAAAGAAAGAAAGAAAGAAAGAAAGAAAGAAAATTCCTGTGCTAGGGCAACATTAGGTAAACATATAGGTAAACTAGCTCATATAATAAATACTATTGGCTTCTGCCTTTTATATAAAAGAGGATTTAAATGTTTAAAGTATTAGGCACTTGTCTTACTCCTATTGGTAAACCTATATAGGTTATTGCTCTGCTAACCTAACCATGTTTAACTCTTCAACAGGTATTCTTAAATTTATCACTTAAAGATTCTTACAATTGGGGGAGAGGGTTTCTTATTACAAAGCATAAGATGCAATAGAACTCTATACTTCCTATGTTATAGTACATACAAATGACACATGTAGTAAAATAAAAAAAACTGCACACAGAAATGCTCACACATACCCAAGGAACAAATAAATTGTTTCCACACTGAAGTCATCTTCAATAGAATAAGTCATATTCCTTTGCCTGAAGGACAATTTTCACTTATGAACAGTACACTTATAATTATATTCCTGCTAACTTATCTCATACTGCCTGCTGATATTTAAGTAGACAACCTATTATTTTTTCAACAGTCCAGGAAAAAAAAAGCCCAGTAAGACAGCAAGCCTCTGACAGGAAACAGTTGATAATATAGCCCTCCTCTCAAATCTGAAGCTGCGGCAATCACACTCTCTGTAATAGGTCTCTGCATTCTGGCTGTATACACTGATGAACAGCTTAGCTGGATGGCCTGTAAAATAGCTGAAGGTTTAAACTATACCTCCATGGCTTATTAAACAAAGTACAAAAAGTACACTGACAGGCTATAATAGATAACAGGGCCATTATTGATTACCTACTGCTACTGTACCATCAAAGATGGCAAGAAGTTAGGAAACTGCTGTTTTAATCTCTCTGACAGTAGCAATTCAGTTAATGAAACAAAAAATCAGCGCGTTATAAAAATTTACAGAAAGGGTTACTCAAGATGGGTACTGGGCATATGTAGCAGAGGACTGACCGCCTTGTCTGGCTTTAGTGGGAAAGGATGTGCATAATCCTGTAGAGACTTGATGCCCCAGGGAAGGGGGATGCTTGTGGGTGGGGGAAGCACCCTCTCAGAGGCCAAGAGGATGGGGGACAGTGTGAAGAACTCTGAGAGGGGAATCAGAAGGGGGGCAACATTTGGAATGTAAATAAATAAAATTAAGAAAAGATAGGGGCTGGGATCTGACTGGATGGCTCACTTCATGGTTAGCAAAATTTTACCCTGGTAAAGCAGGTGTTTACTTCTGTATTCTTGTTTTATGGCTCTTTTATATGTCAATATTTATCCTTCTGCCTCCCAATCAAATGAAAAGACACTTTAGATACAAGGATCCCTAAAATTAAATTCTACAAGCTCTAAATTGACAATTTGACTTATTCTCCTAGTACCAGTGAGGAATGTAGTGGGCTAGTGAACTCGTTACACCATCTTGTGAAAACCATTCTTAAGAAAAAAATTATTTTCTGAGAAAACCTGGTTCGCTGGTCACTTAAATTTCTACACAATGTGTTCCTGACTTCAAGGTTATGAGAATAGCCTGACCATTTAGCTGCTAACTTTTGTCTTCTGTAAACAATGCCAGCTTGCTTCCTGCAGATGTCCACAGCTGGCATTCTGTATGACACAAAATTGCAGGTTTTGATTTTAAAAGCAGAAGAAAATTGAAGTCAGGCTGTTCTGTGCCTCAATGCACAGGACAGCCCCATTGGTGGAAAAGAAAGACTCTATATTGCATATTCAGGCCTCTCAGGTGGTCTATTTTCAGTATCCCTTAATAGTAGCTGTCCTATGAATTTTATGAAATGGAGAAACTATAGCACTGGGCAACAGCAAAGGATACTTAAGAGAAAATTGATAAATCCCTTTATTAGCAGAATTAGATTTGGGTGTAACTTCTGTTGTGCATTATTCCCCATCATGAAACAGATGTCCACAATGGCAAGTGTTTTTTCAATGTAGTTGAAGGAACATATGAGCTAGCATATAGCTTTAGGATAAAGCTATCCTCCCCATCCTGACCTGATGTCCCTTATCAGTTGAGGGTATATAACTGAAAATGGAAGTATGTCACTGAATAGTCTATTTTTTCTTTGCTTTTACATTTTGAAATTCTTGTTGCTCTATGTATTTTAATTCAGTACTTTGATCAAAAGGTCACTCCATCAGACACATGTGGTATACTGAGAATAATACTGCAATAAGAGTCACAGCATACACTTCAATTTAGGAGGAATGGAACAATGTAGACTCTAGAAAAGGATCTAGTATCAACTCATAACTTACTAGCCCCGTGAACTATTAAAAAGTATTCTAAGCCTCTTTTCATGCACAGTGTTATGCAATAATTTACCCTAAGTAAGAATTGGAGTATTTAAACATTCCATTCTACATGAAGTTCTTTAAGCAGGAAGGTAAAGAACTCAAAATAGCTTCAGGAAGTTCCTTCAAAATGGAGGTAAACAAAAAAGCTTCAACAAGTATCTGAAACTAAACAGATTCAATAGACCCCTCCCCTTCCAGTGTAAATAAATAAAAGCTGAGAGTCCTTCTCACAGCAAAATGAAGCAGGGCTGCAAATAGGACTCTTAAGACAAGTTAAACTACCAAGACTCAGACAAGCTGTGCTGCAAAGACACTCAGAGGAGAAGAGGTTCTAAGATGACTCTGAGACCAGAATAGCTACTTAGAACAGAAGCAGAAGCAGAAGCAGAAGCAGAAGCAGAAGCAGAAGCAGAAGCAAAAGCAGCAGCAGCAGCAGCAGCAGCAGCAGCAGAAGCAGAAGCAGAAGCAGCAGCAGAAGCAGCAGCAGCAGCAGCAGCAGCAGCAGCAGAAGCAGAAGCAGCAGCAGAAGCAGAAGCAGAAGCAGCAGCAGAAGCAGAAGCAGAAGCAGCAGAAACCAGCAAAGCTTCTTGGAAGGGGATTAGAGCAACTGAAGCACCTAAAAACGATTCTCTCCAGTCTGTTAACCTGCCTGTAGGCTATGCACTATGGTCTAGCTTCACGGGTATTTTGACCAGTTACCCATGGGTGTTTTTGGTTTTGGTTTTTTATTTTTGTTTTTGTTTTTTTTTTTTTTTTTGAGAAGCAGCTATCTTTGAATCATTTCTGCTCCTGTAAATAATCCCTCAGCCATATTTCTGTAATTAACCTCAATAAAATTCATGGTTCCCCAAGTTGGAGATAGGCCTTATCTGTACTTGTGTCTGTTATAAGGTCCTTATCTGGGTTAATAGGCATGTATTATATAACCATAGGAAAAAACATATTGTTGCACAATATTGAGAAATGAGTTTGAGAGGTTTCGTCTTATAGGACTGAAAAACAGGACTCAACGGGCAGCATTTGTGCATTTAGCTGCCTTGTATAACTGTCATAAAATGTGGGAATCAATAATATAAACATTTTGATTTGATTCATTGATATCTATCCACCTGATACTAATTTTTTCTACTTTTAAATCTGATACCGCAGAGTATACAGCATTGTATTTGCATTAAAATAATTAGAAATTTTCCTTTCAAAAAAGTTGTTAAAAAATGTTTTCTGTCCAAATGCCACAAAATCCTACTTATTTCATTGGGAAGGGGATGACATTTCAGTCTCATGGATAATTACAGCTTCTCCAAGAATGTACCACTGCATGGGCAGGTGCTAGATCTACTTACAATGAAGAACTTCAGTAAAGTCTGAAGACTTCCCAAGACTGTATGTTTAATGTTTACGCAGAGCACAAGCCTTGAAAAAGAAACATCTGAGTCATTGTGATTGAATTTTTCATGCATTCTATAATATCAAAAACATATGGAAGCATACATTTATAAGTTCAAAATCAGTAACTTCAGTTAACAAACCAATAAATGACCAAATGTTACTATTGGCCATTCTCAAATATCTTTCTACAGATTTTTCAATCTTCAACATTTTTCCTGTATAAATGCCATGTTCTAATTTGTATTTCAAGTTAATACAAAGTTTGAACATTCAGTTTGATAAACAGAAATTAGACACAGTCTGTAAAAGTTATCAATCTACATTCTAATACTAAGTTAATATTTTGCTAAAAGACCTCAAAACTTTATCAACAACTTTTTTTTTTTTGCAAAAAGACTTTTTCAGTCTTATAGTGGAGGCTACCTAATATCTCACTAGCCAGTAGAATTGCCTGTCTTGGCCTTAGAGTGTCCCTTGGCTTTGCCCTTAGTGCCAGCCTTGAGTGCAGCTTTGGCTTGGGCTTTCTCTTCCTCTTCAATCAAATCCTGTTCATAACGAGATGAGTAAGCACTGGGCATGGTTTCACCAATTTTACATAAAAAGTCCATCACTCTTCTTTTGCTGTATTCAGCATAAGCTTTTGGACCCCACAGGAACTGATAGCATGGAGGATCACTATCAGGAACCTGGCGGTATTCTAGGTAGTTTTCCTGCACTAGATCTTCAGTGATGAGTTTCCTTGCATCCCCAAAGATGAGGTGTGGGACCCCATCATAGACTCCTAACTTACTCAGGAAGTGCCAGACCTCTTCCTCTGGGGCACAGTAACCATTCAAATAGATCACACTTAGGAGAGGGATCAGAATGCCCCTAGTAGGAACACCCATCTCACTGCTCTCACTTCCATCATCCTGGAAATCTAGCTTACTGACAAGAGCGTAGGTTTGACCATGGGGCTGGACTTCTTTCAACTCAATGCCAAAAACCATATCTAATCGATAGGAGGCTTTTTTGAAGATCTCAGGGAACTGCTCCTTGAACCTTTTGTTCACAAGCTGGAGCATTTCTCCCCTCCTTGCAGGCTCCTTAATTTTGTACTTGTAGAGCATGTACTCTACCAGCATTCCTGTTTTCCTTGATAGAAGATCCATTCTTTTGCCACTGGAGGAGAGTGGGGCCCTACAAAAACTACCATTTTTCTCTTCTTGGCCATTTGCACCTTTTCCAGACCTTTTGCAGGCCATGCCTTTACCAGCAGAGGTGGTAGATACTCTGCCCTTTTGGAAGCCAGCAGTAGAGGTGCTTGCAACAGCATTTCCAGACTCATGATCAGAGCAGGCAGGTGACTCTCCTTTCTCTCCTGCCTTGGCTTGAGCATCTGTTAGCCCCTGGGCCTCATCCTGGACCTGGCGGCGTTTCTCACGAGCACGGGCCTTACTCTTCTTTCCTCTGGGCATGACGGCTGTGGTCAGGAATAGAAAGCAGTAGTCTGCGTGAAAGAGCAGGTGATCTTGTAACCTTGATCAGGAAAATAATACACCATAAGCACTTTTTGGAGATGCCAAACATCTTGAGATCTCTGAGATCTCTGCTGTGAGAATGCACAGAGATTCTGTTCTGACCAGCTGCTATTAAATCTGATTTACAGAGGTATCTAAATACTCTTAATTCTTTCATACTCTACTCTCCTGGCTCTAGGAAAATACCCAGGGCCCGGATAAAAGCTTCAGAGAGCTCAGTCTACTAAAATAACTGGGTACAAATTGCTGAAAATTCTGTAACACTATCTAAGACTCTATGCTATCTTCAACTCTTCTTCAGATTGCTTCTCTGGGCTCCCAGTTAAACAAAGAACTATTGCTCTCCTTTTTTTTTTTAAACAAGGCCCTACAATATCAGACAGAGAATTTTACCTCTAGGCTCAATGAAATACATGCTGATCAGCTGGGATGGTAGCTCAATCCATAATCAGCTTGCCTTGCAACACAAGGTATTGAGTTTTAAACCAATAATCCATGTTTTAAAAGCAAAGCAAAGTGTGATGGATTGCAATTGTAATATCAGTGCTAGGGTGGAGACAGAAGGATCCCTGGGGCTCAGCAACCAGGAAAGGTAGCCTATTTGCCAGAGGCAGATCATGAAGAGAACACCATCTCAAACACACACAGATAGCTCTGAAGCAAAAGTACCTTAATTTGGCATCTGGTTTCCACAAACATGAACTCATGCACTAGGACACATATATACATATGCATGCAGACAAAACATAGTTCTTTCAAAACACAAACATGGAGATTGGAACTATTGAAAGTCCCAACACTAATCTTTGTCCTCTTGGGCTGAAAATGCCCTGCAAACAGTGACTAGCTAGTCGGGCTTGTACATTCTGGTCACACTATAGGGGCTGGGCTTTAAGTGGCCTCATTATTTCTGGAAGTGAACCCCCATTTTCATATGTCTTCTCTGAAATTAGGATCTACATACCAAGGGTAAAGTGGACCTGTATTGGGTCTAGGTTGTCCCTTTTCAGAGAGCATTCTCAGAGGAACAGACAGGGCTCTCATGATGCTGGCTCCTCTCATTCACAAGCACTTTAAATGTCCATGCTATGCACCAGGTTGCAGTTTGCATTCAACCATGGCATTAGCATCCCACTCAGACATTTTAAACGGACACCTTTCATTGTCTGCATTCATTTTACTGTCATGACAACTGTTGTCAAATTCCACACATGGATCCTTGTAGTTAATCATCCTCTCCCCCTCTTCCTTCTCCCATTGCTGTGTCTCCTCACTTCCTTTCCCCTCCTCCTGGTCAATTCCCCACTCTGCTCTTATTTCTAACAGTGTGTGACAGTTTTGGAGAGAGGCTTTAACTCCTTCATGTACTTCCATATATTTAATAACCTATGGTTTTACCACCCTGGGAATTCAACCTAGGGCTTCAGAACTGCTAAGGAAATCTAGCTGTACAACATATTTTCCCCCACTTTCTGATTTTAAAAGTAGTTTGGGAGAATATAAAAGCCTCAGGCTATGGTTCCTTCTGACCTCCACTCGTTAGAGGGCTACCTTAAACCTCCAGGTACCTCCTTCATATGGCTTGCTCTGATTCCCAAATGCTGGGCTTAGATACTCTGAGCATCACAGCATTTTAAGGCTCCCACTGATTCGCAAGCACTGGCCTTAGCTCCTCTAAACCTCCAAGTATCTCATTCTTATGGAACCCTCTGACTCCTATGTACTGGGCATGGCTACCCTAAGCTACATAGTGCTTCTCACTTCAGGTTCTCTCTGAATTCCAAGTGCAGGGATTGACTAAGTCTCACATTACATCCTCCTTATGGCTCCATCTGACCCCCAAGTGCTGGGCAGGGCTACATGAAATTATGCCTTATCCAACACCTACTTTCTGGAAATGGCTGCACGAAACCTTATACTACTTTTATTTTCTGGTTCCCTCTGACACCCAAGGGCTGAGCTTGGCTACCCTAAGCGTCTCCTTATCTCCCCCATTATGCCCTCCACTGACTGCCACATACTGACCATGGTTACCCTAAACCTTATAGTGCCTCCCTCTTATGGCTTCCTGTGGCTCCCACATTATGGGCATGGGACGTAAAGCACTCAAAGTCCCCTCTGATTCCCATGTGTAAGACATGGTTACCCTAAAACTCAGGATACCTCCTGCTTATCCCCTAACTCTCAAGGGCTGAGGATGGCTACTCTAAATTATCATTAGTCTGACCCCAACCTGCTGACTATAGCTATTCCAAATCTTCTGGTATCTTCTTCTTATGGCTCCCTCTGACTGCAACATGCTGGACCTGGCTTCCTTAAATGTCATGGCCCCTTTCTCTTATATCTCCCACTAAATGCCAAATGTGGGTGAGACCATCTTAAGCTTCATAGTATCTCCTTAAGATTCTCTCTGACTCCCAAGTGCTAGGTATGGTTACCCTAAGTTTCATGGTATCTCCATTTTATCTTAGGTCTCCAAAGTGCTGGGCTCAGTGACATGAAATTATGCTACCTTAGACCCCCACTGATGGAATTGAACCCCTAAATCTAATGTTTCCTCCATCTTATGGCACTGACTTAAAAGGGATGGGCCTGGCTTCATTAAGCCTCTCCTTATATCCCTGCTTATGGCTCTCTGACTGCCACATACTGGGTGAGGTTACCACAAACCTCCTGGTACCTCCCCCTTAAGGCTCCCTCTGCATCCCACAAGCCTGGCATAGCGATCTTAAACCTCATAGTACTTCCCTATTAAGGTTTCATTTGACCACAAAGTAAGAGAAGGCATAGCTACCATAAATCTCATGGTATCCCCAGCATGTTCTGACTCCCAAGGGAATGGTTGGCCACTTAAAAATATCATTCTTCGCCAGGCAGTGGTGGCACATGCCTTTAATCCCAGCACTTTGGAGGCAGAGGAAGGTGGATTTCTGAGTTCAAGACTAGCCTGGTCTACAAAGTGAGTTCCAGGACAGCCAGGGCTATACAGAGAAACCCTGTCTCAAACAAAACAAAACAAAACAAAACAAAACAAAACAAAACAAAACAAAACAAAACAAAACATCGTTCTTCTCAACTCCACCGTCTAAGCAGTGCCATAGTAAATCTCATAGTCCCTCCTTCTGACTTCCACTTGCTGGACTTGGCTACTTTAAGTCTCACAGTCTTTCCTTCTGAAGACTAGCTCTGACTCCCAAGTACTAGGCATGGGTATTCTGTATCTCATGGTATCTCCAACTCATACTCTGACTCACAAGGGATGGACTTGGCTACACCATAATGCTTCCTTGGAACCCTACCTGCTGGGTGTGTCTATTTTAAACCTCCCTTAACCTACCTCTTATGGTTATCTCCTGATCCCATATTCTGGTCTCGTATATCTTAAGCTTCATAGTACTTCCCTTTTCTGGCTCCCTCTCTAACTACCCTAAATGTCATGGCACCTTCCCCTTATATCTCCTACTGACTCCCTGTCGTTCAGCTTGTCTAATTTATGTCTTTCTTATGGTACCCTCTGACTCTCAAGCACTAAAGACTGCTACCCTAAGTCTCATGGTACCACCTGTTTATACTCTGAATCCCAAAGCTGGGCATAGCTCCTCAAAGTTATGCTTCCTTGAATACTTACCTGCTGGGCATGGCTACACTAAATCATAATATATATATATATATATATATATATATATATATATATATATATATATCCTGAAAGTCCCCTATACCCTCCCCCCCTTCCGCCATGCTCCCCAACCCACCCACTCCTCCTTCCTGGCCCTGGCATTCCACTATACTGGGGCATATGATCTTCCCAAGACCAAGGGCCTCTCCTCTCATTGATGGCCAACTATGTCATCCTCTGCTACATATACAGCTAGAGACACAAGCTCTGGGGGGTACTGGTTAGTTCATATTGTTGTTCCACCTATAGGGTTGCAGGCCCCTTCAGCTCCTTGGGTACTTTCTCTAGCTCCTCCATTGGGGGCCCTGTGTTCCATCCAATAGCTGACTGTGAGCATCTACTTCTGTATTTTCCAGGCACTGACATAGTCTCACAGGAGACAGCTATATCAGGGTCCTTACAGCAAAATCTTGCTGGCATATGAAATAGTGTCTGCGTTTGGTGGCTGATTATGGTAGGGATCCCTGGGTGGGGCAGTCTCTGGATTGGTCCTTCCCTCCATCTCAGCTCCAAACTTTGTCTCTGTAACTCCCTCCATGAGTATTTTGCTCCCCATTCTAAGAAGGAACGAAGTATCCACACTTTGGTCTTCCTTCTTCTTGAGTTTCATGTGTTTTGCAAATTATATCTTGGGTATTCTAAGTTTCTGGGCTAATATCCACTTATCAGTGAGTACATATCATGTGAGTTCTTTTGTGATTGGGTTACCTCAGTCAGGATTATATCCTCCAGATATATCCATTTGCCTAAGAATTTAAGTCTTATAGTCTCTTCCTCTCAAGACTCTGACTCCCAACTGCTAGGCATGGGTACGCTTTATCTCATAGTATCTCCAACTTATACTCTGACACACAAGGACTGGGCATGGCTACTCCATTAGGCTTCCTTTAATCCCTACCTGCTGAGCTTGTCTACTTTAAACCTCCTGGAACCTATCTCTTATGGCTCTCTTCATATTCCAAGTGCTGCACATGGCTAACCTAAATCTCATGGTACCTTCCATTTATGGCTCCTTGTGTTTCCTGCTGGGCATGGCTATCTTAAACCTCATAATACCCCCTTATAGTTAGTTCCCTGTTATTTACCCCAAATTATACTTCCTTAGACCCCCACCTCCTGAGTATGGCTATGCTAAATCTCAAGGTCCATCCCTGTGACTCCCACTTGCTCATCTTGTCTTATAGTCTCATAAACCCTCCTTAAGTTTCTCTCTGAATCCCAAGCACTTGGCATGGCTACCTGAAATTATGGGCTTTCTTGTACCCATACCTGCTGTGAGAAGCAACCCTAAACCTCCTGGCACCTCCTTCTTACATCTCCCTTAGACACCCACATGCTGGGTGTGGCTATTTTAAACCTCATGGCACCTCCCTCTTATGGCTCCATCCAACTCGCTGGGTCTGGCTACTCTAAATGTCATGGTCCTGTCTGCTTCTATCTCCCTCTGAATGCCACATGATAGGTGTGCATATCTTAAGCTTCCTAGTACCTCCCCTTTTAAGGTTCCTTCTGACTACCATGTGCTAGGTATGGCTACCCTAAGTCTCATGGCATCTCCAGTTTACCCTCAGACTCCCAAGTGCTGGGACCTCTAACCCCTAACTGCTGGACATTGTAGCTGTAAATGCCATGCTACCTTTCTTTTATGGCTCTGACTCCAAAGGTTTGGGTAATACTACATTAAGCCTTTCCTTATATCCCAGCTTAAGGCTCCCTCTATCTTCCACATACTGGGCATGGTTATACTAAACCTCATGGTACCTTCCTTTAAGGCTCCCTCTGAATTCCAGGTTCTAGCCATACTAACTTAAGCCTCACAGTAAGTCCCTCTTAAGGTTTCCTCTGACTATTTACAAGGCAAAGCTACCCTAAGTTTCATGGTATCTCTTGCTTACTCTTTGACTCCCAAACACTGGGACTGGCTACCTGAAATTATGCTTCCTTTGGATACTTACCTGCTAGGCAAGGTTACCCTGAATCTCCTGGTACATCCCTCTATGGCTCTCTCTGGATGCTACATTCTGAGCAAGGCTATCTTAAGCCTAGTAGTACCTTCCCCTAAGTTTCCTTCTGACTCCTAAGTGCTAGGCATGCCTACCCTAAATATCAAGGCATTGACAGTTTATCTTCTGACTCCCAAGTACGAGGCATAGCGAACTGAAATCATGCTTCCTTAGACCCCTACATGGTGGGCAAAGCTGCCCTAAAGTCATACTATCTCCCTCTAATCAAAGCCTCTTGGTACCTCCCTCTTAAGGCTCCTTCTGCATCCCACCTGCTGGGAGTGGCATTCTTAAGACTCATAGTACTTCCCATTTAATGTTCCCCCTGACTCCTAAATAGTAGGTGTGGCTACCCTAAGTTTCATGGAGTCTCCTGCTTATATCCTGTCTCCCAAGCACTCAGCATGGCTACCTGAAATTATGCTTTCTTGGACCCCTACCTGCTGGGCTAGGCTACCCTAAATCTCCTCCTATGACCCTCTTATGGCTCCCTCTGAATTCCACCTGCTGGGCATAGCTTCCTTAAGCCACATAGTACCTCCTTCTTAAGGTTTCCTCCATCTCCCAAGTGCTAGGCACTGCTATCATAAATCTCATGAGATCTATTGCTCATCCCCTGACTCCCAAGGGCTGGGCATGGTTGCTAGAAATTACTATTCCTCTGACCTCCATCTGCTGGGCATGATTACTCTAAACCTCCTGGTACCTCCAGGTTATGGCTCCCTTTGACTGCCACATGCTGTGCCTGGCTACCCTAAGTGTCATGGTACCTTCCTCTTATATCTCCTGAAACACATTTGTTCAATTTGGCCAAAATAAGTCTGTCTGCCTGTCTGTCTGCCTTTCTCTGAAAATATTAATGTTCATATTTATTATCCTGGTCTAGTTAAAAATACATGAACAGTACCTTGGTCTAGTAAAAACTAAGTTACTGAAATCACACTATTTACACAGTTAAAAGTTATAAGGTTGGTATTTTTTTTTACACTACAGATTTTGTCACCCCACCCCCTGCCGCCCACCCTTGACTGTTTCACATCCCATACCTCCCTCTGACTCCCAAGCACTAGGGAGAGCTACCCTATCCTCTCATTCCCCAGAGTTTGGATCCCCGAACTGCTGGTCACGACTGCCAAATCTCATGGTACCTCCCTCTGACTCCCACTTGATAGGTGTGGCTAATTTAAGTCTCATAGTCTCTCCCTATTAAGGTTCCTTTTGACTTCCAAGGGCTGGCAATGGCTACTCTAAATCTGCTGGTACCTTCCTCTTATGGCTACTTCTGACTCCCATATGCTGGACCTGGGTCCCCTAAATGTCATGGTTCTTTCCTCTTTTTTCTCCCTCTGAATGTCACATGCTGGCATGGCTATCTAAAGCCTCATAGAACCTCCATCTAAAGGTTTCCTTTGGCTCCCAAGTGTTAGCTTTGACTACCATAAGTCTCATGACATCTCCAGTTTATCCTTGGACTCCCAAGTGCCTGTTGCAGCAATCTGAAATTATTCTTCCTTGGACCTCCACCTGCTGGGTCTGGCTACCTTAAACCTGCTGGGACCTCCTTCTGACTCTCAAGTGTTGGGAATGGCTACCCTAAATATTTTGATAGCTTCCTCTTCAGGCTCCTTTAGAATCCCGGGCTAGTCACAGCAGCCCTAAATCTTAGTGTACCTCTCTCTACGTATCCCTCCTACTCCCACGTCTTGGGCATGGCTACCCTAAACCTCCTGGCACCTCCATTTTAAGGCTCCCTCTGACTCCCATGGATTGGGAGTGGCTACCCTGAACCCCCATGGTACCTCTCTCTATGGCCCCCTGAGTCTCACGAACTGAGCATAGTTAAATCTCAAGGTATCTCTTCTTAGGGATCCCTCCCACTCCCACCTGCTAGGCGTGACTTTTAATATTTTAATATTTTTTTCTTTTATTGGATATTTTCTTTATTTACATTTCAAATATTATCCCCTTTCTAGGTCTCCCATCTGGAAACCCCCTATCCCACCCCCCTTCCCCTACTTTTATGAGGGTGCTCACCCACACACTCCCGCCTTTCCGCCCTGGCATGCCCCTATACTGGGGCATCGAACTTCCTCAGGCCCAAGCCTCATAGTAACTCATCAAGTGCTAGGCATGAGTACCCTAACCCTCATGGAATCTCCTACTTATCCTCTGACTCCAGAGGGCTGAGCATGGCTCCTTGAAATTATGCTTCCGGGGTTTCTCACCCGCTGTGCGTAGCTGCTACCCTAAACTTCTTGGTACCTCTCCATCTGACTCTCAAGTGCTGGGTTGGCTACCGTAAACTTCCTGGTTCCTCCCTCTTCCCTAGTGTTTTGTGTGGCTACTCTAAACCTCAGGGTAGCTCCCTCTATGTATCCTCCCACTCCCACGGGCTGGGGGTGGCTACCCTCAACCTCAGGGTACCTCCTTCTAAGTATTCTCCCACTCCCACGGGCTGGGCGTGGCTGCCCTAAACCTCAGGGTACCTCCCTCTAAGTATCCTCCCACTCCCACGGGCTGGGCGTGGCTGCCCTAAACCTCAGGGTACCTCCCTCTAAGTATCCTCCCACTCCCACTAGCTGGGGGTGGCTGCCCTAAACCTCAGGGTACCTCCCTCTAAGTATCCTCCCACTCCCACGGGCTGGGAGTGGCTGCCCTCAACCTCAAAGTATCTTCTCTTCTTTTAAGTCTCCCTGAGACCTCCCACTACCCCGTGGTGGTATTGGACCTCGCAAATCCAATGCCTTTCAGGGCTTTGTGGAGTTTATTTTTCTCAGATGGAGGTTGCAAGAGCCATCTCAGGCATTTAGAAATTGAAAGGCAACCTGCAGGGGTCAGTTCTCTCATGCTATCCACGTATGTTTTAAGACTCACAACTCACATTTTGGATTTAGTGGCGAATCCTTTTTTCTCTAATTTACCTCAATGATAAGAGCTGTTTTGAAACACTTTGTAAAGTTTGCACTTATTATTTTTTTAAAAAGTCCTCCCTATTTTACAAGTGATTTGGTCTGTTACACCTCCTTTGTCTGTGCACTCTGCCGGGGGCATTTTAGAGTCCGGTGCCACTAAAGATAAGTACGGACTTGCACTTGTTTCAAGGTTTTTTACCATTTAGAACTCACAGCTTTGCTTTAGCTGTGATCTAGGAAGCCACGACTTTCAGAATCATGGTTACTTTTTAAGAGCGGGTCCTCCCAGAAACGTGCCACCCTGTAAATCAGCCTAAGCTTTTCCATGACAAATGCACCTTCCTTGGTTATCCCAGGGGTGCGCACTCTTCAGTACACCTTCAGGGTCCTTACCTTGGCCGCAGAACTTTACCAGTACTGGTCAGGAGCAACTTCAGAGCAGCAAACAGGACAGGCGTCTGTGGCACGGGCAGTAAGACCCAGTTCCTCCCCTCCTCACAGGAAGCAAGGGTAAACCACATCCGGTCAGAGGTGGGATCTGATGATGGACAGCAAGGCCTTATTGTTACGGCCCTCCCCTCCTGTAGAGGCAGTATGCCAGAGTGTAATTTCCTTACTATACTTCCCAAAGACACTCAGTCTTGCCCAACTCCAACACTTTGCTCACTCTACTGCTCACAAGGAATGCCCGAGTCTCAGAAGTACCCCTTGTAACTCATGCCCCATCCAAATGCCATACGCCCATATCCTCCGCACAACACCTGACACCATCGACCCTGGACACATACATGGCATATCCTGTCCAAGCTTGTATGCAAATCTTTAACTTGGAGCTTAATTTTCAGCTTTCAGGTACACTTTTGTGCTTTCCGAGAACTCCCCTCCAGCATGGAGGAAGGGTTGGCAGGAAGTAAAGATTACAAGGTCACAGCTACTAGTATAGTGGTTCACACCCTCCTACTGCTGGGAACCTAACCCTAATGCAGTTTCTTATGTTGTATTTGCCCCAATCATAAAATTATTTTCTCACTACTTCTTAACTGTAAAGTTTGTAACTGTTAAGAATCTTAGCTTAGCCGGGCATGGCAGCGCACGCCTTTAATCCCAGCACTCGGGAGGCAGAGGCAGGCTGATTTCTGAGTCCGAAGCCAGCCCGGTCTACAAAGTGAGTTCCAGGACAGCCAGGGCTATACAGAGAAACCCTGTCTTGAAAAACCAACCAACCAACCAAACAAACAAACAAACAAACAAAAAGAATCTTAGTTTAACCATCTGCAAGATACCTGATATGCAACCCCCGTAAAATGGTTATTTGATTCTCCACATTGGGGTCGCGACCCACAAAATGAGAACCACAGTTCTAGTACCGCCCATCCAGGAACAGTGATATTGGGCTCCTGCCCTGTATGCACCCCAGTCCACCAGCTACAGAGGTAGCCTTCCCTTGCCTCTCAGTCCCTTGAGTGGGAGTCAAGATGCAAAGATTGGCAGCTTTGTCCCGGGCCTCAGAGTACTCTTCTCTGATTGGCCTCTCAGAGCCAAGAAATACCTGTTTGAGGACCAGTTCAAATAGTAAGCCACAACTTCTTGATGCCCGGAGGAAATGATCTAGGCAAATTTCACATGGTACACAAAGCTTGAGTGTCTGGGGTCTGATAGCAGAGACAGAATTCTGAGCCCACACTTTCTCTTAATAGACACTTCCTTGGATTCCACAGAGGGTCTCTCAGCTTGACTTTGGCTTTGAGCAGGAACTTGCCTTGCAGAAACGGGGTCCCACCCCTTAAAATCTATTAGACTGCTTGCTGTGACACAGCAGAGAGAGATGAGGTGCAACCCAAACTCTGTCTGCTGACTCAGCAGTGTGGGTCCTGGGTTCCTAGCAACTTCCCACGGTCACGGGCCATGTGCTTCTAACATAGAATTCCCTCCCCTCATTACCTGAAGTGGAAGTCCAGTTATGCCTGTAAGGACCCATTGCCCATCCCTCACATTTCCAGCCAGAAAGGTGGTTGAGGGTTTTGAGGTAGCACTCTTTTTGCAACTGGTCCTCCTGTGGTTATTCCTGGTTTCTTCTCTCCTTTGTATCCATTAAAGCCAAGCCTCCTGGCTCTTACAGGGCATGGTCTCTCACTCCCAGCATCCTTCAGGAGAAAAATCAGAGTAGGCTTATCCTCACAGCTCAGACAAACCTAATAGCAGGTGTCAGTTCATAAACTCTTTGCTCTTAGTGTATCTTGGTCTTCTTGTGGGAATCCCAACAGTGGGAATAGGGGCTGTCTCAGACTCTTTTGTCTGCTTTTGGGACCCTTTTCTTTCTAGGGGGTTAGGGTTTTTTTTCCAGCCTTCATACTAGAGAAAGCAGCTAGTATTACTGGAACTTGGTATGTCACATCACATTTGGTTGCTATACATGGAAAACCTGACTTTTACTGAAAGGATATGGACGAGAGGTGGATTGGGGTATATGGTAGGAGGAATAGACTAGAAGAAGAGGATGGGGGGTAAGTGGTCAGGATGTAATATATGAGAAATAATATACTTTTTATATTTTTATTAATCATTTTATTCATTTACATTTCAATTGATATCCCCCTTCCTGGTTAACCCTCCACACACCACCACCTCCTCCCCTTTCTCTTTCTCCCCTTTGCCTCGATGAGGGTGCTCCTGCACCCATTCACCCACTCCAGCCTTACCTCTTTAGCCTCCCCATTCACCGGGTCCTCAAGCCTCCCTCCATTCCCACTGATATCAGGTAAGGCCATCCTCTGCTACTGCAGAAAATAATACACTTTTAAAAAGAGGAAAAATAAATAGATATTCACATGTATTTATATTAATTGTGTGTATATTATATATTATTCCTGTCCCATGTTCATGGTTTAAAATAACTATCACTTTATCATTCAAAAAACTCAGTTGCCCTTTCCAGCCCTGGTGTGCTATTAACTCACCCTGCTTCCTTCCTTGAAAATTCATGGTGAGCGGATATTCTCAGTAATAAATCACGTAAGGGTAACATTTTTCTGCCATGTCTTAAAACATTCCTAGAAAGTATACTTTCACTGCTAATTTCTATGCTCTATCTGTCACAGAGTAGGATTTCCCGTCAGGAAACAGACAACACAAGGCAAGGATTCAAACTTCTGAGGTGACCTGCAAACCACCTTCTTGTAAGTGTGTGCACACATAATAAAACAGCCTACAGACAGAGTAACTTATTTCTATTAAGCCAGAGGAATAGAAAGTTCAGTTAAAGCCTATCTTGCAAAATAAGTTCAATGCCAGAGTCATCTGAGATTACTTGGTCTAGACCAAACCCTCTTGTATTGTTTGGGTTTGGGTAGATGTCTTAATGAAGCCATGGTGTGTGTATATTTTCAGTAAGAATTCACACAAAGGTAATATTTTTGCATATTTTAAAAACATAAGGAAATGCACAACATAACACAAGGGTTCAAAATTAGTAGGTGGTTTGCAAATAACCCTTTTTATTATTTATATGCAAACATAGCGATAACACCTGATAGACAGGATAATTTATTCCTATTAATCCAGGATAATGGAAAGTTCATGTCAAGACTAAAGTAAAATATAATTTCAATATCAGCCTCATTTGAGAAACCTGGACTTGATCAAACTCCTAGAGAAAAAAAATAAATAAATAAAAAGAAAAACTACAGAGCAATACAGAAAATGAGAAAATGTCATCTTTATACCTTCATTTCATGTCAGCCTGACTTATTAGGGCTGCTTTTTACACTTTTATTTTTAAAAAGTTGGAGAGCTGGGTGTGCTGGTGCACTCCTTTAATCCCATCACTCGGGAGGCAGAGGCAGAGGCAGGCAGATTTCTGAGTTCGAGGCCAGCCTGGTCTACAAAGTAAGTTCCAGGACAGCCAGGGCTATACAGAGAAACCCCGTCAGGTTTTTTAAACCTTTTCTTTTGAAGCTAACATCACATAAATACACAAACCTATCATCATCAAACACATTCTTTTTTTTTTCTATTTTCATACCATATATTTAGCCAGATATTTTGGATCATACCTTTAATCATTGCACTCACAAAGGAGAGATATGACGATTGCCAAGACTACAGGCTCATCCTCTGCTGCACAGTAAGTCCTGAGGCAGTCTGCATTGTGGTGCAAAACTTTCTCTAAGGCACACAAACAAATAAAATGCCTTCACAATTATTTTGGTGATCCCATTTATGTCACTGTTTATTACTACCAGTATTTTGAGATACACTGCAGGTTTACGTGTAATGATGCTGTTAAATTAACAAAAAGAAAACTGAAGGACTGGAGAGATTCAGCAATTACGAAGCACTTGCTGCTCCTGCAGAAGATCTGGGTTTTATTCCCAACCTCCACATTACATATGTGCAGGCAAAATACTCATATACATAAAATTTAGAAAATATTTTTAAGGGAATAAGATAATTTATTTTGGAGCCACCTTGAATGTCATGGCCTGGAAACAGGGGCTTCGATTACCCCGAATTCCATGTCCCTGTGTGGAAGAAGTTTCATGAAGTTTTTAAAATGTGTTGGTGGGAACTTCAGAGAGGCAGGTACAGTAGCAAGATGGGAGGAACTTTCCTATATGCCCAAGAAATTCTTTGATGGTATTCTTAGCTTTGGGCTAGTGGAAGTTAGTAAGCTTTTAGTTAATAGATTCCAAAAGGTTTCCATCAGTCACAAGTTGTTAGTTCAAACACATATGAAAGAGAGGAATGGATCAATGTTCAGGGGGAATGGAACTTGCCTAAGATAAGGTAAGTAGCCACTGGACCTGCAACACTCCAGTCTCTCCATAAGACTGAAATTTTAATCAGTTAAATCAGTCTCTGCAGACAGTTTCTTTTCAGGAATGCATCTTTCACAGCCAGACACAGCTTCTTCTCAGGAGTTTCCATTTATGTTCCCCCTGTTAGTCAAACATCAAAGTTTGTGCATGTAGATTCTACGGACAATTTATTAAATAGTATAAAGTCCCTTATATTTAGGAAGGGTCATTTCCTAGGATGTGATGTCAATGAGGCTGCACAGTGGGCAGGTCAGCAGTCTCCAGAAAAGGGGGGGGGGCATAGCTGAAAAAAGCCATTAATAAAAAAGATTTCAAAACTGTTTGCCATTATGTTCCAGATCTGAATTATTTTTACATCCCCTATATGCTATCTGACATAGCAATTAAATGTGACATAAGATCACCATACTTAAAAATAAGTAATCAAGTATTTGGCCTAATGGAGTGAAGATAACAAGTAAAATCTAAAATCACCAAACATTTCCATATTTTTAGAAGACTGACAATACAGCTCCCCTATATTTACAGTTATTTGTATTCAATGAGCTATCTTGCTTATATTTAAATGGTTAGAAATAGTATTTTCAAAGGAATCACTGTAGTATTCTTGTTATTATTAAAATACCAAATTGTTTAATTAACTTCTTAATCATGGATAACTGCATTATACAACACTTATGATACTAATTATATCAAGAAATATCAATACCTAACATATAAAACACCACAAATATTGTTACTAGATACTGATCTCTTTTATATAATTTGGATAAGAATTAATCCAAGTCTTTAAGTAACTCTCTCTAGAGTGAATAGACTTATATTTTAATTTAGAAACTAGTTTTTTTTTTTTTGTTTTATCTAAATTATCCTGAATGGTGAGACTATAACATAATATATATTTATATATTTATATATCTATAAAGAAAATGAAAACTTGAATCTTTTGAACCTTAGTTTTGAGTAAGATAGAGGTTTAGGGCAAGAAAACAAAAAGCTATAATCAAATGAAATGACATGATCTTTCCATTTGTAACTTCATTAAAACCAAGACTAATATTATATTATCATTTATAAACATACCAAGTATAATATTAAATGTCATATATTTTTAAAAATCTAAGTACAACAATAATATTCAAGAAACATTTTCAAAGTCCACAAGAATGTGCTCTTAGATGATGTGAGAAAGTTCACTACCTCCTAAGAGTGAATTAGAAGACCGTGGAGACAATCCTGATCTTTGAATCAGAATAGAGTCATTGATATGACATTCTTTTAGTTGATGAAATCATCTTTTGTTGCCCTTTGAAGAATACTGTGTAACTTTGAACTTTAGTTATTATTAGTTAGAAGTCTTTTACAATACTATGTATCATTTTTATCTAATAGACAAAATCTTATACACAGATTAAAATATTTGCCCAGCAGAATAAGTTTACAATCACTATTAGAAAGATTCTAAGTAATTATTACTCCCTAAACAGAATATTTCTTATACTTAAAGTAGTGACTGACAATCTAAGCAGCAAAAAGTTTGTCCAATAGAAAAACTTTTTAAAAAATTAAAATTTAATCATAGGCTTTAAACATTCATTTAGTGAAAAAAAAAACACTGAAGATATATAAATAGTCAAGAAAATGTTGTAGAAAATTAAGCATTATATCTCAAGGTATTAAATTAAACTTTAAAAATTTTAAGCCATATATTATTTTAGCTTAGTTACAACATATTTATATTTAAGCAATATTTTACAGCACACTGTTATCTTAACATTATGATTGTTACTACAAAATTTAGAAAATAATTTTACTGAGGTGATTTTAAATGAAAGCTCAGTTAGCTGTATCTAGAACACAAAAGCATATGGTATTTTAGATAACAGTTATAAACATGGGTAAAGTGCATTCATAGAGTTTGTTTTCTTAACAAATTTTCAATTATTTTTTAAAAGATTTTTAAATTATGTTATGATAACAGGTACCCTGAAGTCTTTTTATTATAAGAAACTTTTACATCTTATTAGTGTTAATTGAAAGTAGAATAAAGCATGTAGGGCAGGATGAAGTTTGCCATTCATGCCCACCATAATTTTTTACTAAAAAAATGAATAATGTAAAATATATCAGTGTATTGTACCACTTTACAATGATCTGTAAATTCTAAGATGTCTGGGAAAGCTTCAAAGTAGGTTATCAAAATAACAATTTAAAATTATTTATCTTACTTTCTCTTTCTTTATAAAGTGTGGATACTTCATTCCTTCTTAGAATAGGGAACAAAACACCCATGGAAGGAGTTACAGAGACAAAGTTTAGAGCTGAGACGAAAGGATGGACCATCTAGAGACTGCCATATCCAGGGATCCATCACATAATCAGCCTCCAAACGCTGACACCATTGCATACACTAGCAAGATTTTTCTGATAGGAACCTGATATAGCTGTCTCTTGTGAGACTAGGCCGGGGCCTAGCAAACACATAAGTGGATGCCCACAGTCAGCTATTGGATGGATCACAGGGCCCCCAATGAAGGAGCTAGAGAAAGTATCCAAGGAGCTAAAGAGATCTGCAACCCTGTAGGTGCAACAACATTATGAACTAACCAGTACCCCGGAGCTCTTGACTCTAGCTGCATATGTATCAAAAGATGGACTAGTCGGCCATCACTGGATAGAGGCCCATTGGGCTTGCAAACTTTATATGCCCCAGTTCAGGGGAACACCAGGGCCAAAAAGTGGGAGTGGGTGGGTAGGGGGGGGACGGTATGGGCGACTTTTGGGATAGCATTGGAAATGTAAATGAGGAAAATACCTAATTAAAAAAAACTTTAAAAAAAGAAGAGAAAAAAAATAAGAATATCGAAAACTCCATTTTTCTTGTTTTTAAAGAGGCAATAGTGATTTAAAAAAATATTCCTTAATATCTTTGTGTTCATATATATATACTAACAAGAGTTATTCTTTTAATCTTTGGAATGAAGAGTTTAGTATCTCAATGGAGAATAATTTCTAATAGGAAAAGCTTACCCAGGAGTATCAGTAATAATATCTTAAAATTAATTTATACCCTTAAGTAATAGACACCATGGTGTAGAACCAGAGTTCAGATAAGGATAAAGAGGATACCATCTTGACCAGTGTTGTACGATTATGTATGTCTTGTCCTTAAAAGCAGATTTAAACATTTTAGATGTGAAAACTCATGTTAACTGTCCCAAAGCAAGATTTAGGAGGATTACCAATCTCAAATTTTTATCTAAGTGGTTACATTGATTACATGTATCTTTGTCTTTTATCTTTGCTTTTTAAAGTTTCAGTTCATGATGAGCCAGAATGAAGCTGAACCTGTTTCAGGGAGCCCATTGAGCTGATTACTCAGACACAATTTACACTAAATTCAAAGTAGTTATTCCTCCTGGCTGGACCTATTCAGGTATTTGAGACCTAAATATAGCCCTGAACATTTACAGTGGTGGTTCTCAACCTGTAGGTCGAAACCCCTTTGGGGATTTGAATGACATTTTCACAGGAGTTGCCTAAGATCACAGAAGAAAATCCCCAGATATTGACACTATGATTTCTAGCAGTAGTAAACTTACAGTTAGAAAGTAGCAGTGAAAATAAATTTATGGTTGGGGATTACCACAATATGAGGAACTGTATTAAAGGGTCAAAGCCTAGGGAAAGTTGAGAACAATTGATTTTGACTACAGGACTTGTAAAAACAAACCATACATTCTTGTATCTTTCTCTGAAGCTGCAGGGGTAGCTTGCACTAGCAAGCAGTTTAGCAGAAGCTAAGATACGCTGGAGGGGGGTTGCAAAGCAGGCCGGTTAACAGATACTAGGATGAGTGAGCTGGGGTGTCTTGGTCTTGGATCCTATAATAGAACTGGGCATTTTCCATGGGATTCTCAATCAAGGAGGTTAAATTCTAGTTAAACCTAAAATGGCCTCAGCAAGAATATGAGATGGAGGAACCTCGGCATTGTCTTGAACTATCACAAAGAACTTTAATTTACATAACTGTATACTTATAAACCAATGTGGCAATATGTACATTATGTGAAAATAAGCCGTAACTGAATATAGACAGTTTATATGCATAACAATACATAAGATATATTTTAATAAACCATGATTTTGAATGTTACTGTTTATCTGGATTATATTTTCTATAATGCTAATTGTGAAAAGGAAACTTAACGTAGAGATCTTTAGTAAACTTATAAATCTATTAATTTATATAACCTAACCTTAATAAGAATCTCACATTTAATAGTTTTATATTTTTATTTTGAAGAAATCACATGCATTTTCTCTTATATATTATATAAACTAGAATTTGTTTTGGAAGGAAACCCTTATCAAAATCTATGTATATAACTTTAAAGATTTACAAAACACTTAATATTCACAAAGATATAGTTCAATATGTGTCGAGATGTTAGCATACTTACTTATACATATGACATGATAAATCTTACTATATGAAAAATATTTATTTATTTTCATTAATTATTTTACTTGTTTATATTTCAAATGTTACTCCCTTTCATATTCCCCTCTCCATGAAAGCCTCACCCCATCCCCATCCCCTTTGCCTCTAAGAGGGTGCTTCCCCACCCACTCACATACTCCCATCTCAACCCTCTAGCATCTCCCTACTCTTGGACATCAAATCTCCTTAGGGCCAAGTGCCTCCCCTCTCACTGAGGCCAGATAAGGCAATCCTCTGCTACATATGTAGTGGGAGCCATGGACTGCCCTTGTGTACTCTTTGGTTGGTGGTTTAGTCCCTGGGAGCTCTGGGGGGGGGGTATGCTTAGCTGATTTGTTGTTCTTCCTATGGGATTGCAATTCCCTTCAGCTCCTTTAGTCCTTTCCCTAACTCTTCCATTGGGGTCCCTGTGCTCAGTCCAGTAGCTGGCTGTGAGTGTCTGCATATGTCTTAGTCAGGTGTTAGCAGAGGCTCTCAGAGGACAGCCATGCCAGGCTCTGTCTGCAAGCACATCTTGGTATCAGCAATAGTATTTGGGTTTAGTGTCTCCACTTGAGGAGACAGACCCCGTTCCACAGCCAGAGACAGCCTGACTCCCAGGAGGTCTGTCATAACCAAGGTCACAAGTGAGACCCTCACTCTAATACCTGCCCTAGCTGGGACCCCCACAGAACTCTGCAGATGCAGAACTTATCTACCCTGCTGGAGGCACATCTTCCTTTAGGTCTGCAACTCCATCTGGCATAGATTGGGCACTCCAGCTCCCCTCCCACACCTATGATAAAATATTTAAATTTTAATATGCATGTGCATTTTAATTGTGCATGCCAAAACAATAATTTTAGCACATAACAAAACTGAATTTAAAAAGAGAACTGAAGTCACCATAGTGTGCTAAAATTTTTTGACACAAATAACATGAAAACAACTAAAAATATAAAAAAAATTATCATAGACATAAGAAAAAATTGAGTTAAAAAGTTAGAAAGTTTATCCTATTTCTTTAAGAAATGAGAAAGGTTTAGTAACACAACAGATCAAAAAGTGAAGTTTATCCTATAGAGAAAGTAATTCCTTTTGCTTTTTCTCTGTCTCTAAAATGCTTAGGTAGGGAATTTTTATTGTGTCCCAGACTAATTTCGAGAAGTTAATCTGAGGTCACAACTCATGCCAAGTCATATCTGGTAACATTTCCACAAAATAGTCAAATTAAAAGTAGAAAGCAGACTGAGAAACTGAGGTCATACTGAGAAACAGAGGCGGATAAAGAGATCCAGCAAATCCCTCAAGTCCATCTTTAGAGTTCTGAAGTGAGATAAAAATTTAAATAGAGGATTTAGATTTTAAAAACTTACTTTTAATAAGGGTTCTCAAACACTTCGACCCCTCTTCTACCCTACTATACAGAAGTAGGGGAGAAAAGATGGTAGATAGGACAAGGGAATGTGGACCTGTTTAGAAGTTCTTTGTGGATAATTACAAGCTCCATTTTTCAGGATACCAGCAGTCCAGTTCAGTGGTGTCAGGACACCAAACAATCAGCAGCAGTTGGACCATGCAGCAGAAACAGCGAGGCCTCTGATGAATTGGCATGAGTCACCGGGAGTTACCTTAATGAGGTATGATGCCAGGAGAAGTTCTCTGCTGTGCCTCTCTCAACAAAGTGAAGGTCAGCAGACTCAAGATCAATAAAGCATTCCAAGGCTAGTTATACAAGTGTCCCATGCCTGGGCTGCGGTTTGTACTTGTATAGTTTGGTAAGCCCTGTTTTCTATTTGTGATGGAAATTGTGTAATGAATGGAAAACACTTGACATTATGACTGCCACATATAAGATTTTTATAAACAAAACAAAACAAACTTTCCTCCTCTACTACCTCATGCCTGCAACTTTTAAACAATATTTTTCTGTTCTTATTCAAGACATAAGGAAGATAGGTCAAGAGTCATTTGACATCTCCCCTTTAAAGTTAATCATTTTGATAATAAAAAACCAATACACTTTTCTGTTTCTGTGATTCTAAAGTATATGTTCACTTCAGGACCTACTCAGGTTCCCTGACTTGCCTCTCAGTAAAATGTCCTTCCTTTTTTAAGTGTATGTTAAATTAATATGTTTGGCTGTCTTTATACACATGTGTGGAAGCTAGAACTTGGCTTAATGGCTTAATCCCCAGCTGATTTCTTGAGACAGGGTTCCTCACTAAGTTTGGAGCTCACTGATTTGGATAAGTAGCCTAGCCAGCAAGTCAAAGGGAATGCCCTATCTCTCTACGCAGCATGAAGCTTCAAGAGTCCACCACAGCACCTGCTTTTGAAAATGAGAGCTTATGGATTGAACTCGGGTACTCTTGCTTGGGCCACAAGAATTTTATCAACTAAGCCATCTCCATCCCTGAGCTCTCTTCCTTCTGGACATTAAAGCATGCCCTCTACATGAAGTATGTGTCTCCCTGAGACCCAACAGAAGCAAGTAAAGAAAGATGGTTTCTGGCTACATACCACAAAGAAACTTGTGAAAACTATATCAAGGCTTTATGGTTGGTTGCTCATCACAGGTCAACAAAAGAACGTCCTCCATCCAAAGTATGACCAGTCCTAATAGTCGCAATTCAGGTGCTGTGTGATGCAACCCTGGAACTGAGACTTGAACTGTCAGTTCACCTAAAGTGAGGTGATAGGCATCTCTGTCATTACCTTGGGTTCCAAATGGTGACAGTAGAGGCTTCAGTGTAGCACTCACCAAAATGAAATAAATCTTCACACATTCATATTTTTATCAACCTGACCAATCCCTGACACAGCCTGGCAATCTTCCCTGACTTTTTTCATATGAAATGACTTTAAGTATTTTTATTCCTTTTTGATGTTGTTTAAAATGAATTTGTATGTTAATTTTATTTCATAATTTTTTATCTACTAATTTTTTTTCTTTGGAAAAAATTCTAGTGCAACTGGATTGGAATAGCTCTTTTTTCCTTCCCTCCCTCCTTTCTTTCATTGAAAATAGATTCTTGTCTCATACAATACATCCCAACTACAGTTTTCCCTCTCTCCACTCCCCCAAGCTATCTTCCCAGTCCCCTCTGCCCAGATCCACTCCCCCTCCATTTTCTCTTCAGAAAAGAGTAAGCCTCTGAGAGCCAACACTCAAACAGGACAAGATACAATAATATAAGGCAAAACCCTCATGTTGAGGCTGGACAAGGTAAACCAAGAGGCAGAAAAGACTCCCAAGAAATGGCAAAAGAGTCAGCAACACACCTGTTCCCACTGTTAGCATGGGGTAAGTAGACCATGCAACCAGACAGAAGAACTGGCAAGGTTGTGTGAACCCAAACCTAGTGAAACTCAGAGTTGAGTACTGTAAGAGTAGGGCCAGTTCCCTGCCAAACTGTTGCTTCTGTCTCGAACCAGCAGAAAAGAGCGATGGCACAGCATTCTTCTCAAAGCAGTTTATTCAGGAACTTTTCAACATGTAGCAGGAATCTCCTCTAGCCCCCAGTCGCAATCCCTTATATAACCCCTCAATCACGCACCATCAGCCCTGTCCACGTAATCTCAGTTCATTGGCCTTCGTCAAATGGCCTGATCTTGCGTCATGGTGCGCCTGTGCAGCTCTCGCGATGGACGTGGCTTATTTTTGGGTGTATGAGGAAGTCAGGTGCAAGTCATAAGACTTGACTGCAGTCCCGAGCACCATCTTGGGACTACTGCCACACCTGCTCCCCACACCAAACTCTACCTGTTCTGGAACATGTAACCATGACACCCCGGTGAAAGGACCATGATAGTCTCACATGGTCCAGAGAAAACACTTGTAGTCTTTCCCCATGCTAATAGAGCATCACTAGCATATCAAACTGAGCTAATGGGAAACATCTATGCCTTGATCCCACCCTACTCTTCAGTGTTTATAAAGTCCCTATCCACACGGAATAAAGTACATAAGTTATTTCACCAAGGATCATCTGAGGATGGCTGTTGTACTGAATTGAAGCACTTTGTGGAAGAGTTTTCTCTCCCAAAGCATTCATTGATGAAACTTAGCCCCACCTGGCAGGCTGGGCTCATGCCCGTTGTCCCTACTGTCCTGCTACTGCAGTCACCAGCCCATTGCCACTGCTGCCTGAACCAGCCACCATCACTGTGCTGACATTGGCACTGCCGCAGTAGCAGGCACGACCTGGGACCCCAGCTACTGACCTTGTGCAGGCTTCCCTTCTGAGAGCTGTAACACTTTGGCCATTTCCAACTGGACCAGAGACCCATGGCTCTCCAGGTTCCACTGATGACAAGTTAGGAGTCCCACAAAAACACCAAGTTAACATCCATAATAACAATATACAGAGGACCTGGTGAAGGCCACATACTTGCCACTTCCTTTTCTGTGAGCTAAAGTGAGCTTAGTTGATTCAGTGGGCCACGTGCTCCTGGCGTGCTCCATTCCCTCTGACTCCTACAATCTTTCCTTCCCCTAGTCCTCGGGGGTCTCCAATTTCCGAAGGAAGGAGACCTCCAATTTAGCCTCTCTCTCTGCACAATATCTGGCTGTAGGTCTCTGCACGCACTCACATATACTGCCAGGGGAAGCTCATCTAATGACTGGACATGCCAGTGGAGAGAAGCTACTCCATAGGCTACAGAAAGATAAAATTAGAGACCAACCCAGCCATAAAACCCTCCACCTACAACTACAATTTGTCTTGCCTGCAAGACATACTGGGGCAACAGGGGCACAGAATGTGTGGGAGTGACCAAGCAATATTTGGATTAATTTGAGGCATGTGTAGTGAGGAACACATGTCCTACACTGCTTGGAAGGCCAGGAACCAGAGGCTGGGTAGCCCAGAAACATAGGGAAGAACCAAATATGACTGGAAAAAAGTTCAATGAAATAATTCCTAATGATATTCTGGTATACTCTCACTTCATGTAAGACTTGTGGTCTCACTCCAACAGTTTCAAATCTCAGATACTCCCTAGGGAGAAGTGCAATGTGCTTTGCTATCCTCAACTACTCAAGCACTCCCAAGGTGAGTGGCAGCCAAAGAAACATGTGTATGGAGTTATCAGGTTCCTGGTACAAGCTAGAGACCTGCTAACCTCTGCTGACCTGAGACAGATCCAAGTTCATTGTTCTGGAAGACCTTGTGCTGCCTGAGAAGGAAGGGAACATGCTTCACTCACACCATGTCTCTCACCATTCTTTCTGTATTTCTGTATTGTTCCCTCATTTACACTTGAGATCACAGTGACTCCTATTAGGGTGTCTGTCTGTCTGTCTGTCCATCTGTCCGTCTGTCTGTCTGTCTGTCTCTCTCTCTCTCTCTCTCTCTCTCTCTCTCTCTCTCTCTCTCTCTCTCTCCCTCCCTCCCTTCTTCCTTCCCTCTCTCTCATACACACACACACACACACACACACACACACTTATTTTCTCTTCACTTGAGACCATCCCTATCAATCCACACAGACACACTTATTGTCTCTTCAGTTGAGACCATCCCTATCAATCCCAGGAGATTTCACTTCTGATAATCATTTCACAAACTACTACACAAAGGGGGTAACTTCAACCTGCCAGTTTTCAGGGCTTCCCAGGGATACATAGACGAGGATCTGTAAGATGACCTTCCTTCTCTGTTTACCTTTGGGTCCAGAATATAGCTTTTCAAATGTTTCTGTTCTACTTGGATTTGCATGATGCTATTTGATGCTATTGGGGAAATATTAGCTTATTCTTTCCTATCAGAGCCCAGCAATCCTTTCTTACATGACATGAGAATGCTACTCCTGGGGCTGTGATATCCCTTAGAATTTGTGAGGGCATATGTGTATGCCTTGTATGTATAGGTGCTTGCAGAGCCCAGAAGAGGGCATACAGTCCATAATAGAACTGGAGGCAGTGTGAACTATTACGATGCATTAAGCTATTAATACCAAAAATGAAATGAAATAAGAGACACAGTGTCTCAGCATAAGAGGAATGGAGTAGTTTAGTCTCTAAAGCACATGTCTAACCTTGACTCTGTCAACTTACATGGGAACTTGACTAAAAATGGGATCATTTAGATTTGTAAGCCTCTTCTCTCTATTGAGAAGTGATTTTGATAATTTCTTTCTTGTATGATGGGGATACATGTGTATAATACAACAGGTCTGTTGTTGCATTTCTCTCATACTGAAAGTATCATTTATAAATGTGTACCCTTTAACCTGATTCATTACTATCCACACTTTTCTCCATCTTTTTTTTTTTTGCCTAAAAAAATTCTACAGAAGGTCAGGAACAAAAAGAAAAAATAAGACCTTACCTGAAGATAATTAGCAAGGCATATGGAAAAATATTTCTGTTGAAGCAAACATCACCCATTTATTATTTCTTCAGGAAGCAGAGACCTTAGTGTCCTCTCTGCAATAATGAGAGTCTCTCAGAGTCTAGCACTGCATATGCCACATCTCCTGCTTTTTTCACTACACATTTCCAGTAAAAATGGTGATAATTCCTCTAGAGAAGTTATTAAGATTATGTTTGCATAAAGCATGTACCTTTAAAAAGATATCCACTTCTCCATGATTTAATTTTTCATACATACTTTAATGCAATAAGCAAGAGCCAGGTTACATCTCTGACATCATTGAAAGGACAAGAACTAAATGAAAACATTCATTGAAACCTTAATATATTTAGAATATCTTTCTTTCATGTTTCCTAGCTATTTCTTAATCTACTTCATATTATCTTACTGAATATCATCAAATACTTGGAACATATGAATTCAAACATTTTGAGCACTGAATTTGGTAAACCACAGTGCAGTCTCAATCTACAAAACATATCTGTACACATTTGAACTCCAAGTTATCACTTTTCTCAAAGAACCCCAAAAGTTACCAACAATTTAATTGAATATAACATGCAAAAAGATGAGCAGACCTTTTCAGTCTTATAGCGGAAGGCTACCTAATATCTCACTAGCCAGTAGAATTGCCTGTCTTGGCCTTAGAGTGTCCCTTGGCTTTGCCCTTAGTGCCAGCCTTGAGTGCAGCTTTGGCTTGGGCTTTCTCTTCCTCTTCAATCAAATCCTGTTCATAACGAGATGAGTAAGCACTGGGCATGGTTTCACTAACCTTCGCTAAAAAGTCCATCACTTTTTCCTGGCTGGTTTCAGCATAGGCTCTTGGGCCCCACTGGAACTCATAGGATGGAGGATCACTGTTAGGAACCTGAGAGTACTGTAGGTATTCTTCTCGCACTAGATCTTCAGTGATGAGTTTCCTTGCATCCCCAAAGATGAGGTGTGGCACCCCATCATAGACTCCTAACTTACTCAGGAAGTGCCAGACCTCTTCCTCTGGGGCACAGTAACCATTCAAATAGATCACACTTAGGAGAGGAATCAGAATGCCCCTAGTAGGAACACCCATCTCACTGCTCTCACTTCCATCATCCTGGAAACCTAGCTTGCTGACAAGCTCATAGCATTGGCCATGGGGCTGGATTTCTTTCAATTCAAGACCAAAAACCACATCCAATTGATAGGAGGCTTTCTTGAGGATCTCAGGGAAGTGGTCCTTGAACCTTCTATTGATAACTTTGAGCATTTCTCCCTTCCTCATGGGCTGCTTCACTTTGTACTTGCAGAGCATATACTCCATCAACATTCCTGTCTTCCTTGTCAGAAGATCCATCTGTGGGCTTCCAGTGGCGAGTGGGGCCCTGGAAAAACTCTTATTTTCATCCCCTTGGCTCTGGTCTCCTTTACTCAACCTTCTGTGTGTCATGACTTTGCTGCCAGTGTTGCTTGGTACTGAGCTTTGAGAGTGCTGTGGAAAGCCAGCTGTAGAGGTGCTTGGCCTAGCATCTTCTGAAGCCTGATCAGAGCAGGCAGGTGACTCTCCTTTCTCTGAAGAATTGGCTTGAGCATCCTTGAGCCCCTGGGCCTCTTCTTGGACTTTGCAACGTTTTTCACGAGCACGGGCCTTACTTTTCTGTCCCCTGGGCATGGTGGCTGTGGTCAGGAACAGCAGGAAAGAATCTGGGTAGGACAGCAGGTGACAGAGATACCTGAATCAGGAAAATGATGTATTATGCGTATTTTGAGCATGCTGAGAACATTCTGGCTTTCGCCAATTCTTACCCCCTTTCTCCCAGAGTATGATGGCCTCAGTGTTCTAAAACTCACTGTATTCCTTGCCTTCTGGTCACCATCCACATACTGCTGAGGTAAATAGCCTCAAAAGTCCAACAGTGGCACTGACATTTTGACAGGAACTAACACCTTAAGACTTTGTCTGTAGTAAAAAGTTCATACCTGGTATTATAAGTATATTCCACTACATGATACCAAGTTGTCAGTCCAAAAATTACATACATAGAAACAACATGAAAGGGATTCAACAGGCTGTACCTATTTATATAATAAATATAAATTTGTATTTTATTTATTATAACAATTATTACTTATATTACACATAAAAATATATAAAATATATGTATGTATATGTTGTTATACATGTAACAATAATAATTGAAGAAAATAGACCATGAATTTGAGAAGGAACAGGGGAGACATGGAAGGAGTTGGAGGGAGACAAGCGAAATGATACAAATACAATGCACATAAACGAAATAAAAAGAATCAAAAGTAAAAACTACCACAGCACTGAAGAGGCAGAGAAACAGACAGATGGTTGTAAGTTCAAGGACATAGTGGTCTACATTGGGAGCTCCAGGGCAGCCAGTTCTACATACAAACAACCTGTCTTAAAAACAACAGCGCAGGATGCATTGTCTTCTCCTCCTAAGCTCAGTGCAGAGAGAAGCAGCATCCATGCGACCTCCAAAGTCAGGCTAACCTACTTAAAGCTCTGACTCAGTGAGTCACGTGTTCGGCCTCTGGTTTTCACAACCTTGCACGATGGCAGAAAACAGATAAAGATGTGAGGGAGATGCTGAAAGTCCCAACACTAATTTTTGTCCTCTTGGGCTGAAAATGCCCTGCAAACAGTGACTAGCTAGTCGGGCTTGTACATTCTGGTCACACTATAGGGACTGGGCTTTAAGTGGCCCCATTATTTCTGGAAGTGAACCCCCATTTTCATATGTCTTCTCTGAAATTAGGATCTACATACCAAGGGTAAAGTGGGCCTGTATTGGGTCTAGGCTGTCCCTTTTCAGAGAGCATTCTCAGAGGAGCAGACAGGGCTCTCATGTTGCTGGCTCCTCTCATTCACAAGCACTTTAAATGTCCATGCTATGCACCAGGTTGCAGTTTGCATTCAACCATGGCATTAGCATCCCACTCAGACATTTTAAACGGACACCTTTTCATTGTCTGCATTCATTTTACTGTCATGACAACTGTTGTCAAATTCCACACATGGATCCTTGTAGTTAATCATCCTCTCCCCCTCTTCCTTCTCCCATTGCTGTCTCCTCACTTCCTTTCCCCTCCTCCTGCTCAATTCCCCACTCTGCTCTTATGTCTAACAGTGCGTGACAGTTTTGGAGAGAGGCTTTGACTCCTTCATGTACTTCCATATATTTAACAATCTGTACTTTTCCCACTCTGTGACTCTGTTAGTTCAACCTAGGGCTTCAGGATTCCTACAGAGGATTCCTACAGAAACTCTGAGCTAGTTTTCCTGTCTCTGCCCACTTTAGTTTTACTAATATTATTATTATCATTATTATTTTGGTACATGTGTACATTTTTTTTTCTTTTAAAATGGGTATCCAAACTTCACAATATACGGAAGCACTCCCTCCACCCTTGTGTGCATACTGTGTTGGTCTTTGAAAGAGGACACTTAAACCCCGCCATACTCTGAGTCAGGGGCTGCCCACTCACACCTACACTGCGGGCCATTTTGTGTGGGTGTTTGAAGGAGGGCACCCAGTTCTCGCGAGATTCTGAGCCCAGGACCAGTCACTCATACATATTTTTTTTAAGGGCACCCAAACCTCGCGAGATTCTGCGAGAGGACCACTCACCATTGTATTGGTCCTTTCTCAAAAAAAAAAAAAAAAAAAAAAAAAAAAGAGGCCACCCAAACCTCGCGAGATTCTGTTGCAGGCACCACTCATTCACTCATATTGTATTTTTTTTTTAAGAGGGTACCCAATTCTCGCGATGTTCTGAGGCAGGGACTACCTGAGCACACATACTATACTGGTCCCTTTTTTAAGGATGGCACCCTAACCTCATGATAGTCTTCGCCAAGGACCTCCCACTCACATACTGTGCTGGTCCTTTTAAAAATATACTTATTCATTCACTTACTCATTTATTGTTAAAGCGAGTACTCAAATCTCATGAGATTCTGAGGCAAGGATCAGATCTCCCTCTTATATACTGGGTTTGTTTTAAAGAGGGCACTGAAACCTCGCGATATTGGGAAGCAAGGCCTGCCCACTCACAACGTGGAGACTGCGGTCCCTTTAAGACAGCACCTCCCCAAGCCCATGTGCAGATTGCAGTGCCTTTTGTCCCTAAAGCTATCATGCAAGCCTCGCGAGACCAAATCGAGTGATAGTGCAAGACAGGGACTCCACTCATCACCTTCAAACCTGTCCCGCCTCTCGCCCCATCCTGGGCGGGGCCTTTTAAGAGGGCACCAAAGCCTCGCGAGATGAGATTTGGAGACAGGCCTGACCACGCCCACACAGTGTGTTCATCCCTTTAAGTCTCCGTTCCAAACCTCAGGAGATTCCAAGGCAGGGCCTCCCGGGCACCCAACTGTAGAGTTTATGCAGACTGTGGCGTCCCTTTCCCTCGGCGCCCCTGAAATGGTCACTTACACCTTGCGAGGCTCAGCCTGTCCATAGCCTGACCCTCTCCCCCATACACAGATTGCTGCATGCCGTGGGGTCCCCTCTTCTCTAAAACGCCACGCGGGCATCAGGAGAACAAAGCTCCCGACATCCGCGGCCACAGCAGCAGTTTGCACCCTCCTGCCCCCCTCCCCCCCCCATTGGCAAACTGTGCGGGTCCCTTTGTGGCACCCAAGCCTCACACCACGCCATCCTGAGGCGGGGAAGGGTACCCCACCATCACCCATACCTACTGTACTTACCTTAGGGTGACAGTGACACCTCAAGATACTTTGAGGCAGCCTCACCCTGCAATCTGTGCGCCTACTGGGCTCTGTTCTGTTTTTGGTTGTGATTTTAATAATTATATTTGGCGAAATCTCGCGAGATTCGAAGCGGTGTCTCGAGCTCTGTGGCCATGTGCATGTGCTGGGAATGGCTACCAGCCGACCGACTGACCCAGGCCTTTTTTACTTGTCGCTTGCTAGAACCTATTTTTTATTGAATTTCTATTTCTCTGACTCCGCTTCTCTAGGACTGAAGTTGGGTCCCCGACTGCCCTTACACTCCAGGCCTTACACGAGGAGGTTGAGTGTGGCCACACCTTTAGTTAGATGTCCCCTCCAGAATTCAGAGCCCAATGGTTGACGTGCACTAGGACTGTGCCCTCTGTGAAGTCTCCCGGCTTTAGACCTCTTTGACAACTGTTCTACACTCATCTATGAGTACGAGCAGGTCTTCTGTGGCAGTGCCGAGGGTGCTAATACAGAAGCCACTTTCCATGACAAGAAAAACTACATTCACATCCGGGGGGGGGGGGGGAGCAGGTCCTTAAGATTGACAGTAGGGCCAGGATGGGAAGCAAAAGACCTAAACAGCTCACTGTACATGTGTACATCTTCAGAGCCCACACAATTGAAACCCCTTCCTCAACCCAGTGCACACAGACCTCCCTGCCTCTGAAGACTGACAGTAGCACATAGCCTACCCATCATGTCATGGTGTGTGTGAGGGGGTCTCTTACACCCATCCATCTCCACATTTTTGTATACCACACCCCCAAAATGCAGCCCCACAGGTGCACAGACACACACCCCACACACAGTGGGTCTTAACCCTCAGCTTTCACACAATATTCTGTCCTTCTCAATTCTGCAGGGCAAAATGAGGGTAATGAGGTCTTGATGCTCCCCCTGGTGTCTCACAGCTGGGAACAGTTTCTATGCATCCTGGAACCCTTCCTCTATGAACCCAAGTCTATAAGCCACAAAAACCGTGGGTAGGAAGTCTAGATTCACTATAAATGTTGACAGTTTTTTTTTCTTGGACTTCACACTATGGAAATGTCCTTGGATTTTTTTTGTGGGGGACATTAATAATGACGTTCTTTATTCTGAAATGTTTTCTGGTTGAATTCACGTCTTCCTGGAGCAAGGCCTGGAGCACTTCCACGTGGTCTCCAGCATCAGCTCTTGCCATGGAGCTCATGATATTTTTCTTAATTCTTGGAGACATTCATATTTTATATACTTTAGCTATTTTTTTTCTCAGCGTTTAGATTTTGTGCAATGTCTTCCTTCCCAACGATGGAGGCAATTCTCTGGAGTTCCTTCCTTGCTTGTTCTGATTGGCCAGTGATCATGAGCCACCAGACTGATTCAGGCCGGGAGCAGAACAACAACAAAAAAGGTAGGACAAAACTAATATCCCTGTTTTTGAGAATGGACTGAGAGAAGTCCCCCAGCCACTATAGGAAGCCACACCTTCCTGAGTTGCTGGGCAGGTGATCTGGGCAAACCTCACTTGGTGCCCACAGTTTGAGTTCTCAACCCTGACAGGAGGGCCAGGGCTTTACTGGAAGCCTCCTTGTTTGGGGGGAAATTCTTACCTTCCCACACAGGTCCCTCATTTTGCCTTTGGTTTTGAATTGGAACTCTCGCTAGCATAACTGTGTTTCCACCAATTATAGTGTATTATACTTCTTGCTATTATCTTTCAGACATAACAAAGACAAAAATCTTGTTTGCTGGCATAACAAAGTGGATTCTCAGATCCTGTGATTTCTCCTTCCACTGATCTGAGCCCATCTGTTACAAGAAAACTGTTACCTTCAAGTGTTCTGTTAGGATCAGCTTGGCGTCCTTACAAGACAGGAAGCATAGTTTCGCTTTAGGTTTCTTTCCTGAGGTGGTGGTCTACTCAGCACTCCTTGTCTAGTGATTGCTGACTACTCTTGTCCAGGTAGGACCAAGCTGCCTGCTTCTAAAGAGTAAAGATTACTTTATTCTGAATGGCTTGGCAGTTTGTACTGGATATTCCTTAAGAGATTTTTGTGTGCTCTTACTACAAAAATATCACATAAAGAAGTAACAAAATGTATGTCTTAAGTGTTGACTCATGTGGATCATTTATCTATCTATCTATCTATCTATCTATCTATCTATCTATCTATCTATCTATCTACCAAAATATGATGACATATATCTTAAATTCAAAAATTACAAGTCTTTTGTGGTTATTTCTGTGATTGTGTATATGTAGAGCATGTGTGGTACGTGGTGTGTGTGTGTGTGTGTGTGTGTGTGTGTGTTCCAGTGTGTCACACAACCATGCAGCAGTCAGAAGACAACTCTGTAGAGTCAATGCTTCCCTTCTATCTTTTCATTGGCTTTGGTTCTTAAATTCAGGTTACTATGCTTGGGAGACAAGAATGCTTGCCTCAAAAGTAGTATTTTTAATTTCTTTTTACTATTTTTTTTTAAAAAAACTATCTATTTACTTAGAGCAGGCACAGTAGTGAGCTTGGGCAGGTCAGGGTACAATCAATGACAGCTGTAACCTTACTCCCTTATGCGTTCTAGGGCTCCAACTCTGATGACTAGGCTTGGAAGCAGGTGCCCCAAACTGCTCAGTGATCCCAACCCATTCTCGTGGAGTAATATTCTTATTCACAGACTATATTTCTCTGTGGCCACAAAAAAACATCCAAACAGTCCAAGTCTGTAGATAGAAATAGTATCATGACATTGTAAATGGAAAACAGTCAATACATGATTCATAATTCTCAAAATCACAAGTACTGAAAGTAAATAATTCTATATAAATTGATTAGTGTTTTTCATTAATTTATCCATTTTAACATCTGGATTGCAGCTCCTCTCTCTCTCCTTTTCTCTAAGTCCCATCCATCTACATACCTTCTCTCATTTACCCTTCCCCCTTTTTCTTTGGAGAAGGGAAGCACCCCTTCTCCAGTACCAATCCATTCTGGCACGTCAAATCTCATCAGGACTAAGTGCATCCTCTCCGACTGAAGCCAGACAAAGCGGCCTAACTAGGGAAAAAGAACCCAAAGGCAGGCCACAGAATCTGAGTCAGAGACAGTCCCCACTCCAGTTGTTGGGGGAGTCCCGTGAAGAAAAAGCTGCACATCTGCTACTTATGTGGAGGAGGCATAGGTCAGTGTATGCTCTTCTGTTGGTAGTTTGGTCTTTGTGATCCCACATGGGATCAGATTAGTTGGCTTTGTAGGTCTTCATGTGCTGTCCTTGAGCCCTCCTTCTCCCTCAATCCTTCCCCTGACTCTTCCACAAGACATCCAGAGCTCTATCTAATGTTTGGCTGTAGGTCTCTGCATCTGTTTCCATCAGGTGTGGGATGAAATTTCTCAGATAATATGAATGTGCCAGGCTCCTGTCTACAAGCATAGCAGAATATCATTGATAGTGGCTGGGTGGGCTGTCTCCCATGGGGTGAGTCTCAGGTTGGGCCAGTCATTAGTTGGCCCTTTCCTTAATCGCTGCTCCATTTTTATCCCTGCACATCTTGAAGGCAGGACAACTGAGTACATACCATGCATGTCTTTCTGGGTCTGGGTTACTGCAATCAAAATGATATTTTCTAGTTCTATCAATTTGCCTGCAAATTTCATGATGTCCTTGATTTTAATAGCTGAGGAGTATTCCATTGTGTGAACCACATTTTTGTTATCCATTCTTTGGTAGAGGGAAATCTGGTTGTTTCCAGTTTCTGGCTGTTATGAACAACATCTTCAGCAAAGTGGCTGGATACAAAATTACTGCAAAAATCAGTAGCCCTCTTTTACACACAATTGGTTGTATTTTAAAAAGAAAAATTCCAGTTCTCCTAGTAAAATAAGGATTAAAATTCACATGTTTCTCTCATGTTCAAACTGACCCCTCAATACCTAGAAAGTTAACATCTGGCAATGGTAGTAAAATCTCTCTCTCTCATCCCTTGGCTGATGCATGGCTATCAGTTTATACAGCCATAGCAGTTGTGGCAGCTGCTGTGGTTCAGGGACTCTTCTAAAAGTTTAAAGGCACAGCTCTTCAAGGAGAATTGTCTTAGGGCTATTCTTGCTGTGATGAAACACAATGACCAAAAGGCAAGTTGGAAAGGAAAGGGTTTATTTAGTTTATACTTCCACAGTACTGTTCATCATCAAAGGAATTCAGGACAAGAACTCAAACAGGGCAGCAACCTGGAGGCAGGAGCTGATGCAAAGGCCATGGAGGGGTCTTGCTTTCTGGCTTGCTCCTCATGGCTTGCCCCAAAAGTTGTCTTGCCTTCAAGATGTGCAGGGATAAAAATGGAGCAAGTGTGTCCTTGTTGAGGTAGGTGTGACCTTGTTGGAGGAAGTGTGTCATTGAGAGTTGGCTTTGAGGTTTCAGAAGCTCAAACCAGGCCTAGTGGCTCATTCCTGCTGCCTGCAGATTTAGATGCAGAACTCTCAGCTACTTCTCAAGTACTACATTTGCCTACATGCCACATGTTCCATGCCATTGATGACAATGTACTAAACTGCTGAATCTGTAAGCAAGCCCCAATTATATCTTTTACCTTTATAAAAGTTGCAATGGTCACAGTGTTTCACCAAATCAATAATTAATAGTGTGTGTGTGTGTGTGTGTGTGTGTGTGTGTGTGTGTGTTTGTGTTGAGGCTTCTTACCCAGGGAACTTCACCCACTGGCTTCTAGGGATTTTCCTGTTTCTACCTTCCATTTGTTGGTAGGAGTTCTGGGATTACAGACATGCTCATATCCAGATTTACATAGGTTTCAATGATATGAATTTAGGTCCTCAAGCTTCAATGGAAAGTGCCTTACCCAGGGATTATCTCTCCAGCCTACAACTTGTATTTTATTTTTTCATGGTTTTAGCTTTAATTTCTTGATTCTTTAGGGATCAAGTTAGGTCCCTCTAGGTTTGCTTACAAAAAGAGTAGTGCTTGGTCTGGTTATTATGGATACACATTTGATTGGAGTGTTCATCATTATCACTGATGCCCCAAAATTTATTTTAATTGTGGTTTGTGATGCTGGCATCTTCAGAATTAGGGCTTCTTTCTAAGAAAAAAGGTCTCTTCTCCTCTCTGAGATGGCAAATTACATTGTAACCCATACATTTCCAGGACAAGCCTGCCACCTACTAGTTGAACCAACTGCAAACCTTCTGGTTTGAGTGTTATCTGGGGTTATTATTCACATTCAGGGTCTGTACCTTGGTGACAGACTGCTATCAGAGTTTGCTGGCAGCTAGTTGTTGCACAGGGCATCTGTGCCACAAGTACTAAGACCAAGTTCCTTCCCTTCTCATAGGAAAAGGAGGTAAAACACATCCAGCCAGAGGTGGGCTTTGATGATTGACAGTGGGCCACATTGCTATGGCCCTCCAGTCCTATAAAGGCAATATGCAAGAATCTGATTTGCTCACTATATTTCCCAAAGACACCTTCCCCAGCCTCAACACTTTCCTCAATCTATCTCACACAGAGAATGCCTGAGTCTCTGAAGCACTCTCTGCAACTCATGCCCCACCCAGTATGCCATACCTCCATCCTCTCCTTATATCACCTGCACTTTTCACCCACTCTCCCCTGATACTTTCCATGCCCTGCCCCACATTGTGTGCAAATCCTTTTGCACTTAGAGCCTATCTCTTAACTTTCAGAAACAGTACTGTGCTTTCCTAGAACACTCTAGCCAACCCAGCAGAGGATAAGGATAAGAAGGTCACAACCTCTTCCTGATACTTCACAACCAGTATTTATTACAAGGAATCTTTAGATCCCTCCCTCTGTGCATCCAGAGACAAACATTCCTCCTTTTGCACAGTCCTTGTACTGAAATCTAAATATATTACAATGGTTGACATCTTTTTTCTGAACCTCAAAGGGCTGGAAGTGTCCTTGAATCTTCTAACACCCTCCTGTTCCCCAGACTGAACTTAGAAGGAATTCCCCAGTGTAAGGACCTCACATGGTCCACAAAACATGAGCTTCTTTGGCCTCACAGCAGGACCAGGATTCTGTGAAGCCACACTTTCTCTTAGGAGACAGCTCTCATTTTCAGAAAAGTCTCTCAACTTGACTTTTATTTTGAACAAGAGGCCTCTTACAGAATTGTGTGTGTCCATTAGACCCTGTTAGGCTGTTTGTCAGACATTCCATGCAGAGATAAGGGATGCTCTCAAACTTTTTCTGATGTATCATCAGAGAGTATTCTGGAGACCCTAGGACTCCTCTCTCTATAGAACTGAGACCATCTGCCAACAACATAGAACTCATTATCCTTCTTCACTTAAAGAGAAGTACAGATTCACTGCAAATAAAAACAGTTTCTGAGCCCTGACATATCCTGAATTATGTCTGAAGTTTTTGAGGTACCACTTTTCAGGAGTAGTCCTTTAAGAAGTCCCCTTGGTTGTCCTCATCTTGATTTTATGTAGGTTCAATCCTCTGAGCCCTGAACAGTTAAGCTCACATAATTAGTTTGCATTATTTCACTGTATATTTGATATTCCTTAATACAGTAGACTTTTGGTACTCTTACCACAAAATGTCTTAGGTTGTTTAACTATATAAGTCATTTTTTTTTACCTATACACATATCAAAACACATGTGTACTTTCACAAATTATAAATAATATTTTTATTCATGGGAAATGTCTTTTGTTCAAAATAGTTTATTAAAAATAATAGCATGTTGTGGAGGCACACACCTTTAATCCCAGCACTCAGGAGGCAGAGGCAGACAGATTTCTGAGTTCAAGACCAGCCTGGTCTATAAAGTGAGTTCCAGGACAGCCAGGGCTATACAGAGAAACCCTGTCTCAAAAAAAATAATAACATGTATTTTGAAAGAAGTCAATATATGATCCATATTTTCAAAACTATATGTGCCAAAATTCATTAATTCTATTAGACTGAATAAATTTTAAAATAAAGCTTCCAGTTATACAGGTAGAATAAGAATAAAAATGAAAACCAAAACAACAACAACAACAAAAAAAAACAGCACTCAGGAGGCAGAGGCAGGCAGATTTCTGAGTTCAAGGCCAGCCTGGTCTACAAAGTGAGTTCCAGGACAGCCAGAGTTATACAGAGAAACCCTGTCTCAAAAAACAAAACAAAATGAAAACCAATATTGTTCAACTTGGTCCTTCATCACCTGTAAAATTGACTTCTATTAAAGTAGAAGTATTTACCCTCTACCCTCAGTACTTGCAGAATAATTTGAATCATGGGGCAATGGCAATGCAGAAGCATGTTGGCCAACCTGGTTCAAGTTCTTTCTTCTTCAAGTTAAAAGTCTTTCCTTTCTTTAACTGGCTATAAAATTTAAGGCCTTCAATATCTGACTTAATGGGCTGAATTCATATTGATATTTAACACATAGTGAGAAACTTCTGTTTCAAATTTTTATTGAAAGTTCTATATATTTTTACAATGTATTTTTATCATATCTACCACCACTATCTACTTTTAACTCTCTCTTGTTTCCATGCCCTACCTTCTTCTCAGTTTCATGTACTCTTTTTATTTCTTATTGTCAATAGCCCATAGTTGACTTATTGTTATCCATATGAAAGCTATTATGTTGTATATCCACTGGGTCCTGAGCAACCTGCCAGAGGCCACATTCCTAAAGGAGTGACCTCTCCATTTTCAGTAGTCAGCAACTGACAAGAACTCCTCCAACAGGGTTGGGACCTAATTGGACCCTCTCCAATCTAGCTTAGAATTTTGTCCAGCTTGATCTTGTACAGGTAAGTACATTTGCTATCAGTTGAGGCAAGTCACAGCTATGCCATATTCAGAAGTCATTATTTCTTAGTTTTCCTCCCTATCTGCCGCTTTTCACATTGAGACTCTTTTCTTTTTAAAATTTATTTTATTTATTTACATTCAAGTCTTTGCACCCTTCCTGATCCTCTCTCCCACAGTTCCTCATCCTATTCCTTTTCCCCCTTGCCTCTGAGAGGGTGCTCCCCTCCCCCACCAGACCTTCCCCTTCTCTGGGGCCTTAAATCTCTCAAGGATTAAGTACATCTTCTCCCACTAAGGCCTGATCAGGCAGACCTTTACTATATATGTACCAGGGGCCTCCCACCGGCCCTACTTGGGAGACTCTTAACTAACATTTTGTTGCTCATTTTACCAAAGTGGCAAATAAGAGCAATCATTGACTAATCTTGTGTGCACCTGACTTGCCAGCAAAGCAGACGCCACAACAGGATCCTTCTGCACACGTTTACTGGGAGAGCTTGATTGCAGAGGTGAAAAGACCCCAAGCCCAGAACTGGTGCTGCTTATATAGGCCTAGGAGAGGCGTGTCTCACACCCGGATTGGTTATGCTTACTACCTCATTTGCATGTCTCACATCTGATTGGTTATATTCTCTCAGTACCTCACAAAACCTCATTAACATTTGCATGTCTCACATCTGATTGGTTATATTCTCAAAACCTCATTATCATGCCCGGGCCAGGTAGTGTCTTGGCAAAAAACTTTACTGCATATGTACACATTGGGTGTCTACCCAAACTTATTCGTGGTGGCCAGCGGTAGCCAGTGCCACCCCGCAATGGCACATGTGGCTTCCCACAGATTAATGTTAAGATTCTCTGATATGTTGGTGATCAGTAGTAGCTCTAGTTACAGATAGATACTAATCTGTTTGCCCCACCCATTATTCTGCAGTATTAATTTTTCAGCATTAGTTTAGTGATGCCCACAGAGAAGATCTTCTCAATTGAATTAAAGACTTCCTGGGGAATAATATAGACCCTATTCTCTTGGGAAGTTCCTCCTCTGCTAACCATCCAGAGCATGAGCATGTCTATCACTTAAAATGATCTGACATAAAAATAAATAGGCACGACAAACAAGGTACCCAAATTTAAGAGATAGGCTCCAAAAAAGATGATCATAGCCATTGTTGTTCACATCTGTAACTCTAGAAGGTGAGAGATTTCAAGTCAAGCCAAGGTTGTACGAGGAGTTCAGTTCAGGCCTCCTCTATGAGGCCACATTCAGCTACATTTATACCTCAAAGGGTAAAACAGTAAGCAAACAAAAATAACTAGAAAGAATAGGAAACAATACAGAAAGAAAGATAAACTTCATGCTTATAGCTTATGTCTTAGCACATACTTATTTTAAAGAAGAGATGGTGTAGGCAAAGTTTTTCCAGCCTGTAAGCTTTTGACACTTTGTGACTTTACATAAGTCCATAATCCAATCACAACCAAATGTAGCCTTTTTTTTTCTTCATTATCACTCACAGTTGGATATGAGTTTAAGTTTATACCTTCAATCTCTGATCAAAAAGAAAAAAAATTGAAGATTTCTAACCCCTGAGGGCCAGTTTTAATTACATGGCCATGTTCATTCAGAGCAACCTTGACTATGTGGTGTGTAAACCTATCTAAAAAATAAACACACAAACTAAAAAAAATTATAATTACTTTAGTGATCTTATTGTTTTCATTGCATATTACATGAAGTATTTTAAGTATTATGAAACATTCACAAGAATGAAACGAACAGTTAATTAGAGGCATTAAGGTAAAACAGATTAAATGGAGTGAAAAATTATGGTTTTAGATTATCTTACATCATGGATGTGGTCGCAGATCTCTCAATTACCAGCTCCGTGAACTCTGCAAATTATCAAACACACTGAACTTCAGATCCACATCTATAAACTGGTTTTCATAATCCATGTCTCCTATGAATGCTGGGAGCTAAATAATTAATGAAAAGCATGTGTCACCATGTGGTGACATAGTAAATGGCATGTACTGGATCTGCTTTCTTACAGTAACACATTCCAACCAATTAATTTTTTTTTCTCTTTTAGATCTTACAATGAGAAGATAGGGGAGCCTCCTTAGACTGTCATGTTCTGAATCCTTATTAGTGTGAAGATGAAAGACATGGGAGGAAATCTTTCTGTTCCCTCTCCTCAAAAGTACATGATTATATTAGTCCCTTTTCCGGTTCCATGACTCATCTCTTGATAGAACAGTAGGTCTCTCTGTCTCTCTGTCTCTGTCTCTGTCTGTCTGTCTGTCTGTCTGTCTCTTTCTCTCTTTCTCTCTCTGTGTGTGTGTGTCTTAGTCACTGAGATAGAGTCCCCAATTGAACATGGAGCTAGGCTGACAACCTTATTAAACCTCAGCCATCCTCTAGAGTCCTCTTTGATCAATGCTAGGGTCAGAGGTGCACAAGCTGCAGCCAAACTCAGTTTTTCATGTTGCAGGAATGGTTTGATCTCAGGTTCTTATGTCTGCCTTGCAAGCAATTTAACAACAAATCTACCTTTCCAGTCATGGTCTCTTTTTCTATTTCAGGATAACTTCTCTTTGTGAGGATTATGCCTCCTTTAAACCCAGAAAGAGAAAGAGAAGAGGACATTTCCTAGCTACATATTTGTCAGTGGTATCACTAGAATCCGAACTCTGTCAAATCAGACCTTTCTGGCTGGTAGTTCAACAGAGGGTAACAAACGAGTGTCAGTTCAACCGCTGGCTGTCCTAATGTTCTCACTTCAGTTGCTGGGAGACACGACCTTAGAAGACCTTAGAATTAAGCCTTTCACTACTTTGCTCCCCTAGAATGGGAACCGGTAGGCATCTCTGCCTATCACTACCTCAAGTCTCATATGGTGACAATAGGGAGGATTCCGTATGGCTCTCACCGAAATCAGATAAACATGCACATACCTTTTCTCTCAATCCAAACCTTGGCACAGCCTGGGAACCCTCACTGACTTCATGTACGACCTGTGGTCTCACTACAACGGTTTCAAATCTCAGATATTCCCTAGGGAGAAGTGCAATGTGCTTTGCTATCCTCAACTACTCAAGCACTCCCAAGGTGAGTGGCAGCCAAAGAAACATGTGTAGGGAGTTATCAGGTTTCTGGTACAAGCTAGAGACCTGCTAGCCTCTGCTGACCTAAGACAGAACCAAGTTCATTGTTCTGGAAGACCTTGTGCTGCCCAAGAAGGAAGGGAACATGCTTCGCTCACACCATGTCTCTCACCATTCTTTCTGTATTTCTGTATTGTTCCCTCATTTACACTTGAGATCACAGTGACTCCTATTAGGGAGTCTCTCTGTCTCTCAGTCTCTCTGTCTCTGTCTCTCTGTCTCTTTGTCTCTCTCTCTGTCTCTCTCTCTGTCTCTCTCTGTCTCTCCCTCCCTCCTTCCCTCCCCCTCTCTCATACACACACACACACACACACACACACACACACACACACACACTTAAATTCTCTTCAGTTGAGACCGTCCCTATCAATCCCAGGAGATCTCACTCACTAGACTCATTTCACAAACTACCACACAAAGGGGTAACTTCAACCTGCCAGTTTTCAGGGCTTCCCAGGGATACATAGACGAGGATCTGTAAGATGACCTTCCTTCTCTGTTTACCTTTGGGTCCAGAATATAGCTTTTCAAATATTTCTGTTCTGCTTGGATTTGCATGATGCTATTTGATGCTATTGGGGAAATATTAGCTTATTCCTTCCTATCAGAGCCCAGCAATCCTTTCTCACATGACATGAGAATGCTGCTCCTGGGGACGTGATATCTCTCATAACATTAGAGAATGTGTTTAATAGCTTTGTACAAACTAAAAGTTCTGTGTGGGAGTTTCTTGTCCGAGTGGGAATCTTTGTAGTACACCTCATATTTGGAGCTATTGGTCTTCTCAACCCTCTCATGTGTTCTCATATCCTAGGCTCTATGTTTTAAATTTTATTAGTAGTTTTTATTATTTTACAACTGCTTGGATGTGTACTATATATTTTTGTCCCTCCTCACCGTATTTCCCTATTTCCCCCTGCTTCTATCTATCCCCCGACTACTCTGCCTTATAACTTTGATTTTGTTTAATGTCCCACGGTTTCAACAGGGCTTTCTTTGTAATACTGACTTAGGCAGTAACTACCAGAGCTCAGTGAACTCACTGGGTACCTAACAGGAGTCCCCCTCTCTGTCTCTCTCTCTCTCTTTCTCTGTCTCCATATCACTCTCCCCTCTGTCTGTCTCTGTCTGTCTCTGTCTCTCTCCTTCTTCTACTCCTTCTCTGCCTTCTTCCCTCCTGGGGTCCATCAGTTGCCAACAGATCAGCAATATATAATAGGGCCCCATGAGTCCCTTCTCCTCCATTATTGGCAGTTACTATTTAGAAGATGTTACTTTGTAGCCCTCTGAATCCTCCCTCTTTTCCTTTTTATTTATTTGTAGTTTTTTTGCCACTCATCTGCAATGTTTCCTGAGCCTTATGGAGTGGTGTGAATGTCTTTTCTAGGGCTGAGCCCTTAACCTGAACTTTTATTCTCATTATATTGTACAGCCACTAGTCTTCACATTTATCTGTATTCAATATAAGGAAAGATTTCTCTGTTTGAAGCTGTGAGAGGCCTTTCTCTGTGGCTACAACTATAGATATTTGGGGGTTAGTTTGATGTTCTGTCAATTTGGCTAGTCACACAGGCTTTATTTTGACTCTGTCTCATGGACTAAATACTTATTAAAACCCTGCTAAACAGAGTAATTTCACCTCTGAAAACATTTATAAAACTGGCTCTCTGTCCTAAGTTTGCCGTGAGACAGAAAGAAGCTGTAATCAAAACCCTGCTAAACAGAGTAATTTCACCTCTGAAAACATTTATAAAACTGGCTCTCTGTCCTAAGTTTGCCGTGAGACAGAAAGAAGTTGTAATCCAGGAGAGTGACCCCAGGACACTTAAGAAATCAACCAACAAAACAAGCCCCCCTCAAGATGATTGGTCGATTTTATTGGCAGAATTAGATTTGTAGATCACTTTTGCTTATTTTCAGCATCAAAGCAGAAGTCTATGGTGAGTTCTATCTTTTCAATATTGTTGAGTGAAAGTTCCAATAACTTAGTGGAGGCTTATATCTCACTACTGAGTAGGAAGGCTAGCCTTTTCTTAGAATGTTCCTTGCCCTTTGCCCTTGCTTCCAGGCTTGGCTGCAGCTTCGGCTTTTTGTTGTTGTTGTTGTTACTTGTTTCTGTTTTTTGTCCGTCAAAGATTCATCATATTGACATGAGCTGATACTAGATCATTTTTTTTTGTTGACCTGGCCAAAGAACCCTTCACTTTTTCTTGTTGACATCAGCATAGGTTTTTGGATCCTGTAGGAACAAATAACATGGAAGATCATTGCTGAGAACCTGACAGTATTCTAGGAATCTTTCCTGCACTAGATCTTAGGTGATGATCTTCCTTGAATACCCAAAGATGAGGTGTGGGACCCCATCATACACTCCTAACATATTCAGGAAATTCCAGACCTCTTTCTCTGGGGCACAGTAATCATTTAATAGATCACATCTGTGCCCTGGAGAGGGAACTGAATGTTCCCGGTGAGAAGTCCCAGCTCACTGTCTACACTTCCATCATCCTGGAAATCCAGCTTTCTGATCAGGATGGACAACTGACCTTTAGGCTGACTTCTTTCAACTCAACGCCAAGTAATAAGAAACTTTTTTTGAAATCTCAGGGAATTGCTCCTTGAAGCATTTGTGGTGAACTTTCAGCATTACTTCCCTTCCTGAGTGCTGCTTGATTTTTTACTTGGAGACCATATGCTCCATCAGCATTCATTTCTTCCCCATTATATGACAAATATGTGGGGTACCAGCACAGGAGAGCCTTAGCGGTCCACTTATGTCCCCTCCTTTGTCCTTTGGCACTGCTAACAGACCTGTATTAGTCAGGGTCTCTAGAGTAACAGAACTTATAAATCTTATAAACTTATAAATCTCTCTCCATGTGTATATTATGTATATGTGTGTATGTACACGTACACACACACACACTCACACACACACACACACGTGTGTGTGTATATATATATATGAAGGAGGTTGATTGGAATGACTTACAGGTGCAGTCCAGCTAAAGCAAAAATGGCTGACTGTAAACCCAAAATCCAGAAATCTAGTAGTTGATCAGTCCACAGAACTGGATATCTTGGCTTGTCTTCTGTATATCCTGGAATCCCAAAGAAATGGACTGCAAGCCCAGTGAAAGAGTGACAGCAAGCAGGAGCAAAAGCTTCCTTCCTCCATGTAATATAGACTTGAGTGAAAGGGCTGGCCCAGATTAAAGGTGTGTCTCCCCACCTCAAGATCTGGATCAAAGTTCTTTGTCTTTGAAGATATGGGCATGGGGGAAAAATTCCTGAACAGAACATCAATGGCTTGTGCTGTAGGATCCAGAAATGACAAATGGGACCTCATAAAATTGCAAAGCTTCTGTAAGTCAAAAGACACTGTCAATAAAATAAAAGGCCACCAACAGATTGCAAAAGGATCTTTACCAATCCTAAATCAGATAGGGGGACTAATATCCAATATATATGTATAAAGAATTCAAGAAGATGAACTCCAGAAAATCAAATAACCCTATTAAAAATGGGGTGCAGTGCTAAACAAAGAATTCTCAACTGAGGAATATAGAATGGCTGAGAAGCACCCGAGAAAAGTGTTCAACATCCTTAATCATCAGGGAAATGCAAATCAAAACAACCCTGAGATTCTACCTCACACCAGTCAGAATGGCTAAAATGAAAAACTCAGGTGACAGCAGATGCTGACAAGGATGTGGAGAAAGAGGGACTCCTCCATTGTTGGGATTGCAAGCTGGTACAAGCACTCTGGAAATCAGTCTGGCAAATCCTCAGAAAATTGGACATAGTACTACCGGAAAATCTGGCATATATCCAGAAGATGTCCCAACCGGTAAGAAGGAAACATACTCCACTATGTTCGTAGCAGCCTTATTTATAATAGCCAGAAGCTGGAAAGAACCCAGATGCCCCCCAACAGAGGAATGGATACAGAAAATGTGGTACATTTATACAATGGAGTACTCCTCAGCAATTAAAAACAATGAATTCATGAAATTCTTAGGCAAATGGATGCATCTGCAGGATGTCATCCTGAGTGAGGTAACCCAATCCCAAAAGAACACATATGGTATGCACTCACTGATAAGCAGATATTAGCCCAAAAACTCAGAATATCCTAGATACAATTTGCAAAGCACATGAAAGTCAAGAAGAAGGAAGACCAAAGTGTAGATACTTCGGTCCTTCTTAGAATGGGGAACAAAATACCCATGGAAGGAGTTACAGAGACAAAGTTCCCAGCTAAGATGGGAGGAAAGACCATCCAGAGACTACCCCACCAAACCCAGGCACTTTTGCATATGCCAGAAAGATTTTGCTGACAGGACCATGACATAGCTCTCTCTTGTGAGTTTATGCTAATGCCTGGAAAATATAGAAGTGGATGCTCACAGTCATCTATTGCATGGAACACAGGGCCCCTAATTAAGGAGCTAGAGAAAGTACCCAATGAGCTAAAGGCGTCTGCAACCCTATAGGAGGAACAACAATATGAACTAACCAGTACCCCCTAGAGCTGTGTCTCTAGCTGCATATGTAGCAGAGGATGGTCTAGTTGACTATCAATGGGAGGAGAGGCCCTTAGTATTTCAAAGATCATATGCCCCAGTACAGGGGAATGCCAGGGCCAGGAAGAGGGAGTGGGTGGGTTGGGAAGCAGGGAGGGGAAGGGTATAGGGGGCTTTGGGGATAGCATTTGAAATGTAAATGAAGAAAATATCTAATAAAAAAAAGGAAAAATGTCATATTGAAAGCTATAATATATAACCAAAGGAACTGGTGCATACTCATTTATCTTAGGTGAAGTAAATTAGGCACATCAAGTATCCTGGCAGGTCATGTGACAAATGTGTAGTAGGACAGCCATCTCATCATTGATAGACAAAAGTTTGTCTTTAATCCTGTTCTGCTTCTCCATGTTCTGCACCATCAGACTCTGTTCTAAAACTAAGGTCCCCAACTCATCCCAGAAACATGCAGAGTGACAAGGCAGCCCACACTTTCAGGACAAGCTTCTGAGCCTTATGCATACAGAGAATGCCTGAGCCTCTGAAGACCACTCCACCCCTGTAAATCAAGTGTCATGAACCATTCCATGCCTCCACCACCTCCTTACAACACCTGGTATCCTTGACCCCTGACACACACTTACAATGTCCTGCACTAGGTTGCATGCAAATCTTCTTCTCTTTGGAGTTTAATTTTCAGCTTTCAGGTACACTTTTGTGCTTTCCAAGAACTTACCTCCCCCGATGGGAGAAGAAGCTGCAGGTAGTAAAGACTACAAGGTTACAACCTCTATCTAATACAGTGGTTGACAACCTTGCTTCTGTTATGAACCTATTATTTGGTCACTACTTCTTAACTCCCAATTTTGAGGTAACACAATCACAAAAGAACTCAAATGACATGTACTCACTGATAAGTGGATATTAGCCCAGAAACTTAGTATACCCTAGATATAAGATACAATTTGCAAAACACATGAAACTGAAGAAGAACGAAGACCAAAGTGTGGACACTTTGCCCCTTCTTAGAATTAGGAACAAAACACCCATGGAAGGAGTTACAGAGACAAAGTTTGGAGCTGAGACGAAAGGATGGACCATCTAGAAACTGCCATATCCAGGGATCCATCCCATAATCAGCCTCCAAACGATGACACCATTGCATACACTAGCAAGCGTTTGCTGAAAGGACCCTGATATAGCTGACTCTTGTGAGACTAGGCCGGGGCCTAGCAAACACAGAAGTGGATGCTCACAGTCAGCTATTGGATGGATCACAGGGCCCCCAATGAAGGAGCTAGAGAAAGTATCCTAGGAGCTAAAGAGATCTGCAACCCTGTAGGTGCAACAACATTATGAACTAACCAGTACCCCGGAGCTGCATATGTATCAAAAGATGACCTAGTTGGCCATCACTGGAAAGAGAGGCCCATTGGACATGCAAACTTTATATGTCCCAGTACAGGGGAATGCCAGGGCCAAAAAGTGGGAATGGGTGGGTAGGGGAGTAGGGGGGAGGGTATGGGGGACTTTTGGGATAGCATTCTAAATGTAATTGAGGAAAATACGTAATAATAAAAAATATTTTAAAAAAAATAGACACTTCCTTGCATTCCACAGAGGGTCTGTCAGCTTGACTTTGGCTTTGAGCAGGAACCTGCCTTGCAGAAATGGGGTCCCATCCCTTAAAACCTATTAGACTGCTTGCTGTGATACTGCAGAGAGAGATGATGTGCAACCCAAACTCTGTCTGCTGACTCAGCAGTGTGTGTCCTGGGTTCCTAGCAACTTCCCATGGTCATGGACCATGTGCTTCTAATATAGAATTCCCTCCCCTCATTACCTGAAGTGGAAGTCCAGTTATGCCTGTAAGGACCCATTGCCCATCCCTCACATTTCCAGCCAGAAAGGTGGTTGAGGGTTTTGAGGTAGCACTCTTTTTGCAACTGGTCCTCCTGTGGTTATTCCTGGTTTCTTCTCTCCTTTGTATCCATTAAAGCCAAGCCTCCTGGCTCTTACAGGGCATGGTCTCTCACTCCCAGCATCCTTCAGGAGAAAAATCAGAGTAGGCTTATCCTCACAGCTCAGACAAACCTAATAGCAGGTGTCAGTTCATAAACTCTTTGCTCTTAGTGTATCCTTTTATTAAGTGTTGCTATCATTAATTTCTTGAATTCAATTTTCTTATTTCTATTTGTGTGTGTACAACATTTGTGTCCATGGACATGTGAGTTTTGAGGCATGTAAGTAAAGTAAGAGGACAATTTCAGGGACTAAGTCCAATCCTCCCATTGTAGCACCCAGGGATTGAACTCAGGTTGTCAGTCTTATGGATCAAGTGCTTTTAGCAGCTGAGCCATCCTGTCAGTCCTGTATTTTTAAATCATGTTGATCCTTCTTTTATTGTAAGATAACTTCCTCCTCTCTCAAGAAACACAGATGGCATTGACCCTCTTTTGCATGGTACCTTGTTATAATCGACTTCTTTTCACATTCAACTATTCCACGTATAATTGTCTGTAGAGCACATTAGGGTAGGGATATTTGGGGCCACTTTGAGCCCACAGCTGTGGATACCATTTTTAAAAGGTCCATTTCAATGATTCTCTGGGCTAGTTTAAGTCCAAATTCAGGTAATAATAAAATAATCCAACCCTTCTAGATCCTGGGAGTATAGCTATTCCCTCCCACTCATACTAAAATCATACAGTAGAAAATTACTAACAGTTATGCTTGACTAATGTCCAACAGAGATGACAAGGTCATGTGTCTAATAATCTTTAAAAGAAATAGTCTGTGAAACATAGAGATAGTTTTAATTGAGAAAGATAGAAATGAAAGAATTAGAGGGAAAGATAAGACTAAATTTTCCCAACCACTCACCCAATGAGGAAAAATGAGGAAGAAGCATGTATCTGGGCAAACAATCTCTCCTCTGTGTTCCCTAAGGAATCTGTCATTCTAGGGTGTTGCACACTGTGATGATTTGAATGAGAAAGGCTCCACAGGCTCATATATTTTTCTGCTTTGTCCCCCATTGATGAACTGTTTAAGGGGGATTAGGGGGAATGGCCTTATTGGAGAAGGTGTGTCTCTAGAGATGTGTTTTTTGTCTCTGTCTCTGCTGTCTGTCTGCCTGTCTGTCTGTCTCTGTCTCTTGTGTGTTTGCCTGTCTCTCTCTGCCCCTCCTCTCTCTCTCTCTGTCTGCTACCTGTGGACACTGTTCCAGTGTCCTGCTTGTCTGCTTCTTGCCATGCTGATAATGAACTCCCTCTCTGAAACTGTAAGCAAGCCCACAATAAAATGCTTTCTTTTACAAGAATTGCCTTAGTCATAGTGTCTCTTCACAATAGAACAGGAACTAAGACCCTTGATCTTTCAAGGCCATATCATAGTTTCACTCTTGCTACTCTGAGTCTCCAGTGCTCTAATTATAAAGTAAGGGTCCATGTTTCTCACACAGTGCAATCAGAATTCTAGCAAACAGAACTATGAATAGTTTCCTAAAATCCTCATTCAAGATTCCCCCTCTGAGTAACTATCCAATGTGAGGACCCTACCTCTGCTGTACTTAGGTTGGCTTCTACAAGAAAATGATGTTAATAGATACAAAAACAGGATGCATAACAAGAGTATGGTTTGGCTGCATTATATGCATGATAAATAGGTTTGAATAATGTCATGCATTTGGGGTGAGTGTGTTTTCATTATTTATTAATGAATGATTACAATTTCCATCTTATTATAAATAATTCTTTAAAAAAAAAAACATTGCCTCACTGAAGCTATAACCAGATTCTTTTCTTCTGAAGTTCCAGAGAAGAGGTATGTCACTGAGAAGTTTGATGTGGAAAAGGGACACTACAAAATAAGAGTTTGAAATTAAAGGATGGACTACAAAACATCATACACACACAAAATTAAACAAAAACAAAACAATATATGCAGGATAACCCCTGTCTGTAAGACTAGTAGAACGGAGCTTGTTTTACAAAATAAGTTCAAGTCCTGCTTTATGTATGAATTCATACCATATCTAGACTTGAATAAAATAGATGAACAAGAAGATAAGAAAAGGGGGATAGGGAAAAAGATGAGAAAAAATACATAGAAATGAATAGAAAGAAAATAAACTCATGATTATGTCTTCTATCTTTTTCCTGGCCTGATTTATCAGGTTTCTTTGGAAGTATTTAAAAAATGGCTTAATCCAAAGCTATTTTGATCCCCTCATCTTTTAAATGTATATATCATAGGTATATTCTTATTATAACTAAATTTACTCTTTTATCTTTCTACATACTTTAGTTGGCCAGAAAGTTTGGATCATACCTGTAATCCCTGTAGTCAGGAATAAGAATTGGCAATCTGTGAGGCTAGCCTTGACTACATCAAAGTTCCAGGGCAACCTGGGTTACAGTGTAACATTCTGTTTCAATGACAAGCAAATATAAAAACCTCACATTGATTTTGCTGATCTTATTGCTCTTGCTCTAATTACATGCAGGAGTTTGAGTAAAGAAGTTTTATTGATTTTGATAGATTCTCAATAGAAAAAAAGTGACTTAAGAGATATAAGCTTCAGGTTAGATAAAAGAAGGTTATGGCTTTAGGTTATCCCACACACAGGTTAAAAGACAAACCGAGCTTGTCTTTTAACCAGCTTGCTGAACTTATGAGTTCAGAGACTCTTTGAGCTTCAGATTCTAACTCTGTGAAATGGTTTTGGTAAGTCTTGCCCTCCACAACTGGAAGAAGATAGATAATGAAATAAAGTACTTGCTACAGTGACTAGCATATTTCAGATTCTTTCCTTCAACTGTCGGATGACTTCAGTCTTTAATCAGTGAGTCCTCATCACCTTAGACTGGCTATAAAGAAAATGGGGGAGTCTCATCTAACAGCCCTGGTCTAAAACCTTTTCAGTGTGATAATGTAAGGCAGAGCAGGACAATTTTACGTCTCTTCTATTCAAAGGTATAATCTCAGCTTGGTCCTTACCCAGGTAACCCAATTTATCCCATCATACAAATGAGATAACCCCGTTTTTGAGCTTCTTATTATATCCTCTATCTGAAGCCTGCATTTTCTTTAGTCCCAGCAGGAAGAAGTGAGGGATATATTCTCTAGTGTCCTATTTGGCTTTGTGTTACTGTCTGACATTTCTATCACAGTGAAGAGATGTAACTGTAAAAGGCAACTGTAAAAGAAAGCATCTAATCATGGGCTTGCTTACTGTTTCAGAGGGTGAATCCATGACTAACATGGTGGAGAACAAGGCAGCAAGCAGGCAGGCATTTTCACTGGAGTAGTAGCTGAAAGCGTACATCTTATCTATAAGTTGGAGGCTGAGGGAATGAGGCTGTGTGACTCTAATAAAGCCACACCTAATCTTTTCCAAAACAGTACCACCAACTAGGGACCAAACATTCAAATATATAAACTTATGGGTACTACTCTTATTCAAGCCCCCATATTCTACTCCTTGTTCCCCATAGGCATGTAGTCATACCATAATGTAAAAATCATTTAATACAACTTCAAGAGTCCCCATAGTCTTTCACAGTCTCAATGTTGTTTCAAATTTCAAAGTCTTTTCTGATATGCAAGACAATCTCTTAATTATAAACCCTCGTTAAAAGAGCATATAAGGGCTGGAGAGATGGCTCAGTGGTTAAGGGCAGTGGCTGCTCTTCCAGAGGTCCTGAGTTCAATCCCCAGCAACCACATGGTGGCTCACAACAATCTAGAATGAGATCTGATACCCTTTTCTGCTATGTCTGAAGAGAGTGACGTTGTATTCACATGCATAAATTAAATAAATCTTTTTAAAAAGAGCATATAAACCAAAGATTTTTAAATCTACTTTTTACTTATTCACGTTACATCCCACTCACTGCCTCCTCCCAGAATCCTTCCCCCACCCCTTTTTCCTCTGAGTATATGGGGGCTCCCCTGAGTATCCACACACACAGGCATTTCAGGTCTAGCTATATTTGAGACTCTTGTCAGAGATAATGGGTGGATCTCTCTGTGACACACATTATATTCTGATATTTTGATACCCACAATTCTTCTATAATGTTTCTATTTCAGACTTTCTTTTGACTTTGTCTATGAGATTAAATAATTCTAGGAAATGTCCAACACTTTTAAATCTAATCTCACCCTAGTTTACCTTAAGAATGACTTCCTGTGCCCAGAGTGATGTGGGATGGAGAGCAGATCCAGGATGCTTAAGAAAAAAAAATATGTTCAAGTGATCATTCTCTTTTCTGGTAGAACTACAATAGCATCTGCCATGAGAGACTTACCTTCCAGAGTAAATAAGATGTCCATTGTGGTGTTGAGTGAAACAATGCTATATGTCAACTAGGCATCTGTTCAACTATAATGTATTCCCCTTCCTGACCTGAAGTATCTAATCATTTGAAGTTATATAACCTTGCAAATCTATATATGCACAATGCCATTAAATACTCATTTTTTATGAATTATGATTTCATTATTAAAACAGTTTTCATTACAATTATTTGGGGAATCAGAAAGCATGCAATGGGGGTCAGTCAACAATTGGTCCTTCCACCATGTGGATCCTAGAGAGAAAACCTAGGTTGTCAGGTATAGTAGCAGGTGCTGAGCTACCTTGTAGGCCCTCTGTTCTATTTTGGAACTCACTCTTTTGCTTCTAACTCCATAATGTGGGCCCAAGTACCTTTTTAATGTTTACCAAAATGTATATTGGAGTACTGAAATAACAGCCTCAGTTTTGGTTTTCAGGTTAGGAGTGAAGTCCTGTGGGATCTAGATCAGGGTTCTAGTATGAATCCTGCTACTTAGTATCCCTGTGAACTCCAGAATATTTGGATATTCTGTAACTCTTGAACTTTCCACTAAGAAGAAGTGAATTTAATAGTCTTTTTGATAAGGACCAAAAAGATTCATGTTGAACACAAGGCTTTGGTATCTGACTCATCCTGTATTCACTTATTGAAGACTGGTGTTCACTAATATGAGTATTTTGTGGTGTTTCATTGCTACTATCTACCAGGATTTTTTTTCATGTTTAACCTAAGAGATGCCATAAAATATATGGTTCTGGGGGCCCCAAACAGAGAGTGAAAACAACAAAAACATTCTGTAACAAGGCAAGGAGACATGGAAAATGTGGTTTTGATCAAGCACACATTTCCATTTCTTTAGGAAGCAGACCACATTTGACCCACACCCATAACAAGAGCTTCTTCTAGAACCTATAATTGCATAGGTAGCTGCTGTTTATTATTTTGCTAAACATCTTCAGGAAGACTATCCAAGAACAGATGTTCAGTTAAGTGCTTTGGTAAAAGATAAACCTCAAACGAGAAATCCAACTCTGTGATTTTGTTTCTTAGGTATCCTTTAATAGCATAAGCAAAGCAGGTATTGGTTTCTTATAAGTTTGAAAAAGAAAGAAAATATGGAGTAAAACAACATGAACTTAAAGTCTATTACTTTTTCTCTCAATTCTTTTCTCTCCTACTCCCAAGTACAATTATATTCTAATTCCATGTTGTCTTATGGTACATTGCCAAAGTTAATTATGAAATTTCAAATATTTCACGTCAAAACAAACTTTCATCCCTCAACTTGGTAAACAGCAATGAAGGCATAATCTATTGTATTATTTCTATGTAACTTCTGATTTCAAGTAAACACTATGATAAAAGACACTAAACAGTTTTATCCACAAGTAATTTGAGCATCACAAAAACAAAGATTAGCAGGCCCTTTCAATCACATGGTAGAGACTACCTTAGACATCACTAACATGTGTAGGGAGGCTGGACTTGGCTTTAGAACGTTTCTTGGCCTTAGATTTAGTGCTTCTCTGGGCTTCATCTCCAGCTTGGGCTCTAGCTTTCTCCTTCAAAGATTCTTCATGATTGTATAGATAGGTAGAGGAGCCAGGCTCATTGATGTGGCCCAAAAATTCCATCACCTTTACCCGGCTCGATTCAGCATAAGCTTTTGGACCCCACAGGAACTGATAGCATGGAGGATCACTATCAGGAACCTGGCGGTATTCTAGGTAGTTTTCCTGCACTAGATCTTCAGTGATGAGCTTCCTTGCATCCCCAAAGATGAGGTGTGGGACCCCATCATAGACTCCTAACTTACTCAGGAAGTGCCAGACCTCTTCCTCTGGGACACAGTAACCATTCAAATAGATCACACTTAGGAGAGGGATCAGAATGCCTCTAGTAGGAAGACCCAGCTCACTGCTCTCACTTCCATCATCCTGGAAATCTAGCTTACTGACAAGAATGTAGGTTTGACCATGGGGCTGGACTTCTTTCATCTCAAGGCCAAAAACCAGATCCACGCGGTTGGAGGCTTTCTTAAGGATCTCCGGGAACTGCTCCTTGAAACTTTTAGTGACAACATTCAGCATTTCTTCCCTCAGCAGGGGCTCCTTCTGTTTGTACTTGCTGAGCATGTACTCCATCAGCATCCCAGTCTTCCTTGTCAGAAGATCTTGCTGTGGGCTCTTCTTGGATTGCTGGGCCGCAGAGGAACTCACGTATTTCTTTCGTCGGCTCGTGGCACCCCTATCAGTGCTTTTGCAGGCAATGCAAATACTAAAAGTGGTGGTACCAGACATTTCTTGAAACAACTTGGCAAGGGTTTCAGAAGAAGTACTTGCCGCAGCGTCTCCAGAGGGCAAAGCAGAGGAAGAGCATGGCTCTTCCTCCTCTGGTGCCATGGTTTCAGTATCCTCAAGGTTCTGGAACTTAGTTTTGCTCTGGCGGCGTTTCTCACGAGCCCGGACCTTACTCTTCTGTCCCCTGGGCATGATGGATAGGGTCAGTGATAGCAGGCAGGAACAAACAGCAGAGCAGGTGACTTGGATACCTAGACAAAGAGAGTGAGATAATATGAGCATCTTAATTGTGTTTTGAATATATTGCCTTTTTAATCAATATCCCTTTAACTTTCCCCAAACTCACAGAGTTCTTGTTCTGATCAGCCTGCAGGTACTGCCAAGGCTCAGCAAGGCTCCTTGTCTTCCAGTGTGTGATCACAGCTCACTTATAGGATTATATTAACTCTTTTGAGCTTCTGTGCCCTCCTCTCTGAAGCTCTCATTTGACAGCTCAAAGGTTCCTTGTAGCCCTGAGGGAGACTGCTTCAGGGAGTTTCAGTTCCACTGCACTAACTGGGTACAGAGAGTGCTAAGAATTTAGCAAAGCCATTTCCATCTTGGGCACTTTGGGGTCTTCAATCTTCCTTCAGGTTCCTTACTTAGGCTCCCTGTAACACTGGCACCACCTTCTTCTAAACTTTTAGACTGAGGATATTCACCCTTTGTGCTAAAAAACAAAGAGCCTAGTCAAGTGTTAAAACTGGCAGCTCTTCTCTTTGCTCTCTAAAAGTGAGCCTGTCCTCAGAACTGTGATTATTGCTAACAATGCTAGCACGTTCATAACTTTCAATAGATCTGGGGCTCTAAATGGGCCTCTTCTTTCTGACAATGGTGACTCACCATAGGGTATTGTCCCAAATTCACTCCTTTCAGGCCCTGCATACCAAGGCTTACATGAATCTACTCCACTTGGCCAATCAGGCCAAGGTAGCTGATTTTGTGAAGCTACCTCTCAAGGAAATGAGACAGCACTTTACTTTGTCATATCCCCCAAGAGTCTTAAAAAGTCCTATACTACTTTCAACATTTCATTTTGTTCCCAGTCCATGTAACATACCTCTATGCTTAAATATTCTTAATGCTTTTCTCCTTTGCATATTTTGACTATACTAAATACTGTGTTTCATCATGAAAATTTACACACATATATTTGGCATTTTGATCATATTCTTCTGCTAGCTTCCTCTCTTTTCCCTGCTTCTTCTTCTTTTTTTTTTTAAACAGAGACTGTTGTTTCTCACAAACCTCTCGTATCTAAAATTGCATGTGGTTCTTAAATATATGATTAAATCCTTCTGTGTTTTCTTTGTTCTGCATCTTGTACTTTAAACATTGTATCACTACACAATTCAGGATGGCCTTGCTTTCAGAATATTTTCTCCTGTGTCTGCATCCCTCCCACATGCTCCCCTGGGTTGTCTAAATACAAGTTACTTGGGCCTTTTTAGTTTACGTCTTGCTTTTTTTTTTAAGTTTTCTTTTGAATTTTATTGTTTGGATTTTGTTTTCTTTCTTCTTTTTGGGAGTGAGGGAGCACTTTGACTTCCAAACTCCTGAGGATTTAGTAAAATTGTTCCATGTTTACTTGCCTAATCTGCACAGGGTCTTCTAGAGCCCAGTGCAAAGGTGGCAGAGTGTGGAAGCAGAATTGTTTAGAATGAGTATTCCTTATCACTCGTAGTTTAAAGTTTGATTTTAATTGTGGACATCACCATGCCATCTTCTGGGCTCCTTCTTAAGATCAAGCCCCCACCCCCACCCCCGTTCTGAGTGAGACCTAAGATATGTCACAACCCACGGCTTTCTCAGAACAAGCCCAGCAGCCTAGGGATGGAATTGAACGCAATCCCTGTGATTATCAGAAGAGTAGGCTCTTCTTAGTACATATTCTGGCTCCTTACCTTGACCGATGACTCCTTTTGGATTTGCCAGCAGCCGTTCTATGGGAGGGCATGCAGCAACTCTGCCAAGGGTGCCAACAACCCAGTTTATCCCCTCTGCACTACAGGAAGAGGAGGTAGATCACATCCGGTGAGGGGCTGGCTCTGAAGATTGACAGCAGATCCAGGTTGCTAAGGAACCACACTGTCAGTTCAATTTGGAAGGTAACCTGAAATTCCTCAGGTAAGTGACCGAGCCTTCTCAAACCTTCACACTTTCCTCAGTCCATGGCATACAAAGCTCCATGTGGAAGCCTCCAAAACCCAATTGCAGCCTATGACACCACTTTCCCTACTATGCATCCTTCTACTTCTTAAATCTCCTGAACCCCGTCATTTTGTATGTCTCCCTATATTGTATGACCTTTCCCCCTTTGGGGCTTTCATCTCAGCTTTAGATAAACATCTCTGCTTTCCCAGAGATAGAATAACAAGATTGAAATGTTGTATGGTGTATTCCAGTCAGGAACAGTTTCCACATGTCCCAGGATCCTCTCTTCTAACGACTCAAATATGCTAGCAGCAAACATTGACCCATTTCCTAATCCTTAGAGTCTAGAGATGACAGAAAGCTTTACAACTTTCTCTCTGGCCTCCTGGATATGGAAATAGAGTTAAGTCTTGTGATGTTCACCTACTTTCTACAGTGGTCTAGCAGACCCACTGTACTTCTGGAAGTCCTCCAGCCTCCACAGGAAGCCCACACCCTCCTAGGTCATAGAGCTTGTAATCCAGCCAAGCATTACATGAATGAATGTACAGCTGCAGTTTCTCAGGTCAGAGAACAGGACTCTGAGTCCCTATTTGAGGGCAATCCCTCTCATTCCCACTTAGAACCCTCCCCCCTTGCAGAATGGAGGTCCTGCACATTACATCCCATTAGATGCCTTGCTAGGACCTTCAGGGCAGAACTAGAGAACACCCCAAACACTATGTTCTGGCTGAACAAAGTGGATTCTGGGGATCCTGAAATTTCTTCTACTTTTCTGAGCCCATCTACACATTCTTTTTTTCCTTATAATTAAATTTAATTATGTTACTTATTCACTTCACATCCTGATAACTGCCTCCCCTTAGTCACCACATCTCCCCTTTCTCCTCTGAGCCAGTGGGGAATCCCCTGGGTATCCTCCCTCACTTCAAGTCTCTATGAGGCTAGGTACTTCCTCTCCCACTGAGTCCAGACAACATATCCCATAGACAGGTGACAGCTTTTGAGATAGCCCCCACTAAGGTCAAATGTCATGAGTGGAAGGAAGGCTTCAGTTGAGACTGGCGACTCAGCTCTCACAGATAAAGACACAATGCTGAGGTCTTGTTGTTCATTTTCTTTCTTTCTCTCCTTTTTAAAAATTAAGTTAGTTCTTTCATAATTTCACGCATATATACAAAGCATTCTGGGTACTGTTCCTCAACTCCTTCTTACCTCTATGCCCATTTCCCAGATTCATTTGCTTTTTATTGTGTGACTCTCTTAGAACAGATGCTTTCAGTATCCCATTCTTTTCAGGGGTGTCCCATGATGAGTGCTGGCGGGTCTCCTCACCTTGACTCCATATTGTGTCTTTTTGTATGTGAAGAGCCAAATTTACTCTCTTACATCTTGCTCATTATTCCCAGACATCATGCAGAAAAATCCAAGGACATAACTCAGCTTCATAGCTCCCCCTGTGTTCTCCCATAGTTAAGAATAGGACCTGGCCATGTGCTTCTTATTGCTCCTCGTGTGAGATCTTTCTAGTTAAGATTGCTTTCCCTCTGTTCTCCTGTTGGGTAAGCCAAATGAGTCTAGGGATGATTGTTTCTTAGGAGAGCTGATAGTAGAGTCAATTTTGCAAGGGACCCTGCTTTTCACCTTTCCCAAATACTGTTCCTTTAGCTTTCTTACTGAGTATCTAACAACCTCAGGATCATAGTCCTGCCGAACTGTAGTTACTACCTTAGGCCAATGTTCTGTTTCACCTCAAGGGAGATACCTAGTTTGAATGCCCTGCCTAAGGCATTTGAGGGTTGAATGCAGGTTTAGATGGATTGCTGAATGAGGCCATAATTTTTAAGGTGCAATGGTATATTTTTAGTATTCATACATAGAGTTCTTTTTATCCTTGTCTTGGAGATTTCTAGGAAAACGAGGTGTCCATGAAACCTCTTGAATACTGCTCCCACAATACAGTTGCCTGCTGGCATTCTGGATTTAATGTGAGGTGGGACTAACTCTAAGGTAAGGTGTTACACTCTACGCCACAGGTACTAGGGTGTCAGAGAAAAGTGATAGCAATGCATACTCTTTTATACCAATTAGTATAGGTTTGGTCGTACTCTGTTTTAATGGATTTACCTCAGTCATAAAAAGAATCTGTGCAGAATGCTTGCATGATCCCCAAATTTGCAATTTCTTGACATTGCTATATGGCTTTGTCATCAGGTGTCATCCTTTTTCTCTTTTATTGAAAGTTTCACTTATGGAAATATTTTGTATTTCTTTGTCTCTGTACTATAATGCTTTATGAAAAGAATTATTCAGAACCTTTTAATCAGATTTGATCTAAGATTAAGTAAGAACTTGATGGCTTTTAGTAATACTGCCAATTTCCCATAGGACTCTGGATACTCCATAATGGAGCAGCTGTATTGGACAATATTGTAAAGAAATGTGAATTAAGTGATGTAAGCCTTGCCTCAGGTGCAGAGTATGTGCAATGAATAGTGTGGACTAAGAATTCCCATTGAGAAGCTAGGCTTACTGCTGCTGTTAACTAGTCTTGTGAACCTGACCACATGCTCAACCCAAAATAACTGTAAACAGAGGAGATGCTACATAAGAAAGGAATAGCCAGTGCTTCTCCATTAGAGGATTTGTCATTGATAGTGCTAATGCTGTATGTGTATGTGTATGTGTATGTGTATGTGTATGTGTATGTGTATGTGTATGTGTATGTGTATGTGTATATGTATGTATGTGGAAGTATTGGCTACCACTCAGAATTCTTCTAAACAATAGATGTTTGGTTAATCTGGGGACAATATGAGCCAATCCAATGATCAAGAGATGAAGGTGAATACAGATTAATTTATTCTACATTGTGGAATAAACTCAATAAGTTCAGGTACCTACATATATTTTAATTTACAAACAGAAACACTAAATGGAATAAGGTAAAGAATTAACTGAGCATGTCAAGTAGACCTGGTCATGCATGTTTATCATCTCTACTACTTTGGAGGCTGAGGGAGAAGGATTAAAAGTTTAGGGCTATTCTGGACAACCTAGTGATATCCATGGCTTCAAAATGTTTTTAAAAATTAGTTAAAATTGGACTAGAGGTATAACTCAGTGATAGGGTGTTTGCATAGCATGAGTAAGACTCTAATCTCAGGACCAATATCATCTCCCACCTACAAAAAGACTTGGCCTCTCCATACATTTTTGTTTCTCCATTCACAGCTCTTTTTAATGTAGCATTTGAAGGGGCACTAGCAGACTTGAACATGTCAAACATTGCAGATTGTTTTTGCCTTACTTTTCTTCCCCATTTCCTCTACCTTACTAAACTCTTAGAATACCTTCCTAAAGCTAGCCACCAAGGTCTATTCCCTTATTTGTCCACTGATTCATTACTGAAACAAAACACCAAGTTGCAACAATCAAAATTAATTATTTGGCTAATATGTCCAATTAGGATTTACCAGCTCACTGTAGTATAGACTGTTTCCCTTTCCCCTTAAAAACCCATTCCTACAGAAGCACCCTCTGTTATTTGTATTGCTTTTCTTGCTTGCTGCTGCTATTTCTTCCTTTGTAGCCTCCCCCTCACCTCTGCTTGACCCTCCAGTGTAATAAATCTTGTTTGTGCCGAGCATTTGGTATCTAGGCATGTTCTGTACCAATTCGGAAGAAGGGGGTCACCTCTCTTTCCAAATTATTCCAAATTTCCAAGACAATGCTTATCTCAACTGTACTTCATTTTTTTTTTGTTTTTGTTTCTTTTTGTTTGATTTTTTTGAGACAGGGTTTCTCTGTGTAGCCCTGGCTGTCCTGGAACTCACTCTGTAGATCAGGCTGGACTCAAACTCAGAAATCTGTTTGCCTCTGCCTCCCAAATGCTGGGATTAAAGGCGTGTGCCACCACTGCCTGGCTAAACTCTTATTAATTTGTTAAATAACAATAAATGTGTGATCCATGTCATCCAAAATATAAGGTTTGGAGCTAAGTAAATCATCCTTTAAAGCCAGGTGTGATGACAATTGTTTAAAATCCCAACACTAGGAAAGTTGTGTCAGGAGGACTGCTGAGAGTTCAAGAGCAACCAGTGACACCTACTGACTTCTTAGCTAACCTGGGCCACAGGATGAGACCCTATCTCAAATCAAACTCTTATGTTAAAAAGCAAAAATTAATACTATCAAGGCATAAATAAATAAATGAATAAAGTACCAATACATATCGATGACACAAAGAATGTATGTTGTGGGTACTTTTATGATATAAACTAGATATAATAAATAATATAGAAATAACTAGATATAGTAATAATAATATATAAATAATGCTGTATTGTTTAGAACTGTTTTGTAGCAGTTTCCTCTGAGACTGAGATACTCCATCACACAGGAAGCTCCTTAAGCCATAAAGTAAACAAGTTAAACAGCTCCAGGAAGCCCTGAAAATGATCATGTTCATTAGGCTCCTCTCTCCCAGAATAAACAATAAAAACTGCTGAGAGTCTTTCTCAAGCAAGCCAAGCTACCAAGATTCTGAGACTAGACCAGCTTACTGAAAAAGATTTAGACCAGTGAATTACCTGGAAAGGACACTACCCAACTTGTTGAGCTGCCTGTAGGCTGTACACTGTCCTCCAGGTCCCCAGAGTTGGTGACCTATATATATGTCACATATACTGAGGTGGGTTGACTTTGAGTCATTTCTGCTCCTGTGAGTAACTCCTCACCTAAAATGCTATAAATAACCTATTGGTTCATTAACTTATACTTTGATGGTATCTGTACTTTGGTCTGTGGTAAATCTCTCTCTCTCTCTCTCTCTCTCTCTCTCTCTCTCTCTCTCTCTCTCTCTTCTTTTTTTTTATTTTAAGCCTACAGGCACCCAGTATTCCAAGGTTGTCTCCCATCCAAGTACTAACCAAGCCTGACCCTGCTAAGTTTCTGAGATCAGACGAGATCAGGTGCATTCAGGATGGTTATGGCTGTAGAGTGAATTTCTTATCTGCAATGTGTAGGCATGTGTGTAGTGTCACCCCAGGAAAAGTTTTTTCATACAACATAAAATCAATGACCACAAATTTCAAGGACAAAGTGAAAAATTTTCACAGTCTTTATTGAACATGGGAGAAGCTGCTGGACATGGCTCTAGAACATGCCTCAGTTTTGACAGTAGTGTCAAGCATGTCTCCAAATTTCCTCAGGATCTCTCCTATCTCTCAGAACTTCTCACTCCAGAATGGAGGTCCAGATATAATATTAGTATTGGGTCAGAAACTTTTTAAAAGTATTTATTTATTTACTATATGTGAGTAAACTGTAGCTGTCTTCAGACACACCAGAAGAGGGCATCAGATCCCATTACGGATGGTTGTGCGCCACCATGTGGTTGCTGGGGGTCAGAAACGTTTAAGCCTTTCAGTTTCCTGCTTGAGTATGGGCTCTTGAACCCACAAGTACTAAAAATGTGGAAGGCCACTACTACACACTTGTTGATATTCCAGTGACCTTTTCTGGACCAAATCTTTAGCTTCCTGGGATCCCTAAAAGATGAAGTACTTCTCTCTAAAATTTATAGTCATTTTATTTAGCTTTTACAAGATTATATTCTCAGTAGACTCAAGTCATCTGGAAGCTAGTCTTGTCCCTGTAATAAGAGAACACTTTCTGATAATAGGTATAAGTTCAGAATTCTGACAGGGGTATAAAAATGTCCTAGCCCTTTTACTACATCTTTGAAGACCATTTGAATAAGCTTGAAGGTTCTCCTGGGGAACTCAGAAATTATTCTTTACATTTTTATGACATTTTCAGCATGTCTCTTTCATTGGATTCCTGAGAAGAAGTCATTCACTGATAAAAACCATTTTCTAGTCTAGAAGAGAGCTGAGAAAGTTCTCAGTGTTTGACAAAGCCTGCATGCTTCTTTCACTTTCTAAATTCTTCTCCCTGAGCTCTTAGTACTCATCTTTGAAGCATTTCATAAGACAATAGGCACTCTGGGATTCTGATTGTCCTGTGAGTTAGTAACTTGTCCTTAGAGTTACTGATATTTCTTGCTCACAGTCATGATATCTTTTTTGTGACCACAAAAAAAAAAGCATGGCAAATTCAGATGATAGCCTAAGAAAAAAGAAGTAGTTAAATAACGTTAGCTAGTGCATTCAACTGTGTTGATCTGACTAGTGCATCTCCTGTTGTTGTTGTTTTTGTTTTTTTTTGGTCCCCCATAAGTACTTAGAGGGGGAAGAAAGAAGGCTTTTTGTTGTTGTTGTTGTTGTTGCTGAGTACTCATTCAACCATCTAGATTTTTCTAGAGAAAACATTTGAATTCTATGAAGTTTCATCAGTTTTACTTTTGGTGATTTCCAGTATTCATTGCAACTCCAGGTAATTCTTTTAATATTCATTCTGTGATCTAAAATCATTTTCCTTCAGGTCATGGTCATTTTTCTAAGACCTCTAGTGAGGAGACATTTCATGTGACCTCTTCTTCCTGTTTCACCACAGTGTTGACCACTATGCTGCAATTTTATATGGCACCATTTGTTCTAATTTTATTGAGCTCATCAGTCAGGGCTTTTAGCTTGCTTCATAAAAATAACATGGATTTTTCTTTCCTGCTCTAAGATAATGAAACTATAAAGCTTCTGTAAGGCAAAGGGCACTTGTCAATAAGACAAAATGGCAGCCTACAGATTGGGAAACGATCTTCACTAACCCTATGTCCAATAGAGGGTTAATATCCAAAATATACAAGGAACTCAAGAAGTTAGACTCCAGAGAACCAAATAACATTATTAAAAAACAAAAAATACCCACGAGGAACAGAGCTAAACAGAGAATTCTCATCAGTGGAATCTCAAATGGCCTAGTAGCACTTAAAGAAATGTTCAACATCCTTAATCATCAGGGAAATGCAAATCAAAACAACCCTGAGATTCTACCTTACACAAATCAGAATGGCTAAGATCAAAAATTCAGGTGACAGCAGATGCTGGTGAGGATGTGGAAAAAGAGAAACACTTCTCCACTGCTGGTGGGACTGCAAACTTGCACAACCACTCTGAAAGCAATCTTGCTGTTCCTCAGAAAATTGTAATATGAGTTTTCTAAACCTATATTACTATGAAAAACATGCCCCTCTGACATTTTTCAATATTGTGTATTGAAGCTTATTCAGAGATTAAATTGTGGATTTTTTTTGTGTGTTTGTGAGAGTGCAATGATTCCTGAATGAAAGAAGTATACAGTTCAAGCACATTTTCAGAACCAAACATCTTTAGTGTCTATAAAGATAATATCCAAAGTGCAAAGATAATTCAATAAATGACATAAAATATCAATTGTTTTCTAAAACTTCAACTGAGAAACTCAATAAAGTTCTATCACATATAAAATATACTTCAGATGTCTGATTATTAAGATATATAGTCAAAAAAGTGATGTTAAATACATGTCACTCTAGATCCTCCTTTCCAAAAGATTCCTTGCTAAGACTATTGTAAACTAAAGCACATGCCTAAGTTCTCCGTTCCACAGCTAAACTTCAGGGAGCCTAGCTAAAAAGGTTAAGCTCAGGGCAAATATTTCTCCTCAGCTGAGAAGGAGAACATTTGGAAGGGAAAAAGTAATATCTTTTGAAATGGCTTTATTTAGACAGAAGCAGTACCATGAGATTGTAATAACATAGAAGCCACAGAAGTATTTGTATTTTATCCAAATGATATACAGCATATAAGGTATACAGTATATACTTCCCTCAAAAGACCGTTTCATTCTGGCTCCATCTGTACAAAGAGACTGAAATGATTGATATCTTTTCTCTCTGTTTAATAATGATTAATTCAGAAAGCATAGATAGAGACACTGTGTAGGAATAAAGTACCATATATCTGTCTGGAAAAGAGAAAGTCGGAGACTGGGGTTGGGGACACAGTAATGTTCAGACATGGTATATAGAAATCTAAACCAATTTGGGAGAAGCAGATCCTTCTTTTTCCTTAGACTTCAAACAAATTTACAAACTGATTTCTCAAAAAATGTGCAAAACAATAAAAAATTATTTATTTTATGTTTTGGACTTAAAATGTTAGGCAATTAGATAGGTGTTGAGCCTATGGAGTTACTTTGCTCAATACTATATTTCAAAACATTATTAAATACAAGGAAATGAAATGTCAAAAGATAGCTGACATTTTAAGATGCAGCAGATGAATAACATATTTAAGACTTACCTATCACATCTGAGCAATTTTAGTAGTTGCTAGTGCCTACAACTCCCAGTGAAATAAACCCCAATGAAAGTCATTCCTATATTGCATTAGAAGTATTCTAGCTAGCTAATAAAGATATCACATATAACCATTTCTAAAATTTGTTCCACCAGCATACACTTTAACAGTGTCTCATCCAATGGCTTCTAGAATTTTACTATTTTTTCATAGTAATCTGGCCATAATATTTGCCTAGATAAAGTTTTAATATGCTCTAAAAGTATCAGAGAATTGCAGCAAAGCATTGTGATTTTCCTAAAAGAAATTGCAACTGAAATGCATACACAGAGTAAGCACTACAAAGAGGAAACAACTTCAAGTTTTATAATTTTGTGCAACCACATGCTATTCTTTTATTATAGAGGAAAAAAAAACTAAGGAAGACATTTAAATATCAGTGTAGAAATGTATTTCAATTTTTAAGTGCCAGTTTATTGTAAAGAACATGTATATTTCTTCTACTGGAGATTTTCACTTCAGAACAAAAGCCTCTTCAAAGGTATTGATGTCCATTGTTCAAGCTCATCATTGAAATGGGGCAGGACAGTTTAAAATAACCTATAAAGCCAAGTTATCAACATAGCAAAATCTATCCCACTCGGAGCTAGCTGCTCTTTTTAGGCTGATTTTTGTTTGTGACTAGAAAACTTTAGAAGGTGCCCAAAACAAAACAAAATAAAACAACAATAGCAGCAACAACAATGTAGCATACACGATCTATGAACAGTGACAGAGCCAACTGTCTAGTTACTTCTTTTCAGTTTGCAGATAGGTTAAGAAACTCAACTCCTTGCTTCTTTTCTTCATCCACTGACTATGCCTTCATTTAACTGCTGCAATTTTTTGCTTAAGCTGTTGGCAATAATTCTCCTCTTTAAGAAAGACACCTATGGTCACTTGATCTTCGACAAGGGAGCTAAAACCATCCAGTGGAAGAAAGACAGCATTTTCAACAATTGGTGCTGGCACAACTGGTTGTTATCATGTAGAAGAATGCAAATCGATCCATACTTATCTCCTTGTACTAAGGTCAAATCTAAGTGGATCAATGAACTTCACATAAAACCAGAGACACTGAAACTTATAGAGGAGAAAGTGGGGAAAAGCCTTGAAGATATGGGCACAGGGGAAAAATTCCTGAACAGAACAGCAATGGCTTGTGCTGTAAGATCGAGAATCGACAAATGGGACCTAATGAAACTCCAAAGTTTCTGCAAGGCAAAAGACACCGTCAATAAGACAAAAAGACCACCAACAGATTGGGAAAGGATCTTTACCTATCCTAAATCAGATAGGGGACTAATATCCAACATATATAAAGAACTCAAGAAGGTGGACTTCAGAAAATCAAATAACCCCATTAAAAAATGGGGCTCAGAACTGAACAAAGAATTCACACCTGAGGAATACCGAATGGCAGAGAAGCACTTGAAAAAAAAAATGTTCAACATCCTTAATCATCAGGGAAATGCAAATCAAAACAACCCTGAGATTCCACCTCATACCAGTCAGAATGGCTAAGATCAAAAATTCAGGTGACAGCAGATGCTGGCGAGGATGTGGAGAAAGAGGAACACTCCTCCATTGTTGGTGGGAGTGCAGGCTTGTACAACCACTCTGGAAATCAGTCTGGCGGTTCCTCAGAAAACTGGACATAGTACTACCAGAGGATCCAGCAATACCTCTCCTGGGCATATATCCAGAAGATGCCCCAACAGGTAAGAAGGACACATGCTCCACTATGTTCATAGCAGCCTTATTTATAATAGCCAGAAGCTGGAAAGAACCTAGATGCCCCTCAACAGAGGAATGGATACAGAAAATGTGGTACATCTACACAATGGAGTACTACTCAGCTATTAAAAAGAATGAATTTATGAAATTCCTAGCCAAATGGATGGACCTGGAGGGCATCATCCTGAGTGAGGTAACACATTCACAAAGAAACTCACACAATATGTATTCACTGATAAGTGGATATTAGCCCCAAACCTAGGATACACAAGATATAAGATATAATTTGCTAAACACATGAAACTCAAGGAGAATGAAGACTGAAGTGTGGACACTATGCCCCTCCTTAGATTTGGGAACAAAACACCCATGGAAGGAGTTACAGAGACGGAGTTTGGAGCTGAGATGAAAGGATGGACCATGTAGAGACTGCCATAGCCAGGGATCCACCCCATAATCAGCATCCAAACGCTGACACCATTGCATACACTAGCAAGATTTTATTGAAAGGACGCAGATGTAGCTGTCTCTTGTGAGACTATGCCGGGGCCCAGCAAACACAGAAGTGGATGCTCACAGTCAGCTAATGGATGGATCATAGGGCTCCCAATGGAGGAGCTAGAGAAAGTAGCCAAGGAGCTAAAGGGATCTGCAACCCTATAGGTGGAACAACATTATGAGCTAACCAGTACCCCGGAGCTCTTGACTCTAGCTGCATATATATCAAAAGATGGCCTAGTTGGCCATCACTGGAAAGAGAGGCCCATTGGACTTGCAAACTTTATATGCCCCAGTACAGGGGAATACCAGGGCCAAAAAGGGGGAGTGGGTGGGCAGGGGAGTGGGGGTGGGTGGATATGGGGGACTTTTGGTATAGCATTGGAAATGTAAATGAGTTAAATACCTAATAAAAAATGGAAAAAAAAAAAAGAAAGACCCCTATGGAGAAAGTAGTCCTAATATTGCATAGAATATTAAAGAGCAAGGATAAAAGAAAAAAATCTAGCGTCACAATTTGAACTTCAGATTTTGTCAGTGACTGACAGAGAAAATATAGTAGAAAGTGCATGGATTTTTCCCTCCTAGCCTTAACATCAATTAAACACGCAATGGCCATGTAACCTGAACACATTATATACTTATTTAATGAAGCTGATTTAGTGCGACATTTTTTGAATAAAAGTTAGATATCTAGATTAAATGTTTGTGCACTACAAATGGGGGGCTTTAAACCTTTGATTATGTCAAATACATTACCCAAGCCAGAAACTCATAGAATTAAGGTTTCCATGGCTTTACATTCTTGATTGAAGATAGCATATATCAAAATGTGGAAAACCAAAACTGATTTCATAGAAAGAATAAACAAAGCTAGTTGTTCCTTGATAACAAAACCCAATGAGTATCTGAAATCCAGAATACATTAAATGACAAACAAAAGATTCAAGAAGTATAAAAATAACAGTGAGAATCTCACTCAGAAGAGGAAACTAAATAGTCATCAGAGGTGGATGGAGGGAAGGAACTGGGTAGGAGAGAAGGTGAGGAGGGGAACAGGGATGGCAGTCAGGTATGGTGGATGGGGAAAGACAGGGCTGGGATTGAGAATGGAAATGGGTAATGGGGACATCTCTTGTGAATAGCTGGAGGTCTGTGACTGGAGAGGACATGGGGAGGCTATGGGGGTGACCCTAACTGAAATTCCTACCAGAAAGGGATATAGAGACTGAAGTAGAGACCTCTTGGTAGACTTCTAGAGGAAGCTAGGCAGGGCTTCCAGAGGAAGCTAGGCAGGGCTTCCAGAGGATGGAGGGAGACATCAAACTACCCACAAAATCTTCAACCCCAAAATTTGTTTTTCTTACAATCTGTACAGGGATAAAGATAAAACATAGATTGAGGGAACACCCAACCAATGACTGTCCCAACTTGAGACCCATCCCAGGCAAAAGATCCAACACCTGACACTATTACTGATACTCTGCTATGCTTGCAGACAGGAACCTAGCATGACTGTCTCCTCAGGGGCTTCATCCAACAGCAGATGGAAACAGATGCAGGGACTCACAGTCAAATATCAAGCAGAGCCCTGGGAGTTTTGTGGAACAATAGGGAAGAGGAGTGAGCAAGCTGGAGGGGGGTCGAAGACACCACAAGAAGATTCACAGAATTAAGTAACCTGGGACCATGTAGGCTCACAGAGACTAGGCCACCATCCAGGGAGCATGCAGGAGCTAGACCCAGACCCCCTACACATTTGTAGCAAATGTGCATCTTGGGGTTCTTGAGGGTCCCCTAACAAGTGGAGTGGGGGCTGTCTAGGTCTCTGTTTGCTTCCATTGGACACTCTTACCCCTACTTGGACTTCCTAGATGGGCCTCAGTGGGAGAGGATGTGCTTAGTCTTGCTGGGAGTATGTGTCTCAGGGTGGTGTGGTACCCAAAGGGGGCTCTCCTTCTCTAGAGAAGGGGAGGAAGGATAGGGAGAAGAATTTGTAAGTATGGCACTTGGAGTTGTGACAGGAGGGCGGTTATGATCTTGGCATATAATGTGAATAATAAAGTTAAATAAATAAATAAATAAATAAATAAATAAATTTGAAAGAGTAGGAAAATAAAAACAGTTCTTATTTAAAAAAAAAACAGAGACAAGTATAAATGCTGCTGAAATAAAAGAAGTTCAGTTGCAGCATGCATTCCCCAGAAACCCACAGGCCACTTAGGACAGGTGAGTAATCCCAGCCCCAACTCAGTAGCAGACCACTTGCTGCAATCATCTTGCATATCTTTTCCTACAGCCTTCCTCTCCACTTCTCCTGTTTTTCCAGCATCCAACTATAGCAGGCTTTCTCTGTGCACCTATCAGTCAAGCATGCTGGAGAAGCAAGTAGGCCAGTGAAGCAAGTAGATAAGCTTTAGCTCTTTACTCTCTCTCCACTCCTCCAAATCCAATCCCCCCCAATCTCATCCCATGCCTATGGCAGACTGATGGTTGGTGTCTCTACTCACTCTGCCTCATTCCCCAGAGGACTAAATATATCCTGGTGGAACAGCCTGCTTTCCTCCCTCCTTTCCCCCATTCCTACCCCTTTCACATTCTTAAGTGTTACTTTTCAGTACCTAGAAACACATTTTACCCAGAATCTTCAGTGGCCACACCAAGAAGGATCCCCTGAACTCCCTCCCAAGCAATGCTTAACCACCAAAATTTCCAAAGAACCAGAGAGGGCAACAAAATCTGAGGAGAAAACACCTACTCCAAAAAGACATGACCAGCATCTAGAATTGCAGTCATCCCAAACCCAGATGCCTAGACACTATTGCAAAAACACCATAAATAACAGCTAAGACAGTATGTCTTCACTAGAGCCTAGCAATCTTACCAAAGCAATTCTGGAGTATTCAACATAGCTGAATCACAAGAAAAAGATCTTAAAACCATCGGTATGAAGATGATTCAATAATGAGGGAATGATTAAGGCCCTTAAAAATATATAACACAAACAAAAAGTAGAAGAAAATAAACAGTTCAAGACCTGTTAAAGGAAATAGAATTAATAAAGAATGCTGAAACTGAGAAAAATTTGGAAATGAAAAATTTGGAAAGTAACAGGAACTTTGGAGGCAAGCCTCACCAACAGAGAAAAAGGATGGAAGAGAGAAGCAGAGACATTGAAAACACTAGAGGAGTAATGGGTAGCTCAGTCAAAGAAAATGTCAAATCTTAAAAAAAGAATCCTGATATAAAACATCCAGAGAATCTGGGAGCCTATGTAAATATCAAATCTAAGAATAATAGAAATAGAGAGGAGAGAAGAAACCCATGTCAAAGACACAGAAAATATTTTCAAGAAAATCATAGGAAAGCAAAACTAAACAAACAAACAAAAAACCCAGCCCTTACTTAAAGAAGAAGATGCCTATAAAGATATAATAACCACACAGAACACCAAAATAGATGGGCCCAGAAAAGAAAGTTCCTTGGCATAAAATTATCAAAATACTAAACATGGAACAAAGAAAGAATATTAAAAGCTGCAAGGGAAAAATAATAAGTACCACATAAAGGTAAATCTATTAGAATAATACCTGGCATTTCAATGGAGAATCTAAAAGACAGAAGGGCTAGGACAGATGTTTCACAGATTTTAAAAGAGTACAGATCCTAGCCCAAAGCAACATTTTCTATCATCATAGATGGAAAAAATAAGACATTCCATGATTAAAAAAAAGAAATTTTCTCATACTATGGAAGATTTATTTTGAAATAGTTGTCTTTTAGGAGAAAATGGAAGAAAAATCTACTATATCATTTGAATCAAAATATTCTTATGCTTGAATTAAGTATAATGTTTTTGATGATTTATTTAGTTATTTACCTATTTATTCTTAATTTATTCTTTTAACTTTTTCACTTTATATCCTGCTCACTGTCCCCCTCCCGGTCACCTCACACACAATTCTTCCCTCATACCCCCTTCCCTTCTCCTCTGAGTGTGTGGAGGTCCCTTAGGTATCCTCCCATCTTTGAACTTCAAGTTTCTGTGAGGCTTGGCACTTCCTCTCCTACTGAGGCCAGACAAGGGAACCCAACTAGTAGAACATATCCCATGGACAGGCAACAGCTTTTGGATTATCCCCTGTTCCAGTTGTTCGGGACCCATATGAAGACCAAGATGCACATCTGCTACATATGAGGAGGGAGGCCTCGGTCCAGGCTGTGTGTGGTTTTTGGTTGGTAGTTCAGACTCTGAGAGCCCCAAAGGTCTGGGTAAGAAGATTCTGTTGGTCTTCCTATGGAGTTCCTATCCTCTTCGAGGTCCACAATCCTTCCTCCTGTTCTTCCACAAGTGTCCCCAAGCTCCATTAACTGTAAGTGTCTGCATATGTCTGAGTCAGCTGCTGGATGGAACCTCTCAGAAGACAACCATGTTTCAAAAGACAACTCTTGTCTGCAAGTATAACAGAGAAACATTAATAATGGTTAGCCTTCTTGGTACTGAAAGGTACTCTTCATTTCTACTAGCCCAGGAGATGAGGAGATAGGTGAATCATCCACAGTCTTACTCAGCTGTGGATCCTGTCAACTGCAATAATAACTTGTATGGCAAGATGTACCCATGGGTGAAACAATGGCATAAATGTTATGGGGGGTTACCAACTTCTTTTTGGTTGGATTTAAGGTGTGCTCCACATGAGGAAGCACATAGTTGGTATTATTAATTTGGTCAAGAACCTATGTTGGGGAGCTCACAGATCTCAGAATAAACATATTATTGTTATTCTATATAAACAGGCATATAAATGGACAGAGTGGAAGATGGCCTTCTTCATGTGCCTGAGTTTGTATCTTTATCAATAGATTAGTGCAGCTCCTGGACCTTTTCAGAAAAGTTTGTTTGTCCAATGGATTTTGGTTAACACAGAAACTCATAACTAGTCAAAGTACAGAGAATAAGACTCAGTGGAGCCACAAATGGGTCGCCTCTATCACAACTGTTCACACGGCTTAGAAACCATCATGGAAAAGTAGGCAGAAAGTTTGCAAGAATCAGGGCTCAGAGAGGATTCAAGTAATGTCTTCTGGATATTACAGGATCTCTGAACGGATGATCTCAAACCGCTGTGGTTACCTCTACACAATCCAGCCAGCCAAGATTCTAGTGTGGAGTGAGAACTGGCTTGGAAGCCCCAACCCTGAGGGATCTACTGGCATTTGGTTCATAGGAGAAAGTTTTCTTTAAGGGTGTGGCTCCTGGTAGGTTTGCCATACTCCAGTTGTTGGCCACATACCCATGAATATATGGGCAGCAGAAACTGGATTTAATAAGTTAATGAAAGAAAACACAAGGACAGAAAGTGGTGGTGAGGGGAGTAGAGGTAGATCTGGAAGGAGTTATAGGAAGGAGTAGGGGCAGGAGTAATATAATACACTGAATTGTCAAAGAATGAATAAAATATTTAAATTAGAATTAAATTTACTAAGTTTTACATGCTCACTTTAAAATATTTCATGTAGCTCCAATATTTATCAGTATAAATGTAGAAAATGTCCATCAATACAGAAAAATATGTGGGATTGTACTGATCTATACACATTTCTCATTTCCCTTGTTTTCCTTTCCTTCTTCTGTCTTAATTATTCACATTTTTTTTTTACTGTGAATGTTAGATTGCAGTAAGTCAGATCATTTGTATTTACTATTACTGGCTCCCAAGCGCTGGTTATACTATGGGGGTTAGGGTCCTGAGTCTCTCCACTTAGATGATAAGCTTGTAACAGTTGATTGTTGTTGGGAGAGGAAGAGTCAATCAAGCACCAGTGTAGTGCCCCACACATGTCCATGCGGGAAGTAATAACTAGACTTAGAGTTTTATATTTTTAAAAGACATGAAGTTGTGAGGGATGTGTGTTGGAGGAAGAAAGTAGAGTAGATATGGATTAAGGGTACACTGAATGTATGTGTATTTCAATGATTCATAACATGCTTTATTCAAAAAGTTCATATTCATTAAATACTATAAGTATATGCATAAATTATAAACACTAATTTGAAACAAAATAGGTCAAGTCTCATCTCTCATTTTTTTTTCTATGTTTCTATATCATAGACACAGGTGACCGTGTGTAGAGCTTCTACCACCTCTGGCCTTCATTATGGTATAATGATAGAATGGAGATCCAGACCAAGAGCATATTATTGTGATACTAAGTAACAGATACAGCCAGTGCTGGAGTAGTTTGATGGATAGCAATAGATGCCGGAATTTCACCACTATAGGCTATGAACCCCCTACTTTTGCAGTAACTGGTGTTAACACTGCCTTCATCCTCTGTGATGCTGCATCTTCTACTACTGTTGTGGTAAGCCTACTTCTGTTCTAACAGCTGCAACTGTCACTAATCTAGTAGATAAAAATCCCTTGAGGCTTGACAAAACTTCCTTGAAGTTTTCTTTTAGCCTCCTAAGGTACTGGTAGTGCACACTTTCATCATCTCTCTCAGCTCATGCACACACATGAGATGTTTGCTGAGCGAAGTGCACACCTTGGTGTTGAAAGTAAAAAATAAAATAAAGACACGACTGTAGAAATGCTGTGATCCTGTGAAGTTGCCCACTGCCTGCAGGAGACTGTCCCTTTTGCCTATGTACTTCATTTCTTGCATCCTCAGAAAGCTGATCTGGGAACTTTCTCTGTTGCACAGTCTCCCTTGTGCTCAGCTACAAGCCTCAGTGATGCTTTTGGTGATATTGCTTTGCCTTTTCATGATTTTTATCTCAGATTGAACAGAAGAACTCCTAGCTGAGCTGGTAGAACTAAGAGCTGATAACACTTAGAGCTGAAAGCTGGGAACATCAAAAAGAGCTGTACTTTTATTATTATTTCTGTTTGAATTGAACAAAAGAACCCTTAGCAGATTGGTAAAAACATCTTTTAAATAAACAATGGTATAAGCTTCAGTTTGACAGATATAATACTAAGTAACAGAAAGTTCTGGGTCATCCTTGCTAGAAGATGCCTCTTTATTAATATCTATTTGGACTACCACATGCACAAAGAACCTTATTTTTCTAGAATAAGGACTGTAGTTAAGTGTCTATTTGCTTTTCATTCAAGTGTTGATCAAAATAATTGTTAAATTATATAAGGTCACTATAAAATTAGTCAAGTCCTACCACAAAGAAATTTGTGAACTTCTAAGAAAATATGCAGATAATAGAAAATATTAAATGTATGTTTTGAATAAGTATACAAGTAAATGGAGATTGATGACATCACAGATGATTTGGGGTGATTAAAAAATTTGCTGAGGATATAGCACTGAATCTTGAAGAACAGTGCATAAAAGCCTTTCCTAGATGAGAAAAAGTAAAGAAAAATGAGCAGAACACCTTGTCATATTTTGGAGCATTACAAGATCAAAAGGTAAATTAGCTTTGCTAGTTGCAAAGAAAGATGAGTTGGCTACCAAATACTTGATACTGGTTCATAGTTGGAGAAAGTCCATTTCTGAGGTGTTATTTATGTTTTACTTATGTGTATGGGTGTTTTGTCTGCATGTATGTCTGTGCACTATGTGCATACAGAACCCACAGAGGCCAGAGGAGGATTTTTTTCTGGAATATGTCAAAATTTTGACCAATACATTTGACTATCCACTGTCACATCTCATTTGAAAATTATCACTTTATCATCATTTAATACATTTCTTAATTTATTTTTACATTTTTTTTTCATTTAGTGGAGATGGTGTGCCATGTGATAGCTAGATGAGGGAAACATGGGATTTATTTCTTTCCTTTTTCTATGTGAGTTTAGTGGATTGTCAGGCTTAGGAGAAGCCAACTTTACCTGCTAAACCTCTAATACTTCTTTGAAAAATTTCCTCCTTATGAAGGATGTTAAGCCTAAAATCAATACTACTTCATGTCTTTTCTGAACATTAAAAATTCTGTTTTAATTAAATATATTCATTTTATTCTATTTGCAAGTGCTTTGCCTCTAGGTATGTGTGATTTGTTCCCAAGAGGTGTAGAAAAAGAAGGCATTGGAGCCCCTGGAACTGGAGTTAAGCATAGTTGTGAACCACCTTGTGGGTGCTGGGAATTGAACCTAGGTTCTCTGCAAGAGCAAAAAAGAGCTCACAAGCTCTAGACTATCTGTCCAACCATCTGTCCTTTACAAAAAAGCACTGTCTTTTACTAAAGAATGAGTTTCTTTTAGAAAACAACTAGCTGTATTTTGTTTTGTTGCCCACTTATATATCCTGTATCTTTCAGTTAATATATTTAAACTGTAACATATGTATCTTAGGGTTTTGACTGCTGAGAAGAGACACCATGACCACAACAGAAACTGTTTAACAGGGGCTGGCTTACAGTTTCAGAGGCTTAGTCCATTATCATCATAGTAAGAAACATAGCAGACATGGTGCTGGAGAAGTAGCTGAGAGTTCTACATCCAGATCAGCAGGCAGCAGGAAGAGAATCAGGTCTTGCTTGAGCTTCTGAAACCTCTAAGCCCAGCCCCCAGTGACACAACTCCTCCACCAAGATCACACCTATTGCAACAAGGCCACATTTCCTATAATGCTACTCCTTATAGACCTATGGGGCCATTTTCATTTCAGTCTACCACAATATGAAATGATTTTCGTATAGTTATATTAATGCATACATTATCTATAACTGATTTCTATTTGTTTTCTTTCGGTTTCTGAGTTTGCTACCTGTTTGTTGCTGTTGTTATTTTGACATGGGGGTCTTATGCTGCACAACTACCTTTGAATTTATTATTTATGGGAAGATGATTTTGAATTATTGAACGGGATGCCTCTGCTTTCCAGGTGCTGGAATCACAAGTATGTATTACCATGTCCTGGTGTTTTTACTGTTTTTTACTGAGCATTTTATGTGATTCTATTTCCTCTCCTATCTTAGCATATCAATTTACATTTAAAAATTCAACACATTTCACAGGGTTTATAATATGCATTTAAAACTAATCCAATGGTACTTTCTTATAACACTGTACTGTCGCTTCATGGATAGGATAAATGATATCTGTGGTAGTTTGAATATTCTTGGCCCATAGGGAATGTTAGGAGGTGGGTGAGACCTTGTTAGAAGAAATGTTTCACTGTGAAGGTGGGCTTTGGTGGTCTCCTCCTATGCTCAGGCTCCACCTAAATGGAAGAGTTAGTCTTCTCCTAGATGACTTTGTGTCAAGATGTCAAATTCAGAGCTTCTTTTCCCGCACCATGTCTTCCTGGATGCTGCCATTTTTCCTGCCTTGATGATAATGGACTGAACCTCTGAACCTGTAAGTCAGCCCCAATCAAATGTTGTCCTTATAAGAGTTGCCTTGGTCATGGTACCATTTTGCAGCAATGAAAACCCTAAATAAAACAATACCTTAGGTTATTTCTAATTTTTTCATTCTCATTACATAGCAGCTTCTTCTGAGATTGACAACATTCCATCCAGGGAAGCTCCTTAAATCAGAAAATAAACAACTCAAAACTAGCTTCAGGAAGTTCTGAAAACTAACCAGGTGCATTAGGCCCCTGTCTCCTAGTGTTGCCAATAAAGAGAGCTGTGGCTCACTTTCAAATGAGCCAAATTGCAAAGAACCCTTCATAAGGTTTCTATTGCTGTGAGAAACATAAGCACAGCAACTCTTATAAAGAAAAAGAATTTAATTGGGACTGGCTTACAGTTTAGAGGTTTAGTCCATTCTTGTCATGGCAGGAAGCATGGTGGCATGTAGTCAAGCATGGTGCAGGAGAGGTAGCTAAGAGTTCTAAGTTTGGATCAACAGGCAGTAGAAAGGGAGAGTGACACACTGGGACTGGATTGAGCATCTAAAGCTTCAAAGCCCATGTCCAAAGACACACTTTCTCCAACCAAGGCCACAGCTACTCCAACAAGGCCACACCTCCTAATAGTACCACTCCCTCTTAGGCTTTTGGGGCCATTTTTATTCAAACCACCACACAAGGGAACTTCCAAGAAGACTCTAAGAAGAGAACAGCTGCTTGAAGGAAGCAGAAAGCAACTGAGCTGCCTGGGAGAGGTTTAGACTGATGCACTTGGGAAGTACACTCCCAAACCTGCTGAACTGCTTGTAGGCTGTGCAGTATGCTCCATGTTTCCCTCTTTTGTGAGCTGTCACCCATGCTGGGGTGGGCTATGGTGATGCAGTCATCTTTGAGTCATTTCTGCTCCTCTAAGTAATCTATCACCTGTATTCCTGAAAGTAACCCTAATACAATTCATTGGGTCACTTTCATTGGGCTCCCTATCTAGGGTGAGTAGACACACGTTGTGTTTCCCTGGGAAAATCATAGAATATAATCATATAATCATAGAATATAATTGGTACCCAAATAGGAACATCACAGAACCAATGTGTTGAGGAGTGATTGCATAGTCCTGGCTATGGATAACAAAGCATGCAAATGAAGATGAGCAGGCTGAGAGGAGAGCATCTGAGGAGGATTTTCTGATAAATTTTCCTTCCCTGTATGGTGTGTGTTAATGGGCATTTATGCTACAAGTGTAGTTGCATAGTACCTTTTATGGGTAACGAGGCATGCAACTAAGGCTGAGTCACCAGGATTAAGAGTATCTGTGAGATTAATCCCAGGATAGCAGTCTTTGTCTATGTGGTATGGGGTGGCATACCTGTTTGCTGAGCATGGTCCACCATGTGAATATGGAGATGCCCTGAAAACAATTAAAGGTTTAGAAGACAGTTTGTAGCCTTCTAGATTAGTGTACAAGGTTTGAAATCCTTGGCAAGCAGTAGTGGAGGTTATCTGGATAATATAGTGTGTAGTTAGAATTGCACCTGAGGCTGAGATGGAGGCCATGTAGGAACGTGTTTGTGTAAAGGAGCAATTGCAACAAGAAACGGAAATGGCAGTTAGCATCCTCCATGTTAGCCTTTGATCTAGCAAGTAAATGAAATAAACAAAAGGATAAGAGAAGGGTGGTAAAATCCATAGATGATATACGGTGGGTCTGATCCTTAGTAGAAATGGAAGGAAAATCTGTGATCCAGCACACAGATGAAGGCCCTAACAATAGTCCTACACAAGAAACTACAGTAATCAGTAAAAACTTGGTACTTGATCTGCTATAATTGGGGAAGACTTTTAAACAAGCAAGGAAAGAACCTGGCTCGTGAAGCTGTGGGATGTGGCAAGAGATGGGATCAGTCTGACTGCTGTGGAAGCAGAAAAACTGACTAAAATACTCCTCATCCTTCCTAAGACAAAAGCTGCATAATCTGAGACAATATGAGGGAAATCAGTCCCTCTGTGATAGACTGGTTTTATCAGAGCCACTAGGAACACTTGGTTATCTGTTTCTGACATCTCTGCATATCCCAGCAATGGAAAACAATAAAGGGAAAATGGCATTACTGTAGGAACTATATAAGAGAAGTTGTGTTTGAAACCTAGCTCACAGAACATAAAACTGTGTTCACAGAGGAGATAAAGAAAAGGTTGATCCAGCAGGGAAGTGAGGGCTAGTATGGAGCTCTAACAACTTTGCTGAGCCTTTGGTGCAGCAAGATCGATAGAAATGGGAAAGGCTTTGGCAGATCTCAGTGACTTAGACCAGTATGTAAAGAGAGTTGGTAAAGTGAGAGAGCAATCTAGAGGTGAGAAGATAAAAGCAAATATGGGAAGAGGTCTGCTTAGGTTCCTCAAAGACAAACATAGCAAGATTTATGTTGTGAAAGAGTTCAGAAGGGTAAAATGTGGTAGCAAGCCAGATTGTGTGTTAAGGATCATTTGAAAAGCCTTCAAACACGAGGAGCAGATCACAGAAGATATCCCTATTAGAACAATACAGGTGAACACGATCAAGCCTGCCCTAGGGGTTACCACCTTACCTAGACAAAGGACGGTACAATTTCCTTCAGAAAAAGGTTTTGTTAAGGGGTGGAGATGAGTTTCTGAGTTAGGACCTCCCCCAATATCCAGGTATACTGGGTGGAGAGGCAATAGTGCCAAACTTGAGCCTCTTAGACTCAGGAAGCCAGCAGGTGCAGCAGGGAAGAGCAGAGCCACTTTCTTCTCTGGCCCTGAGTAAACCTGAACAGATTAATTCAGGTCCACTGAGTTCATCACTGGAGAAATATAGGGAGGCACTATGGAAAAGTTCCAGGATTTGGAAATATAATGGTTCAGAAAGAATGACTGAGGATTATGAAGAACAAATTAAAGTTAGTGCTTCTTGTCTTAGTAACAGTTCTATTGCTATGAAAAGGCACCATGACCAAGGAAACTCTTATAGAATAAAATATTTAATTGGGGGCTTGTTTACAGTTTAAATCCATTATCATCATGGTGGGGAGCATGGCTGTATCCATGGTGAAGGAGAAGCAAATGAAAGCTGCATCTTGATCTATAGGAAGAGAGACAGAGACACAGAAAGAAACAGAGACAGACAGACACACTCACACACAGAGAGAGAGAGAGAGAGATAGAGAAAGAGAGAGAGAGAGAGAGAGAGAGAGAGAGAGAGAGAGAGAGAGAGAGAGAGAGAGAGAGAGAGAGACTGAGCCTGGCCTTTTGAAACTTCAAATCCCACCCCTAGTGACAGTGTGTCCTGAAACAAGACTATACCTCCTAATCCTTCTCAGTTATACTCCCAGAAGACTAAGCATTCAAATATATGAGCATAGGGGGAACATTTTTTCTTTTAAAATTATTTTGTTTATTTACATTCCAGTCGGTGCCCCCCTCAGTCCCCTCTCCTATAATACCTCATCCAATTCCTCCTCCCCCTTACCTCCAATAGGATGCTACCCCACCATACCTCCCCCTTCCCTGGGGCCTCAAGTCTCAAAATGATTAAGTGCATCTTTTTCCACTAAGGCTCAAGTCACTATACCTCCTATCCATGTTTTGTACTCAGTCTTTATCTGTGGAGGAAGCAACTGATATAAACCAACGGAATACTGAATGCTTATATTTGTCTTATACTTGACTTACATAAGTCTTATACTTGAATTCAACTTCTTCTTAGTCGTGAGCTTCTAGCATTACCTGGTACTTCCTCAGAACATATGGCAGTAGGCTTTGAAAGTGCTTTACCAAGGTTACCTTTGTAACTCCACTCTTGGTTATGGGATGGGGTTTGGGATGTTGCCTTATTTTGCCCATTTTTTGGAAAAGATTTTGTTATATAAATAACATAATGCTAACCTATGAGCGTTGTGCAGTTTTGGAAAGTGGCCACTCGAGAGACAACCAGGTACAATGTTATTTCCACCTACCTTACAAATCTACTGTGGCTTTGTTAATTGAGTTGGGGTTCTGTTCTTGCAGCTGTCTTCTTTTAGGTTTTTTGAAGGATTACTTTCTTGCTTTTTCTAGGGTGTAATTTCTGTCCTTGTGTTGGAGTTTTCCCTTTTTTATCCTTTGAAGGGCTGGATTCGTGGAAAGATATTGTGTGAAATTTGTTTTGTCATGGAATACCTTGGCTTCTCCATATATGGAAATTGAGAGTTTGGCTGGGTATAGTAGCCTGGGCTGGCACTGGCATTTGCATTCTCTTAGTGTCTGTATAACATCCGTCCAGGATCTTCTGGGTTTCATAGTCTCTGGTGAGAAGTGTGGTGTAATTCGAATAGGTCTGCCTATACATGTTACTTGACCTTTTTCCCTTACTGCTTTTTATATTCTGTCTTTATTTAGTGCATTTGTTGTTCTGATTATTATGTGTCAGGAGGAATTTCTTTTCTGGTCCAAACTATTTGGAGTCCTGTAGGCTTCTTGTATGTTCATGGGTATCTCTTTCTTTAGGTTAGGGAAGTTTTCTTCTATAATTTTGTTGAAGATATTTACTAGCCCTTTAAGTTGAAAATCTTCATTCTCATCTACTCCTATTATCCGTAGGTTTGCTCTTCTCATTGTGTCCTGGCTTTCCTGGATGTTTTGAGTTAGGATCGTTTTGGATTTTGCATTTTCTTTGATTGTTGTGTCCATGTTTTCTATGGAACCTTCTGCACCTGAGATTCCATCTCTTGTATTCTGTTGCTGATGCATCTATGGTTCCTGATTTCTTTCCTAGCATTTCTATCTCCAGAGTTGTGTCCCTTTGGGTTTTCATTATTGTTTCTACTTCCATTTTTAGATCTTGGATGGTTTTGTTCAATTCCATTACCTGTTTGGTTGTGTTTTCCTGTAATTCTTTAAGGGATTTTTGTGTTTTCTCCTTAAGGACTTCTACCTGTTTAGCAGAGTTTTCCTGTAATTCTTTAAGGACTTCTACCTGTTTAGCAGTGTTCTCTTGTATTTCTTTAAGTGAGTTATTAATGCCCTTCTTATAATCCTGTACCATCATCATGAGATATGATTTTAAATCCGAGTCTTGCTTTTCGGGTGTGTTGGAGTATCCAGGACTCGCTGTGGTGGGCATACTGGGTTCTGATGATGCCCAATGGTCTTGGTTTCTGTTAGTAATATTCTTACATTTGCCTTTTGCCATCGGGTAATCTCTGGTGTTAGATGTTCTAGCTGTCTCTGGCTGGAGCTTTTTCCTTCTTTGATTCTGTTAGCCTCTGTCAGCACTCCTGGGAGTTGAACTCTCACCTGAGTCCCTGTTGTCAGAGCACTCTCTGCAGGCAAGTTCTCCTCTTGCAGGGCAGGTGTCCAGAAGTCTGGAGCTCCGATCCACTTCCTGAGTCCCGTGGTCAGAGCCCTCTCTGGAGGCCAACTCTCCTCTGGCAAGGAAGGTGCCCAGGGGTCTGAGTCTCAGCTCTGCCTCCTGGCTGAGGATGAAGGCCTGAAGGGACCCTGTCCAAGAAGCTCTGTTGCTTCTACCGCCCACGTACTCTCCAGAGATCCCAAGGTCCTGGGGGTGCTAGGGGGCCTGCGGCGTGAGAGTCCTCTGGGGACCTTGGCACCCTCCACCAGGTTCTCATGGAAGATGGCGCGGGGCTGGCCCTGACCAGAACGAATCCCAGCTCTGGTCGGGCAGGGCTCCTTTGTCCCTGTTCCTCCTAGCACAAGACCCTCTGGGATTCTTTAGAACTGATGTTGCATTCCACTCATCAGTGATCCTAAGGTCCTGGGTGTGCTAGGGGTGGGGGTGGGGACGGGACTATGGCGTGGAGTCTCCTCTGGGGACCTTAGGACTCTCTGCCAGGTTCGCACAGAAGATCGGCTTTGTTAATTGAAAAAAAAAATTCAAAGGTGCTTTATGTGGTTGAGAAAGGACAGTCCTAAAGGCCATAATGTTATTGAATGAAAATCCCAGTGACTGAGATACTTTGCCTCTTGTAAGTCGGCCAGAGAAGCCCATGAGTCCTCACAAACCAGGAAGGCTATTGACTATGCAGTTGGTTGTATGTTAGTACTAGACAGCAAGTCCCTTCCATTTCTGAAGACCAAGCTTTGTAGGACATGAAGAAATTAAGCTAGAACTGAACTGCAAATGCCCTTCTGGCTGGCTTTCATGGTGCAAGAGCAGGCTCACAGACTGCTAGTGGAAAACTTGTTACCAACATTCTCGCTTGACTGTGGACTTTACATGCTAAAATACTGACATGCACATGCCCAACAGAATGTGTCTACTTTTGCAGTACTGGCTTTGTTACCATGAGTAAGTCCAGCAGCCTTGCAATAGGATTTAAGGCCTGCTCCACAGGAGCAAATTCACATTTGGTACTGTAAGCCATGAAAAAAACTTGTGGTTGGAGAGGTCATGTGTTCCAATGGGGACACAACTTTTATGGTTTGACTAAATGGATGTGATGTGCCTGTCAAACTGCCTTCTAAACATATGTGTTTATACATTCGTACCTCACCGCTGTTGACAGGCTTAACTCATAGCCACTGATCACGTTTCAAATAACAAATGACTGTTATTTTGGCCTAATTCTTACTTATAGGTGAACACCTATAATCACCCTTTCCAATGTTCACGGATAATTTTGGAAGAGGGCATGGAAAGAATGTGATACCCAGAGGAAAGTGTAGAGTGTTTTGTAGCAGTTTCCTATAGATTGAAACATTCCACCCTGGAGGAAATCTCCTTAAGACAGAAAGAAAACAACTCAAAATAGCTTTAAGAAGTCCTTGAAGTGGTATTGCTGGGTCCAATTTTCTGAGGAACCGCCAAACTGATTTCCAGAGTAGTTGTACCAGCTTGCAATGTTACCAGCAATGGAGGAGTGTTCCTTTTTCTCCACATCCTTGCCAGCCTGAGGACCCAGAAATACTACTCCTGAGCATATACCCAAGAGATGCTCGAACATGTAATAATGACACATGCTGCATTTTGTTCATAGCAGCCTTATTTACAATATCCAGAAGCTAGAAAGAACCCATATGTCCCTCAAGAGAGGAATGGATACAGAAAATGTGGTACATTTACACAATGGAGTACTACTCAGCTGTTAAAAACAACAAATTTATGAAATTCTTAGGCAAATGGATGGAACTAGAAAATATCATCCTGACTGAGGTAACCCTGTCACAATAGAACACACATGGTATGCACTCACTGATAAGTAGATACTAGCCCAGAAGCTTGGAATACCCAAGATACAATTCATAGACTGCATGAAGCTCAAGAAGGAAGACCAAAAGTGTGGATGCTTTGGTCCTTCTTAGAAGGGGGAACAAAATACCCATGGGAGGAGATACAGAGACAAAGTGTGGAGCAGAGACTGAAGGAAAGGCCATCCAGAGACTACCCCACCTGGAGATCCTTCCCAATATATAGACACCAAACCCATACACTATAGTGGATGCCAAGAAGTGCATGCTGACAGGAGCCTGATATAGCTGTCTCCCGAGAGACTCTGCCAGAGCCTGAGAAATACAGAGGCAGATGCTCGCAGCCAACCATTAGGTTGAGCATGGGGTCCTCAATGGAGCAGTTAGAGAAAGGATCTAAGGAGCTGAAGGGGTTTGCAACCTCATAGGAGGAGCAACAATATCAACCAACCAGTACCCCCAGAGCTCCCAGGGACTAAACCACTAACCAAAGAGTACACATGAAGGGGCTTAAGGCTCCAGCCACATATGTAGCAGAGGATGGCCTTGTGTGAGACATCAGTGAGAGGAGAGGCCCTTGGTCCTGAGAAGGCTCAATGCCCCAGTGTAGGGGAATGCCAGGATCTGGAAGCAGGAAGTGGGTGGGTGGGTGAGCAGGGGAAGTGGGGGAGAAGATAGGGGTTTTCAGAGGGGAATCCAGGAAAGGGGATAACTTTTGAAGTGTAAAGAAATTATGTTTTAAAAAAGACTTGTGTCTTTATACTACTAAAAATATGTTGGAAAAAAAAGAGAAGTCCCTGAAACTGACAAGATTTTCTAGGTCCCTCCCTCCTCAAGAGTACATAAACAGTAAATACTGCTGAGAGTCTCAGAGAAGATAAGCTGCAAAGATGACTAAAACCAGACCAGCTGCCTAGAAGAAGCAGAAAGTAGCTGATCTTCCATTAGGCACAAAGTGATTGGCAGAACAGCGTGGCTTTTAAATTGATTGGTCTCTAGGGAATGAGATGGCATGTGTTTACCTGCTCTAGGCCTCCCCAATCTGCAGGTGGCCTCTGGTTGGTCTGTCCTTCAGAATGTTAAGTAGCCTTCAACTTCTGGAGGGGAGGGATCTGGTGGAATTTTCAAAAAGGTCTTGAGCAGACCTCTTCAGACACACCCTAATCTGTTGAGCTGCCTGTTTGCTATGGTTTCTTTTCTCATGCTCAGTTTATTAACAGATCCTTACGAAACGTTTTTCATTTTAGTCAAAACATTTTAGTTTGTCCTATGTTCTTCAATGTTTGTAGATGTTTCATCTTTCTTCTTAGGTAGCCAATCCCTTTGTACATGTTTTCCACTTGGTTCATCAAAGGTCTTAGCATAAGAATAAACGTTAAACTTTCTAGTTTGGTCATTGACCATTTCTGTTATCTATAAGCCTAGCTTTGATTTGTTTTTGTCCAGACAGCTCTTTTGTATTTTCCTGTAACTTGTTTTTGTTTGTTTGTTCATTTTGTCTCAAAGCCCAAATAATGCCTCCATAGTAGGACATAAGGTAGCATTTAAGATTGTCAGGACAGCAAATGGTGCTTGGTGGTTACCAGAAGGGCAGTGTTAGAGGCTAAAAATTCCTTTAGTGACCTGTTTTTCCCCCTCAATTATCTTTGAGCTTTTCACAGCAAGTTAGTACATATAGTTTGAAACACCCACTTCTTTTAGCTGTAGTACAGTGCTATTGTACTATATGAATGCTGCTGATGAAGTCCTAACGTGGGATGAGGGACAAACTCTAAAATTCTGCAATTAAGTCGTAAGGTTTTAGCACATTTTATAGAATGCTAGAGAGATCCAGAGTTCTGCATTGTGTTTTCCACACTTCAGTTAGGTTTTGTAAAACTCTATGTAGTTAGACGCTAATCAAAATAATTCCCCAGAGGACAAGACTGTTTTGAGGAGAACAGAGGGCCCTGTGATTCTTTCTACTTTGGTCTTTCTGAAGTATGAGATATTTCTCTGTTTTCCCCATTTGATCTTGCTGGTACTACCGAAGGGAAAACTGAGGAAATTATGGATAGCTTAGTCCTGATCTATCCTCTTAAGCTCTCAAGGTTTTTGTTAATTTACCCTGAAGTTCCAACAATTCATCAATTACACTTGAAAGTTCTCTACCATCTCTGGCTCCAACTGTGAGCTTCTACTGCCAATACACTGTGAAGATTTGCATCTGCCTGCCCATTTCAACAATTTGAAGGAGAGCTGTTTACCCTGTGATTTCTGTGCCTTTATGGATCTAAGAATTGTTGATGATTAACTTGTTTGGGCTTTCTTCCTGTGTGACCAGAAACTGGAAGTTAAAACTATTTCTTTCTTTCTTTCTTTCTTTCTTTCTTTCTTTCTTTCTTTCTTTCTTTCTTTCTTTCTTTCTTTTTTTTTTTTTTTTAAAGGAGTTGACCTTGTATTTTGGTATAGTTTAGGTATAGCAGGTGGTTTTTATTGGGAATCTCTCTCTCTCTCTCTCTCTCTCTCTCTCTCTCTCTCTCTCTCTCTCTCTCTCTCTCTCTCTCTCTCATTGGGACATTGTCTTTCTACATTGTCTTGGCTGTTCTGGGACACAATGTTGACCAACCTGGCTGGCCTCAAAGCCAGAGTTCTGGCTGCCTCTGTCTCCAGAGTGCTGAAACCAAAAAGATGTGCCCCCATGCTCAGAGCTCATATGGAAACATTTCTCTTTTTTTGCATGAATCTTCCCATTGCAGTTACTATGTTACTTTGTATATTATCCAGTGCAGTGTTGATTAACTGCAAATATACTACTAATGAGTTCTAGGCCACCAACCAGCAACACATATCAGTATTCAAAGACTATTTTTCTTCTTTCGATCTATGTTAAATTAGTCTAAATCATTCCTAGAAAAAAATCAAAAATTGGCATCCCAAACTGCCTCTGACAGTGCTGATAAAAGGTGGGACACCCTGAATGTCCAATTAGCACTTTAGTCCCTTTATCCTTAATTATGACCAGATGATCAGGAATTAATTGGGCCTTGCTATTTTCATTTGAAATTGCTTTGCTCTGACACTGGTATGTGATAGAAATTCTTTTTTTTCTTCTTCTTCAATCTAATCTTCTTTACCTGCCAAGACTAAATATTTTTTACTATGTGACAAGGTTTTTCTTGTTTGATACCATGGATTGGATTTTGTCCACCTGAAATTCCTGGATGTATTAAAGTTAAGGCCGAGGTTTATTTTAAATATCTGAGCCTTCTACTTCCTAAGTGCAAAGATTATAGCTAAGATTATAACTCATGTTATGTGGTAGGGTGTTAATGTAGAATTGCATGCATGCTAGACAACCACTCTACAAACTGAACCATATCTCCTGCTTATAATTACTCTTTTCTTTCATACCTGGTTATATCTCCTTTTGAGGGCCAGTAATATGACCTTGTGAGAATCTATGCAATTTGTAGCATTAGGGCACTAACTTTTACTTCAAATTAAAGCTGTTTTCAGAGTTGTTTTGAATCACATGTCTTTCTTTATCTTCAGGTTGGGTTTGAGGTTTTATTTATTTATTTATTTTACAATGTGCAACTATGACATTTATTTTTTATTTTTATTTTTTAATTTTTATTAGATATTTTTGTTATTTACATTTCAAATGTTATACCCTATCCTAGTTTCCCCTCTGAAAACACCCTTACCCCTCCTCGCTTCCTCTGCTCACCAACCCACCCGCTCCTGCTTCCTGGCCCTGGTATTCCCCTACACTGGCACATAGAACCTTCACAGGAACAAGGGCCTCTCCTCCCATTGATGACTCACTAGGCCATCTTCTGCTATATATGCAGCTAGAGCCACAAGTCCCACCATGTGTTTTCTTTGATTGGTGGTTTAGACCCAGGGAACTCTTCTATTACTGGTTAGTGCATATTATTGTTCCTCCAATGGGGCTGCAAACCCCTTCAGCTCCGTGGGTACTTTCTCTAGCTCCTTCATTGGAGACTCTGTGCTCAGTACAGTGGATGGCTGTGAGCATCCACTTTTGTATTTGTCAGGCATTGGAGAGCCTCTCAGGATATCAGGCTCCTATCAGCAAGCTCTTGTTGGCATCAACAATATTATCTGGGTTTGCTGGTTGTTTATGGGATGAATCTCCAGGTGGGGCATTCTCTGGATAGTCATTACTTCAGTCTCTGCTCCAAACTTTGTCTCTGTAACTCCTTCCATGGATATTTTGTTCCCACTTCTAAGAGAGATAGAAATATCCACACTTTGGTCATCCTTGAGTTTCATGTGTTTTGAAAATTGTATCTTGGATATTCAGGCATTCTGGGCTAATATCCACTTATCAGTGAGTGCATATCATGTGAGTTCTTTTGTGATTGGGTTATCTCACTTAGGATGATAGTCTCCATATCCTCCATTTGCCTAGGAATTTCATAAATTCATTGTTTTTAATAGTTGTATTATACTACATTGTATAAATATATCACATTTTCTGTATCCATTCCTCTGTTGAGGGACATCTGGGTTATTTCCAGCTTCTGGCTATTATAAATAAGGCTGCTATGAACATAGTGGAACATGTGTCCTTATTACATGTTGGAGCATTTTCTGGGTATATGCCCAGGAGTGGTATTGCTGGATCTTCCTGTAATACTATGTTCAATTTTCTGAGGAATAGCCAAACTGATTCCCAGAGTGGTTGTACCAGCTTGCAGTCCCACCAGCAATGGCAGAGTGTTCCTCTTTCTCCACATCCTTGCCATCATCTGCTGTCACCTGAATTTTTGATCTTAGCCATTCTGACTGGTATGAGGGGGAATCTCGAGGTTGTTTTATTTGCATTTCCCTGATGATTAAGGATGCTGAACATTTTTCTCAGGTGCTTCTCAGCCATTCTATATTCCTCAGTTGAGAATTCTTTGTTTAGCTTTATACCCCATTTTTAATAGGGTTATTTGGTTTTCTGGAGTCTAACTTCTTGTGTTCTTTGTATATATTGGATATTAGCTCTCTATGGGATTTAGGATTGATAAAGATCTTTTCCCAATCTGTTGGTTGCGTTTTTGTCTTATTGACAGTGTCTTTTGCCTTACAGAAGCTTTGCAATTTTATGAGGTCCCATTTGTCGATTTTTGATCTTACAGCACAAGCCATTGGTGTTCTTCTGTTCAGGAATTTCTCCCCTGTGCCCATATCTTCGAGGCTTCCCCCCCACCCCCAATTTCTCCACTATAAGTTTTAGTGTCTCTGGTTTTATGTGGAGTTCCTTGATCCACTTAGACTTGAGCTTTGTACAAGGAGATAAGAATGGATCAATTTGCATTCTTCTACATGCTAAACACCTGTTGGGCCAGCACCACTTGTTGAAAATTCTTTCTTTTTTCCACTGGCTGGTTTTAGCTTTCTTGTCAAAGATCAAGTGACATGGGTGTTGGGGTTTACTTTTGGGTTTTTAATTCGATTCCATTGATCTATCTTCCTGTCACTGTTCCAGTAACATGGAGTTTTTATCACAATTGCTCTGTAGTACAGCTTGAGGTCAGGGATGGTGATTCCATCAGAGCTTATTTTATTGTTGAGAATAGTTTTTGCTATCCTAGATTTTTTTTTCCAGATGAATTTGCAAATTGCCCTTTCTAACTCTGTGAAGAATTGAGTCATTATTTTGATTGGGATTGCACTGAATCTGTAGATTGCTTTCAGGAAGATAGACATTTTTACTATTGTAATCCTGCCAATCCATGAGCATGGGAGATCTTTTCATCTTCTGAGATCTTTTTCAATTTCTTTCTTTAGAGAATTGAAGTTCTTATCATATAGATCTTTCACTTACTTACTTAGAGTCATACCAAGGTATTTTATATTATTTGTGACTATTGTGAAGGGTCATGTTTCCCTAATTTCTTTCTCAGCCTGTTTATCCTTTGTATAGAGAATGGCCACTGATTTGTTTGAGTTAATTTTATATCCAGCTACTTCACTGACATTGTTTATCAGGTTTAGGAGTTCTCTGGTGGAATTTTGGGGCCACTTAATTATACTATCATATCATCTGTAAATAGTGATATTTTGATTTCTTCCTTTCCAATTTGTATCCCTTTGATCTCCTTTTGTTGTCTAATTGCTCTGCCTAGGACTTCAAGTACTATATTGAATAGGTAGGGAAAGAGTGGGCAGCTTTGTCTAGTCCCTGATTTTAGTGGGATTGCTTCAAATTTCTCTCCATTTAATTTGATGTTGTATATTGCTTTTATTATGTTTATGTATGGGCCTTGAATTCCTGATCTTTTTAAGACTTTTATCATGAATGGGTGTTGGATTTTGCTAAATGCTTTCTCAGTGTCTAATGAGATGATCATGTGGTTTTTGTCTTTTAGTTTGTTTATATAGTGGCTTCTATGGCTCCTGATTTCTTAGGATTTCTATCTCCAGAGTTGTCTCCCTTTGTGATTTCTTTTTTTTTTCTAATTCCATTTTTACATCCTGGATGGTTTTGTTCAATTCTTTCACCTGTTTTGTTGTGTTCTCCTGCAATTCTTTAAGGGAATTTTTGTTTCCTCTTTAAGGGCTTCTACCTGTTTAGCGCTGTTCTCCTGTATTTCTTTAAGGGAGTTATTAATTTCCTTCTTAAAATTCTTTACCAGCATCATGAGTTATGATTTTAAATCTGAATCTTGCTTTTTGGGTGTGTCAGGGTATCCAGGACTTGCTGTGTTGGGAGTACTGGGTTTTGATGATGCCGAGTGGTCTTGGTTTCTGTTGGTAAGATTCTCATGTTTGCCTTTTGCCATCTGGCAATCTCTGGTGTTAGATGCTCTAGCTGTCTCTGGTTGGAGCTTGTTCCTCCTGTGAGTCTGTAAGCCTGTGTCAGTACTCCTGGGAGACCAGCTGTCTCCTGGTGAGAACAATGTACAGAGGGTTAAGGAATAGCTCCACCTCCTGTGTGCTGATTTAGGCCTGTAGGACCCTGTCCCAGCTGCTCTGCTGCTTCTGCAGCCTGTGCACTCCTGATTGGACCTGCCTCAGAGAGTCACCTGAGAGAAAATGGCCATCTCACCTGAGTCCCAGGGTCAGACACTTCCTCAGTTTGAGAGGCTTTATACATTCTACACAAACATTATACCACTGAACCACATGCCTAAGAAGAAGATGTTTTGAGGCAACTGAAGTGTTTTGGAAAATATGCAGTATAAGGCTGGGCATGGCAGCCCATGTCTTCAATCCCAGTACTCAGGAGACAAAGAAAGTTTGATCTCTGTGAATTTAAGCCCACCCTATGGTCTATACAGTAGTATCCAGGCAACCCAGGCTAAATAATACTATCCTTTCTAAAAAACATCAAACACAGAAACAACAACAAAACATGCAGTCTATACAGAAAAGGTATCATGTTTGAGTAGTGAAAAGTGTTAAAGTAATAAAGGTGTGGTTCTTTAAGAGATTAACATCTTTATGAGAAGCAAAAGCAGCCTAGACCCTGACTATCATAAGTTCAAACTATAAAACTATAATGTCTTGTTCCAAATTCTAAGAAGGGGCGAAGTGTCCACATGTTGGTCTTCGTTCTTCCTGAGTTCCATGTGTTTTGCAAATTGTATCTTGGGTATTCAAAGTTTCTGGGCTAATATCTACTTATCAGTGAGTGAATATCATGTCAGTTCTTTTGTGATTGGATTACTACTTCACTCAGAATGATGCCCTCCAGATCCATCCATTTGCCTAGGAATTTCATAAATTCATTGATTTTAATAGATGAGTAGTACTCCATTAGGGGTTAACAGAGACAAAGTTTGATGCTTAGACAAAAGGATGGACCATTCAGAGACTGTCCCACTTGGGGATCCATCCCATAATCATCCACCAAACGCAGACACTATTGCATATGCCAGCAAGATTTTGCTGAAAGGACACTGATATAGCTGTCTCTTATGAGTCTATGCTAGTGCCTGGCAAACACAGAAGTAGATGCTCACAGTCATCTATAGGATGGAACACAGGCCCCCAATGGAGGAGCTAGAGAAAGTATCCAAGGAGATAAAGGGGTCTGCAACCCTATAGGTGGAACAACAATATGAACTAACCAGTACCCCTAGAGCTATTGTTTTTAGCTGCATATGTAGAAGAAGATGGCCTAGTCGGCCATCATTGGGAAGAGAGGCCCCTTGGTATTGAAAACTTTATATGCCCCAGTACAGGGGAACACCAGGGTCAAGAAGTAGGTAGGGGAGCAGGGGGGTGGTATAGGAGACTTTCAGGATAGCATTTGAAATGTAAATGAAGGAAATACCTAATAAAAATTGGAAAGAATTAAAACTATAAAGTCAGTTTATAGACTTTTTCTTAAGTAGAAAAACCCTGAAGGGTGCTCTAATCAGAAGTGTTTTCTAAGGTTCACGTAGCCATGCACTGAGGAACTGTTGCAGCCATGGTCCAACTGGCTCAGCTTTTGCATAAGCTCATCCCCTATATGTGAATCCTATATACCCACTCTCCTTTACTTAAGCCTGTTGGGATTCATGATATCGTATACCCCAAATACTCAATACAGAGTTACAGGATTTGCATTTTAAATTCTTCCTCTGCTGAGTTTCAGTCGTGCTTTGATTTTGCTCCTCTTTTCTGTGTTCTGAATCTTACCTTTTATAATGGCAATGGATACTATATAGCTTTGGATCTTTGGGGTTCATAATATCCTCTCAGATTTTATAAGCACATACAGTTAAGAGGTTGCCTTATTCCTCTGCAGAGACCCCAAACTTAGGCTTTTGAACAATGATGGAATCATTTAAAACTATGTAGACTTTGGAGACAGGCTGAAAATTTTGAAATATGAGGTGTCATTGGGGGCCTCAGGGGGAAAAAGTGCTATCATTTAAAGGAATGAGTTTCAATTTCAAATGGTCAAGAGATCAACTTGTAACTGTTAATATCTGTTGTCAATTTGACTGGACTTAGAATTATGCAGGGGACTGATGAGGCACAGATTTCAGTGTATATGTGACCATATTTCCAGATTACAATCAGGGAAAGTCGATGCTGAATTGAGATGACATCATCCTTCTTTATTGCAAGACTAGATATAATGAAAAAGGAAGGAAGGAAAGCCAGTTCTTACATTTTCGTCCCTGAGAGTCCCCCTTTTTTTCCCCCATGATGTGAGTTGCCCTATTCTGCCATTGCCTCTCTGCCACAATGGATTGACACATCTCAAAACCACAAGCTATTCCCATGATTGTTTATGTTAAATAGCTCATCACAGTCATACAAAAGCAGCTATATCTCAGATCAGTTCATTCTGTGTGACTCCTCAGTAGACTGGATGGTGCCTGCCCACATTGCTACTGAGGCACCTTCTTTACTGTTTTTTTTTTTTTAATTGAATGAAATTCTTTTTTTTGCAGATGACTTCAGAGAAACACTTAAAAATAATGTTTTACCAGCAAGTTGAGAATTCAGTAACCCAAACAAGTTGACATAAAACAAAATTAACAATCATATGTCCTGATGAAGCTAATTGCATTATCTTTTTATCTACCCCTCGCATTTACTGTTCTCTCCTCTCTTGCTGGGAAAAGAAAAAAAAAGGCTAAAATTATAGTAGAATATTAATCTCAGTTGGAATACTGAAACTGACCCCCAGAGATTATTTTTAACCATTGAGGGGATATGAGCATAATGTGTCCATAACCATAGTTTAGTGGCAAAGAACAATTTTGTGTGCAGAGGATCCAAGTTTGGGTTCCTAGAACTTCCTAAGAATAAAAAAAGAAAAGGCATTTTGAATTTCTAATTTGCATAATTTCTTCTCCTTATTTCCATGAATTTTGAATAACCATTTTTATGAAGTTTGTATGAATGTCTTATATAGCTTTAAAAATGAACTGCCAATCAAGCTGCTATTCCCATTTCAAAAATGAAGATAAATGAAGTATAACGAAGTAGATGAAACAAAGGCCCATTTGTTATGTGGATTTCAATTTTAGCAAGATCTCCTACATCAGTTACTCGAGTTTAACTGATCTAACCTTTCCTATTGGGTATCAGGAGTGCATTTGAATCTAAGACAGAGAGACCTCTTAGTTAATTCTTCACATTTAATAACTACATCCTGCTCGGTAATATATATATATTGCCTGTAGATGTCACTGTATCCTTATAATTCTCAGTAATTCAACACTCCTCCCCAATCCAGATGTATATAAAGAGATTGAATTCTGTTTTTTAAACAGAGAATTGGAAGACAAGATGTCACATGATATGATACAGAAAAGGAAAAATCAATTAGTAACATGTAGAAATATATGCACATGTATGTACACCTACTCACATTTCTGCTCATAAAGAGTATTATTAAAAGTGGCTAAAGTATCATTTTTATTATTAAAATGGATAAACTTTTAGGCTAGAAAAACTATCTGACCAAATGTGGCTCTATTTAACCCTTCTTTAAATTAAAAAAAAAATATTTTAAAACACTTACCTAACATATTATACAAATCATGGTTAACAATATTTTTTATAAACTCTTAGAAGAGCATCTTAGTGTTGCATTGTTGTGAATAGACACCATGACCATGGTAACTCTTCTAAAGGACAACATTTAATTGGGGCTGGCTTACAGGTTCAGAGGTTCAGTCTATTATCATCAAGGTGGGAGCATGGCAGCATCCAGGCAGACATGGTGCAGGAGGAGCTGAGAATTTTAAATCTTTATCCAAAGAAAGCAAAAGGAGATTGTGTGGTGCCACACTGGGCATAACTTGAACATACAAGACCTCAAAGTTTACCCCCAGAGGGACACACTTCCTCCAACAAAGCCAAACTACTCCAACAAAGACATACTTCCTAATAGTGCCACTCCCTATGGCCCAAGCATTCAAACACTGTCTATGGGAGCAAAATTTATTTCAACCACCTTAGAGTTAAAAGAAAATGAGTTTTGTGTCTTACAAAAGAAAATATGGAAATTGGGCTTTTCTGGATGAGTTAATGACAGAGGATGTAGAAACAAATACAATGTATTTTTCAAACTGATACATGCTTTGGCAGTCTTTTGCCTGAGAACTGGAATTGGCTAATGCTAAAAAAGTCTATGAGAGTGATTCTGCGTCCTTCCCCTTCACTTATGTAGTTCACACATAGGATGGGATGCTATATAAAACATTCAGAACAGAAATAGAAGAATTTCAGGAGCACAAAGAGTTGGATTAAAATAACAAAAATAGAATATGGATGTTGAAGGAGCAAGAAATCAATTGGCATGGGTGCTCAGGTTTTGACAGTCTTCCTTGCATTGTAGTACAAAACTAAGGGTCACTAATTGTTTACTTGACAACCATGCACCTTTGGCTAATTTAGGCCTAGAGATTGTTTCACACATCTTGTAACATACTAAAGGCTTTCATGTGGGAACAGTAGGATATTCAGCAATGGCTTAGGTGCCTCCTAATGCCTAAAGGGTCATCCTTATGTCAACGAAAAAGGCAGACCTCAGCACTGATAGAAAAAGGGAGCTCTAACTAGTAAATGATTCTATATGTTCAAAAACTAAGGATTGGGCAAAGTTAGTTCTAGTTAATTAAATGAGCTTTGGGGATGGAAGAGCGTGCGTCTGTGTTATCCTAGTTGGTGTTGATTGCCAAAGGTTAAGAAGAAGATTAATTCCATGTGATCAACAAGAAGATCGTAGGGTTAAGTTCTACACATAAATCTAGAAGGAATGGGAAGACAACCAGAGAAATCATGGATTTAGAAGACTCATATGTGAAAAAAATATTTTTGAAGAAGGTTGGCTGCCCTGAACCCTACCTAGTTCTGGCTGAAGGCTGAAGAGGTTTGTTCAAAAAAGATATTATGGTCTTTTTAGACTACAATTTTCTTCTTTACAAAATGAGGCCACAGGTTTAAATGATCTATTTCTTCTATTATAATAAAATATGTTGAAAGCTATGTTTGTACTTAATCCAATGAAAATGTATACTGAACTTCCTATTTCCTATTTGCACGATTAAATTTTATTCACAAAGCAACACCAGGCCATTTTACAGATTGTAGGGCACACGTTTCGATTCACATTTATCAGGTATTTAAAAGATATGTGCTACTTGCATTTAAAGCCCTGTGTGAACACCAGCTCCTCATAAGTAACTCATAGTCAGGAAGCAAAAGTTTTAGGTCTTTCATTGGTCTTTTCAATAACTTCCAACTCCCTTCTATAAAGGATGCCTGAGCACTTTGGAACACACTCACGGCAGGTTACTTTCACCAGGGGAATGGACAAATTTAACGTCTTAGGAACATTGAACCATTGTTTCTCTTGAACATTTTGATGTTTGTCTGCAAAACAAGAATTGAAAGAAGTCAAAGAGGATTTTCTCATAGGAAGCGAGCTTAGCAGCAAGAGAGGACAGCAGGGTCAAACGATGGTACTGAAGGTAATAGAGACTAGAGAAGTGGATGAAGTTCTAAGTCCCTGAAAGGAGATTGAGGAGAGACTAAAAGCTGGCTGAGTTTCTTCTTCATTTGATTTTGTACCATATTGATCTGTCAAGAGCAGGATTCTGAGTCGAAATAACGTTGCCAAGGAGTTTTGGTTTTTTTTTGTTTTTTGTTATTTGTTTTTTTTTTTAAATAACGAATAAGAGATCTGTTTGTTTCTCGTTAAGAAGATTTGGATTCTCATATATTTGGAACCTACATCCTGCTTATTTGAAAGGACAAAGCAGGCAGAGTTATGTGGTTGTTTACAACCTCATTTTTTTGCTTTAGAATCATGAAGCAAAAAATTTTAAGAAAACATCCGTGTTCTAAGCCAACTCTTTTTTAGAACCATGTAAAGGGGAACTTGGGGCAGTTTATTGAAAATTAACAGTATAATACTCTTATTCCCCAGTACTATTTAGAAAGTCCAAGAGTCACATAAAGATGTATTCAAGAGCACTAAAGCAAGAAGTCCAGCTGTATCAAAGAGCCAGAAGAATCACTCCTTTTCAATGCGACTTGATTTTAAAGCTTACCATAATTGTTTGCAAAGGGCTGAGGCAGCATTTATCTAATGATACTGCAGGAATAGCAAATAATAACCTTCTCACAGTAATTTTAAGCTAACATTACCAGAATTGGATCAAATATATGATTAAAGGCCCATTGTCGTGATATAGGAAATATTGCTGTAGGACATCTTTGGTTTGCTGCTCTCTGTCCCTGTAGAATGTTAGCATTGGTGATGGAACTCAGTGTTGTCCAACGCACAAAGCCTAGGGCTTAGGATAAGAAAACAAAGTTTAGGCAGTCCATGGCATCTGAGTATCCTCAGTAACTCACTTGAAATTTCTGGATTTCAGTGGCTTATGCAATCTGTAGTATCTTAAATATGACGTTCCATGTGATAATGCCAAATAATTTCTTCTTCCCCTTCTGTTCTTGGTTCAGTTCATTTGTTATTTATTCCTTCACTAAACAGGTATTTATTGAAGATTAATTATGCACCAATAATACAGTTGTTGTTTTCATTCCAAGTTGATCAGATAAAGACTTGTATTCAGGAAATTCAGAATTTAGAAAAGCAAGAATATATAGGATTATGATGGATTCTAGAGCAGATACAAAGAGAAACGTAGCTTCAGCTGAATTGAATCATGATCAATTAGTTTATTCACTGAGCAAATTTAAGACAGATAACTGTTGACATTATTTAGTAATCTAATCTCTTGTCCCTGTATATTACTTTATATAGTATATTTAGTATTGTATTATAATTATTTATATATCCTTTCTTTTTATTTGGATGCCTTAAGAACAACACTAAGTTGTTGTGGGTTTTTAAAACAGCATGCTCTATTCTTTTTAGAATTATTTTTATTATTTTATATATTTTATTAGATATTTTCCTTATTTACATTTCAAATGTTATCCCTTTTCCTAGTTTCCCCTCCGAAAATCCCCTATCCCCTCCCACATCCCCCTGATCCCCAACCCACCCACTCTTGATCTTGGCATTCCCCTATACTGGGGCATAGAGCCTTCACAGGACCAAGGGCCTCTCCTCCCATTGATGGCCAACTAAGCTACATATATAGCTAGAGCCACAAGCCCCACCATGTGTTTTCTTTGATTGGTGGTGTAGTTCCAAGGAGCTCTGGGGGTACTGGTTCGTTCATATTGATGTTCCTCCTATGGGGCTGCAAACCCCTTCAGCTCCCTGGGTACTTTCTCTGGCTCCTTCATTGGGGACCTTGTGCTCAGTCCAATAGATGACTGTGAACTTCTGTATTTGCCAGGCACTCGCAGAGCCTTTAAGGAGACAGCTATATCAGACTCCTGTCAGCAGGCTCTTGTTGGCATCTACCTAGTGACTACATCACAATAAGTGGACAATAAATGAATGGACAAGCATGTTGAGCTTGATTAAAACATTACACAACATATTTATCGGAATATCACATTGCTCTATTAACATGCACATTTTTGTGTATTGTTTGAAAATGAAGGAAATTTAACTAAAAACTAATCAAGAGAGTAGAGAGAAATCATTGCCATTATATACTATAAATAATCTATCAACATATCCATGTTTATCAATCTATCCATTAATGTAGATGTAGATGTAGATTAACAGAGCTTTGATTCCAGTGCAAGTTTTATTCAAGACTTTTCTTTTTCATAGGATTTTTAGTTACACAATGAATCTAAATTTTAGAATGTCTCCTTTCTTTCTTCAATGGTGCTAGAGAAAGTGTCTAATTTTACGCTACATAACAAAAATATATTTGGAAAATATTACCAAATCCTGAATATTAAATATAAAAAATGTATATAATGTATGTAGTCATGGTAATGACAAACTTTGAATAGAAAATTTTTAGTTCTGGGATATTTTCTGACAATGAGAAAGTCTATTTCTACGGGAGATTCCAGCTGTGAAGCAGAAGGCATGGGTGACAGTTTGGTATCCTGGGATATTGATGAAGCAACTCTGTGTGGAATGGCAGGAACATTAGAGAAGGAGACAGAGCTTTTAAATTTTTAATTAGGAAGGGAAAGGCAATTTATTTTTTCCTTTGTGGAACCATTAGAATGGAATGAGATTATACTTTAGGCAAAAGAATTGGGCGGATCCTTAAACTATAGACTAGAGAAGGGGCCATGTAAGTGTCTGGTCAGACTTAAGGTCTTTTATTACCTATTGTTGATCAGAAGAGGCTGAAATTACTGTTTAATCAGCCGTAGATACTGGAAAGATATACGAGTAGGGAAAGAATGGTGGTAAAATACCTTCCCAAGCTTTGTGGCATTACCTAGCAATGACTTTAAGCCATGCCTCCTGTGCAGGGAGTGGCAGAAAGGATATCAGCACTGTTTCTGCAGGAAATAGTAATGGTGTTTAGAGCAGAAGCCAGAAGGTATGGTGGATATGGATAGATGTTAGAAGTCTACTTTGGCAAAGGATATTCAAGGCCTAAAATTTTGTCTTATACCACCATCCCCATAGCAAATCATTTGGAAGTGGGCCAGAAACAAGAAGCAAGAGGAGGTCTGTAGGAAAGCTGAGATGAAATGATCAAGCGAATGAGATCCCCTTAAGAAAAGGCTGTGTGCTTTTGGAGAGGGTGCTTGCTACTTTTGCAGAGCACCTGAGTGCAGTTTCTCACCACCCATGTTTGGTGGCTCACAACTGCCTATAACGTCATCTTGTGGAGCTCTGCTGCCCTCTTCTGGCCTTTGTGGGCACCTACAACCACAAACACATAGCCCTCATAGAGACATACACATAAAAGAATTTAAAGTAAAATAATAAAAAAAAGAGGGTAGAGAGACAACTTAATGGTTAAAAGCACTGTCTACTCTTGTAAATGACTCAAGTTCAAGTTCTAGGACCCATACTGCATCTTACAATTATCTGTAATTCCAGTTACAGCAGATTCACTGCCTCTTTCTGGCCTCCATAGACACTACATGTATGTAAACATGTGGACACACTAGTGAGGCACACGCACGTATGCACACACACACACACACACACACACACACACACACACACACACACACACACACGTGCACGAGTTTATGCACATACTCGCTTGTGCTAGCACTCAGCAAAGCCTGCAAAAAAAGCTCAGTACCTTGGAGGGTGTCCCATGTACCTCAGTTGGTCTAAACCTCTTCCAGGTAGCTCAGTTGTTTTCTGCTTCTTCCAGGAAGCTATTCCAGTTTCAGAATATCGTTTATAGCTGGATTTATCTGGTGACTCCCCATTATCGTTAGTGTTTACTCTTGTGAAAGAGGGGCTACTGGATCTGGTCCCTTTAAGGGACCTGAAGCTCTTTTTGAGTTGTTTATTCTCTGGTTTAAGGGGCTTCCACGGGGAGATGGGAAGCTTTAATCTTTGAGAAACCTGTTGTACACAAGCTTACCTTCAGTTTTTGCTGTTGTTTGTTTTATGTTGCTCTTACCCATGGCCCATTTCAAAGGATTGCTAGAAGAAAGCTAGGATGCCTGAGAGTGTATCTTACACCACTCCCTTACTGAATGACTGATGAAGTATATATGAAAGCACTGTTTACTCATTTTACAGAATGACGAACTAAGAGGAATAATTCATTTCGTCAGTTTCTTTATGGGGTTGGAGCAAGTGAGAGGCTCCCTCTTCAAAATAAATCTGTTTGTCTCTGTCTGTATTGTCTTCCCACTGTCCCTTTTCGTTTTCTCCTGTGAGAAATAGTATTCAATTTTTAGAATGCATTTATAGGTCAAGTCTGATTTTTATGTCCCTTCACATGGGATGGACACAGAAGATGTAATAATCAGTCCCAGCCACATCACAAGCCTTGAAGATATCTTGACTTTGGATGTATGGGAGTTGACTTTAGAATACACAAATTTCGATCACTTTGCACTATTTTCTAAGTAAACAGCATTAAAATTTGAATTATCTTCATTCTTATTTCCTCTATAGTGGCAGGGTTCTATTTTCTTTCTTTTCCTTGCTGATCTCCTTTAAACCCACTCATAATGAGACTAATGTTTAATTCATATATGTTTTGTGTACTAATAATAGGAATGTTAAAGAAAGACAAAAAGAAAAAGAAAATGTGTCTAACTCTTCAGAAGTCTGTCATTTAGGACAGAAGTCAGAAAAATGCACTTTTTCATTAAAGTAAATCACATTTTTAGCATAAGATGAGAAAGACAGTTTTAAATTCAGAGACAATATGTCACTTAGGCTAACAATTATATCTTAGGCATAGAGTGCTTGTTCAGCATTAGAGAGGCCCTGGCTTCAGATATCTGTAAACTCAGAAGGCTAAAGTTTTCACTCTTATATGATCTAAGATGCTATTGGAGGGAGGCTACTAAGACTAAAAGCCTTAAAGGTATTTTTCTCATTATTCAATTTTTTTCTTTTCCAGTGTGTTTCAATGATCATTTCTTAGTAACATCAATTAATGTCTGTTTTTAAAGCAGCTTGGCACAGTTGAAAGTATTATATTATTTTAAGACTTTACACCAGAAGGTCATAGTTATAGGCATCTCCTCCACCCTAGTTATTTATAGATCCTAATTTGACCTCGCATAACACCCAACATGCCCAAACTCTCACTTTTCTAGCTCCCTCACACTATAAGGTATTTTTTAGTTTGTGTGTTATTCCTGGGACTTTGGCTACCACTCCTTGAAAAGTGACTGCTATATATTAGGCGCTTGATAAATATTTGTTGAATCAAATAATGAATAAAAGATGACTGTGCATAAGGTTAATGCAAAACACCTGGAAAGAAATTGAGATGCTTCTGTGAAATTCATTCTAAATATTTAAACTCTTGTATGTTAATCATAGATTGCGAAGCATTACAGCATAATGAAGGCAATAAAAGCTTTCTCATTTTAAACTGGTTATAATCCTAAGTTAAAGTCCTGACTTTGTAATTGATTAGCTGTTTAGTCTTGAAGAGACATTTAGCATGACTCAACCTAAGTGTTTTTGTGTAGATATGAGAGTAAAAATGATTGCCACATAACATACACATATGTGACACAGTTTCAATTATAAAAAATTTAGCTTCCTCTTATTACTTGAAGTTGAATGAACAAAACTTTAGAAACTAAATTTCACTTGTTAAAAATTTTCAGCAAGGTTTCTCAGGCTTTTGGAGGACTGACTTGTTTAAATTATATATGATTTTTAAATAAAATTAGAAAAAAATAGACTGGTCATATTTGCACAGGCCTTTTAATCCCAGAACAGGAGGCAAAACTGTATTTTCAAGGCCAGTCTGGTCTACATGGTGAGTTCCAGGCCATCCATAGCTACATAATGAAAGCCAGTATGAAAAGAAAAAACAAAGAAAAACAAAACTAAAAAAACAAATAATTCCACACAAAAATTATACTATATTTTCAAAAGTCATAGTCTTCTCAGAGTAATTTTACACATAGGAGGACTGACAGTCTCAATTAACCTGGACCCCCAAGATCTCTCAAATACTGGACCACCAAACAGAGAGCATACACCAGCTGATATGAGGCCCCCAACACACATACAGTAGAGGACTTCCAGGTCTGTGTTCATTCAGAGATGATGCACCTAACTCTCTAGAGACTGGAGGCCCCAGGGAGTTTAGAGGTCAGGTGGGGTGGAGTGGGGACATCCACGTGGGGACAGAGGTCAGGGAGGAGATGTGGTATAGGGGTGGGCTTGGAGGGGAAGAAAATGTGGGGTTTAAAATAAATAAATAAACCTATGCAATAATCGTAATAGTGATGCTTTGGGGACTTAAAACAGGTCAAATGATGCTGAAGCCAAGGACTTAATAATTCCAAGTGACACTGTGGCAAATACAACAAATGAACACAGGTGGACAATATTCATCACCAGTCCTTTCTATACTAAGGTATTTTAAAAAGTGATTTAAAAAATGGAAGAATCACTTAAAAATTAATTGGTGATTAACCACTTAATAACCCTTACTTAATTGGCAACTAGTCATTTAATAAGAAGTTAATTGGACATTAGAAAATAAACTTTTTATTTTTTTAATTTAATTGAAACTTTACTGAAAGAACATTTTCATCATGTATGTCTAGAAAAGTGATGGCTCAGTTTATATTTAAATAAGTGATGAACTATTGAATTAAATAATATTTACAAGTGCAATTTTAAAGCTTAAAAGATCTATACATATACATGATAAAATTTGTGGGGGGGTAAATTATTTCTTCAAATTCTAAAGGGATTAGAATGGATGTGGTTTTTGATTTTTAAAACTTTGGAGAAAAATGGGAGATCTCTGCTTGCTGCCTTGTTTATGGCCAAATATTTAGTATTGACAGTAAATTGCCTGATGACATAGTTCATGTTTTCCTGCTCTTTCATTCACTCATTCCTTTCTCTCCAATTATGTGTGTTTATGTGTACACACACACACACACACACACACACACACACACACACACACATATGTTTCCATATTATGAGTTAGGTCCTCTGGGAAGCATATATTATAACAAAAACGGAGTCCCTGCCTTCCAGGAACATACCGTCTTGAAACAGAGGCAGGCACCTAAATAACTTGTGGATGGACAAGTGAGCCTAGATGCTCTAACACTCTTTAGCCAGATTATTTCCTAGAACTCCTGTATCTGTCTAGGTCGAGGTAAGTAGAGGCCATTTGAGATATGTTGTGAGGTTTAGAGTGTAAAAGTTAAAACTCAGTGTGATTATACACAAGAGTAATCCCAGTGCTCAAAAAGGTGGAGCAGGAGGATCATGAATCTTTTAGTCACAATTTTATTGCTGTGAAGAGACACCATGGCTAAGGCAACAGGTATTTAGAGACTTGCTTACAGTTTCAGAGGCTTAGTCTCATTATCATCAAGGAGGTGTTAGGCATGTCAGGCATGGTACTTAAAAAGTAGTAGAGAGTTCTACACACTGATCTACAAGCATGTATATAGAGAGATGGGGCCTGGTAAGGGGTTGTTGAAACCTTAAAGCCTACCCCCAGTGATGCAAAGCCTGCACCACACTTCCTACATCAAAGTCACAAATACTCTAACAAGACCATGTTCCCTAATCTTCAAATAGCTCCACTCCCTGATTATTAAATATTCAAATGTATGAGACTATGGATGTCATTATTATCCAAACCATTACAATGAGTTTCAGGACAGTCCATGTAATATAGTAAAAATCTTATCTTCAAACAAATCAACAAGTAATATAGAAACAAAGCATTTGGCATGTTCTTTTTAGGCTTCAAAAGTCAGAGGGGCTATTGCATTCACATAAGCATTTCTGAGAATTTGCAGGTTCCTTATGGGGCACTAGCTGTGATAAGAGCCCTTTCATCTTGTCCTTTAACTTTTCTCTAATTTTAGGTAAGTATTTAGCTCTATTGTGAAAGAAATCAGCTTCACCTCCAGGGAACTCTCTTCATCAAATTGGAAGTTTGAGGTAGTGAGAGCTCAAACTAAGTTCTAGTAAGTTTTTAATTGGTTCTAGCTTAGCTCTGTAGATTCCTGTTTGTTCTTTGTATTCTGCAGTTTCCTCTCTTTTGGCTAATTCTTCTGAAGAAATTTTAAAGTTTAGTATAAGATAAAAACCTGCCTCTTGTGAGACTATGCCGGGGCCTAGCAAACACATAAGTGGATGCTCACAGTCAGCTATTGGATGGATCACAGGGCCCCCAATGGAGGAGCTAGAGAAAGTATCCAAGGAGCTAAAGAGATCTGCAACCCTATAGGTGGAACAACATTATGAACTAACCAGTACCCTGGAGCTCTTGCTTCTAGCTGCATGTGTATCAAAAGATGGCCTAGTCGGCCATCACTGGAAAGAGAGGCCCATTGGACTTGCAAACGTTATATTCCCCAGTACAGGGGAACACCAGGGCCAAAAAGTGGGAGTGGGTGGGTAGGGGAGTGGGGGGGAAGGTATGGGGGACTTTTGGGATAGCATTGGAAATGTAAATGAGGAAAATACCTAATTAAAAAATTTTTAAAAAGAAACAAAATTATTATTTTAAAGATACAATTAAAAAAAAAACCTGCCTCATACAATCAACAGACTTCCCCACAATAATGAAAATGTCAAATCTTTTTAAGACACCAGCATATTGATTAGTACACACACACACACACACACACACACACACACACACACACACCCCTATGCGTCTCTGTATCTGTCTTACATATTCATTCCAATGATTCTTCTCTTATAGAAGACTATATGGAGTGCTAGTATATACTGAGAACAATGAGAAGAGATGGGATAAAAATGGATAACTCTTTTTCTGCTGTTGAAAGAATAGCCAGGATAAGGCTAGAAAAACATCTCATTGAGAAAGATATTTAAGCTTGGAAAGAAAAGTGAATGGGAGGTTTCTAGGAGTGATTTATCCCAATGGATAGAAACATCATAGATAAAGATAAGATTGGTGTACTTGAAAACTTAGCACTTAGGAGAGCCAGGAAGAAGAATCAGGAGTTCAAGGCTATTCTTAGCTATTGTGGTGGTTTAAATGAGAATGGCTCCCATAGGCTCATAGAATTGAATGCTTGGTTACCAGGAAGTGGCATTATTTGAAAGGATTAGGAGGTGTGGTCTTACTGGAGGAAGTGTGTTAATGGGGGAGGGGGTTAAATTTTCAAAAGCCCAAGCAAACCCCAGTGTCACTCTCTTCCTGTTGCCTCCAGATGTAGAATTCTTAGCCACAACTTCAGCACCATATCTGCCTATGTGCAACCATGCTCCCCCAAAATGATACAAGTCTCTGAATCTGGAAGTATGTTCCAAATAAATTCTCTTCTTTATGAGACCTGCTATATTCATGGCGTGTCTTCTCAGTTATCAAACACTCACTAAGACATCCTTATAGTGAACTTGAGGCTAACCTGGCTACATGATTTACTAATCATCGAACAAACAAATAAACAAAGATGTGAAATTGTAGATTGTTAGAGAAATGGAGTGATCATAGTGCTTGATTGTGGGAAATTGGGAGGCTGGAGAAGAAATACTGGATCACAAATAGACAGAAAAATGAAAGAACCTTTGAATATGAAGAACCATAAAGCTGAGATGAGGAGATGCTAACAAAGTTCAATGAAGAAAGTATGTAATCAGATTATATAGGCATAAATGATATTGCCAAATATATCTGGAGGTTTTATATGATTCTTTTCTTTCCTTTTTCAAACTCCCTTTGCATACAATAAAATTTCAATTATTATTTTATGATGATGAAACTTCTTCCATTTATTTATTTAAATATTGCCATCTAGCTTGCTTTTCAATAAGAATAGTCTGGAAGGTAGAAAATTATGTTTAGATCTATATGAAGTAATAGTCTTAGGGCAAATGACTATTCAGATGAAATTTACATATATACAATATATTACAGAGCTCTGGTACTTAAATTGTGCATCAAAGTGTCCTAAGACATTCAACATACTTACAGAGGCACTGTTAAATATTATTTCAAGGAGAAGTCACTGATACCTACAAGATACTCTGACAATTATATTTACTCATTCTGATGTCACATCTTTACAAAGCTCCATTCAAGGAGTTGCAATATAAAGCAGAAGAAGTAAGAAAGTCAATATGGAATGGTGAATGAAATTGGTGGTGCCAAATATGACCAAAACTTTCAGAATATGTACAGTGGCCAAATGGTGAACATATTCCATTGGTCAATAATTGTGACTATTTAAAATTAAATGAAGCCGGGTGTGGTGGCACACGCCTTTAATCCCAAGCACTTGGGAGGCAGAGGCAGGTGGATTTCTGAGTTCGAGGCCAGCCTGGTCTACAGAGTGAGTTCCAGGACAGCCAGGGCTATACAGAGAAACCCTGTCTCGAAAAAAATGAATAAATAAATAAATAAATAAATAAATAAATGTTAGAGGTGTAGCTCAGTAGTGAAACACCAAAATGTCCAAGTCCCTAGGTTTGATCCTTAGCACTGCAAGAAAATAAAGTTAAAAATTACTTTTATTCAACTTATTTGTGTCAGATTTTCAAGCAGCTAAATGATTAGGATATAAATATTAGCTAACTAGCTTCATCACAACTACCTAATAAATAGAACTATTAAAATATTTTTTATCAAGGCTACCACATTTAAAAGTTACTGAAGACACTAAAGGCATCATGGACAAAGAAACATTGGACTCTCCTAGAGAGATTAGAAAGCTCTAAAGATATATGCAGTATGAAAGTTGGGGCACTCAATTCAAACTGCAGGATATAACATTGGGCCTAAAGGTATTATTGTGTTCTAAAATTGCAAAATGCTATAGTAGCATAAATATTTCTCTGCTTGCCTAGCTTTTGATAGTAACTCTAGCTGTGAGCCCCTTATGCCATGTAGTGAGAGAATCAGAAGCTTTTGACAATTCAATGCACCAAATTTCTACATGAGCCAAGCAAAATACATTGCTGAAAAATAAAACCTAAGTAACTGGACTAGCACTTTGACTTTCCATGTGACACACGTAGAGATGTTTAAGGTATATTCTAATCTCATATTCATATATACAGTCATATTCATATATATGTATATATATATATCAAATGTAGAATTCATAGTGCACATCTGACATTCAAGGAATCAAGAGGCTGAGGCAAAAGACTGGCTAGTTCAAAGGAAATGTGGGCAACATAACCAGAACTTTTATTAAAGTATTAACAATAACATCCCACAGAAGGGATTTTCTCCTGTACATTGCCATTGCAGTGTATGAAGTAGTGGTTTCAGTTACACCATTTGCTTTCACAGAAACCTCAATATCTTCTCTAGACATTTGTTCTTTTTAATAAGTTTGTTTTTTAGTTCAAGTTTGTATTGCTTCCTTCTTTGTCCTTTTGAAGAAGGTGGGTTCATTTCCATTTGTAATGAAATCATACTATTTGCTTGCTATATGAAAGAAACTTAATTTTTGCTAATAATATACATAGAATATATTATAATCCTATCCATTTCCAATTATGCTTTCTTATTCTATTCCACTCCTGATGACTCTCTTCTTCACAACTAGTTCCCTTCCCAGCCACCATGGCGCGCGCGCGTGTGTGTGTGTGTGTGTGTGTGTGTGTGTGTATGTGTGTGTGTATGTGTGTGTTATACAGATAGCCACAACTTTTATGTTTTCATTTTGTTTTTCATGCTATATCTAGAAAGCAATGTTTCACAGCAATCTTCTCCATCAATTCTCTCAATCTTCCAGCAGTTATAATATTCCCATCTTAGCTTCTGTGATGTTCTATGGAACTTCTTCTATGGAACTTATCTACTTTAGGGACTAGCATTCATTAAACAGTGGTCATTTGTTCTCAATATTTTGACAAGTTATATATCTCTTAATCATTGTTCTCTGTAAAAAAGCTTGTCAGATCAAGGGTAAGAGCAACACCAGTCTATGGACATAAACGTAAATGTTGGTAAGGCAGCCTGTGTATAGGTACGTTTAGTAAAATATTGAGTAGATTTCGATATGACTTTCTATACATCCTAGTTTTATTGAACCCCCAACCTCCATCTTTCCTCTATCTCTCCACCCAATTTTATTTAACATTTTCTACACCTAGTATTTCCCATCTCTATTCTCATATTGCACTCTGCATCACCTCTCATGGATTATATATTGCCTTCAGCTTTTTTATAAGAATTTTTTCATTTGGTTTATGTCCTGAACATTACTTATACTGCACATTACAATTATTAATTTGCATTTATAAAACCAACATTGAACTTCTGAGATGAAATTCTTTATGTCAAGATATATGATCTTAATGTGTTCTTTTCTTTGAAAGATTTTTTTTATTTTTATGTACATATGTATTTCTATGACTGTGTGCCAGGTCTGTGTGACTACTTGTGGAGACCAAAAGATAACATTGGATCCTCGGAGCTAGAGTTATAGGTAGTTGTGAGCTTCCCAAAGTGGATACTGGGCATGCAACTCAGGCCCTCTGGAGATCAGGAGGTGTTCTTGACTGCCAGGTCATTTGTTCAGTCCCTTAATGGGCTCTTGAATTTGACTAGTATGTGTATTTTAATTTTTTTCTTTGAACCTGTGATCATGAGGGGATCCTAACTTTTTAAAGATTGATTTTACTTTCTGTGTACATATATGTGCCAGTGCATATGCATGTGCACCATGTGCATGCAGGCACCTGCAGAGACCAGAACCCTTGGAACTAAAATTACAGAAGTTGTAAACTACCATTTGTGTTCTGAGAAAGGAGACTGGGTCCTCTGCAAGAGAAGTAAGTATTCTTTTTTATTGGATATTTTATTAATTTACATTTCAAATGTTATCCCCTTTACCAGTTTCCAATCTGGAAACTCCCTATCCCATCCTTTCTCTCACTGATTCTATAATTCTATAATTCATCCACCAATTCATCCACTCCCACCTCTCCATCCTGGCATTCCCCTACACTGAGGTATCGAGTCTTCCCAGGACCAAGGGCTTCTCCTTCCATTAGTGTTCAACAAGGCCATCCTCTGGTACATATGCAGCTGGATGCATGGGTCCCTTCATATGTATTCTTTGGTTAGTGGTTTAGTCCCTGGGAGCTCTGGGGGTACTGGTTGGTTGATATTGTTGTTTTTCCTATAGGGTTGTAAACACTTTTAGCTCCTCAGTCTTTTATCTAACTGCTCCATTGAGGACTCCATGCTCAGTACAATGGCTGTCTGCAAGCATCTGCCTCTGTAGTTGTTAGGTTCTGGCAAAGCCTCTCAGGAGACAGCTATATCAGGCTCCGCTCAGCAAGCACTTCTTGGCATCCACAATAGTTTCTGGGTTTGGTGTCTGTATATGAGATGGATCCCCAGGTAGGGCAGTCTCTGGATGGCCTTACCTTCAGTCTCTGCTCCACAATTTGTCTCCATATTTCCTCCCTTGAATATCTTGTTCCCCCTTTTAAGAAGGACCGAAGCATCCACACTTTGGCTACCTTTCTTCTTGAGTTTCATGTGGTTTGTGAGTTGTATCTTGGGTATTCTGAGCTTCTGAGCTAATATCCACTTATTAGTGAGTGCATACCATGTGTATTCTTTTGTGATTGGGCTACCTCACTCAGGATGATATTTTCTATTTCCATCCATTTGCCTAAGAATTTCATGAGATCAATGTTTTTTATAGCTTAGTAGTACTCTATTGTGTAAATGTACCACATTTTCTGTGTACATTCGTCCGTTGAAGGACATCTGGGTTCTTTCCAGCTTCTGGCTATTATAAATAAGGCTGCTAGGAACACAGTGGAACATGTATCTTTGTTATACATTGGAGCATCTTCTGGGTATATGCCCAGGAGTGGTATTGCTGGATCCTCCAGTGTTACTATGTCCAATTTTCTGAGGAACCACCAAACTGATTTCCAGAGTGGTTGTACAAGCTTGCAATCCTACCAGCAATTGATGAATGTTCCTCTTCCTCCACATCCTTGCCAGTATCTGCTGTCATCTGAGTTTTTAATCTTAGCCATTCTGACTGGTGTAAGGTAGAATCTCAGGGTTGATTTGCATTTGCCTGATGACTAAGGATGTTGAACATTTCTTTAGGTGATTCTCCACCATTTGATATTCCTCAGTTGAAAATTTTTTGTTTAGCTCTCTACCCCATTTTTTATTTTGGTTATTTGGTTCTCTGGAGTTTACCTTCTTGAGTTCTTTGTATATATTGGATATTAGCTGTCTTTCAGAAGGAGGATTGGTAAAGATCTTTTCCCAATCTGTTAGTTGCCATTTTGTCCTATTGACAGTGTCCTTTGCCTTACAAAAGCTTTACAATTTTATGAGGTCCTATTTGTCAATTCTTGAAAGATCTAAGAAGAGCATAAGCCATTAGTGTTCTGTTCAGGAAGTTTTCCCCTGTGCTCTTGTGTTCCAGGCTCTTCCTCACTTTCTTTTCTATTATTTTCAGTGTATCTGGTGTGTTGTTGTTGTTGTTCCCTCTTTTAAAAAAAAGAGCTTAAGTATCCACACTTTGGTTTTCCTTCTCCTTGATCTTCATGTCATCTGTGAAGTAGAAGTACTCATTAAAACTCTCCCACCCCCACCCCCCAAAAAAAGAAAGAAAGAAAGAAAGAAAGAAAGAAAGAAAGAAAGAAAGAAAGAAAGAAAGGAAAGCTCAGGCCAGATGGGTTTAATGAAGAATTCTATCAGACCTTCAAAGAAAACCTAATACCAATACTCTTAAAAATATTCCACAAAATAGAAACAGAATGTACTCTACCCAATTTGTTCTATGAAGCCACAGTTGCACTGATACTAAAACCACACAAAGACCCAACAAAGAGAGCAAACTTCAGACCAATTTCCCTTATGAATATCGATGAAAAAATCCTCAATAAATTCTCACAAACTGAGTCCAAGAACACATCAAAATGATCATTCACCAAGATCAAGTAGGCTTCATCCCAGGGATGCAGGGATGGTTCAATATATGGAAATCCATCAACATAATCCACTACATAAACTCAAAGGAAAAAGAAAACACATGATCATCTCACTAGATGTTGAAAAAACATTTGACAAAATCCAACATCCTTTCATGTTAAAAGTCTTGGAAAGATCAGGAGTTCAAGGTCCATACCTAAACATAGTAAAAGCAATGTAATGCAAACCAATATCAAATTAATGCAGAGAAACTTGAAGAAATCTTTTTGTTTTGATATTTTGTTTACATTTCAAATGTTATCCCCTTTCCTGATTTCCCCCTTATGAAACCCCCTATCCCATCTACCTCCTCCTGCTTCTATGAAGGTGTACCCCTACCCACCCACCCACTCCTACGTCCCCACCCTCACATTTATTTTATCCTTAAACTGTCATTTAAGACTTTAGTATTTCAATAAATTATGTATTCATGAAGTAGCAAAATTATACTTGTATACTATTAGGTTCAAAATATATAAAATAAATGTCAGTGGAAGGATAAGAAAAATGAATGCATAGCAAGAGTTTACAAAATGTTCTTGTGGATGATTGGTAAATACAAACAAACAAACAAACACCACCAAGACTAGATTAGTTAACTGTGTTTAGCAAACTTTACCTGGTACACACACACACACACACACACACACACACACACACACACACACACAGAGAGACACCTACACACACACACACACACACAGAGACACCTACACACACACACACACAGAGACACCTACACACACACACACAGAGACACCTACACACACACACACACACACAGAGACACCTACACACACACACACACACACACACACACACACACAGAGAGAGAGAGAGAGAGAGAGAGAGAGAAGCATATGAAGAACAACATTTGATAATAATAAATATTTAAATTTTTTGCTATGGTTTTCTTTCCAAAATGTCATTCTAAAATCTCACATCAACATACATTTTATCTGAGAAAATCTTTGATGGATAACTGTAAGATTTAATAAAAAGCAACATTCAGACTTGTGAATAAAATCAATATTTTGCTTTCATAAATAAAACTGCATATCTAGTTTAGGTTTCTATAAGACCGTAAGAAATATAAGTTTGCTTACTAAATGAACATGGTATCTCCTAGCTGCTTGCTATGGTAACAACTGTTTTCCTGAGAATCTGAGAACCACTGAACTATAGTAATTTTTAGATGTGTAGGAATGTTGAGTTGAGTACTGCATTGTTTTCTGAGATAGTCTTGCTATGAGAATATACTGGCCTCAGTTATTGTACTCTTCCTGACTTAGCCTTCCAACTCTTATCAAACACACCACACACACACACACACACACACACACACACACACACACACTCTGAACATCTTTGGGGAATGGATTGTCTCTTCCTATCATGATTTCAGGCTTATGAGGGAAGTGCTTTTACCTTCTGAGACATCTCATTGGTCCTAAATGCTCACAAATTTGGAGTATGTTGAGAATGTCATATATCTTCTCTAGGTTTGAGGATTCTAATGTGACAACCTTCCAATATTTTGAACTTTTTTTCTTGCTTTACAGTCCAGACCTCAAAATGGTTCTGAAACAGGAAAAAAAAAACTAAAACAATCCTGAATCTGGAATGTATTAAATGTATAAAATGTACATTGGAAATCTATTTAATTAGGAAAAAATAATTATAGAAGAACGCCCTGTCACAATGGTTGCTTCACATGAATACCTTTAAAAGAAACTTCTGTGTTGCAATATGTGTGTGTGAAGAGCTTCTTGGAAATAAAGATGAAAGAACTGTCATTCTTTACTGAATGCAAACAGGCTTAAATTTTCAATTTGTAATTAAATATCCCATACACCTCTTACTAGTGTCTATGCCTGTCTATACTAAACAAAGGAGTCATTCAATGGATAATATTGAAAGTGGTGGTTTTCTAATACGTAGTGAAGTCAAAATTTAAATTAACTTTGTGAAAATCTATTTTAGAAAACTGGACAATAACAGTATATTACTCTTACAGTAAGTCTACAAGCAATATTTTTCTTGTTGCTTTTTAAAATATAACTTCAAGTAGAACTTTTGACAGCTATGTCCAGAGGGCTTACTTATATTCAGGATCTCAATTTGTAGCTCTAATGGAATCATATTAGCAATCATAAATAAATTGGAAATGATTTTTTGAGAGATATGTGCTGAATATTTAATGAACCATATCAGGTTGTTCAAATGGTTTGTTTTCTTATTTGTTTGTTTGCTTCCTTTGAACAGGGTTTTACACTAAACCAGGTCGACACAGAACTCACTCTGTAGCCTAGACTAAAAGTGACTCTCTTCCCTGAGCCTCCCGAGTGCTGAAATTACAAGCAGGAACCACTCTGAACAAGGAGTTTTACAAATTGGCTACTTTTATCATTTATCCTATTCATCACCCCCCTTTCCTTTATTTCTCTCATCTTACTTTTGCCTTTCTTTTCTTTTCTTTTCTTTTTCTGTTGTTGTTGTTTTGTTTTTCGAGACAGGGTTTCTCTGTGTAGCCCTGGCTGTCCTGGAACTCACTTTGTATACCAGGCTGGCCTTGAACTCAGAAATCCACCTGCCTCTGCCTCCCAAGTGCTGGGATTAAAGGTGTGCGCTACCACCGCCTGGCCCCTTTCTTTTTCTTTTCCTTAATTTTTTTCTACAAGGAATGTTTCCAATGCTTTTATGATTTCTTTGAATTTCTTTGTAAGTGTTTTCAGAGTAAAAGGCACAAACAGATTTGGGTATTGGACGCTTTTGCTCTCCCAACAGGAATGAAAATGTGAGCAAATTGTTAGCCTGGAGATCTGAAAAGAGGCTCAATTTATAATTTAGAAATGCACAACAATGTAATTTGACATGTGGCAAAACTACATAATGACCAAGCAGACGATGTCATTTATGACATATGTGTTTTATAGTTTGAAATTTTTTGTTTTACTTCTCTTTGGCCACTTGAAAACATATTCAGTAATAAATTTTTCTACATCTGAATTTTGTAAAGCAGATCATAATTGCTGAATTCATTATTAAATTTTGAATTATGTAGCAGTAATTGGCTATGTGTTTCTTTCAAATGCTCACAATCACTGCTAACTGCATTCTAAGAGCTCTGGTGGGTATAACTATTAAAGCGTCTTAATTTCTCGGGTGACCTTCTTCTTAGCTTTTATTTGCCATAATTTCATCAAGGTTTGCTTGAAAAGCACTGGTTCTAGCATCCTCTTAAGGTGTCTATGGGATATTTAATTACAAATTGAAAAATTAAGCCTGTTAGTATTCAACAAAGAACAACAATCCCCTCACCTTTATCTCCAAGGGGCCCGCACATCTTTTAGTGTGAGAGATGTAACCTCAATATGTACTTCTCAACATAACCTCAATATATACTTCTGATAAAATCACAGCTACCTACGTTTAAATCAAACTGCACAAGCATTTGGTTTTCCATAAATCAAATTCTTGTTGCCATGTTTAAAGGGTTGTTGGCCATTTAAAGGAGAATTTTAACGAAGGGAATAGAGTAATTAAGTAAAAGATGTGAGCTTCATCTGGAAGCACTTCCCTGATAACCTTCCCACACATTCATTCTCTTGACATATCTTTGCAGCCCAGGAGATGCGAACTTGTTTGGGATAACTTATAAATCTCCCCACTCGAGGCAGTGACAAGATGACTCCCTTGATACTTTGCAAAGGGCTATAGATCTTCAGTTAAAGTAAAGTGGGCTTAACTTTCCTTCATCAGTGATGTGCAAACTTCCTTCATTGATGAAATATTACTACTGTTCACAGTACCAAGATCACTCAGTCTTCAAACAGATCATTTACCAAAGGAAAAATAAAAATAAAATGCTAACACTTGTCTACACTAGATTCTCCAGGTGGCAAGCTTTGACGGTTATAGAGATTTATCGAAACAGACTCAACTTTCCTCCCTAACTACCAACTTAAGATAAAACCTATAAATACTCGTTTACAGTTGCAAATGAGTAGCGTAAATCTTTTCTTACATTTTACCTTTACGTCAGAGAAGCCACCTAGAGAAAGTGCAGAAGTATAGCCTCCCTGGCTGTTAATGAGCGGAAGCTTGGGCATGTTCCTTAGCACAGTTCATTTTTAAAAATGCCTTTGACAGTGGCTGTGAGGGGAAAAGTAGATGGGTAGGGTGGATGAGAAGGCCTCCACTTTGATGACTTTACTAAAGGTACAATGACTAAGGGCTCACAATGCAAAGGCACACAGAAGCTCGGGGCTGAGTACTTGCTCTAGCATAAAAGCACTCCATGAACACAGATAAAGCTTTTTCACTTATTGTACTCTGCTGTTTTCTTCTTAGGCTCATTTTGTTTACATTTCCTTTTTAGTTTCACCTTTAAAATATTTTTATGTATGTTTATATGTACATTTTCTTCTCTGTACAGGTACCAACTGCATGCAGGTGCCTGTAGAAGCAAGACAGGATGCCAGATTGCCTGGATCTGGAGTTAGAGGTGGCTGTAAGCTACCCATGATAGGTGATGAGCACTTCACTTGGGTTTTCCTTAACAACACATGCTCTTAACCACTGAGACATGCCTCCAGGTCCTGGTTTATTTCATTTTTAAAAAAAATAATAAAACATAGTGTAGAAATTTAAGAGAAAAGAAAGTGCACACAGGAAATGGCATCATGGGCTTCTTTCAAGTCACTGCCAACAGTTGGTATCTTGCCAGTTTGTGATTTCTAGAGTTAACCCTGTACTGCTCACTTGAAGATTTTGTTGAAACTGATATCTAGTTTTTAAGTCTAGAGAGGGCCTCAGATGTATTCATGAGTACATTCATTAAGAGTAAAGTGGTAGCTCTGGGTCTGTGAACCACACAGCTAAAAGCAAACCTGTGAAATACTTTGTTGAATTATTATTAGAATCTCATCACCTATCATTCAAGGAGAGTCATTTTCCCCTAGTTTACAAATTTAGCTTAGGAAAAAAAGAATACAGTCACAGGAAGACTTAACAGGTATATTATCTACTTTTTAAAAACAACTCATTTAATCTTAATTGAAACTCCAGGAGTTAGGAAATATTAGCTACAATTTCGAAGTGAAAGAGTAAAGAAAAGAAGTGTTAAAGAGCCTATCCAACATCAGATACCTAGGAAGGGGTGGGGCTACATTTCACACAGTGCTTTCTTGTCGTCTTATCCAGTTACACAGTACAGGATTTCATATGAGTGAAATGCTCTCACATGTTTGATTCTTATGATGAATGCCTAGTGAGAAAGGCATGATAGACTTTAATATCCTTGTTTTGTAGATAAGTAACACAGGAAAGGGAAGTTTTAACAGGGAATTAGTGAAAGAGCTAGAACTGCCATTGATCGATCTATCTAACTCCTGTTCTCTTCCTTTTACTAATTTGCTATGCAACAGTGATCAGTTTGTGAACAGGGAGACTTACCAGTAACAACCACTAATGTGATTCAGAAATTTCCAACAGGGAAAGTAGCATTATTTACAAATTAAACTCATTAAAAGATTAAAATATGGGACATGGGCTACATAGTTACTTCTAGGGCAGCCAGTACCACATATGAAAATCTTGTCTCAAAATGACACACACACACACACACAGAGAGAGAGAGAGAGAGAGAGAGAGAGACAGAGAGACAGAGACAGAGACAGAGACATAGAGTCAGAGAGACAGAGATACAGAGAGGAACAGAGGGATGTTTACCTTTTATTAAAGTTTCAAATATCTCAAACCCTTATTTTTTTTTCTTTCCATTTTTTATTAGGTATTTAGCTCATTTACATTTCCAATGCTATACCAAAAGTCCCCCATACCCACCCACCCCCACTCCCCTACCCACCCACTCCCCCTTTTTGGCCCTGGCGTTCCCCTATTCTGGGGCATATAAAGTTTGTGTGTCCAATGGGCCTCTCTTTCCAGTGATGGCTGACTAGGCCATCTTTTGATACATATGCAGCTAGAGTCAAGAGCTCCGGGGTACTGGTTAGTTCATAATGTTGATCCACCTATAGGGTTGCAGATCCCTTTAGCTCCTTGGGTACTTTCTCTAGCTCCTCCATTGGGAGCCCTGTGATCCATCCATTAGCTGACTGTGGGCATCCACTTCTGTGTTTGTTAGGCCCCGGCATAGTCTCACAAGAGACAGCTACATCTGGGTCCTTTCGATAAAATCTTGCTAGTATATGCAATGGTGTCAGCATTTGGATGCTGATTATGGGGTGGATCCCTGGATAAGGCAGTCTCTACATGGTCCATCCTTTCATCTCAGCTCCAAACTTTGTCTCTGTAACTCCTTCCAAGGGTGTTTTGTTCCCACTTCTAAGGAGGGGCATAGTGTTCACACTTCAGTCTTCATTTTTCTTGAGTTTCATGTGTTTAGGAAATTGTATCTTATATCTTGGGTATCCTAGGTTTTGGGCTAATATCCACTTATCAGTGAGTACATATTGTGTGAATTCCTTTGTGAATGTGTTACCTCACTCAGGATGATGCCCTCCAGGTCCATCCATTTGGCTAGGAATTTCATAAATTCATTCTTTTTAATAGCTAAGTAGTACTCCATTGTGTAGATGTACCACATTTTCTGTATCCATTCCTCTGTTGAGGGGCATCTGGGTTCTTTCCAGCTTCTGGCTATTATAAATAAGGCTGCTATGAACATAGTGGAGCATGTGTCCTTCTTACCAGTTGGGGCATCTTCTGGATATATGCCCAGGAGAGGTATTGCTGGATCCTCCGGTAGTACTATGTCCAATTTTCTGAGGAACCGCCAGACGGATTTCCAGAGTGGTTGTACAAGCCTACAATCCCACCAACAATGGAGGAGTGTTCCTCTTTCTCCACATCCTCGCCAGCATCTGCTGTCACCTGAATTTTTGATCTTAGCCATTCTGACTGGTGTGAGGTGGAATCTCAGGGTTGTTTTGATTTGCATTTCCCTGATGATTAAGGATGTTGAAAATTTTTTCAGGTGCTTCTCTGCCATTCGGTATTCCTCAGGTGAGAATTCTTTGTTCAGTTCTGAGCCCCATTTTTTAATGGGGTTATTTGATTTTCTGAAGTCTACCTTCTTGAGTTCTTTATATATGTTGGATATTAGTCCCCTATCTGATTTAGGATAGGTAAAGATCCTTTCCCAATCTGTTGGTGGTCTCTTTGTCTTATTGATGGTGTCTTTTGCCTTGCAGAAACTTTGGAGTTTCATTAGGTCCCATTTGTCAATTCTCGATCTTACAGCACAAGCCATTGCTGTTCTGTTCAGGAATTTTTCCCCTGTGCCCATATCTTCAAGGCTTTTCCCCACTTTCTCCTCTATAAGTTTCAGTGTCTCTGGTTTTATGTGAAGTTCTTTGATCCATTTAGATTTGACCTTAGTACAAGGAGATAAGTATGGATCGATTCGCATTCTTCTACATGATAACAACCAGTTGTGCCAGCACCATTTGTTGAAAATGCTGTCTTTCTTCCACTGGATGGTTTTAGCTCCCTTGTCGAAGATCAAGTGACCATAGGTGTGTGGGTTCATTTCTGGGTCTTCAATTCTATTCCATTGGTCTATTTGTCTGTCTCTATACCAGTACCATGCAGTTTTTACCACAATTGCTCTGTAGTAAAGCTTTAGGTCAGGCATGGTGATTCCACCAGAGGTCAAACCCTTAATTTTTAATGATTCCCAATGCTACAATGGTATTTCACTTTGCAGGGCTTACAGGATTGCAGAATACCATGTTAATAGTATTTATGATCATATTATTTTCATATATATCATACCTTAAATTGTGAATTAATTACTATTGATTCTTGTGGGTCTTAAATTAAAATACCATTAGGTAATGCTGCTTTATTCCTATTAACAAAACAATACCCACCTTACTCTAAAGATTACTTTCTTTATATTCAATATTTTGTCTACTGATTCTTTCTTATTCATATTAACCATAATAATTTTTATCATAGTAAAATAAAAGATATTTCTTTCAACCCATTTATGATGTGTTCCATGCTACTGTTTTCATCTTTTCCAATTTATTATATCACTTCTCTGGTTTACTTCTCAGTCCACTATAGTTCACAATCTTTCTTTATTTTTCTAATTTTATTTCATCTCTTTTACAGTCCAGATTTTATACCCCTCCCGGTCCACTCTCTGACTTTTCCACATCCCATGTCTCCTCCCTGCCATCCTGTCTCCACGAGGATGTCCCCACCCCCTTACCCCCACTACCACCCCACCAGACTTCTAAACTCCCTGGGGCCTCCAGTCTCTTGAGAGTTAGGTGCATCATCTCTGAATGAACACAGACCTGGCAGTCCTCTACCGTATATGTGTTGGGGGCCTCATGTCAGCAGGGGTATGCTGCCTGGTTGGTGGTCTAGTGTTTGAGAGATCTCGGAGGTCCAGACTAATTGAGACCGATGGTCCTCCTACAGAATCGCCCTTCTCCTAATTTCTTTCAGTCTTCCCTCGTTCAACAACAGAGGTCAACAGCTTCTGTCCATTGGTTGGGTGCAAATATCTGCATCTGACTCTTTCAGCTGCTTGTTGAGTCTTTTGGAGTGTGGTCATGGTAGGTCCCTTTTTGTGAGTACTCCATAGCCTCAGTAATATTGTCAGGTCTTGGGACCTCCCCTTGAGCTAGATCCCACTTTGGGCCTGTCGCTGGACTTTCTTTTCCTCAGGCTCCTCGTCATTTCCATCTCTGTAATTCTTTCAGGCAGAAACAATTATGGGTCAGAGGTTTGACTGTGTGATGGCAACCCCTTCCCTCACTTGATGCCCTGTCTTTCTGCTGGAGGTGGGCTTGACAAGTTCCCTCTCTCTACTGTTGGGAATTTTGTCTAAGGTTTGATTTCTGAGAGTCTTTCACTTCCCAGGTCTCTGGTACATTCTTGAGGGACCCCTTTCTTTATGAGTCCTATCACTACACTATTAAACTCTTCAGTTTCAAACATATTGGTTAACTCCATGGACCCTCTTGAAATCTCAGTAGCATTTGCTGTGTTCATTGAAAAATTAGGCTACTTATGTGAAATCTCATCCCTCTGGCTTTTCAAGTTATAGTGTACATTAAGTGTGTCCTTTGTTCCATATTTCTTTTTCATGAGCCTTCATAAATTATTCTTTCTGTATCCACTCATTGATTCATTACAAGTTTATAGATACTCTTTGTTTTACTTATAAAACTGTGACTCTGAAATCCATAAGAAGGGTAGGCGCATATGGTAGGTGCAAGTAAGTTCACAGGTTTAATGTTAGGAAGGATTATGGTTTGTTTCTTATTAGCTTGTAATTTGTTATTTATCACAGTATATAAGGTAAATTTCACTCCTGAAACAGAACAGGGATGTTTTGACATCTAAGTGTAGTAAATTTAGTGGGAAGAAATTGAAAAGACATTTGAAAACAAAGCTAGGTAAACTTTGAAAAATCACTGGCCAATGAACGTTATTCCAAAAGTGAAAAGAATTTTTTTCAACCATGATTTTGTCTTACTCAATGTAGAAAATCATTTTTTCTCCACTTTTTTGAAAATTGCAGTGGAATATTTATGGCAACAATGAGTTGAAGAGAAATCTTTTTCTCCTTTTTTCCCTCTTCTATATAATGTGAGTATGATGCATATAGACAAAGCATTGGCATTTTTGTGCTTATTCAATGTTATGAGACCACATAAAAGAAAGTTATGAAATATTTCTTCCAAATAGATTTTTCTAAGATGATAATTGAACATTGACAGAAATATATAAAATCTACCAAATATTCATCTACACTCACTGAATACAGAAAGGTAAAAAAAAAGTTCAGAGCATCATCATTTTTTTCAAGTTACTTTAAAATTTTTTCATATATCTATACTGTATTTACATTCTTCTTCACACCTGACATATCTCATGACTCCTCCTCACCTGCTCTCAAACCAATGGCCTCTTTTTAAAATTGTTATTGTTATATATAGATATGAACATATTAAAAATACACATACACACATACACACACACATATATATAACAACAATTAATGAAATAGGAGGCTATGAATTTGAAAGAGAGCAAGGAAGGCTATATTGGACTGTTTGGAAAGAGGAAAGGGAATAGGGAAATGATGAGATCATATAATCTTTATTTTTAAGAGCGTCTGTTCATGTGATCCTGGCTGTCATGAAACTCATTATGAAGAACAGGTTGACCTTAAACTCACAGAGATCTGCTGATTTCTGCCTTTGGACTGCTTAGATTAAAGGCATGCACCACTATGTCTGGCTAACTATAGTATAATCTTTAAAAAAAAAAAAAAAACGAAATAATTATTTTAAGAGAAAACTGCATGTTACATATCTCATTAAAAAATAACCGTATCCCTTATTCTTTATATACTATACTGTGCTTAAGTGGGACATAAAATATTTTTCTATATTACTAATGAATTCATCTGAATACCAGACTTTCTAAGGGTGCAGATGTTGGGCATAAAATTACACAGTTGTTGACACTTAGTGATCTCTCTACTGTTTTTCTTTTTTTTTTCCCCTCCAAGGGTTTTTAGAAACTTTTTAGTTACATCTTGAATTTTTAGTCTCCTTTTTACATATCTTATTTTCTATCTTCACTGTATTTAATGTATACATAACCATGTTGAAATATACATTGGACTTCTCATGATTTAGAGAACAATGATATTTGAGATCCTAGGGGGAAAAATACCTGTGCTTCCCTGAATACGTGTTCACAGGATGAAGACCATTCATTATTCCGGCCTATTGTACATCATTTAAAAGATTAATTCAGTTTATTTATTGTAAAATAAATCACTCAATGACAATGGAAGTTACTACTACTACTCAAAATAAAAAGAAAAAATGTCTTAAAAGATTTCATAAATCTATACTATGGTGCTATCTTGTTTTATGTCACCTTTATACAAGCTAGAGTCACCTGAGAGGAGAGAACATCAATTGAGAAAGATAAAGCTGTAGGTAATTCTATAGAGCATTTTCTTAACTGATAGCAGACACCCCAGCTCACTGCATATTCTGCCACTCCTAGAATGGTGATTCTGCATTCTATAATAGAGAAGACTGAGCAAACCATGGAGAGCAATCCATCAAGCAACACTCCTCCATATCTCTGCATAGCTCCTGACTTCCTGGTCCTGCCCTGCTTACATTCAGACTCTGGCTTCCTTAGATGATGAAGAGTGATGTGGAAATTTGAGCCAAATCAACCCTCTTATGCCAAGTTGCTTTGCTCAGGATACTTCACAACAACAATAGTAACCATAAGACAGCTGAATTTTCAGCATCCCCCCTCCTTCCTCTTGCCTCTCTTTTGAAGTGCGGTATCAACTTCTTCTCAAATTCAGCCTCATTTTATTTAGTTGTTATAAGTGTGTGTGTGTGTGTGTGTAAATAAATACACAAATACAACCTTTAGACATCACTTAATGCTGCTCATATGTATGTTGGGCCTGACCACTTGGCATTAGACCATGAATTAGTGGACTCATACCTGGAGAAAAACTGATTCAACATCAAACTTGGCCAATAGGAAAGTCCTGGGACCTCAGCTACTTGTCCTTTATAGGCTGCTCAAACAGGACTGCCCTGTCTGGTCTCAGTAGGAGAGGATTAACCTAATCTGACAGATACTTGATATGTCAGGGTGGAGGGATACCCAATGCGGGTACCACTCTCTCAGAGAAGATGAGGGGTAATGGGGAAGGGTCTCTGTGAGGGGGCACTGGGAGGGAGAAGCATTTGGGATGTAAATAAATAAATAATTATAAAAAATAATAAAGATGACAAATTCAACACTACTAAAAATTGCCTTTCTATTGGTATAGTTCTGTGCTAATTTGTTGTCAACTTGACATATCTAGGAAGCATAAATCTCAACTGAGAAAATGCCCTACATATACCTCTAGAAAAATCTATGGTAGATTTTATTAATTGGTGATTAATGTGTTATCTCTAAGCATATTTTTGGGGATGTATAAGAAAGCCAAGGGACTGAACAAGCCAAGGAGCAATCCAGTAAGTAAACAGGTTTCCCCCAAAGTTTCTGCTTTAGTTCCGGCCTCCATTTTAGTTTTTAGTTTGGCTTCCCCCAGTGATGGATTCCAATCTGTAAACCAGAATAAACTCTTTCCTTTCATGGATGGCCTTCAGTAAGAACACTTTCTAACAGCAACATAAAATGAAGCTAGAGCAAGGTGATAGTATTTTTGATGGCTGTTAACTTTAACTTAAAATTTGACATGCTAAGGAGCTGGTCCTGGCATAAAGACCTAGGAGGTCCTTAGGATCCACTGGTCTCTCAGTTTCTAACCTTGAGCTTAAAGGCACCTTTGGCCATGCTCAGCTTTAAATAGGTGCTGTGGAATCAAAACCATGACTTTATGTTAATATAGTCAAGGGAAAGGGCCTATATTAAGCAATAAGAAAGGAATACTGATAGAGCAAATTACCTGATGACCTTCTTTGGCCTCCATGCATGTTTTCGGGCACACAACCACACATACTACACACCATATACACACACACACACAAACATGCACACACATGCAACACACACATGCATCACACACACAAACACACATACATACACACTCATACATACACACACACACACACACACACACACACACACACACACACACACCAGAGAAAGACAGAGAGAGGAAACATATTTCATTCTTAAAAGCAACTAAGAAATTAGCAATGGGAAATAAACCATGATTTGAAATACAGAAGTAATATAATATACTTACCTTTTGTGTTATATATAACTTAAACAAAGATATCTAGATACTATAAGCATTCTAGAAAAGGAAAACACTATGGGGGAATGGGAAACTTGAATTATCTTTTGTTGTCCTTCACATATAACAAATAGGCTTAGATTATTGCTCATATAACTATGCCCTATTAAACTGCTCTATGAATGGATAAAAATAATGTAATAAATAACATAGATTCTTTCTCTAGCATGTGATTTTTCCAAAGAGGCATGATCTTAGCAACTTCAGAATTCCTTAAATATTTTAGTAAAAATGTACACCTATTTGCCAAAGTCTAACAATAAAGATTTTAGTTTTATTAACTTACATTTAGCCTTGGTTGTTGTGACTGAACTCCATGTGTCTCCATCAGGCACTCCACAGACATGGTATTCCTCACCTCACTGATCAAAAGCAAGGACTGAATAAACAAAATCTATTTGTTTCCCTCCTTCTGGTATATATATAGTGTATAACTACTATATTTGACAAATTACCTCATCTACCCATACCTTACCTTAGCAGAGGAGATACATATGTATTTCTGATAGGACATTTCTGGAAGTCATGTGGCAGTAGAGACGGATATGGGAACAAATAATTGGAAAACCAACCACACTGAATGGAAGAGAACATGAAAACTGTAATGTATAGAGCAAGAAGAAAGGGATAATATCCAACATTTTTACGCCAAAACTGTATGTATAAAACTCTGAACATATCTCTCTCTCTCTCTCTTTTATTTATTACTTTTATTTATTTACCGTCCAGTTGTTAATCCCCTCTTGGTCTGCTCTCCCACAGTTTCTCATCCCATTTCTCCTCATCCCCTCTGTCTCCAAAGGATGTACTTGGACCTCCCTTCTCCCTACCAGGCCTCCCCACTCCCTGGGGCCTCAAGTCCCTTGAGAGTTAGGTGCATCTTTTCTCACTGAGGCCAGACCAGACAAGACAGTCCTCTGCTGTGTATGTGTTGGGGGGCTTCAGACCAGCTGGAGTATGCTGCCTCGTTGGTGGCTCAGCATCTGAGAGATCTCAGGGGTCCAGGTTAGTTGATATTGCTAGACTTCCTATGTGGTTGCCCTCCTCCTCAGCTTATTCTCTTTCCCTAATTCAACCACATCGATCCTTAGCTTCTGTCCGTTGGTCGGGTATAAGTATCTATCTGCCTTTGTCTCAGACAGCTGCTTGTTGGGCCTCTCAGAGGGCAGGTTTTGTCTGTAAGCACAACATAGCTTCAGCAATAGTGTCAGGCCTTGGAGCCTCCCCTTGAGATTGATCCCAATTTGGGTCATCACTGGACCTCCTTTCCCTCAGTCTCATCTCCATTTTTGTCCCTACCGTTCTTTTAGACAGGAACAATTCTGGGTCAGATTTTTGACTGTGGGATGGCAACCCCATCCCTCCACTTGATGCCCTGTCTTTCTGCTGGAGGTGGACTCTACAAGTTCCCTCTCCCCACTGTTGGGCATTTCATCTAAGGTCCCCCCTTTGAGTCCTGAGAGTCTCTCACCTCCCAGGTCTCTGGCACATTCTAGAGGGTTCCCCCACCTCCTACCTCCTGAAATTGCCCTGTTTCTATTCTTTCTTCTGGTCCTCAGGGCTTCAGTCCTGTCCCCCTCGCCAATACCTGCTCATGTTCAAAAATAAAGAAAAATTATAAGAAAAATAAAATAACAGATATAATATAAAAAAATTTGTTCTACATTTCCAATAGGTAATTAGAAGTCAGAACAGTGACAGGAATGAGAAAATCTCTTTTTTCAATGTAAATGAAAATAAACCAATAAGTCAGACAAAATAAAATAAATTCATACCAGTTAGTAAAGGATAAAAGCCCAGTGGATAACTCATTAGATGGCAAAATATGATTAAATTTAAGATAGTGTTTTATTTGTTTATATTTTATGGTACGGCACAGCAGCCAACATCCACACATGGAAATCAAAGAACAACTTTTGAAAGTTAAAAGTTTTCTTCTATCAAATGATAGATGGAAGAAACAACGTTCCAGCCCATTAATTAGTACAAACCTTACACACATACATACACACACATACATACATATACACACATGTACATACCTAAATACATAGATATACACATAGTTGATGGATGGAAGGCATTGTTCCATCCCTTCCACACTTACTTTTTCTTTTATAGTTTATATATTCGAGCAAAATCTATCAAGCAGTATAAACTTACAATGTGATTACATTTTAGTTTTCTTCTAGTGAATGATTATGAAATAATGTGTTCTCCAATATATTTACAAGAAATTACATTACATAGTACAGGTAAAGAAAACGAATTATTCTTAAAAGCCCACGTACATTCGTTTCTAGGCAACTTGTTATAGATTAACAAAGTGTAAGCAAGCAAGGGAGTTTTCTCAGCCAGTTTCTCTTACTGGTAGGCAGCAATTTGCAGTTACAAAGAATGGAGTAATTATTTTATTATTTATCTTTAAAAGTAATCTTGTAAGAATATTAAAAGAATCGCAAATCTAAACTTTTATATAAAAAAGTTATATCTAACTTAAATACTCAAAATATATATCTACTCATCAGCAATTCTTAATAAACCATATCAGGAAGCTGAGGGCAAAAATGTGTATAAAAAAATCAATCATCACCAGTCTAGCCTCAGTGAGAGTCACTTCAGCCAGTGCTGCCATTGTTTTTGTTCCCTGACCATAAAAGGTCCCTAGCTTAATGAATAAGAGAGTGCCTTTCTGAACTTCATATTGTTCCTTAAGATTTTCTACATCTAAGCAGGGCATGGTGGCACACGCCTTTAATCCCAGCACTAGGGAGGAAGAGGCAGGAGGATTTCTGAGTTCGAGGCCAGCCTGGTCTACAGAGTGAGTTCCAGGACAGCCAGGGCTATACAGAGAAACCCTGTCTCGGGGGAAAAAAAGATTTTCTACATCAGAGCCAGTGATAAAAAACATCTCAACCTAGCTTCATTAACAATATAATTTTTCCAAATGTTTTCTAGGGGTGGTGGTCATTGCTGACAATGTATATCTCTAAGGTCTTCTCTGGGGTGGTGATTGAATGATTAATCTGCTCCAGCAGCAATGCCTGAAAGAGATCAAGCATTATTATAGGGGTGTCAGAAATACTGCCCAGTGAGGGACTGGAAGCCCCCTTAGGTTTTCAAATAATTCTTAGATTAAGAGGAATGTGAGGACTACAAGTAGAGCAGAATTCCATAACAGCATGAAGTTCTCAGGACACATGGTCCTAGGGGTAATGCCACACCATGGGGCTGTGGGAACCCATGGGCTGCATTCCATGAGTTCTAAAACCATTTGTCATTCCTCCTGCATGGCCCTTGACAATATTTTACCATAACTGTTTGTAACCAAAAAGCAGTCACTCATAAGCTAGCCAGGCTACATGAATGAGATGATTTCTATTTATTAATTAATGACTTTCCAATTAGATTCTCTTTTACTTCTATAAATGTATTTATGGCCATAGTTGCTAGAACACGAAAGAAGTTGAGACATATTTAGGAGAAATCATAGTTAATACAATGCAAAAAGCTACTGCTGTTTGAATTTTGTTGTGGGGGAGGAGAAAGAGGAAGCAAGAAGAGAGAAGTAAGGAGATACAGCCAGATATGCAATGATGGAGAAACAAAATCACAGGTCCTTGTTGGAGATTTGCCCAAATGCTAAAAGTCCTTGACCTCATTTGTTTTTTGATTGATCAATAAAGATTTCAGTGGCCAATGACTGAGCAAAGGAAGATGGTGTGGGACCCTTAGAGTTGCACAGGCTAGGACTCGGGGGTCGGGGGAGGGAAGAAGAGGGAACATCACTAGGATTTGGTGAGAGACTGAAAAGGAGAATGCAGGAGATAGAGACAACCAGCTATGTGAGATTTTGTTAAGTGGCCACTGACCACCTCCTCAATTGGTCCTAGGGTAGCATGCGGAGGATTAGCAATGCCTAGTCATTGAGTTAGCAAAGGCATTTCACAAATAAGTTCATGTGTGTGTGTCTTTCATTCACAGATGCAAAGAGCTACTGGGTGGGTGGCTGGAAGTGTACATTAACATAGCAGTCAGCACTCATGCTACATATCCTGGTAGTTAGTTACTTTGCCTTCCCCTCTAGATACAATTCTGTAGGAGCTGATGGGAGAACCTGTTTAAAAATGTAGAAGTACAAGTTAAAACAGAAGACATTCTGAATGTAGAGTCATGCCAAAACAAAGTATCAGCAAACACTGATGCCTTTTGCAGTAACTGTGCCAAATGGGAAACATCTAGTAAAAAGTACATCAGTAGAAAACTGAAACAAAGTGACATTTTAGAACCAAGAATAACTGAATAATTTGAGAATTCCATGTAAGAGTAGAACAAACAGATATCAACTAGACAAAGATTCAAATCAATTTAGTTTTAAAATTAACAATATAGTTAGAAATTTGTCAAAACTCATATTTTTCCAATGGCTTCATAAATATACATGAAAAATTAGATGTGAAACACACACACACACACTATATATATATATATATATATATACATATATATATATATGTATATATATATATATATATATAGTGGCATATTTGTAAGTATAACTATCAATTCATTAAAATAATATCCAAAGTTATTTTGTTAACAGTGGTAAAATGTTTATAATATACTGATGATTATAATGAAAATATAGTATATATTTAATAAAAATGTAAAAACCTTTGCATCTAGCAGATCTAATTCTAAGTGAAAATCCAAAGCATTTGAGTTAGATGGTTACACTAGAGGTATTTTTATTGTCTAAATTGTACTTTAAAAACTGCCCCCTCTAAATGCTGGGCTCAAGAATAAATCCACATATGTAAACCATTTTAATATGTGATGCACATAAAATTTATACTGAAGATGTTAAGTTGGGGAAAGAGACTGAGAATTATTATGAGACAATTATTTAACATTGTTTTCTTTGGTAGGAGAAATAATTAGAATTCATATTTTATGGCATGAAGCATCATGAAAACATATCATAAGGTAATACAAAATATCTTCAAAAACATTCAGAATTTAAAAAGAAAAAGGCACTAGCTATAAAAGTTGCTTATTCTAGTCCCCGAAGGAGCAATTTGTAATTATTTAAGATTAAAAGGTAATACAGATGAATAACAATACCTTCTTTAAAAATTACCATTAACTCCAGCCTGGAAAGTAGTTTAGTGACTTGCTCAGCCATAATTAGAGAAGCCTTCTTCAGCAGCAGATGGGAATAAATACAAAGACTCATAGACAGATAATATGGAGAGAGAGAGAGAGAGAGAGAGAGAGAGAGAGAGAGAGAGAGAGAGAGAGAGAGAGAGAGAGACCTTGGAACATTGAGTGCTAAATTCAGTGCTAAATGGGATGTCCCTTACCTCAGGTCTGAAGGAACCCTGCAAAAGAGGTGGGAAGAATATGAAAGTCAGTGCGGATAGAGGACACTAGGAAACCAAGGCTCTCTAAATCAACTGACCATAGCTCAGATGAAGCCACAGAGACTGAAGCAGCATGCAATGGGCCTGCACGGGTTTCTACCACATCCTTCATCTGTTTATTATGGCTTTCAGTCTAGTGTTTTTATTGGATGCCTAAGTGTGTGAATGACTGTACCCCTGTGTTTTATTTGTTTCTTATGCCTTTTCTTGGGTTCTTTCCCTTCTGTTTGTTTTGTCCCATTCTGATCTTATTGTATTGTCGGGGATCCCTGCAAGCATCACAATCAGCAGGGAAAGAAACAAACCGCATGAAACAAGAAGGGAATTTGTTTCAGTACAACTTAGCTAGTGCTGGTTCACACTTCTGGAGTCTGACACCAAGCCAATTTATTCCAGACATGTTTAAGTACAGTATAATTTTGTAAAAATAAAGTTTCCTGGTAACAATTATCCCAATCTCACGTTCAGAATAAAGTTTAAGGCATAACTACAACAGAACTCTTTTGCAAAGTACGTGTGACCTTCACCATGTAAATGGTTTTTATAGCTACAAAAACTAGGATCTGGTGTTGTTTCTGACTGAGATAGCATAGAGGTCAGCAGACTCTAAAGGACATGTGATACCCCCCTTATGGATGGGTTCTAGTTTCTGAGAAACAAAGATAAAGGTATAGGGAGGGAGTCTGGGATAAACAATCTGGGTGATTTGGTAAGGGCTGGACTTATAGATAGCAAAGGCCATTAACATCTACTGTCAGCCTTCTGGGTAAAAAACAAGTATACATTTCCTCCCTTGAAGGGACAACCCTGTATGATTAACACACCTTATTTACATACTGCTCTTTTGTGAGCACAAGGAGAGCATGTTCTTTACATTATATATTATATTGTATTGTATTATATTATATTCCCTTAAAAGCCTTTTAGTTATCAAGTACTGAGAGGGATAGATCTGTATTGGAGGGGTGGTGGGAAAAAACTGGAGTAGAGGAAGGGGAAAACATATTCAGGATATATTATGTGGGAAGATTAATAAATGCAAGAACCTGGTCTATTGGGAAAAAAAAGTAACTCTAAACCTACGGGGCAAATTGTGCCAATGATTTGTGCCACTAAAAAAGACATTTTATTTTATTTATCTATTCTTCTTATTCTTTTTCTTTTTTATTAGATATTTTATTTATTTACATTCCAAATGTTATCCCCTTTCCTAGTTTCCCATCAGAAAATCCCCTATCCCCTTCCCCCTCCCCCTGCTCCCCAACCCACCCACTCCTGCTTTCTGGACGTGGAATTTCCCTATACTGGGGCATAGAAACTTCATAGGATCAAAGGACTCTCCTCCCATTGATGACCAACTAGCTCATCCTCTGTTACATATGCAGCTGGAGCCATGAGTCCCTCCATGTGTTTTCTTTGGTTGGTGGTTTAGTCCCTGGGAACTCTGGAGGTACTAATTAGTTCATATTGTTCCTTCAATAGGGATGCAAACCTCTTCAGGTCCTTAGGTACTTTCTCTAGCTCCTTCATTGGGGACCTTGTGCTCTGTCCAATGAATGGCTGTGAGCATCCACGTCTGTATTTGTCAGGCACTGGCAGAGCCTCTCAGGGGGACAGCTATATCAGGCTCTTGTCAGAAAGCTCTTGTTGGCATCGGGGTTTGGTGGTTTTTTATGGAATTGATCCCCAAGTGAGGCAGTCTCTGGGAGGTCATTCTTTCAGTCTCTGCTCCAAACTTTGTCTCTATAACTCCTTCCATGGGTGTTTTGTTCCTCTTGCTCGCGCCCAACTGGCCAGGAAGAACGACGCTGCAACAGGATCCTTCTGCACACGTTTATTCAGTCTTGTTTCTTCTTTCTCTATATCTCCCTTGTTTATATCTCCCTTGTTTATATCTCCCTTGTTTATATCTCCCCCGAACCCTGGGCCTCTCACTCTTTTATACTCTCAGTTCCCATCCACGCACAGCAGCAGGCCATGCCACCTTACCAGGCACACAGCTTCAGCTAATCAGGGCAGCAGGGGCATATCTCCATCAAAATGGATTCACCAGTATCCTGGTACACCTGCGCAGCTCTCAAGATGTTTGTGGCTTATATGAGGAAGTCAGGTGCAAGTCATACGACTTAGCTGCAGTCCCTGGCGCCTTTGGGACTGCCGCCACACCCGCTCCTCACATGTTTCCCCTTCTAAGAAGGATCGAGGTATCCACATTTTGTTCTTCTTGCTGAGTTTCATGTGTTTTGCAAATTGTATCTTGGGTATTCTTACCTTCTGGGCTAATATCCACTTATCAGTGAGTGCATATCATGTGTGTTCTTTTGTGATTGGGTTACTTCACTAAGGATGATATTCTCCATATACATCCATTTGACTAAGAATTTCATAAATTCATTGTTTTTAATAATGAGTAGTATTCCATTGTGTAAATGTACTACATTTTCTGTATTCCTCCTCTGTTGGGGGGCATCTTTGTTCTTTCAAGCTTCTTGCTATTATAAATAAGGCTGCTATGAACATAGTGGAGCATGTGTCCTTATTACAAGTCGGAGCATCTTCTGGGTATATGCTCAGGAGTGGTATTGCTGGATCTTCCGGTAGTACTATGTCCAGTTTTCTGAGGAACCACCAAACTGATTTTCAGAGTGGTTGTACAAGCTTGCAGTCCCACCAGCAGTGGAGGAGTGTTCCTCTTTTTCCACATCATTGTTAGCATCTGCTGTCACCTGAATTTTTGAAATTAACCATTCTGACTGGTGTGAGATGGAATCTCAGGGTTGTTTTGATTTGCATTTCCCTGATGACTAAGGATTTTGAACATTTCTTTAGGTGCTTCTCAGCCATTAGAGATTCCTCTGTTGTGAATTATTTGTTTAGTTCTATACCCCATTTTTTGACTGGATTGTTTGGTTTTTTGGTGGTTAGCTTCTTGAGTTCTTTATATATTTTGGATATTAGCTCTCTATTGGATCTGGGGTTAGTAAAGTTTTTTTTTTCAATCTGTAGGTTGCCGATTTGTCTTATTGACAATATCCTTTGCCTTACAGAAGCTCTTTTGTTTCGTGCGATCCCATTTATCTTAGAGCCTGAGCCATTAAGTTCTGTTTAGGAAATTTTCCCCTATGCCAATGAGTTCATGGTTCTTTCCCACACTCTCTTCTATTAGAGTCAGTATATCTGGTTTCATTTACACAGTGAAATACTATTCAGCTATTAAGAATAAGAAAAATAATGAGTTTTGCAGGTAAATGGATGGAACTAGAAAATATCATCTTGAATGAGGTAACTCAGAGCCAAAGGACAAGTATGGTATGTACTCACTAATAAGTGGATATTAGCCAAAAAAGTAAAGAATACCCAAGTACAATCCATAGAACTCAAGAATGTTAACAAGCTGAAGGGCTCAAGTGAGGAGGCTTCAATCCCACATAGGAGGGAGAAGAAAGCAATCACAGAGGGGCAGAGGGAAGGAGGGACCTGGGTGGGAGATGGTAGGAAGAGGGGAAAAGGGAAACATGATTAGGTATTGGGGGAGGGAAACAGGCATGAAGCCCTGAGGGCAAGTAGAATGAAAGAAAATAGGCAACTTTGGGAGGTGGAAGTTAGGGGCCACCCTCTAGAATGCACCAGAGACCTGGGAGGTGAGAGACTCTCAGGACTCAAAGGGAGGGACCTTAGATGAAATGCCCAACAGTGGGAAGAGGGAACTTGTAGAGCCCACCTCCAGTAGAAAGACAGCATCAAGTGGAGGGATGGGGCTGCCATCCCACAGTCAAAAATTTGACACAGAATTGTTCCTGTCTAAAAGAACCATAGGGACAAAAATGGAGAAGAGAGTGAGGGAAAGGAGGTCCAGTGACAACCCAACTTGGGATCCATCTCAAGGAGGGGCTTCAAGGCCTGACACTATTGCTGAGACTATGTTGTGCTTACAGAAAGGAGTCTAGCATGGCTACTTTCAGAGAGGCCCAATAAGCAGCTGACTGAAACAGATGCAGACACTTATACCCAACCAATGGGTAGAAGCTGCTGACTCCTTTGGTTGAATGAGGGACAGGCTGGAAGAAGCTGAGGAGGAGGGTGACCCCACAGGAAGATCAAGTCTCAACTAACCTGGACCCCCAAGATCTCTCAGACACTGAGCCACCAACCAGGCGGTATATACCTGCTGATATGAGTCCCCTGACATATATACAGCAGAGGACTGCCTGGTCTGGACTCAGTGGGAGAAGATGCACCTAACCCTCAAGTGACTTGAGGCCCCAGGGAGTGGGGAGGCCTGGTGGTGTGGGAGGATGGAGGGTGGAGCAGATTGAAGGGGTGGGGGTGGAGGTGGTATGGGGGTGTGTTGGGGGTGTGTGGGGAGGTGGGGACATCCTCTTGGAGAGGAGACAGCGGGTGGGGAAGAATGGGATAACGAAGTAATAAGACTGGGAGGGCAGGTACTGACTAGACTGTAAAAAAATTAAAGATATATTTTTTAAAATGTATACTAAAATATTACTGTTTTCTCAACATAGTAACTCATGTGTAACTCCCAGAGTCAAGTGCAGTTGAAGGTGAGCCTGTACTTTATAGTGAGTCTGAAGTACAGTTCATTATCTGTGTAAAAGAATAACAGTTTAATTAAGAATAATCATGTTTATCTCTAGATAGTAGAAATATGTTTTCCTTTTTATTAAATTAGATAATTCCAGTTTTCCTAAATGATATATTTAGATTTATGATATTAATGCCATTTTGATAAATCATAGTATTTCCACTTTGCTCAACGTTTTAGAAAATGTGTGTGTGTGTCTGTGTGTAAATTATTTTTTCTTAATGTCAACCCACTCCCATTCCCCACTTCATTCATCTATGTTTTCTACGGACTGTATTAAAGTACACTGAACTTTAATATAATGGTTATGCAGAGCTTATGACTTATATTCTATGGTGGTTCGAGTGAGAATAACCCCTTGTTTTTAGTGTTTTTTAAAAAGTGGGTATTTATTTCATTTACATTTCCAATGCTATCCCAAAAGTCCCCCACATGATCCCCCACCCACTCCCCCACCCACCCACTCCCACTTCTTGGCCCTGGCGTTCCCCTGTACTGAGGCATATAAAGTTTGCACGACTAATGGGCCTTTCTTTCCACTGATTGCAGACTAGGCCATTTTCTGATTCATATGCAGCTAGAGACACGAGCTCCAGGGGGTACAGGTTAGTTCATATTGTTGTTCCACCTATAGGGTTGCAGATCCCTTTAGCTCCTTGGGTACTTTCTCTAGGGAAATGGATGGACCTGGAGGGTATCATCCTGAGTGAGGTAACCCAATCACAAAGGAACTCACACAATGTGTACTCACTGATAAGTGGATATTAGCCCAGAAACTTAGGATACCCAAGATATAAGATACAATTTGCTAAACGCATGAAACTCAAGAAGAAAGAAGACCAAAGTGTGGACACTTTGCCCCTTCTTAGAATTGGGAACAAAATACCCGTGGAAGGAGTTACAGAGACAAAGTTTGGAGCTGAGACGAAAGGATGGACCATCTAGAGACTGCCATATCCAGGGATCCATCCAATAATCAGCTTCCAAACGCTGACACCATTGCATACACTAGCAAGATTTTGCTGAAAGAACCCAGATATAGCTGTCTATAGCTGAGGCTATGTCAGGGCCTAGCAAACACAGAAGTGGATGCTCACAGTCAGCTAATGGATGGGTCACAGGGCCCCCAATGGAGAATGACCCCCTTAAGTCCACATGTTTGATGGCACTGTTGGAAAGAATTAGGTGTGCCTGATTGGAAGAGGTGTGTCACAGCAACTGAGCTTTAAGGTTTCAAGAGCCTATGCCCTTTTCAGCTAGCTTTCCCTCTGTCTTCTGCTTGTGGATTAGATGTAAGCTTTCAGCTACTGCATTGGCATCATGCCTGCTGCCTGCTGCCATAGTCCTCACCCCGATGACCACAGACTAATCTTCTGGAGCTGTAAGACCTCAATAAATGATTCCTTCTATAAGCTTGGTCATGGTGCCTTTCCACAGCAAAAGAAAAGTAATTAAGACTACTCTTATGTAAATTGCAAGTTAGAAGTATAGAATGAATATAAAAATCATGAATGGTAGGAGGTGCATGCCGATCTTAAAAGACGGAGCTTATCCTTTACTACTAAATCATCACTGTAAGGAAATAGCTTCTTCCTTCCCCCCATAGACAGGACTCTCATATCAGACCTTCTGCTGCCTTGGCAATCACTATTTAAGTCCTACTGCTTTATCCTCCTAAGTGGTGCGATTATTGGTGTGAGTAACCACATTTGGCCACAAGAAAACTACCATTGCACGTGAATATTAAAAGAGTGTTACCCATTTCATTTATGTTTCCACAGCAAGTGGAACTTCCTGTTTTGTAAAGATTATTACTGGACTGGAGATATGGCTCAGTAAAAGCAGAAGGCCCTGGGTTTGAGCCCCAGCATCCATGTAAAAGCCAGGGGACATGGTTGGTGCCTGAAATTTCAATGTAAAGAGATGGATACAGAGCAGGGGAGGGGCAGGGGAGGGAGAGCAAGAAGGAGAAGGAGAGGGAGAGAGTGCACATATGTGAAAGAAAGTCTGCAATTCTAAAACTTTTGACTCCTTATATATGATATACATCCTTATACCTTTAACATTAAGGGATGCTGGCCTCATCAAAAATATTTTTTTTTGTTTTTTGTTTTTTGTTTTTTTTTAGTTCCTTATTTTGGTGATACTAACAATTGAACTATGGTTCAGTGTAGCTAGGCTGTACACTAAGGAAATGCTCTTCTACACTTGAGCTATACTCCTATCCCAGCAAATGCATTTTTGCATGTGTATGTGTGCTATGCATGTGTGTGTGTGTGTGTGTGTGTGTGTGTGTGTGTGTGTGTGTGTGTATGCATGTGTACAGTTGCACATGCACAGGCAGGGCCATATAGAAGCTAGAGGTTAACATCAAGCATCCTCCTCAATCTCTCCCCACTTGATCTAATTGACTCAAACTCTTTCATTTGAACTCAGAGCTCATCAATTCAGATAATCTAGTTAGCCAGCTTAGCATCGGGGGGTGGGGGGATCCCTCCGTTCCACCTCCATACTAGGATTTTAAGCACATGCTATCTTCACCTAGAGTTTATGTGAGTGCCAGAGATCTGAACTCAAGTCCTCATGCTTATGTGATAAGTGCTCAACCATCTTGCTGGCCCCCTAGAGCCCCCTTAAAACCATCTTGCTGGCCCCCTAAAAGCTTTCTTAATTAAATGAATTGACTTAAAGCTGTTGAAAGACAAAAAACCCAAAACAACAAACAAACAAACAAACAACAAACATAGAAGAGGTGATGCATCAGAGTAGACAGATCTTAGATTCATAAGATTTGAGTTTTCTCTCTTGTAAAATTTGGTCATAGGACTTTGAACAAGTCTCTTCTGTTATAATAAACAGGAGCTTTGGGGTTGAATGGATGCCTCTTAATACTTCTTTCAATATTGAAAGCTGGGAATCATGATTTGACATCATCAAATGACTCTTAAGATGGACTCAGATATGGTATGTTTTGTCTTATCCACAAATGAAAATTTTACTTAGTCTTGGTATGGAAATGAATTTGTAGCAAATTAAATTGATATTTGGATACTGGGAATAACAACATGTTCTGGATTCAGTGATCAAATATTGGAAGGGTGAGTATGGAAAGGAAGCAAATATATATACTTGTTTAGTGGAGATGGTCTGAAAACTCACAGCTGTTCAGTGAAGCCCTGGGAAACAGAAATGCATTCCTTCCACAGTCACAGAAAAGCATATTTTTTCAGTCAGTGTTTAACTGAAAAAATATTTTTTGTCAAATATATCTTTCAGGATTATTTACATATCAGAAGGAATTAATACTTTCTCAAGGTAAAATCCACTGTGTTCTTGCAATTATAAATGCCCTTTTGACCCCCATTGAAATGTTAAAGATACATTTGTTGATATTTTTCAAAATCCAAATGTCCTTGGAAACATTGTATCTAACTGCAGAGAAACAAGCAAAACAGTGCACCCACCAAGTTTGTAACATTATTGAAAGCATACCCATTTCAATAAGGCTTTCTTTGATTAAAATGTATTTTCCTGGTAGTTCTTTCTCTGGTCCAAGAAAGAAAACAGGGTCTTCTAGAATGTTTGGGTTATAAGTAAGGTTCTGCTCCTACAGTTCAATGAAGTTCTCTGTTTACCAGACCAAGCCACTAAGCACTCAGTATTAAAGCCACATTATAACTGTGTAAAAGTTCTTCTTTAATGGCAAAATACCTGCAAGTTGGGCTGATAAAATGGCTTAGTAGTTGAAAGTGCCATTGCTTTTCCAGAGGACCTATGTTCTGTCTCCAGAATCCATAGCAAAGAGCTCACAACTACCTATAAGTCCTACTTGAAGAGATCTGGTGCCCTCTTATGGCTCCCAAAAGCACTTGCACACATACAACACAACACACACACACACACACACACACACACACACACACACACACACACACACACACACACACAGAGAGAGAGAGAGAGAGAGAGAGAGAGAGAGAGAGAGAGAGAGAGAGAGGGAGAGAGAGAGGGAGAGAAAGAACATTAAATATTAACAAAATTGTCTCTCATGGTGGTGCACACCAGTACTCAGGAGGCAGAGCTAATTTGATCTGTCTGGGATGCCTCATTCACAAAGTAAGTTCCAAGCCTATCTCAAAATCAGTAGATAGTTAGACAGATAAATCTAGAAGACAAAAAGAGAAAGAAATACCCAAAGCAGAGGTAAGGAAATATTTTGTGCCAAGGGCCATAAAGTAACTATTTTAGAATCTGCTACTAGGTAGTCTGCATAGCTATTGCTCAACAGTCAATATATTGCAAAACAATAAGAAACACTATGTACACAGATGAGCCCAGTTGTAATAAAACTTTGTCCATAAAAAATAGGCTGGCTTAAGCTTGTAATATATATTTCGACCCTCTTTTCTTATACTATGCTATCAAACAGATTTCTGCAGAATGAAAATATTCCATAACCCATGCCATCTAATATGGTAACCAATATGTGGCTAATACTACTGAGGCTATGAATTTTTAAATTGCAATTTGCATTTAAATAGGCACATGTGGCCAGTGACTACCATATTGGACATAGTGTGGTGTTGCTTTGCCAATCCTGGCAAACTGTAGACCACTTAATCATGTTTCTGACAATATTTCTGCCCCAACTGCTTATTCTCTGGGAAGCACAATGTTGGAAACAGTGAAAATGAGAACAACATATGCTCTGTCTTCCCAGTGAACCTGACAGCCTCCCTTTTGCTTTTCGTGTGGTTGGCTGAGCATCATACATATGGAACAGACAAGCCATCATTTCTCCCTGAGCATGCTAAGGGAGAAAAGCTCTTAGGGATGTAGTCCATGTGCTGCAATGCCCTTGCTAGTAATTTAGACATCATCGGGTGGTCTTGGGCACTAGTAAAAGTCTCATCAAGGTTGGGGCTTCAGTTTTCTGTTTCAGTGTGTATTTTCGCCTTACTAACACTGTCAATTCCAAAACTCTGACCTTTTAATAGCAGATGACTCAATTTCAGCAAGCTTCCTTTCAAACCCCTGCTTTCTCCTTTTAAAGTTTGCTTTTCAAAACCAGCCCAACAGGGATCGTTCTAGTATGTGATGAAGCTGCTTCCAGAAACCCATAAGCATAAATCCACAGGTTTATTGCTCAGTAAGTGCTTATGGGTTTCTGGAAGCAGCTTTGCTACAATCCTGTGAAATCTTGCTCACAGTTCATTGAACTCTGACTGGATCTTGAATTATATGTGATGCTCCAAAAGAAAGTACTATTTGTCACATTCTATTACTGTATGTTCTTTGGCTTTGGAAAACTGAAGACTGCTTTGAAAAATTCTCTGTACTAAAGTACAAGCAATCCCTCAGACCTTAAATCAAATTATTCCAAGATGTCACTGTCCTTAAGTAATTATTTATATGCAAAGGGCGTGTGTACTGCAGCTTGATGCCAGTTCACATGTCTATCCTAGCCATGGTAAGGACACCAGGATCATACTCACTGATGTGGGAAACATCACTATTACTTCTGACAGTATAGGTCAGGTTTTTATATATTTCTATCTTTATTTAAATTGAATTGTAACTTAGAGAAATGGTTCAGTGTCTAAAGTACTTGCTGAACAAGCATTAGGGCTTGAATTTGGATTCCTAGCATCTACACTAAAAGGTCGGCCTGGCAGCATGTGTCTATAATCTCAGTACTTGGTGGGGGGTGCAGAGGGGAGTCAAGACAAGTGTCTCTCTAGAGGTCACTGGATACCCAGTCCAGATGATCAGTGAATTCCAGGTTCAGGAAGTTATATCGTCTTCAAGGTAGAGAACAATAGGACAAAGCAGCAGAAGTCAACCACCAGCCTCCAAACATGCAAACACAAGTAAGGGTTCCTCCATGCACATGCATATACAATACTCACAAAGTTAATTAAGTATGCTTAGTCTGTGCCTATATTGCTTTTTGCAATTAATCTAACCTCTCTATGTCTCTATCACGCACATGCACACACACAAAGGTTATTAACTATCACGGATATATGGCATTCTATCATATGACTATTTCAAAATATATCAACTCAACTCTAGACAAACACATGCTATACTATTTTGGAGAAATTATAATGAGAGCTTTTATGACATAATAATATAGACACATATGAAGAATTTATATAATATATAGATATTATATAAGAAATATAAAATATATATTATTTTATTTTTATTTAGTTGTATCTATGTGTGTGTGTTGCCTGGATGTATATATGTGTAACACATGACACCTGATGCTCATGAAGATCAGAAAAGGGAGTTAGATGCCCTAGAACTGAGGTTATGGGTGATTATGAGCTACCATGCGGGTGCTGGGAGACAAGTCCAAGTCAGCTGGAAGAGCAACACATTCTCTGAACCAATGTCATCTCTCCAGCCCATCATAGAGCATTTTTATTGCCTACCTACAGGTGAAATGTCATCACAGGAAAACTTGCTAGTTTTCTAAAATAGTTGGGCAGTTTGGGCCATTTGGGCCATTTCACACACACACACACACACACACACACACACACACACTATATATATATATATATATATATATATATATATATATATATATATATATATCCCAGGTGTTCTATAAATTCAGAAAAAAAATTGTCTTTTTTATCACTTCATTTTTTTTGTGGCTGAGATAGAGTGCCTTATTATGGATTTGGTTTGCATTTTCTTAATGATAAATGAGGTTGAGCATCTTATCACTTCTCTATCAGTTTGTTCTATCATGTCTGATTAGATTCCCATGCAATACTTTTGCTCAGTGTTCATTAAAACCAACTATTACTTTTCTAATGTTCAGTTTTAAATATGCAGCAAGTTCAAAAATTATATATATATATATATATATATATATATATATATATAGTTTCAAAATACATTGCTCCGGTGGTTTTACAGGTTCAGCCAACTTCCATTTCTCTCCTCTCAATGTAGTAGGACTATCAAATAATATTGAAAATTAGCTTATTAGTTTTGTTGTTAGATCAAATATATTCAGAGCTCCTTCATGGGAAGATACCATGGTTTATGTGTTCAATAACAACAACAACAACAAGGATAAAAATGAGAAAAGCAACACAATGACTCAGTTTAAACAACTCAGGAGGAAGATTATTTATTGCATGTCTAGGACTATAGATAGAAATCGCAGTGAGATAACTGTACCTTTAGATGCAATTTTAAAAAATGCCAACTTAACAAAAGATTCCAGGTCTGTAAGAGAGGGTCTGCATATGTTGTCTAATTCAGCTGTCTCATTAGGCTTGGACCACTAATTCAGTTAGCCATAAGATTAAAAGCGATACTGAAGTTCTAAGTCACTCTGCTCATCTCTTAAGCTGTAATTCCTCTGACGAGGAAGCATCATTGGCATTGTAAGACTTACATAAGCAAGATATATGATTTGCTGCAGAAATGCTTAACTGACTGGGACCAGGCTCCACTCTCTCAGTTATTCACTAGTAGTAAGTTGGACACTCAGGGAGGCAAAGTAACTCTCCTGAGCCACCTGGGTAATATTATTGCACAGAAAATTAGTGGAAAAGAAGATTGCTTTCTCTAGAAATGTTCATTTTTGCAAGCTTGCTTAAGTGCTAAAGTTCCCCTTTGAAGCAGAATCAGGATAACTAATTTAGGAAACTCTGGAAATGTGTGCATGCAAAGTATTGCAATGGTCAAAGCATTTCGGGGAGAAAAGCCCTATGCATGCTGATGGTGGGAACTGCCTGACCATGGGTAAAGGACCAGCAAAAACAGTTCTGTGCCTCAATTACGCGAGATGTCCACAGCAGTCAAGTTCATAGTGCTGGAAAGAAGGACAGTGGTTGTCAGTGTTGGGAGAAAAGAGAGAATGGGGAGGGACTTAATGAGTGCACAATGCTGCTTTCGCAACATGGAACTGGCAATGGAAAACATGGACTTGGAAACGGAAAAGAGTAATGGTTATACAACACTTTAAATGTTACAAATGCCACACAACGACACAGATAAAAGTTGTCAAAGTGGTAATGTTATATAGCTCTTAACCACAAAAGGAAGACAGAGATGTTTTAAGGCTACTTTCAGAAATGATAAGAAATTATAAAAATATTAACTTCTGAACTTGTCTTTCTCCTTAAAGTTCTCTTGTTGTCGGTTTGCTTTTAGTATTTTGTTTTGTTTTTAACAGGTTGTCAGTATGTAGCCAAGGCTGGTCTTGGATCCTAGGTGCTATTGTCTCAACCTCCAGGTTATATTTTTTGATTTGTGTCTGCAACTGTGAATTGTCCTTTCTTGTTGAGTAGTCTATACACAATGATAGAATGAACCATAACAGTAGCTAGTGAAAGGAGAGTCAGTATGATTTGAGAATTGAAGATTTTTGGTACAATGATTTTTGCTATCAATACAACATTTTTATATTTTCATATACATCAATAATTATACTTCATTAGTTTAGATATGAATAACTGAAGGGAAAAAGTTTTAACAACTCAAGAATACATTCCTTTCTGACTAAAAATATTACCTATAAATAAAGCAAGTGATCATATATGTATTTCCTATTAATTAAGTAAATTTACAGCACACAATGCACTCAGTTGCTTTTCAGGCTAGTGGGATATTGTGGGAAAACCCTTCGATTCCATCTGTTGCGGAGGACCCTCAGAATGGATTATTTTCTTAGAAAACATTGGTTTTGAGGGCTTGAGTTCTACCATGGAGTATAATTAGTTTCATACAATGCTTGACAAAAATCTCCAAACATCTTTCATCCTCCTCACAAAGGGAAAAAAAAAACAAACAAAAAACAACTAACCACCGGGGAGTCAGGGAAGAAATAGAGAGATATAATTACATGATTCCATTGCTAATAGACATAATATGTACACAGGAGAGGATAATTCTTCAGCTAAAGGCAGGAGCCACACACAAGAACCAAACAAGCTTTTGTCAGTTATATTCACATCTGAGTTTAAGGACTAAGATTCTTGCAGCACTTCTGCCTTCTTGACCCAGCGCTTCTGGTGACACTGAGGATGCATTCTATCATTGAGCTACCTCCCCAGGACCACTCTTGAAGTAGTTCCAGCAGCTGTCTATTTTTATTACATTTATTGATTCACTGTGTGTGTGTGTGTGTGTGTGTGTGTGTGTGTGTGTGTGTCTGTGTGTGAGCGTGCGCGTGTACATGCATACCACAGTGTGCATGTGGAGATCAGGGGACTATCATGTGAATTTATGGGGATCAAACACAGGTTATAAGGTTTGTTGGCATATACTCTTACCGGAGCCAAAACAGGACCTCAAGACACATAGGAGACAGTGAGTTCTCACTGTATTCTATTCTAACAAAAGTACCTCTGCCAAGCTGCCAGGGTTAATGGGGAATGGGAAGGAAGTAGCAATGCCAGTGTCAGTAACAACGACCCTGTCTTTTACAGTTTGCAATTTGATGGATGGAGCACATTTCCTAGAAGAATGATCTGGGGATGGCAGTGCATACCTGAAGCAAGATGAGCTACATAGGAAAACCTTGTCTCAAAACCAGGTAACAACAAAAGCAAGCAAGCAAGCAAGCAAACAAACAAACAAACAAAACCAAGCAGGACTCTCAGATCTATCTTACAAGCACCTTACAAAGAAGAAATTAAGGCAGCCCGTTACATTATATGAAGCAGGTTTTCTATTTGGGAAGTTTTGGCAGGCAGTTTCTTTGAAAACATCTGTAACAAGCACATTTCTTCAACAAGCAGGCACCTCCTCATCAGAGCTTCCTCAGCACTACACACATGACATCACCCTTGGGTATCATTTCATAGTAACATCATGTGCTGTTACTATTTACATCAAAGAAATAAAGAAGTGAGGCCTTCTTTATGATTCTTGCCTAACAGAGAATAAATACCTAAATTCCATGTATTAGACATAGTAGGAACTTAGCAACAGCCACCAGAACCCCCTGTTCTTACCCCTACCCCAACCAGGTGAATCACTCCTTTCTCATCTTTGGGGAAAAGAAACAATCTTGATTACTGAACTTTTTTTATATACTGTTTTTTGCAAATATAGGGCTTTACATTTCCTCTGAGTAAGTGATAGTGACAGGGACCACGTTTCATCTTCTCATAGCAGGAGCATATTCACATGACCTTGGAGGAAATGTGTTCGTAATTCCCATGTTTAACAATGCCCCCTCATGAATCTAGGTCACACCAACGGATGTGTCAAATCATTAGGTGATGTTTCCCCATGTAGGAAGACATCTCCTGTGCTTCCCATTCTTCATTCCTTCCCCATTAATGCATCCAGAACACGGCAGCCAGGAAAACCTTTCTGAATGATGATTCTTTTAGAACAACAAATATGACAGCTTATTCAGTTGAAGAACAAATATTCTAGCATTTCCTAAATAACAATTTAAATACCACTTGCAGAGAACATTCTCAGTAGGAAAAAGTGGAGTCTCCAGTTAGTCACAGGCTCTATCAACTAAGCTTTTGTTGACTTCTTCCAATGTATTTCCCAATATGAAATAGCTAGAAGAGAGGGTTTTAAATGTGCTACCTTTGAAAAATGTTTAATTGAATTAATTAATTAATCAATCAATTAATGTGATGGTCATGGCAGTTACCGATTCTATCTAGGCAATGTATGTGTCAGTCCAAACATTACATTGTACCACATAAGTATATACAAATAAGTATGCCAGTCAAAAGATAACCTGATAAAAAATGGGGTAAAGAAATACTGTTAGCCAACTTGGCAACTATCCAGTAAACAGCAGAGTTCTTCAAATCCAAAAGGCGAATCTGGGTGTGGTAGCACACAGCTGTATCCCTAGCATGCAGAGAGAAGAAGCAGGAGATTCCCAAATTTGAAGCCAGCCTGAAACTGGTGAAAATACTGAAACCTTGGGTCAGAAATTATTAACAACTGAAGCCTGAGGGGTATATGGTGTTAATTTGCTGAATGGTACAAATTCATCCTACAAGGGGGTTTTATTCTTTGTCTTTCACTAAGTGTCTCCATGGTATAAATGCACTCAACATTGCCTGGGAAATGCTTCTGTATTCTGCAGCAAGTACAACATTAACAAAAAAAAAAAAAAAAAAGAAAGATTTACTTATCATCTATATCAAGAGTGATTGAAATATTCTGAAATGGTCAGAGAGAGCAAGTGCTTTTCCGATTTACATAGTGTAAATTTACATAGTGCTTATTGAAACCATTCAGATTTTGTTTGTGCCACACAAACAGACACCAGGAAAGCAATTGGAAATGGCTATGTATCAATAAACTACTATTTACAAAAACAGGCCAAGGGCTGAATTTGATCCCTGACCATAGTTTGTCAAATTCTGACCTATATTATGGCAAAATAAAGACCAAAGAAGTGGAAGGTAGGAAAAGACACGGGGAAACTTTACAGTAAAGAGATAAATACAGAATTACACAGACAAAATATGGTACTTTAAATGACAGGGGCAGTTTAGAAACATAGAAAGATGATTGTAAGCATATGTGCACACACCATATATATAAAGAATGTAAGTAAGAAAACAAAATACAAGTAAAATTAAAAGCATATACATTCCATGCTGTTGATGCATTATAGAATATATTGAATAATTATATAATAGTTTGATCAATTTCTTAAACTCTCTTTATTTTACTTTAATATATATATCTTAACTTTAGTCTCTTACTATAAAAGAAATTGTAGATATTACATTTTCTTTTCCAGAAAAAATTTACTACATTTTAAAATAGTATGTTATCATTCATAGGACTTTAAAAATATTTATTTATTTATTGCTTGAGTGAGTGCACGTGTGTGTGTGTTGTAACATGAGCATGGGTGCAAGTGCCAAGATCAGCCAGGAGAGGGCGCCAAAGACCATGACATCGAGTTACAGGTCCTTATACAATGCCTGGAATAGTTTCTGGGAGCTAAACTCAAATCTTGAGTAAGAGCAGTACACTCTTAACCATGGAGTCATCAGGAATTATTTTCCTTCCTTTTTTCCTTCTTCCTTCCTTCCTTCCTTCCTTCCTTCCTTCCTTCCTTCCTTCCTCCCTCCCTCCCTCCCTCCCTCCCTCCCTCCCTCCCTCCCTCCCTTCCTTCCTTTTCTTTTCTCTCTTTGGTTTTTGTTTGCTTTGAGACATTGTCTCACTCTCGATCCCTGACTGTCCCAGAGATTGCTACGTAGAGCAGGTTTACCTCAGATTTACAGAGATCTGCTTGCCTCTGCCTTCCATGTGCTGGAATTGAAGGTGTGAGCCATCACACCCAGTTGTTTCACATGCTTGATTGTGCCAGTTCAGAATTTTCCCAAAGACTTGGGAAATATGAAGGCATTCAATGACTTCCCAAAAGAGACAACACAGTCTATGCCTTTAGTCACTAAAGTATAGCTGGTGTATGAGTTAAGCCAAGCATGGTAGGATATTGCTCTAATCTCAACAGTTGGCAGGCAAAGGTGGGGTTATTTTAAGACTAGACTATGTAGCCAGACTCTTAAAAAATAGATATAAGTTAAGGTATTAAAATTCCTGTTCAGTTATAAGTAGGAAGTGACTCTGAGGGAACAAATTGAGTTCCATCATCGTTTACCGACATTGTACTGAAGATCATATTCGTTGATGTGAGAAAAGGGAGTAATACAAATGTCTGCTTGAACAGGCTTAAGTGGGAGGCAAAAGGAATTCCTTTCCTGCTGTTCTCAGGAGCCCTTAAAGGTTGGCAACGCCAAAAGCATGCACATTCATCACTGATCATCCTGGAGATGAGGTCTTCCTGGATGTCCTATCCTAGGGTGGGTATGGTGCACCTTCCACACAGGCTTTGAAGGGAGGCTGAAGGTGAAATGAGTTTCAGTTCAGTCTCCCCAGAAGACATATGCCAATAGTCATTTACACGAACATTATTATTTTTTTTAAATACTCAGGATCACAGAAAATAATGGAAGGCAGCTGAGACAGACTGCATTAGTAAGCATATTAATGCTTTGAATGTCTATAATTGGTTCCCATTATAGATTTCTGGAGTTTCCAGTTCAAAGGATAAGGAGGCACTGGCGTGGGTCTACCAACTTTTGTGTCTAATGGCAGTGGGCTAACTTACAGAAACAACGTCCCACCACAAGTGCACACTGTTATCACTCTCCCATAGTGAAATATTTCAGACTGGTCCTTCTAAAGGGTAAACACGTTTCTTCTGTTAAAGAGAGACTTCAGAGAGACAGTCTCAGTTAAACCAGCAAGAAAAGCCTCTGAGGTGTCATGGTGAATCAGTCTTCTGAAAAGCAGCCAGAGCCATATCGATGCTTTAAAGTTCTGAAGATCCTGCCAGCTTTTGTTAGTAGAAGCTAGGTAAATATATAGAGATAAGGGATTTATTTAGATCACAGACCTTGACATTCAAGTTTGCAAATTATAATAGATTTCTTCTTGTCAGATGTCCAAGGTGGTATAAGCCATCACACATAATAGTCAGGGGGATTGCGTCTATGTTTATAGTTTCTGAGTTCTCTCTTTTTCCTTATATTGCCACCATTGCTCAATCTTACAGACTTTTCTATTCTGAGATTATCTAATACTAACCAGCTGCCAAAGGCTACACCACTAAATCACATAGCTATCGTTGGTTTCCCTGCTCTTAATACCTCCCAGATGTGATTAAACATACAGCCTTCGAGGAGTCCACTCCAATCATGTCCAGAGCACAATGCAGACCATAGCTCCTTTCTTGGTCATTCTATGCCAATGGAATTCTGGGGATAAGGTAGGAAGGGACTGGTTGTAACCTTTGTTTTTGTTTATTAATTTCCTCAAATTATTTAACTTAACCTGTCCATTGTTTCAGATGAATTTGTCGTGACTGTCACAACTATGTGAGCAACTTGAGATGGTGCATTTGGGTTCCCCTGCGGAGGCTACAGTCCATCATGTCAGAGAATTCATGGCGTCAGGAGATGAGCACATTGTATTCATAATCAGAAAGCAGAAAGCGGTGGACTCCCACGGGAAGACTAAGCTACGCAACAATCACGTATATGCAGAAGGGCTAAGTCAGTACCACGCAGGATCCCTGGTTGTCATTTCACTCTCTGTGAGCCCCTCTGAGCCCAGGCTAGTTGCTTCTGTGGAGTTTCTTGTGGTGTCCTTGACCCCTCTAGTTTCTACAATCCTTCCTCTCCATCTTCTGCAGGTTTCCCCAAACTCTGCCTAGTGTTCGGCTGTGGGTCTCTGCATCAGTTTCCATCAGTTGCTGGGTAAAGCTTCTCTGATGATGATTATGCTAGGCTCTCGTCTATGAGGATAGCAGAGTATCGATAGAGATCATTTCATTGGCTTTTTTAAAAATACATTTTTGCCAGTTGTGTTTGGTTCTATTTTAGGTCTCTGGGCTATACAGGGTCTGGGTCATGCTCCTCCAGGCAGTGTCAGTGATGGGCTCCCTCTCTGGGTATGAGTCTCAAGCTGGATCAATCATTGGTTGACCACTCCCACAATTTCTGTGCCATGGTTACCCCAGTGCATCTTGAAGGGAGGACAAATTGTGGGTTGAAGGTTTTGTGGCTGGGTTGGTGTCCCAATACCTGCCCTGAAAATCTTACCTAGTTACAGGAGATAGCCAGTCCAGGCTTCTTATCCCCCAATACTAGGAGTCACTGTTAGGATCATCCTCATATTTTTCTGGGAGTTTCCATTGCATTAGGTTTCTAGTTCATTCCTGAGATGCCAGACAATTCCAGTTGCCTCTCTAAGTAGTATCTTCTTTCATCCTCTCCTAACCTGATGCCTCCTCTTCCTCTTACAACCCCCCCACCTCCCCACACACATACACACACACACCCTGCATCCACTAGAGGTATTCAATCAGTTCTCCCTTCCCAGGGAGATTCATAAATCCCCTACCCCTTGAGTCCTTTTTGTTACTTATCTTCTTTGGGTCCATGGCTTGTAACATGCTTATCTTTTACTTTATGGCTACTATCCACTTATAAGTGAGTACATAGCATGTTTGTCTTTCTGGGTCTGGGTTACCTCACTCACGATGATCTTTTCTAGTTCCATCCATTTGACTGGAAAAATCATAGTGTATTTTTTTAAAAATAGAACCTTAGTAATGCTCCATTGTGTAAATATACCACATTTTCTTTATCGACTCTTCTATTAAGGGACATGTAGGTTGCTTCCAGTTTCTGAAGATTATGAATAAAACTGATATGAACAGTTGAGCAAGTGTTCCTTGTGGTAGGATGGAATATCATTTAGGTATATGCCCAGGAGTGATATGGATGGGTCTTCAGGTAGATTCACTCTCAATTTTCTGAGAAACTGCTATACAGTATTCCAAAGTGGCTGTTTAAGCTTGAACTCCCACCAACAATAGAGGAATGTTCCCCTGGCTCCGTATCCTCATGATCATAAGCTGTCACTTATGGTTTTTGTTGTAGCCATTCTGACAGGTGTAAGATGAGAATTTCAGAGTTGTTTTGATTTTCATTTCCCTGGTGGGTAAGGATGTTGAACATTTCTTTAAGTTCTTCTCTGCCATTTGAGATTTCCTTGTTAAGAATTCTGTGTAGCCCTGAAAAAATGTTCAACATCCTTAATCATCAGAGAAATGCAAATCAAAACAACCCTGAGATTCCATCTCACACCACTCAGAATGGCTAAGATCAAAAATTCAGGTGACAGCAGATGCTGGCAAGGATGTGGAGAAAGAGGAACACTCCTCCATTGTTGGTGGGATTGCAGGCTTGTACAACCACTCTGGAAATCAGTCTGGCGGTTCCTCAGAAAATTGGACATAGTACTACCGGAGGATCCCGCAATACCTCTCCTGGGCATATATCCAGAAGATGTCCCAACCAGTAAGAAGGACACATGCTCCACTATGTTCATAGCAGCCTTATTTATAATAGCAAGAAGCTGGAAAGAACCCAGATGCCCCTCAACAGAGGAATGGATACAAAAAAATGTGGTACATTTACACAATGGAGTACTACTCAGCTATTAAAAAGAATGAATTTATGAAATTCCTAGGCAAATGGTTGGACCTGGAGAGCATCATTCTGAGTGAGGTAACACAATCACAAAAGAACTCAAATAATATGTACTCACTGATAAGTGGATATTAGCCCAGAAACTTAGTATAGTGAAATATAAGGTACAATTTGCAAAACACATGAAACTGAAGAAGAACGAAGACCAAAGTGTGGACACTTTGCCCCTTCTTAGAATTGGAAACAATCACCCATGGAAGGAGTTACAGAGACAAAGTTTGGAGCTGAGACAAAAGGATGGACCATCAAGAGACTGCCATATCCAGGGATCCATCCCATAATCAGCCTCCAAACGATGACAACATTGCATACACTAGCAAGCATTTGTTGCAAGGACCGTGATATAGCTGTCTCTTGTGAGACTAGGCCTGGGCCTAGCAAACACATAAGTAGATGCTCACAGTCAACTATTGGATGGATCACAGGGCCCCCAATGGAGGAGCTAGAGAAAGTATACAAGGAGCTAAAGAGATCTGCAACCCTGTAGGTGGAACAACATTATGAACTAACCAGTACCCCGGAGCTCTTGACTCTAGCTGCACATGTATCAAAAGATGGCCTAGTCGGCCATCACTGGAAAGAGAGGCCCACTGGACAGGCAAACTTTATATGCCCCAGTACAGGGGAACGCCAGGGCCAGAAAATGGGAATGGGTGGGTAGGGAAGTGGGGTGTGTGTGTGGGAGACTTTTGGGATAGCATTGGAAATGTAATCGAGGAAAATACGTAATAAAAAAAAAAGAATTCTGTGTGGCTCTGCACCCCGTTTTTTAAAATTGGATTATTTAGCTTGTTGGTGTCTAGTTTCTTAGACATATGTGTGTGTATATAAATAGATGTAGGCTTGGTGAAGATCTTTTCCCACTCTGTGGGCTGCCATTTTTGACTGTGTCTTTTGTCTTTCAAGAAATCCCATTAATTGACTGTTGTTTAGTGCCTGTGCTATTTGTGTTCTATTCAGAATGTTGTCTGTTACAATACATTCAAGACTGTTTCCCACTTTTTCTATCAGGTTTAGTGCATCTGGTTTTATATTGATGTGTTTCATCCACTTGGACTTGGGTTTTGAGCAGGGTGCCAAATATGGATAAATTTGCATTCTTATATATGCAGATATAGAATTAGACCATCATTTCTTGGAGGTGCTTTCTTTTTTTCCGCTGTATAATTTTGGATTCCTTGTCAAAAATCACATGTCCATAGGTGCATAGATTTATGTCTGGGTTTTCAATTCAATTCCATTAATCAATGTTTCTATTTTTATGCCAATATTGTGTATGTTTTTAAATATTATTTCTCTGTAGTATATTATCAAATCAGGGTTGGTAATGCATTTTTAATTACAAGTGAATTACATCACTTTCCTCTCTTTTTCTTTTCTTCCTCCAGCTCCTCTCAGCCCTTCTACGTCTGACCCTTCCTATACTCCCCCACCATCAAGTTGATGGTCTCTAACTCTTTTTTATTGTTACATATTGATATGTGTGTGTGTACGCAATCAATCACCTATAAACATAACCTGTTGAGTCCACTTTTCTTGTTCATGTATATATATAGTTGTAACCATTTGGGCTTTTTCTATGGCCACCCTAGTTCCTGAATAATGATGGAGAGGCTTATTTCATTGCAACGCATATGGCCTTATGCCAGGCTTTCTCCCCGATTAGCTCTTAATTTGTATTAACCTGTTTCTACTAATCGAAGTTCTGCCACACGGCTAGTTAGCTATAGCTCAGTTTCATATGTCCAACTTTCTCTAGGTCTCAGTGAACTGTCTTCACACGCCTGGCTCTTTCCTGGACTTCCTTTCTTTTCCATATGCCCCACCTATTCTCTCCTCAGCTATTGGTCAGCAGATTTTTATTGACAGGTAATGTTTTGACACAGTGCACAGGAGATTATCCCTACATATAGTTTCAGGGATGACCCCTTTGTATTGGAAAACCAACAAGGGGTTTCACCGCTGGGAGAGGTTAATTCTCTCTTTCCCACAGTCATTAGTTATCAGTAATTCTTTGTTTAGGAGTGGCACCCACACAAAAATTCCCCCTTCCCTGTTAATATATCTGATGATTGTAAGTGTCACTTTGATTTTCTCAGATGTAGTGATGACTTGAAGGCCACACCTAAACTGCAAATACACATCCTGGTCTGAGCCTAGCACATTTCCATCTCTCTTCTAACTATCCCTGGGCGTAGGCCTGGTAGCTTCTAGTCTCCATACAATTCAATCTTCCAAGATGACAGATCCAAGCTGACATTTCTGAGGTTCTGACTGAATTGTTCTGCTTGGCCTCATACTAACTCTGTTAATATGTTCAAGCCTGGCTCCTCCTCACTCTCTGGCTCCTTCTGTCTTCACCTGTGTCCAGCTTGTTCTCTCTGCAAGCTCTCTCTGTAAAAATTGCCATACACAAAATCACCACAAACGTTATCTCTCCACACTCTTAAGTTGCCTCTGTTTCCAGTGCTGGTCTTGTGAGAGATGGGCATATCCTAGGTCTCACTCATCCTGTCAAATCTTTCCTCATTTGTCACTGTGCCCCTCAATTAGATATCACTTTCCAACAGGATTGCTTCCTTCGACAAACTAGTGTTATCTTCATTGTTAGGGATTAAAGATGTGTACCAAGGGCGTGTCTGTATTATAGCCAGATCATAATGTATTCCAGGGTGTGTCTGCATTGCAGCCACAGTGTATCTTTGGATGTAATGATCTCTTGCTGGAGTAGCCATTTTGCTGGATTAAAGTTCCTCTACAAATGATATTGCAATTGTTCCCATCTTCCTGTCGATTGCAATGTTTCTGGCACCTGTTTGTGATGTTTTCTGAGCCACAGATACAGTAGTTGCAATACAGATGCATCCATTAAGTTTTGGGTAGTCATGACCCATTGATCTGCCTTGTATTCACTTGTATGGTTGTAGGTCCGTGTTCCCTTTGCCACTGGGCATGGCAGCAGGGAGTTTGACTGTGCTTATCTCACTCAGCTGGTGGGTGCTGGACATTAGGAAGCACTGAAACACTGATCTGGGGGGTGTGGGAAAGCACACTCTGGGATGAGGCCAGAGCCATGGGGTTCTCAGACCCCATGGACACCCAGGCACTACTGGGAGTCAGAGAACAGAGTTGGGGCACACAAGTTGAGGACAACATCTAATCTGGGGTCGAAAGACAAGGGGGACTCTGGCTTGTTCCACAGGAGATTATCCTTAGTTTAGGGGAGGCAGGCTTGGTGGCAGTTGTGGTTGAAAGCTCAGAGAGGCCTTCTATGGGAAATTAGGCTGCAGCTCTGTAGGCAAAGGCCTACCTCTTGGCTCCCCACAGCAGGTCTTGATGAAAAGAGACAGTTCATGGTTCTAAACAGTTTATCGTCATGGCAAGAGTTGGATGCCTAAAACCATAGTCCACTTCTCAGGGTAGGCCTGAGATTAAATATCCTTTTCAGGAAAGGGAAGGTTATGACTAAGCCCTCTGGGCCTCTAGGTAGCTCATTAGCATGGAGAACTCTGTTTTGGGCCTATGTAACCACAGCGTACATCTCCTTTATATGAGAAGCATGGCACATGTTCCAAGTCAGAAATCTAGCAAGGAGGTGGATGTCATCTAAGCCTCAGGTGTGTGCCCACTGAGTCTCCGGTCTCAACATGCTCTCTGCCTTGCCAAACTTCCTGGCATGGTTTCATGTCCCACATCCACCCCAGTTGTGGTTTTCTGTGATGGTCTCCATTTGCTGTAAAAATGAAGTTTTTTTTAAAAACAATTTTTATTAGATATTTTCTTCATTTACACTACAAATGCTATCCTCTTTCCTAGTTTCTTCTCAGAAAGTCCCCTATACCCTTCCCCTGCCCTGCTCCCCAACCCACCCAACTCCTGCTTTCCCTGTACTGGGGCATATAATCCAAAAAAATGAAGTTTCTTTGATGAGGGATGGTAGCTGCACTTATTTTTGAGTATAGTGATAAGATTTAGAATGTAATAAGGAATTGTGCTGGTCTCTCAAAATGGCAGTGTAGATTCTTCTATAGTGCTTGTGATCTCAGTAGCCTTGGGAAGTTGATAGCTTTCTTGTCTAATACCAGGCAAAATTTCATATTTCTATCAATAATGTTGTAGAAAGATGAATATATATATATAATTGATCCCACAAATATATAATAAGCTAAAATAAAAACATCTTATAAATATACAGTGCTTCATATTTAAATAAGTGATTTTTCACATGGTGATATTTTGTTTTGAACATCACATATAAGGCAAGTGTTATGATTGCCATTTTATAGATCAGAATGAAAAAGTCAGAAATGACCATTGGCTTGATCTCAAATGACAAGAATGGACTTCAAATTAGCACTAGGCCTGTGGGTAAATCTTATTTCTCATCTGTTTTGTTTGTTTGTTTGTTTGTTTGTTTGATTATATAATGACTGAAGGAATGACCATCCAGAGACTGTCCCACCTGGGGATCCATCCCATAAACAACCACCAAGCGCAGACACAATTACAGATGCCAACATGATCTTGCTGATAAGAGCCTGATATAGCTGTTTCCTGAGAGGCTCTGCCAGTGCTTGACAAATACAGAAGTGGATGCTCACAGTCATCCATTGGATGGACCACAGGGTCCCCAATGAAGGAGTTAGAGAAAGTATCTAGGGAGCTGAAGGGGTCTGAATCCCCATAGTAGAAACTAACCAGTACCCCCAGAGCTCCCAGGGACTAAATCACCAATCAAAGAAAACACATGGTGGGACTCATGGCTCTATCAGCATATGTAGCAGAGGATGGCCTAGTTGGCCATCAATGGGAGGAGAGGTCCTTGGTCCAGCGAAGGTTCTTTACCCCAGTATAGGGGAATGCCAGGGCCAGGAAGCAGGAGTGGTTGGGTTGGGGATCAGAGGTAGTGGGGAGGGGATGGGGGATTCTTGGAGGGGAAACTAGGACAGGGATAACATTTGAAATGTAAATGAAAAAAATATCTAATTAAAAGAAGAGAAAAAAAGAGCAAAGTATACTGTGCCTTAGTCAGTGCTCCCTGGAGTAATAAAACTGGTGGAAAATATAATTATAAGAAAAGAATTTCTTAGACTAATTTATCTCAGATACTGGAACATTCTGCAATAGCTAGTTTATATAGGCTGGAAAGCCAAGAAAATCAGTAGTTAGCAACTCAGTCCATGAAGCTGCAAACCTCAGAACAAAAAGTTTCTCCGATGGAGCTATAGTCAAAGATCGAAGTCTTGAAATCTGACAGTATGGACACAGATACAACTCTGCAGTGAAGGGCCAATGTCAGCAGCATGGATGTGCCTGTCCATGTGTGCAGTGTGCATGCACAAGCTTTTATCTTTTGCTTTTCATTCCATCCAGTTCTCAGCCTATTGAATATGGCTACCCACAATCAAGGTGATTATTCCCCACTTGGTCTGTAGAATGCTAATCTGGTCCTTTTTGGAATCAACCTCACAGACAAATGCAGACATGTATTTTGTCGTTTTAGGGATATTTCAATCCCTTCAAAATGACACATGCAGACTGACTATCATGCACTGTAACTCATTTTATTGATTTATATGCTTTATCTCTCTACTTTTTTGTCTCAGTTATAGATTTGAACAGCTGTGTAACTGATTTACCATGTCTGTAATGTTTGATATCTGTCCACTGTTCTAATCATTCTGTTGGTACATCCATGGTACTCTTTATTTAACTGAGAAAAATGACTACTTCCAAGCCTCAGATTTTGCTAGGTACCAGAAAGTAAGAGATATGAGTAACATCACAAGATGATGCAGTAGACAAGCCTATGTGGTGTGTTTATCTTGGGACCATAGTGAACCAGAAGGAACATATATGTCTAAGTGAGATGCTTTCATCTACATCTGCGGAATTGGGCATTTCAAGATTTTCAAAGTGAAATATAGATTTTCATAGCCAAGTAGAGATAAAATACAATCAAAACAACACAAATCAAAAGAGTAATTACTCAATTATTAGTAGCAATATCTATGAGTGCCTAAAATTCTGTGTTTCTGCAATATTTCTTCTTTATTTTTTAGTATGTAAGCACAACCACCTATAAGAAGATGAAATAACTTTATACTTTGTGATGTTCCTTCATATGTAAACAAAAATAAGCACTGTTAGGTCACAAAGCAGGCCTTGAAATGGTCATGCTGCTGAAAACGTCCCAGGATGGCAGCCTGGATCCAATGCCAGCAGTATTCTTACCAAGTTAAAAGAATGATTCTTACTGGGCAAAAGTAAACAGCATTTCTCAGAACCATTGAAATTCAGATTTATGTTTTTCAGGAAAGCCACTTTTTCTGCCCCCAGTGGTCAACTACTGTGGACAAAGTGGATCTAGTTCCCGATTAACTCAAACGGCCTGTATTACCTCAAAGATGATCATATAAAATCCACTGAGCTGCTCTTTTCTACTCAGCAGTTTGTCCCCCAGGAAAAATCTTCCATCTAGCCAGTGATCTAATTCAATGGTTGTGCTGGCTTGTTTACAAATATCACACAAGAAATATAAACATTGTTTAGACAGTGTATATAAACATATAAACAACAATCAGACAGGGCTCCAAACTCAAAAACACTTAGCAACAACAGAGTGCCTAAATGACTCCATCGCTAATCAATATGTACTGCTTCCACAATAACTGAAGCATTCCTTTAATTATGCTGGCCCATAAATATTGTCAAGATACTTTGGTGGCCATGTCGTTCCTGATTCTTGTCAAGTCTTCAACCCACAGATGATCTCCTCACCCTCATCTTCACCTCTAAACTTCCTTAAATGTTCTTTAGACTCACCCAGAACAAACTCATGGCTCCTCTAATAACTGTTCATGCCTGGTGAATTTACACAAATAAGAAGAAGAATGTCTTCAAAATGTTGTGATTTGGAATTGGCATTATTCAATAGCTGAGGATATTAGGAGCAGGCAGCTGTGGAGCAGCATATGCATGGAGATGTCGAACCCAGGAACTCTTAGTCGTCTTTAAGCCCTGCCATTTGCCAAGAACTCAGGTTACAATAGGGAAAGTGTAAAAGATACCAGGGCAGAGATCATATTGACAAGGCTTTGTTTACCTGGTTCAAATATTGATCCCCTGAACATTTTAAAAAAGAGAATGGATAGTCTCTGAGCTAAGTATTTGGTATGAAGTTATCTTTGAATATCCCTGTGGGCAAATTCACAGTGAAGTAGTTACTAGAGATCGAAAAGATACCATTTGGCCCTCTGGGAAGTAGCAGCAAGGTGTGTGTGGCAGGGATGGCAAGAGGCATAGGGGAGACTTGGTTTAACTAAAAATAAATCGAAGATCCAGCTGCTACTAATAATTGAATAATTACTCTTTTGATTTGTGTTGTTTTGGTGAGCCCCAGAATAGCAGTTTAGAATGTTTAATTGGTTTTCTTCTACTCAATTTTATTAAGCTGTCCTGGGCTCTTGAGTCGGCAACCTTAGCATTTTTTCTTTAAGCTGAGCTTGCTTTCTCTAGAAGGTTTTCCTCTAGTTTATTCAGCTTAACTTCTCATATCTGATGCTGAACACTCAGCAGCTGCTGGGCATGCAGGGGGAAAGTCCAAAAAAAAAGAAAAAAAGAAAAAAAAAGTCTTAGTAATTGTATCTGAAGTTTTCTGTTTTTGCCTCAGAATATGTTTAGCTCAAAGAAAAACAGTATGAACAAGTTTCCCTCTGCTGTTGAACAATATGCCCAATAATTAACTTGTTGTGAATGCCTGAGGGTATCTCGGTCTCCCACAGCATGGCATGATAAGAAAAAAAAAAATCAGTCGGGATCTCAAAGGAACTGCAAATGACTGCATTCTATCACTGACCAGCTGTGTGGTCAAGTGTATAATAGCCATGATTGACATTGAATATCCATCCCTTCCCAATATTTACTCCAAATCAGATATACCCGCTAGAATTATCCCTGCCATTTGCTAATGCTTACTATTATACTTAATTCTATGTAGTCAGGATGTAGGGGATCTTGTCTGACTAATCATTGTGATGATTGTTTAGTTAATGACTCCATTGTCGGTGATTGGTCATTTATGCACAATAGTGTTTGATGGCTAATTATTTTTTCCACGTATTTTTTTTTTGCTGATACATATTAATTGTAAAAATAATAAGTTTCCTTGTAAGAGTTTCTATATTAATACATTACTTCATGTTGAGTGTTTACTGTCCGTTTTAACCTTAACTGATATTCGGTGCATAACAACCACCCCCAAAGTGGGTGGCTTTAAACTATAGTCACTTGTAAACATTTGTATAGATTGACTATGAAGTTCTTCAGATCTAAGCTGGGGTGGGTTGATCTGGGCTGAAATGCCTCAGGTTTCTGATGATGGTAGAATCTTATTTTCATGATTCTTAAAGTATGCTATCAAAATAAATTGGGTTGCTTGTGAAAATTTCAATATCAGAGAATGTCTTATTTACTTGGCGTGACCCACTGTGGTGAAGGCTTGAGTTTTTCATTTTTAAATAAGTTTTTCATTTTTGTTAATTGCCAACATCCTTAAATATCATAGCCTCTGAAGTCTGCAAATAAAAGTAGAAAACTATATGTGATATGGAAGACATGGATAATTAGGAACTGTATTATACATTTACTAGGTATAACAGTTTGTGTTTGTGTGTCTGCATGTGTGTGTGTGTATAGTTTTACTTAAACCAACAATGACCCTTAAGAAGTAGCTATTAGCCCAGCATGGTGGCACATGCCTTTAATCCCAGCACTGGGGAGGCAGAGGCAGGTGGTTTTCTGAGTTCGAGGCTAGCCTGGTCTACAGAGTGAGTTCCAGGACAGCCAGGGCTATACAGAGAAACCCTGTCTCGAACCCCCCCCCCAAAAAAAAAAGAAGTAGCTATGATCCCTACTGTGCATGTGAAAAGACAAAAGTCTCAGACTACAAACAGGGAGGGAGTACATGAATGAAACATCAGATGCGAATCCAGACTCCATGCTGAAAATTGGTTCCTGTCAAAGCCATAATAATTTCCACTCTTGGATAAACAATATTAAAAATAGTCAACTGGAGCCTTGGCTCAGTCATTTAATCCCAGAGCTCTGGAGGTAGAGACAGGTATATTCCTGTGAGTTCAAGGCCAGCTTGGTATACATCTTGAATTCCAGGACAGCTAGGGCTACAACATGAGATCCTGTCACACACAAAAAGTAAAGTCCTGGAGAGATGGCTCAGTAGTTAACAGTGCACAATTCTCTTGCTGAGGACTCTGGATTCCCAGCACACATATGTGGTGATTCACCTATAATTTCATCTATAGGATACTGACTGTTGTCTTCCTGACTTTGAGAGTACCCGAACTCATATGTGAACATGTATGCCCCAAAATTCTCAAACACACACACACACACACACATACACACACACACACACACACACACACACACACACACACACACACAATTTGTTTATTTAGGTATTAAAAATATAGTGTGCATTATGTTATGTTATGTTCCCTCACTGGGAATTATTACTACATCCATTAACATTTCATATGATGATCACAATATGTCTTAGGTATAGGCTTTGCAATATTACTTGGAAAGCCAAGCTTATAGATATTGAAATAATGTTTCCAAAGTGACACTGTGCTAAGTGGCAGAGCTAGAACTAAGGTCACACATGCCTAATGATAAATACCACAGATTTTTTTCCATTTTTTATTAGGTATTTAGCTCATTTACATTTCCAATGCTATACCAAAAGTCCCCCATACCCACCCCCCACTCCCCTGCCCACCCACTCCCCCTTTTTGGCCCTGGCGTTCCCCTGTACTGGGGCATATAAAGTTTGCAAGTCCAATGGGCCTCTCTTTGCAGTGATGGCCGACTAGGCCATCTTTTGATACATATGCAGCTAGAGACAAGAGCTCCGGGGTACTGCTTAGTTCATATTGTTGTTCCACCTATAGGGTTGCAGTTCCCTTTAGTTCCTTGGGTGCTTTCTCTCATTCCTCCATTGGGGGCCCTGTGGTCCATTCAATAGCTGACTGTGAGCATCCACTTCTGTGTTTGCTAGGCCCTGGCATAGTCTCACAAGAGACAGCTATATCTGAGTCCTTTCAGCAAAGTCTTGCTAGTGTATGCAATGGTGTTAGCATTTGGAAGCTGATCATGGGATGGATCCCTGGATATGGCAATCACTAGATGGTCCATCCTTTCGTCACACTTTCAAATTTTGTCTCTGTAACTCCTTCCATGGGTGTTTTGTTTCCTATTCTAAACAGGGGCAAAGTGTCCACACAAAGTGTTCTCTTGAGTTTAATGTGTTTAGCAAATTGTATCTTATATCTTGGGTATCCTAAGTTTCTGGGCTAATATCCACTTATCAGTGAGTACATATTGTGAGAGTTCCTTTGTGATTGGGTTACCTCAATCAGGATGATGCCCTCCAGGTCCATCCATTTGCCTAGGAATTTCATAAATTCATTCTTTTTAATAGCTGAGTGGTACTCCATTGTGTAAATGTACCACATTTTCTTTATCCATTCCTCTGTTGAGGGGCATCTGGGTTCTTTCCAGCTTCTTGCTATTATAAATAAGGCTGCTATGAACATAGTGGAGCATGTGTCCTTCTTACCGGTTGGGGCATCTTCTGGATATATGCCCAGAAGAGGTATTGCTGGATATTCCGGTAGTACTATGTTCAATTTTCTGAGGAACTGCCAGACTGATTTCCAGAGTGGTTGCACAAGCTTGCAATCCCACCAACAATGGAGGAGTGTTCCTCTTTCTCCACATCCTCGCCAGCATCTGCTGTCACCTGAATTTTTCATCTTAGCCATTCTGACTGGTGTGAGGTGGAATCTCAGGGTTGTTTTGATTTGCATTTCCCTGATGATTAAGGATGTTGAAAATTTTTTCAGGTGCTTCTCTGCCATTTGGTATTCCTCGGGTGAGAAATCTTTGTTCAGTTCTGAGCCCTATTTTTTAATGGGGTTATTTGATTTTATGGAGTCTACCTTCTTGAGTTCTTTAATATTTAACCAATCTTATTTTAATACTAAATAATGTAATTTTCAAATAAAATGCTGTGTTGGCAATGTGACTCAGTAGAGCTCTTGCCTAGTGTGTGTGTGTGTGTGTGTGTGTGTGTGTGTGTGTGTGTGTGCACGCGCGCACAAAGCCTTTGTTTCTATACCAAGTTTGATTTAAAAACACAAGAAGGAAATAATGAAAATATCTTTGGGGACCATGGTATCATATTATCGCTAGTAAATATTTTTGTTTAATAGGATATGTGGAAGTAGTATGAAGAGTACATGAAACTGGTCCCAGAAGAATCTGTATGTAAAGATATTCTTCACATTGATCTTCCTCCTAGAAGTTTCTTATTCCAAAGATAGAACTACTTCTGGTTATGCAATTAAAAAATGTCTGCACCCTTAAACTGGATTCCAAAGCCAGTTCTTAACCTCACAAAAGTGTGTCTAATGCTTTCACTTATCACCATCAACGGCTTGGAAACACAGCCATCTTGCCTTTGCAAACACATGCCTAGGGTGACAAGCCTGACTATGGCACTGAAAGCCTTGCTTGCATAATCAAAGTCCTTCAGCCAAAGGAAATGAACTAGATTCTTGAAATCATTAATTTACTGTGGCAAAAAAAAATAATGGTTTTAGGAGTGCTTAAAGAATTTTTATTCTCCTTCAAAAAATGACAAAATAACAAAAGCAGTAAGCTATCTTTAAAGTATTTTCAATGGCGTATGTTATATAGAGCACAATAGGCTACTGATCACGTTTGTGAGCTAAGTCATATCCACTGGATAGGCAACACAAGAGCTGTAGGGAGAATTGAAGAAAAGGTTTTCAAAAATATTTTTTAAAGTTATGGTTATTGTAAAGTGAAACTAAAAGAGGGTAAGTAGATGACTTTAAGTTAGTAATTATCACAGAAAAAGACTTATTGTTCTGTACGCAATTTGATTTAGCTTTGTTTTGTTTTGTTTGTAAACTAAAAACAAAAAAATTACAAAAGGTAACTCTAGGGCAACCTAGAGGTAATCTTGAAAACAACAGGGCTTTTGTTTAGTTATTGTAGGTGTGCTAACTTGGTAAACGGTATGTAATGGTAACTACGGATGAAGCAGGTAAAGATTCTGGAGCTGGAGCAGGGCACTGGTTCCTCTTCCAGAGCTTCTTACAACTGTTTGTAACTGCAGTTCCAGGGGACCTGAAGCCTTTGTCTGGCCTTCACTGGCTCCAAGCATGCACCTTGTGCACAGCCATTTCATATTGCTGAGATACTTATACCTATAACAAAAAGCTTAAAATAAAAAAAAAATGGAACATGGTGGTTTAAATATGAATGGTCCCCATAGACTCATGTGTTTGAATGCATGGCCCATAGGGAGTGGCACCATTAGGAGGTATGGCCTTGTTGGAGAAGGTGTGACCCTGTTGGAGGAAGTATAACATTTTGTTTTTTGTGTTTTTTTGTTTTTTGCATTTTTTATTTGATATTTACTTTATTTACATTTCAAATATTATCTCCTTTCTTGGTTTTCCCCCTCTGAAAACCCCCTGTCCCCTCCTCCCTCCCGGTGCTCACCAACCCACCCACTCAGGCTTCCTGGCCCTGGCATTATCTAACACTGCGGCATAGAGCCTTCACAGGACCAAGAGCCTCTCCTCCCATTGATGGCCAACTAGGCTATCCTCTGCTATATATGCAGATAGAGCCATGAGTCCCACCAAATGATTTCTTTGGTTGGTGGTTTAGTCCCTAGGAGCTCTGGAGGTACTGGTTAGTTAATGTTGTTGTTCCTCCTATGGGGCTGCAAACCCCTTCAGCTCTTGGGTCCTTTCTCTAACTCCTTTACTGGGTACCCTGTGCCCCGTCAAATGGATGACTGTGAGCATCCACTTCTGTATTTTCCAGGCACTTGCAGAGCCTCTCAGTAGACAGATATATCAGGCTCTTTGCAAGCTCTTGTTAGCATCCACATAGTGTCTGGGTTTGGTGGTTTTAAATGGGATGGATCCCCAAATGAGGCAGTCTCTGGATAGTCATTCCTTCATTCTCTGCTTCACACTTTGTCCCTGTAACTCCTTCCACTGGATGTGGAGAAAGAGGAACACTCCTACATTGCTGGTGGGACTGCAAGCTGGTACAACCACTCTGGAAGTCAGTTTGGCAGTTCCTCAGAAAATTGGCCATAGTGCTACTGGAAGATCCAGTAATATCACTCCTGGGCATATACCCAACATATGTTCCAACATGCAATAAGAACAGGTGCTCCACTATGTTCATAACAGCCTTATTTATAATAGCCAGAAGCTTGAAAGAACCCAGATGTCCCTCAATAGAGGAATGGATACAGAAAATGTGATATATTTTTCACAGTGGAGTACTAAACAGCTATTAAAAACGACCCTGATATAGCTCTCTCTTGTGAGAGCTGTGTGTCTAGTTGCATATGTAGCAGAGGATGGCCTAGTCGGCCATCAATGGGAGGAGAGGCCCTTGGTCTTGTGAAGATCATATGCCCCAGTACAGGGGAATGCCAGGGCCAGGAAGTGGGAGTGGGTGGGTTGTGGAGCAGGGTGGGGGGAGGGTATAGGGGGCTTTGGAGATAGCATTTGAAATGTAATTGAAGAAAATATCTAATAAAAAAAACGATGAATTCATGAAATTCTTAGGCAAATGGATAGATCTGGAGGATATCATCCTGAGTGAGGTAACCCAATCACAAAAGAAAGCACATGATATGCACTCACTAATAAGTGGATATTAGCCCAGAAGCTTGGAACACCCAAGACACAGTTCTCAAAACACATGAAACTCCAGAAGAAGGAAGACCAAAGTGTGGAAGTGTAACATTTTGAAAGTGGATTTTGAGGTCTCATATAGTCAAGTTAGGCCTAGTGTGGCAGTCTCCTTCTGCTGCCTGTGGATGGAGATAGAGAACTCTCAGCTACCTTTCCGGAATCATGTCTGTCTGCCTACTGTCATGCTTCTTGTCATAACAGTAATGGCCTAAATCTCTGAAAATGTAATCTAGGCTCAATTAAATGCTTTCCTTTATCAGAGTTGCCATGGTCAAGAGGTCTTTTCACAGCAATAGAAACTCTAAGTAAGACATATAATTAAATGATCACATAAAAATCCAGGTTCTCTGGCAGCTGAAATTTTGATCACCTTTAAAGATAAAAGGATCAAAAAAACAATGTATGAAAATTCAATAATGAAGCTCATTACTTCAGGTGCTGTGCTGGTAAGTTTTATGTCAACTTAATATGTACTAGAGTCATTTTGGAAGATGTAAACTGAATTGAAAAAAATATCACTATCAGATTGTCCTGTGGGCAAGGCTATAGCAAATTTTTCTTGATGATGTGGGTGTGGGGAGCAGGAAATGTCATCCCTGAAGTTGGTGGTCCTGAGTGCTCACAT